>NC_053126.1:14324668-15524668 GCF_010015445.1 Perca fluviatilis | reverse complement strand
AAACTAATTATTGGTCTCGTTGTGGGGATTTTTAAGCACTACGCAAATGTGGTAAGACAAATGATCATTTTTCAAGGCACAAGAAACCAACCAGTACTCTAAAGCTGAATTGATAAAGTTTGCTAATTGATTAGGTGATTAACAGAAAATGAATAGGCAAAATGTTTTGATAATTGAAAAGATTATTTAAGTCACTTTTTAAACCATGTTTTTGTATGAGATTCTCAAATATGAATGTGTGCTAGCTTCAAATAGTAAACTCAACATCTTCTGGTTTTTGACTGTTGGTCAAACAAAAAGACATTTGAATGTGCTAAATTGGGCTCTGGGAAATAATGATGGACCGTTTTCTACTATTTTCTGAAATTGTATTAACTAAACGATGGATTGATTAATAAAGAAAATAACCATTGGCCCTAATGATAACGAATATAATCATTGATTACCGCAATACAGTACTCCTAATGATGGAATATTACCTTGCCTGAGGTTTTCTGAGTGTTAATTACTTAATATAGGCCTAGACTACAGAAAAAAATGGAAGGAATAGGATAAAACACAACTTTACAATAAATGAGCACAATATCATATTTTGACAAAGTCAAAAGGACCCGTTATAATTGATAATTGATTTTACTATTGATATTATGGAATTGTACTGTAGTAGTGAACATTTTTTTTAATCAAATTATGTAGAACCAACTGATATGGAAAACCACTAGAGGGCAGCAAAGAGAGACAGAATCCATAAAGTGAAGTTTTAGAAACAGGATCCTCCAGTGGAGAGAAAGTGATCAGTGATTACACACATTCATGTGGTTTTTTTGGCGCACAACCACAGTAAGTCAGATTTCCTCTCCTGTGTTGACGTCACGGCCGTGCAGTAGTTATTTATCAGTCCTGTCTCCTCCCCCTCTGTTTTCCCAGGCCTTGCCTGCATGTCCCCCCTGCACTGACCTCATCAGGCCTTTGTTGGGAAACAAAGAGTATTCAGGCATCTGTTTTCAGTAGAAATAAAGACATAGGGTGCACAGAGAGAAGGAGGGCTGGAGGAGGTATGGAGTTGGGCTTGACAGACCTGATCAATGAGAGTCACATGAAAATGAAACAGGGAGCTGCAACAAGAAAATGTATAATACCACACTACTAACTGTGAAACCTTTATTAGAACCTGAAGTGTCCTGTTTAAGAGGCAGTTTCTCTGCTTGATAAACTTACGATTACTGTCTCCAAGAGTCATGCCTTTGTTGTTTCAAGGTGGAGCTGGTATTTCCTGTATATCCTGCTCAGTCAACCAGCCACCAGGTCTACTGCTCTCTGCTGCTTCTCCCTCGGTTAGGTATTCATTACTCACTCAACGTCACCATATGAACCTTCTGTACTTTCATATAGACAGCTTAGTAGGCAGAGATTAGTTTGTGTATTTAACTGAATCCAAGCCAAGTAGGCCTATACAGAAAATATTTAGGCCTTGTATAATGCATAAGGATGTGACTTTGACAACATCCCATTAGCTGTGATAAATAAGTAAAGAGCAGAGATGCAATGATGAAGCTGCTGAAACGGAAATGTGGTGTGTTGTAGAATCCCTTTGGGATGTTCACTCACTCTGCTAGGAAGAGTTACCAGCAAGCTCTTTAAGGGTCTGTGGTACTCACTAGACCCCATCCTATTGCATTTGTTTTTACCCTGTACTGTAGTGCAAAACTATAATATCCCATATCTCTCTGCCTGCGTAGTTTCTGATATTTAGATATTACATTATTTTTGAACAGATCTGCTGAAATGTAATATAGGATCACTGTTGTTCTTTCAGATATGAGACAGGGTGTTAGCAGATTTGTCCTAACAGTGTGTCTTCACTTACGCCGCACATTCCGTGATTGTTTAGTTTTGTGCTGTGTGGTGCAACCTGTGTGTGATTCTTCTGTGTGCTCTGATCACCTGATCCAGTGAGCTCAGATGCTATTCCATCAACCAGTGAAAGGGTTAAGTCTGACTCTGCATACACCGAGCAGGCCTCCCTCCCACTTCTCTTCCCCTCCATCCATTTTTACTGTGTGTGTGTGTGTGTGTGTGTGTGTGTGTGTGTGTGTGTGTGTGTGTGTGTGTGTGTGTGTGTGTGTGTGTGCGTGTGTGCGCGCGTGTGTGTTGGGGAGAGGCGGTGCCGTCTGCAAGCCTGGATTGTGATATGCACACAACTATGTTTGATAACAAAACAGCACCGCTGCGGTTTAGTTTTGGATTCATTTTGTGCACATACCGGCTTTCCTCTGCACTTGGAATATTTTTTTCACTCTAGTTCATTTCTCTATCCGAAAGCTACGGGATAGCCTACGTCGAGAGGCGGAGGCGTTTCTTCTTCCACCCAAAGCTTCCCCAAGTCGGGACCCCACTGGCGCAGTAGGCTATGTCATGAAGGTAAGAGGGTAGCAGAGGGGATCGGGGGTCGCTGCGGTTGACTGTTTTTTCTTATTATTCTGTCGAGGTTTCAACTTTTAAACTCGGAAGCATAGCTGAGTCACGGTCGCATACTTCACCTATACCCGACCATCCCGTTTGACGCAACGTGCTGTAGGATGATGGCTCCGGTCGTCCTAGTTTGGGACAAAAAGGACATAAGTTGATCAAGAGCTGTGTTTTCATCCAGCGGTTTTAGTGGGGTTTAATTTTTTTTTTTACCACACATCTGTAGGTCATAATAAAACATACCTGGGCGAGCATGTAGGCCTGATCTAAGAACATATGCTTCCTATTAAGTGTAGATAAAGAGTGTGAAATAATGGGCTCACTTTGCTGTTTTTTTTCTAACAAGAAAATGTGCTTAACAGTAAAACTGAATAACCTAAAGCCGAAAACAGACAATTGTCTGTGACATGGTGACAAACTGGACTTAGGCTACTTCTCAAAGTATTTACTATGTCAAGGTCACAAATTATACTAAAGATGTGTGAGAAATCTTCATTTTCTTAGGAAAGATAGGATGTGCGTAATGTGTAGAAGGAATGGGCTATTTATGTGTGTAGGCTAGTGGTGGTGACTACTATCAGTCTGAGTTAAGTTATAGTAATTTTAAAGATACGTCACAAAATGAATGTATCTTTATCATGAGTGTGAGTAGCCTACAACAGTAATGGAGGCATCCAGATTAGAAATCTCAACAGGGGGAAGGTTTAATTGCCACTCTTTGATCTCTCCTGTTACAGCACTCCTCTCTCTGCCATTATCTGCATTAAAACCACCACTTTACCGAGTTTCATTTACAGGAAGTCACAGGTAGGACACATTTTAACTGACTCCTCACAGTCTCCAGCCAAGTGACCCATGGATCAGGAGATAATGGGACTGGATGGCCCGCAATGGTCACCACTTGTGATTTAACCTGTGGTCAGCTGAGCCACAAACATTTTGTCTCTTACTACCACTTCACAATCTATTTCCAGAGGCTCTCTCATAGTATGACTGATGACTGCCAACATAGTGCCGTCACCTTTTATTCATTGTATGCCCACAGCCTGCTGAGTTTTTTTCTGAGAGTTACAACTGTAATGCTTTTATCTTATTTTTCTTTATTATAGTATCAACATGCAACTGTATTTAACACCCATTATAAATCAGTTTTGTCATATTCAATATTTCCCGTAAAGCCCCCTTTTGAATATTTTGGAAATGCTTAGTCATGACACAAGACTTGACTCTTACGTGAAGGGGGTTCTTTGTGTTCATGCATGTCAGTTCTTAGATAAATAGATGAGACAGATCTGAGACTGGAACCTTATTGGTTTAACTGACTCACTGCCCCAACCGTGTAAGGAAAAGCAGTCCAATGTCCAAGGCAAAAGGATAGGTACTGTACTGTGCATTCAAATTGTGTCGATTATTAATGTAAAGTAAAGAAAAAATGCAACAAACTATAAGTGATACTGATGGACTACTGTATGTGTAACTGTGTAGGAGTTACAGTTTTGTAAGTATTTGAATGCTTTGAAGCCCAACTGCTGCTGTGGTGGCGATGTAATCAGGTCAGAAAAACAGCCCCCCCCCCCGCCACACACACACACAGATTTCTACACCGACAGGTTGGGTTGAAGTTCCTGAGTCTGAAACTAATATTTGCTTTCCAGGGAAGGAAAAAATATTCAGCAAATTTGATTTTAGGAAATAGCCGTCAATCTAGTTATGTTTGCTTACGTATGAGCAATGCACTGTATGCACTCACACAGAGCTCTTAAAGTTGTTTCAGGAAAACTGAGCCTAGGTGTTGTGTTTCACATCGCTGGGAAGTGCTGAGTAGTTTCTTCTCCTTCCAAACACAATTCCTGAGTGAAAATGTGTGAGAGTTGAGCTGCAGTCACCAGTGTTGTTAGTAACAGTACGCAAAAGGAGTAACAATACTGAAGATGGTGGTGTGTGTGTGTGTGTGTTTTATCTGTAAAAAGGTCTCTCCATTAATATTTGATATAAGAATAAGAATGTTAATTTATATCCTATCTTTCCAGCAGGAACGCATTTGTGGACATCGCTGAAGTTCCCAATAGGAGCTTGACTTCATTGCATTTTTCCACTGAACTGATCTCTAACGAGCTACCTCGCCTGAGGCAACACAGTGGGCTAGCCTGCTGTTAGACTATCTTTTGCCACCTGTAAAAAAACACTACTGCCATCATGCAGACCTCATCGCTTCGCCGGCAGATGAAAAACATGGTCAACAACTATACGGAGGCCGAGATCAAGGTCCGAGAAGCTACCTCCAACGATCCGTGGGGTCCTCCCAGCTCGCTCATGTCTGAAATCGCAGACCTGACCTTGAATGTAGTGGCTTTCCCCGAGGTTATGGGTATGATCTGGAAGCGACTCAATGACCACGGTAAAAACTGGCGCCATGTTTATAAGGCACTGACCCTGCTGGACTACCTGATCAAAACAGGCGCCGAGCGTGTGGCCCAGGAGTGCCGGGAGAACATTTACACCATCCAGACACTTAGAGACTTCCAGTTTATGGATCGAGATGGACGTGACCAGGGTGTCAATGTCCGGGAGAAGGCCAAGCATCTGGTGGCTCTGCTGAAGGATGAGGAAAAGTTGAAGAAGGAGAGGAGCCAGGCACTGAAGACCAAGACGCGCATGGCGGGAGCCTCCAGTGGTTTAGGCTCTGGATCGCTGCCTCCTCCGTACCCAGGGCATCGCACAAGCCAGCACATTGCGCCAGGGGTCTACGGGGAGGAGATGGGCAGGTGCAGAGGCTCACCATCCTCCTTTCATTGTGAGTAGCGGGGACATCTGACATCCACACAATTATTTACATGACACCTGATTATTTTCCTGTCATTCGGACCCATCATCAGTCAGAATGAACACATGACAGGTCCCGACTTCATCAGATACATTCAAATGTGATCTTATAGATGATGAAAGTAGAAGACAGAACAGGATCTTTGCATTCCTTATTCCATACTTAATATTTTCCACTGATGATGGGAAAGAAGGCAATTTATGGAGAAGTTATCAGTTATGTATTTCTACTCTCTGCCCAGTTTGTGAGATCTGTACATCAATCAGTTCTCACCTGTGATTTCTCAATGAGGTAGATGCTATTTTGATACCAAAAGTGCATTCCAACATTTAAGCCTTGATGAGTAATAATTAATTGCTTATTCTTTTTGTCCTCTGGTGTTTCAGTTTTGCTCCCTACTGATCGTTGGTCATCTGCATTCCTTTCATTCTCCTGTTTGCAGTCGTGTCAGCTAAACTGGATTTACAAAAGAGAGGAGGCCCTGTTTGTGCTTGTCTCGATCTAATGACAAACCACAACTGGAAACCATGTTTTCATACTGTACGATCTGTTACACTACTGCAGAGATGTTGTTTAGGTGGCTGGATAATATAAGACCTAAGTGATTCCTTTGTGAGTGTGTTGGGTTTAGGACATTTGATGCCACTGACTTACCAACTACAGTAAACTGCTCAAACTTGAAGACATTGTGGAGCATCAAATAGCTGTGTGTAGCATTTGTTAATGTGGTATGACTGGTGTGTGTATCATATACTTTGGCATTTGTGTGGTCTGTGTGGTGTATGGTGTTTATTAAAAGGTGTTAGAAGTCAGTAGCAGAGCCGTGGCTTCATGAGGGCACCCGTTACTTTGATCATAGCAAGTAATTAAAATCACGTGGTCTTTATCCAGAAAAGAATGCTTCCAGGAAGACCCTACATGTGTGTGTGCCAACTTGTGTGCTGTGCTGCGTAAATGCAGTAATTTTTATTTCTTTGCAATTTTTTTTCGCTCTGCCCTGGGTGGATCTCTTGGAGATTCAGGGTGTATTTGGAGTGTTGGACAAAATGTAGATGAATGGCATGGGTGGGGGTCAAGAGATTGGGAGCAGCTAATTGCAAACGTTCTAACTATTGAGGGGCAGCACAGTGGAAATGATTGGTTTCTGAGACCTGACTTTGCCAACGAGTGGCCTGCTGACCCCTTTTAGCCCCGTGACCCACAGCCAGACTGGTCTGCTGCCAGCCCCCCCCCCAACATCCCCTCCTCGAAAACCTGGACCTGAATCCTGGAACCCACCCAGAGGATTCAGGGTAATAAGGTGGGCCCCAATCCAACCCATCCATTCCTCTGCCCCTCCACCACCCTAACTCTCAACACAGGCGCACCATTGTTCTCGGTACAGGCAGAGTTAGGCAGGCAATGCCAGCAAAGGCCCTTGACAACAGGCAGTGGAAAAAAATTAACATGCAAAAACTGTGCCAGCTACTTTCTGACCTTAAAAATCAGCTTAAAGTGTTTATTTCTTTGTTTTCCGTCTATTTCCATCTGTTGATGTTTCTGTCTACAACCCTCTGCTTCCCTTTCCTCGCTCAACACTCAATCCCCTCTACTCTTCCTCTGTCTCTGTAGCCTCCTCTTCCTCTCCTCGACTTGCTCCAGAAATGGAGCAAGCTCGGCCCACGACCAGTGGAGAAGAGGAACTGCAGCTGCAGCTGGCCCTGGCTATGAGCCGAGAAGAAAGTGAAAAGGTACCTCTAACTGAGATAACACACACTCACACACACACTGAGCACACACAAACCTCTCATCCCTACAGCACATGCGCCTGACAGAAAGAGGCTTCTTAGCCGCCTTGCTGCTGACATCTTATGTTATAATGTTGAAGTAAAACATTAATTGTCTCCCACACACCCATGCTTGGACACTATCCGTCATGGTTGGGAAGCACTCCTACTGTCTGTCTTTACTAGGCCACTATTTCCCAGAACTTTTAACAGAAAGTGATATCATCAACTCTGTCTCTGATGTGGTCAATAATGGCTCTTGACGAATCGGTGTGAGCACTGTGAAGAGTGAGGCAGCTGCGAGTGAAAGAGTGAGAAGCCAGACAGGATGTGCGCATTGATCCAATCCTAAGCATCCGTGGCCCGTCCTAGTCTGCATGGCAAGGGCAGCCGTTGCCCTCTGTGACTTCTGCTTGGAATATATTATAGCGCATAGCAGTTTCTGTGATACTCCTCTGTTCCAAATCACCTTAAGCAAAATAAAGCTTTCCCTTTGATTCGACTTCCTCATAATCCTTCCTGCTTGATCCTAGCCACCTCCTACATTGGATATTGATGAACAGACCCAGCTCCAGATTGCTATGACTCTCAGCAAGGAGGAGACCCAGAAGGTACAAGTATGCTGGGAACAGGGTTGACTCTTCCTCTGCATCCTTTGCCCTATTAGCACATCTGCTGTTGTTCTATACACTGAAACCAACCTCACGCCCAAGTCTGGGCCCTTCTAAGAAACAGCTGCATGTACTACTCACTCTCCCGCCATTTGACCAATGGCCTCCGTCACCCTTGAACATGTAACTTTCTCCAGCAACTAATCAAACAAGGCTTCATCGTTCTGTTCCACTTACCATTAAATATCTCCTCTTAGTTCACTAGTATGAGATACTCATGTCAACAGTTTTTACCCTTTTACTCTGCCTGGGACACCTGTAGAATTGCATGCAATGTACTGTGAGTTTGTCCACGCATTATTTACACTTTTGTACCATTCCCTCCCCGGTTAACCCCTCTTACAGCCTGTCCAAACTGCACCTGCTGCACTGGATATGGATGAGGAAACCCAGCTCCAGTTAGCCCTGCGCCTGAGCAAGGAGGAGCACCAGCAGGTAGGGTTCATTGGGGTCGCAAAGAGATCGGTACTCGGCATCGGCCGATACCCATTGCCCAGGCATCGGGACTGAAAAAGTTGGATCGGTGCTTCCCTAGCTAAAACGGAGCATATTCAGACAGGGGGTGAATTTAGGTATATTCAGTATGAGAAAAATAATGTGTTTTTTCAACATTAAAGCATGTGAACATAATCTAGTAGAAACCCAAAATACGTTTGACCTGAAAATGAGCATCATATGTCTCCTTTAAATGATTTAGTGTGGCGCTACCTTTGATCTTTTATAGTAGTAGTGAATCCTCTTGTATGCTTTTTTTCATTTTTATGCCTTTGTGCCGGCAACAGCATCATATTTTTGGGTTGTCCATTTGTCTGTCCGTCACGTTCTTTAGAACTCGATATCTCAGAAACACCTTAGGGAAACTGCTTCCAGTTTGGCACACACGTCCACTTAGACCTAGGGATGAACTGATTAGAATTTAGTGGGCAAAAGTCAAGGTGACCTCACAAAACACCTGTTTGGCTATAACTTACATAACTCATATGCTAATTAGGACAGAATTTTATGCACGTGTAATAGGATAAAATGATGAAGTGATAACATTTTATATCCAAAAGATCAAAGGTCAACTTGACTGTGAGATCATAATGTTCTGCAAAAATACTTTTCTGGCCATTATTCAACGCCATAAGTCAGGAACAGAAGGGGAGACTTACCCGAGACTGACCGTATTTCACAATTGGTCGGATACTAATTTGGTGACACTAATCATGGGTGCCCACCTTGAAACTGTGGTGATTGTAAAGATCTTCTGTGCTGCCACGATGAAGACGTGTGTGAAGCATACATGTTTTAGAATGTGCAGCTTCTTTGTAGCAACATCCATATTTGAAACATTGTCTACTGTCATGGCTACAACTTTGTGTTCCAGCCTGTACCTCTGGTTGTCCACCACAAGCTCATTGGTTTCCTCTGTACTACTCTGTAAAAAATAGTCTCTAAGTGAAGACAGCATGTTTCTCACTGGAAATTATTCACTTGAATCATACATGTCAATATAGTGATAAATTCCATTATTAAATTCCTTCAAAGTCTGCACTAGATATATTATATGAGTCTATCACTCTGTGAATACTGTTGTATTATCTCTGGCAACCTTTTTACTCCAACTCTCAATTCCTGTCTCACTATCATTGTCTTTTTCCTCCCATTTTTCCTCTCTCAATATGCCACAAAAGAGCTGCTCTGTTCGAAATCACAGAGATGCTCTGCTCTCGCCTCTCTTTGACCACAGAATTTTCTGGTTTGTGTCCATTGTACTCATTTACCTCCGGGTCATACGTTGCCTAGGAAAAATACAAGCTGGCTTTTGTGCTTGTGAGCAGTCAATGAGTCATAAATATAGAATGATGAAACAATATGGAAATTTTGCCGGAAGCTGTCCTGCCCAAAGGCATACATATGTCTGTATCTGTTGACAGGAGCAAATCAGTCGCCAAGGAGACGAGTCAATGCTCAAGCAGGCTATGGAGGACAGCATACGTGCGATGGAGCCTAAAGGCGGGGTATGAAATATTGGGGTATGGAATATCTCAATGGGGGTGATGAAATGTAACCGTACATTGTAGTGTACTGTTGTTTTTCTAATGCTTAAACCCTAACCCAGAGAACATGTATTTAAAGACCAATGAGCAAAATTATAATGCCTTATGATAATGATGGCCAGGATTATTGGGTCTGATCAAGTTTTACATCTCAACTATTAAATGACAGATTTTTTTCTTGTTTTTTGTGGTCAGACCGCCTTCATGGACCTGGTAGACGTTTTTGCATTGCCCTTAGATCAGCCTCCAAGTGACAACCGATGGAATAATGCCACACACCAGGCAGCTGCTTGTCCCGGGAGCACAGACCCCTGGGACTCCCTGGGTGAGCCTTGAGTTAGCTGACCATGACCAAAGCAGGAGTGTTCAAGCATCGTTGTAAATATTATGTAGTGAATTATGGTCATAAAATGTACATTGTTTAGAAACATTTGCAGCCTGATTCATTTTAGGTGGCTGTTCTTCCCACAGGGATATACCATACAGTGTAGAGTTTGAAATAAACCTCATTCTTCATGTTTACAATACAATTTGTTCTGCTCACTTGATAGAACAGGAGCTTCTCTCTAATCCCCCCCCTTTTTTGTTTTTTACTAAAGAAGGCAGCACCAACACCTCGAGAGTAGATGTTCCTTGGATGGCACCCCCAACTTCCAACAGCCCCCCTCCACCATGGGAGCCCCCAGTCGACCCCTGGGATGACCCGAAGAGTAACCTCAATGCCCCAGGCCGAGAATGGCCCTACCCTGCAAACACAGGTGATACATGCACTCGTACAGCTCAGCCAAAGATACATAGGAAAAGCCACAAATATATTTGAAAATGACATAATTCAAATAATAAAATTAAATTGTATTTTGATATGTTTATAGCTTCCTCAGGAGTTGATCCATTCTCAGCACTCAAGGGAGCCGTGAGGGAACCTTCTCTCCGACCTGGAAGCCCCTCAGGTATACATTACATTCATTTTACTATTCTCATTGTTGTTCTGTGTATCCTACACAGTTGCAATGTCAGAACTCTCTCTTTTTCTGCTGCTAGATGGGGATTTGTTTGATGAGGCCATGGATGGAGGTCAGGTGAATGTGAATGGGCGAAGGGAGGACAGTCCGGAGCCATTTGATCTGTCACGTCTTGGAGAAAGCCTGGCTGCCCCCAGCCCTCGTACATGCCGGACACCTGAGGCCTTCCTGGGCCCCACAGCAGCTTCTTTGGTAGACCTGGAAAGGTTGATTCCAGTAAATCCTCCAGCCAAGACCATGAACCCCTTCCTATCAGGTATTTATTGTATTATTGGCTGAACTGTATATGCAACACTCATTTTGACCATGAAAGTGTGTGCTTTGATAGCTGCAACTTTACATTTATCAGTTCTGTGTTGATAAATCTAAGTTCACTAACTTGTTAACACAAACCTAATAGTTTTTTTCCTTTCTGTTTAGGCCTCAGTGCTCCTTCACCCAACAATCCATTCCAAACTGAGCAGCCCAAACTAACTCTGAATCAAATGGGCTCCAGCTTCACCGCTCTCCAGGGCACTTCTCTTCCATACAGTGCTTCCTTGCCCCTGCCTATGAGCCACCAGCCTGCCAGCCTCCCTTTGTCACATACTCACCCCACCCAGCCTGGTCTGGGCCTGCCAGGGAACCTCCCTGAGCCCTTGTTGCCCTTCTCTTCAGCCAGCACTGACGGATCACAGGCTGCACAGAACAGTCAGAACCCTTTCTTGTAAGGATGAACTAAACTGGAGAAAATATCTAAGAAAAAAGGGGAATGCCTTTAGGTTATGCTCTTGAAATATAACTCTAACCGCAGACTGAACTTCAGCCCAAAGGACATGTATGAAAACCCTATTCTTAGCTGTTTTTATATTGTGTTATAATACAGTAACCCTTAGATTGATGCAAGCTGGTTCTGCTCTTCACTGCAACAATCTGTCCTGATCATCTTGTCATGAATGCAATAACAGGGTTTAAAAGAGATAACACCTTTGTATTAGTAACAAATAGTGTCATGTAAACCTTCTTTAAGACCATAACCTATTGCGGATTTAATTCAGGAAAGAAAACGTACACAAAAGCACAGTTCGATAAAATTTTGTTGTCACTTTACTTAGCCACAGTTACCAGGCAAATGGATTACGGCTTTTCAAGTAGTCAACAAGTCTCCTGCTCACTCACCTGTTTGTGTGATTGGCTTAGCTGGCTACTGCTGCTACCATATACAAATATAAAAAATAGATTATTGATAAGAGACAAGAGTTAGAGACATGTTGATTCTTGAAATGTTGCTGCATCATCACGGTTAACGTTGTGGAGCTTTTGTTAGACCTAAACTGATGAGCAACACCAGTGTGTACATGATTTTACTACAGTAAAATCAATTGCTGGGGTTAACTGAATTAAATTACAGTTTGGGAGGACTGGAAGTGCTTTAGCATTTGCTACAAGCAAGGCAACATTAGAAAATGTATGAATCATGAGTTTTATTCATTGCTTGTGAACCAATTACTTTCATCAAATATAAGGGTATAATTGGAACATTGCTTCATCCTCAGTTGGTTTTATTGTTTTGTATTTTCTCATTTCCTGTGATATCAATACATTTATATGAAATCATCACAACCCAGGCACACCCCAGTACCAGTTACAGTATCTGTTGTGCACTTTATGCCCCCTGCTGGTAGAGACTTATTACCACTATGCTGCATCACTTACAATAACTACTCTGACAAATCTATTTTGTCACACTTAACCGGTAATTCAAACTGAATTGCAATAGCTAATTTTGTTATATAACAAAACTAGTGCTTACTTAGAGTAGCATGAGAATCAAACTACAGTCAGTCATGAATCCCAGCAGTTCAATATTCATCTGTACAGAGATGAATTTGTAAAAGTGACCAGTATAAACAATTGTTAACTGAAGGCAAGACCCTACAGTAGTGTTGATTTAACAAATGTTACAATGGTCAACAATACAATCATTCCATCCTGCCATGGCATAGCTAATATATCTAATTTTTCAGTGGGGCCAACACTAAACACATCATTAAATGCTCTTAAAAAATGTGTGTAAACACTCTTTGCTCACTGAGGATACTGCCATCTCATGCCAAAAGGCTTGAAGTCATCATTCAAAGTCCTGTGAGAGAAGCATCACTTCATAAGGAACAAATGTATGATGGTTCACTTGACTATGATGGACTCCAGCCAGCTCAGCACCTCCTGAAGTCCCTGTCCAGAGCGGGCACTGAGTTCCAGTGATGTGATTGGCTGTGTCGCAGATGCTATGATGTCATCCATTCTGAACAGCGACTTTATCTCTATGAGACTCATAGTGCAAGGCATGTCTCTGGAAAAGGGTGGAAAGAAAAACAAAATACACAATGGCATGAATGGCTTTCACCAAGAGACCAAATTATGATATTAGATAGCCTACATATTGTATTCAACCTTCTGACACTGACATCTTGCAGGTATGGCAAGTCGATGTAGGGACTGTATGTGTATGTGAGTGTCACCTCTTGTTGAACAGAATAAGAACAGAGGCACTGTGCAGAGGCTCAGCAGAGAGTACTGACAGCAGCTGGATACAGGAGGAGGATATCTGAGCAATGTTGGCTGAGTCCACCATGAACTAAGAGAAAACACAAAGAACGACACATTTACTCAAATAATTCCAACAATCAGTTTGTTTATCTCCATCAAATGTTGCAAATACATGCAGCATGTATACAAAAAAACATACAATGACAGAGGCGCAGTCTTTGAAGTAACTAGGCCATATAGGGCCCATGCAGCCTCCAAGCTCTCTTAATGTAACCTTCTTCTTCTTATTTAGTGTCAGGTCAGTCAGGTTGGTTCCTACCTGTGGAAATTTGAAAAGATTGGAGACAGGGATCAAAACATCAAAACTGACCTTATTAGGACCACATTATAACATGACTTACTGTAGGTAGAGTAAGAGACGGTTCCCCCAGTTCACCTGATCCTTGCAAGCTAAGCTGTAAACGTGTCAGGAAAAATATCCACATAGAGACAGTTCATCAGCTTCAAAGGCAAAAGATAGTTTAATATAATATTACAATTAGTTTTATATAATATTTAAACTGTTTATATTATATGTTTGGTCAGTTATTAAAGTGTTTTTCTAAGGGTATGTAAATTAAAACATTGTGAAATACTATTTCCTTTGGTACCATGCCACTTATTAAACTCATACGCATGTCTACAAATATTGTTTTGCAACTGTATTGTACTCAAACTGGTGAAGAATTACATGAAGGTATCGACCGATATCAGTGGCCATATATAATACTAGCTAAGATATTATATAAGTTATTGCATATGTATTTTTTAACTAGTTAACGGCTACTACTAACGTTAGCTTCTACAGTAGCTTATCAGGCTAAATTAGCTAGCTAGCTAACTAACTAACTAACTAACTATTAGCTAGCTAGCTAGCTAGCTACACAACAATTTTAACAGTACTGTATAATAACGTTTTTTTTTCCGAGTTGTAGTTCAAAACATTCATCTGGGCTAAAAGGATATTTTGTAGACGTTTCATCAACAACGTTTTTCCGACGCCAGTTGCTCCTAGAAGCAGACAAACGTCATTGTTGCTCATTTCAGTTTTCCAGCAGAAGCATAGCAAAGAGAGTGGTAGCATGTAGCTAGCCAAATTAGCTTCAGAGCCTGTCTATGGAGAGCCTGTTCACTCCCTATCTCACTCCCTATTAGCCCCATTGTACCAACCCGGAATTGTCCAGAGAGTGGAAGTTTCTCCCCTTGTTAGACATTCTCTGGTAGCTTCATGCGGCGTCATGGAGACGCTCACGTGACCATGATACGTCGCTGTGAACTTTGGTGATAGGACGAAGTAGAAATCCGTCATTTCAGTCTTGATCCTGATTGGTTACCATTCCACCAACGGAAGAAAAACAAGATGACCGTCCCTGAGTAGATTCCTTGTTGGTTCACACAACGGAAATAGTCAAAACGCCCCCTAAACTTCTGGCACTGCGTTGTTAGTATTAGTACTACTGTAATTCTATACATCCATGCTATAATTCCACTAAAATTAGCTGTGGGAAATAACCATGGAAGGTAAGTTAAAGAAAGAGTTGGGAACAGCCATGCTGAAGTCAACCGGTCACTCAGGTGGTGGATGTATCAGCGAGGGCCAGAGTTATGATACCGACACTGGGAGAGTGTTTGTGAAGATAAATCACAAGAGCGAGGTATGTTATCATTAACTTTTAGATTTTAATTAATTATAGTGGCATGCATTTAGTTGGTGTTTGGCTGACCATATGTACCCGCTAGCTAGCTACACCATCTGAAAGCCAGATAGTACAATTGCCACTGAACTTTGTGCACACATTACGAAATGGAAAACAATCTAATTATTTATTTCGTGTGATGCAAATTAGTGTAGGTCTGTGCTTCTGCACTAGTCACCAGCCAAAAATCCTCTTTTTTTGTTTGTTTCAGGCCAAATTGATGTTTGATGGTGAGATGGCCAGTTTGGAAGCCATTTTAAAGACAGAAACTGTAAAAGTCCCCAAGCCTGTGAAGGTGGTTGAGCTTGACACAGGAGGATGTGTATTTGTAATGGAACACCTGGACATGAGAGGTCTTACCAAGTAAGAGCTCTCTTATACAATTTGTTTCGAACTGTGTCCGTAGAAATGAGGGCAGCGTGAAAATATAGTAGTGTTCAGTTTATAGTAAGTAAAATATAGTATGTAGTTTTTTATTTATTTTTTTATTTAATAAAATGCATTATTTCCAAATCCAATGTGTAGGTACTCAAAGCACCTAGGAGAGCAGCTGGCAGATCTGCATGTTCACAACAAGAGACAGTTGGAAACATTTAATAAAGAGCACCAGACAGTGGGTAATTAACCTTAACCTCACTTTAGTACCTTTTGTATGCTACTTGTACACGCAAATGTGGACAAATGCACAAAAACATTGCTCATTCTATGCCATTACTACACTGAATAACCGTTAACTCTCAAATTTTAAATTAGAGTTTATTGCTGATTATTTAAGATATACTACATAACTGTACACAGGAAAAGGAGCTGGACAGTCGGAGGTGGCTGTTGTTGAAAAATTTGGCTTCAGTGTACCTACATGCTGTGGATATCTACCACAGGTTTGTATCTGTATACTAGGCAAGACTGGACTGTGTTTTAGTCTTTAAGAGGTAGTACATTTGTATGTAGGCCAACATGTATGTAGTCTCTAAGTCTTTGAGATGTTACAGTTGTCTTTACTGCATTAATGTTTTTCCCTTACCTCCCCAGGAAAATGAGTGGCAGGATGACTGGGTGACATTTTACTCCCAGCAGAGGCTGCAGCACCAGCTTAACATGGTGGAGAAATCTTATGGAGACAGGGAAGCTATAGAATTATGGGCCCAGCTACAGGTGCACCTCCCACCCCCCTTTGACCCCATCAGAAATAAAACCTATTTTACACAGATCCTTATGATTGTATCAATGATATTGCAGTGTAACTTATATATTGTGTCTGTTATTTACAGCTGAAGATCCCTCAGTTTTTCAAAGATGTAGAGATTGTTCCTGCTCTCCTCCATGGAGACCTATGGGGAGGCAACGTAGCACAGTGTACGATGGGCCCAGTCATCTTTGACCCAGCCTCCTTCTATGGCCATTCAGAGTATGAGCTGGGTATTGCAGGGATGTTTGGTGGCTTCAACAGCTCTTTTTACTCTGCTTACCATGACAAGATTCCTCAAGCACCAGGCTTTGCAAAGAGAAACCAGCTTTACCAACTCTTCCACTATCTGAATCACTGGAACCACTTTGGTGGTGGCTACAGGGGCTCTTCAATAAGTATTATGAAGAACCTACTGAAATAATTGCACTCACATTTACTTGTAGAAAGCTTAACAATCTTAAACTAAAACCAAATATATGTATATATTGACAGATGTTAATTGACCAAAATAATATGGCTAATTGTTGAAGAGACTAAACATAATACTATAACATTGTAATGTATGTTATATTGTGTAGACAATACAGAATCAACATAACAAAATATTTCTACCCTGTCTGCTCTACCTACACCAACCTGCTTCCAAAATCCACATCTTTCAGTTACTATCTGAAATTCTGTGTTTGAACGAATATATATATATATATATATATATATATATATATATATATATATATATATATATATATATATGTATATATATATATATTTAAATTCAGTATTTTCTACACTGACTTCTGTGTAGGTTGCCTACAAACATAAACCTTAACATGCAATACTGTTTAAAAAAAAAGGCTTACCACAAACCAAAACCTCAGGTCTGGACCAACTTAAAACTTGTTTTTAAACATTTTCTGCATGTGGAAGAGCAAGCAATGTGTTATGGATATTCTTTATCAGGCTTGCTTGTCAGTTAGAAGAACAAATTGGTCTGAAGCTGAGTATGCTTTGGTATGCATCAAAACCTTACACATTTTCATTGCCTGCATTTAACCAGCATCCGACTGAATTGTACTGCTGTGCAAATGACATCGGATTTTCCCAGTGAATGCATTACTTTATACTTTTATCTACACCATAGCCTAACTATTGATGTCACGCAGACTAAAACACTACATACACATACAAAATGTTGCTGCATTTATGAATCCTATATATTTAATATCCTCTGCTTAGCCAACAATAAATCCTGGAATGAACCAAAGTGTTTGTCCTGACCTGCTGTATTTGTTATGTATCTGGTATGAAAAGAGTAATAAATCAGACTGTAAGACTTTCATCATCATAAAGAACTCTCCACCCCTCTTTCTCACTGTTTGACCCCCTGCCCCAGAATTAACAAAAGCTTCTTCCCCCAGGTTGTTGTATACCTTCCCTCACATGCAACTTAGTAACATAAACATACACATACGAACCTATTTGTCTTAATTTGTGTTGCTACTTTGCTTATATGTGTATAATTATGTTTATGTTTTATATTCTACTATTTGCAGTTTATTAGAACATATTCAGAACTGCTTCTCTCAGCTTTTGATGCACCCATGTTTTTGTTATGCATTAATGTGTTAATCACAATCTTTTATGAACTTGACTTGAAATTACATATCACAATGGTACAGGCTGTGCCATTGAACCAGTAATTTACAGCTCTGCAATGCATCGTAACAAACGCTTGGCAACTTTTAGTGGTGGAAGAAGTATTTAAATAATTTACTTAAAAGTATAGGTACCACAATATAGACATACTACAAGTAAGTTCTGCATTCAAAAGGTCACTGAAATCAAAGTACAAAAGTATTATCAGCAAAATGTACTCAAAGTATTACAAGTATAATTATTTGTCAGAATGGGTCCTTTCAGCATTATATTATTATATTACTGGACCATTATTATTGATGGATTGACATAAACAGTACTATTAAATGTTATAGCTGGTCTCGGTGGAGCTAATTTTAAATGCTTTTATACTGTATACCTTTGAGTAGTTTAATCTAATCACACAGAAACATCATATTTTATATAGCGTACTGATCACATGTTTTGTTTGTAAAATTTTGATCAGAAAACTAGCTGTCAAATAAATAAAATATTTCCCTCTGAACTGTAGTGGAGCAGAATTAAGTAGCATAAAACCCCCAACATGGGGTGACAGAGCTTTCACCGTCGCAGCATCCTCCCTCTGGAACTCCCTACCCAGAGTGATAGAGAAGCTCTATCCTATACACATATGGACACATTCATGTCACTGATCAAAACTTACCTCTTTAGATTAGCCTACAACCTAAATAATATCGCATTTCATCTACTGTAGGCCTATAGTTTCTGGTTTTATTGTTTTACTTGATTTTAATATGCTTGTTTTAATGTGCTGGTTTTATTGTAAAGTGTCTTTGAGTACTATGAAAAGGGCTATATTATAAAATGTATTATTATTATAAAACGATAGTTAAGTAAAGTAGGCTACCTCAAACTTGTAAGTTGGCCTAAACTTACTTTTCTTTACTTTTTATCCACTTCAATTCAATAAATGTATAGGCTATTACCATCAATCTAGCAACTATATAAAAAAGACTTTTAAAATGTATAGACTCAAAATATTTCCTGAATTCAATCTAAAAGTTTCAAATGCCGTCCGAGACTTTGAGAAATTAGCTTTGTGGATTTGAAATTTCCCCAGTAGAATATATAAATTGACAATCCGCTGTGCTAGTTTTTGTTGAATAGCGATAGCATATTATTACATTCTTAGTTTCCAGCATAACTGAGTTTGTTTTCAACTAGCCTTGTTCTAATTATTTTTTCAAGCTTTTACCAGAATAAAAAACAAAAGCGCTTTCTCTTTCCTATTCATTCGCTTTTGCCTATTCATGCCCTTTCGTCTCCAGCCATACGTATCAACCTTCTGGCTTACCGTACCTGGGCGGGGCGCGAGCACACAGTTAGTTACAGCACCAGCGCATCAAAACATAGACTAGTGCCTCGGTTTTATGAGTGAAATTGTTTTCACTTTGCGTCATTCTTCACATCAATATCCTCAAGACCAAGTCCGAATCGTAGCTATAAGTAGATTGAATTCCGTCGTTCCGTAAACTAGCTAGTTCTTCATCCAGATCCGTTCCTTTTACTATGCATTATTGAATGCTAATACTAGCTAACGTTAGCTAAGTGATTCATACAGTCTAGCTTCATAACTCATAACACATAACGGTAACGGTAGCCTTTGCAACAAAGACACTGTGAGTGGGTAGAAGTCTGGCAGAATGGCCTTATCGGAGACAGAGAATGAGTGTCCCGGTGGTGAAGGAGGAGAGTCCATTGTACAAACGTGTGTGTTGGGGGGCTTCGGTGAGAGCTGCGAGACCAGAGCTCTCCTCTCCAGCCTGCCGGAGGTCCACGGGAGCATAGTGACAACCGAGTCCGCCACACAGAGGTTCTTAGGTGAGACATCCACAGAGAAAATAATTCCTTAAATAAACAATTTTTAATTAGTGCTTTAGGTGGGTGGTTTTAGCTTGCTCGCATTTAATCACACTGCCCATTTCCTCCCACAGTGATAATGAACAGATATCAAGAGCAGCCTCATCTACTGGACCCACACTTAGGTATATTATGATAAGTATAACTCTAAATTCAGTCTGTAGATTCATTATAAACATATGATTACACATTTTCAATTATGTTCTAGAATGGATGCTGAACATTATACTGGAGTTTGTGAGGAGTGAGAAGTCTCCCCCTTCATTGGTTCATTTGAGCTTTAAATTTCTCTACATCATCTGTAAGGTCAGTCAAAAACAAAGTACTCCGGTTTACACTAGCTGTCTTGTCTGCTACATCAGTGAATTCCCACGATACTGCACTACATAGAATAAAACCTGATCCATTTTACTGACCCAGCAAATGTATCCAACCAATTCAGTAATCCTGATTTTTGAGATAGTCCCCAGAATGTTTGTATTTATTTTATTTTTTCCTGGGCAGGTCAGAGGCTATAAAATCTTCATGCAGCTTTTTCCCCATGAGGTGGCAGATGTCCAGCCAGTTCTCGACCTGCTGTCCAGGCAGGATCCCAAAGACTCAGAGGTGAGACTGGCATTAAGAGGACAACATTATAATCCAGGCTTTCACAATTACACCTTTGTGCATTTGCCTCCTACAGGTTTGCATTTATAATATTTTTGTTGTTAGCTTTATAAAACATTTAACAACAGTATGTTTTTATCATCTACTCATTCCAGACTTGGGAAACTCGCTACATGTTGTTGTTGTGGCTGTCCATGACCTGCCTTATACCCTTTGACCTTTATCGTCTGGATGGTCATCTAGAGTCAGATGGTGGCAAGGCCAGAGAGCCCACCATGGACCGTATTTTAGCTATTGCAAAGGCAAGTTAAGTATATGATATCATCTTGATTCCGTTTTACTGTTTTACGTAAAAGAGTTTGGTCTATATGTCTAGGTCTCGCTCCCCGTGATGGCTTGGTTCTGTTATCAAGATTTGTGGATCCTCAAAAATATCTGAATAAACTGTCTAAATGTTTGACAGCAGTAATTCTGTGCCAGTTATGGCACAGAGTAACTTATAACAGAGCACCCTCTGCTGTTTTAGAGTCTGTGATTTATCCATAATTACATCAACAAAAGAAACAAATCATCAATACGTCTCCCTTTCAAATCTGAGGTAACAAAAAGAGAATCCATTAAGAAGATAATCCAGAATCTTAATATCTAAATAGAATTTTATTCAGCCACGGTAATGTTTGTGGATTTGTTTGTAGTTATTCCAATGTTTAAGAATGTTATGATATTCTACAGTAATGCCATTTTATAGTATGAGTAACATATTTTTTTTTTTTTCAGTCGTATCTACTCGTCTGTGATAGTCCGAGGGATGCTGCATCTGTACTGGTATCAAAGTAAGTGCACAAATACCACGCAAGTAATTACATAGTATTTTCATTTTTTGGTTGTTTCCAAAAATGTCACTGTTTCACTGTGACATTTTTACCCTTCACAAAAACTAAGTTCCCGTTCTTCAATACTTTCTTCTGGACTTGCTGACTTAATTGTACTTAAATGCCATGCATAATAAAACTTAAATATCCCCTCGCAGCCACAACAGAGCAGTGGGCTTGCTGATGTTGATAGACCAGTGTAAATGTATGAAGAGTAATGAACACAAATTCAGTTATTGTATTGATGAAGTCAGCACCATGGAGAACTCTGTGGCAAGTTATTTCTTAGCTACCATGACGGACATAAGTTGTGCATTGCTCCTGGAAATGAGGAAATGTTGAGTTTCTTTTTAAAACATTAAAGCAGGGCTTAACCTTAAGTAAAGTTCCCCCTATAAATATTGTATTTATGTAGCTGAAATGAAAATATGTTGGCAATATATAGTAGTGTTTGGACTTATTTACATCATATACATGAAAATCAAACTGCACAAAACAAATTCAGGAAGGATATGATCAACAATGATAGCACTGATATCAGACCAAAAACAAAGTAAATAAGAGCAAATAGCACAAAAGGTACGATAATATAAACAATACCACTTTAAAATAAAATAAATAAATAAAAAACATTAGTGATCAAGCGATTCGACCCACAGGATTTGACACTACGTATTTAAATATAAAATCAGTGTTTCGTCCGCGACCAAAGCCATTTGTTTCTGATTTTATTATTCTTTTTATTTGGTCCGGTTTTCCACAGGCCCCACCTGCTCTCCTGATTTTCCCTGAAGGTAACATGATTGAGGAAGTTAACAAATAATTCCAGGTTATGCTAAGCTAAAGAAAGCCCAGGGGTCTTTAAGTAAGAAATCTAGGGAAGAAGTGAAGTCACCACTGTTCCCATGTGGTGGAATAAGTATTCAGAGATCCTTTTGTAAAAGTACTAAGACCACACTGAAAGTACTCCGCTACAAGTAAAAAGTATGCATTCAAAACCCTAGTAGTATGTACGTTTTATCAGTAAAATTGCATATATCAAGGCCAGCTGTCTACTGTATGTCTATTATGTAAAGCTTGTGTCAATCATGGCCTTTCAAAATTAAAGACTGAAATGAATCTATAAAAATATGGCAACTAGCAGTAAACACAAAATACAGTCTAGATAGTTAGAACTGTAATTACTTTTCCAGCCAGTAGAGGGCAAGATGATCATTTGAATTACTTACTGGTGCCTACATTTGTTTATCCACATGAAACCTTTTATTGATTTCTAGTCTTATTGTACATGACTGTACAGGTTCATGACACGCCCTGATGTGAAACAGAAGCGCCTCGGAGATTTTTTGGACTGGAGCCTGACCACTATATCCCAGACCAATGACCAGTCAGTGAGAGACATTATGGTGCTGGATGGTGCCCTGCAGTCTCTGGTAAATACACATACTCACCGATCACACAAACCTGCTGCATGCACACCTGTCTGTGTATGTTTGAAACCAGTGTAATCTGTGTACACTGCTGTATTAAAACCTGCAAAGGGAAGTTTACAAGAGCTGACATGACTGGTATGTCACACAATGCCTAATGTGGTTTTGGCAGGTGTGTAATGCACCTGCTGGGTGTGTGGGATCTGCTGTTTCAAGTGACTTTGTGTAATCCACTGCTTTAAGCTAAACGGTTCGTCATCAAATGTGATCAGCATTGAGGGGACTTAGTTCCCGAGAAATCCACTTTTCCACCTTGATGCCTCAATACACATGTTCTCACTGTAAATCGTTACTAATGATTGAGAGTATTTTAAATTCACTTCCTGTCGGCTAAGGTAATGTAATGCAGCCCTCAAGCAAGAATATTACATATGTATCATTGGCACATAAACTTGCATAACATGTTTAGAAACAGTCTCTTTGTACTTAATGTCTGTGAAGTGAACCTGGTTCCAGCCTATGTGTGAGCCTTAGGGTAGTCAAAACCGGCTCTGTGTGTTCAGTCAACATGCCTACAAGACCCATAGTTGCATATTTTTTGTGTGTAGATTGAGTGTAAAGTGCTGCTGCTGCAAAAAAATCAAGATTTAAAGACAAAAAGACATTTTTAATAAATTAGCTAGCATGAATTTGGTTTTTGAGAGTAATGTGTATTTTTTTTTGTTTGTTAATGCAATAGAAAATGTGTGATTCCTTCCCAAATGTTACTGCAGTCTCTCCGATTGATTTGGTCATCTTATTTGTATCCCCTAGGCAAAGCTTTTCAAACATGGAAAAAGAGATGACCTCCTACAGTATGGTAGGTTCCCTTTCCCCTGTTATCAGCAGCAAAGTAATGAATCAACACTTTGCTGTCTAATCTCCTTTGGAGGTCAGAGGAAGACACAGAATTTCCTGAACAGGAGTCATTGAAGCACGTTTGTCACATTTGTAGTCTTTTATTCAGTTGCTTTTGCCTGTGGTAACATCATTATTTGTGTTCACAAATCATTATCTAAATGTCCTATGCCGGAGGAGAGATATTTGAATGCAGACATAAGGGGACATTTCCCTTTAAAAGAATAACAACAGAGTCTTGCCATACGTGAAAATAATCTATTTAATTTATCCGATGCATAGGCTGTCCAGTCATACTGTAGCTGACGTGATTTGTCAAAATAGTGAGAATTATTTCTGACATGTATTTTTCATAGCTTCTAGCCAGACAGCTCCAAAAATATATTTCTGTGTGTGTGTGTGTGTGTGTGTGTGTGTGTGTGTGTGTGTGTGTATCTATTTATTTATTTATCAATTCATTTGTTACAACAGTATTACAACAGATAATATGGATGTCCTATTTGTTTCCAGCTCCTACAATTCTGCAATGTCTGGAGCAGAAGAATCTTTCAGAGAGCAGCCAGGCCATGCTGAGGAAGCTTGGTGTCAAACTAATCCAGAGACTTGGCCTCACTTTTCTGAAGCCACGTTTGGCCACTTGGAGGTCAGACATACCAACCAAAATCACACACATTTCCTGTCCTTAGTGATATGTGGCTGGATAAGATAGCAGCAAAAACCTGAATGCCTTAAAACGTTTTTATGAATGTTTTTCAGGTACCAGAGAGGCAGCCGCTCCCTGGCAGCAAACCTTTCCATGTCCCAATCTGCCACAGTCGCTGCGACTCCTGAAGTAGAAACACAAAAACTGGAGGAGGACTATGACATTCCTGAGGAACTGGAGACTGTTATTGGTCAGTTTCCGCCTCCACTCTGTTCAAAACATTTGTTATTGCAATACCTCTGCTCAGGAAATCTAATTTTCTTTTATTTCTACAGAGCATCTGCTGGTGGGACTGAAAGATAAGGAAACAATTGTGCGCTGGTCTGCAGCAAAGGGGTAACAATCTGTTCATATGTCACCTAACCTGAACTGTTGATAACAAATCATTCTTGTTGCAGCTTGTCTTTGGTATTCTTTATGTCAAAGACATCTCTTCTGAAAGAGTTTATGTGTTACAATAATCATCTGTTTTATTTAACCCTTCAGCATTGGGAGGGTGACCGGAAGGCTTCCCAAGGAGCTGGCAGATGAGGTGGTTGGATCAGTGCTGGATTGCTTCAGGTAGGTTCATGCTAAGGGAATATTGGCTCTCTCCATCACAGTCACGCTTTGTCATTTATAATTTCTTATATTTATTTTATTGTTTTCAATAATACCCGTCACACAGGGACAATTTATGACCTGTGTTGTGTGTGTTCCTTTTCAAGCTTCCAGGAAACAGACAATGCTTGGCATGGAGGCTGCCTGGCACTGGCAGAACTTGGAAGAAGAGGCCTGCTGCTCCCATCCCGGTTGACAGATGGTATGTGACCACACATTTACATTGAGATAATTATCAAACGATACATGGACTACTGTAAGCAAGTCAGTTCTTGTCATTTATTTATTCAACATATTCACATTTACAGTACATTACCACATCTTCCATTGTCAAAATTCTACATTTAAAAAAAAAAGTCCATATTTACAACCCATATTTAAATGCTTTACACCTTTTTTTTCAAGTTTGAGAACAAGACAAAATATGCATATCAAGTCTTTGCAACAATTATTTTTTACAGTTGGCTTTGTGGCAGTGTGATAGACGTTTTAATTATTAATTATGTTCAATAAGTTGATCTTTTTTAGGCTGAAGGTTAAATATACACTGTCCTTTTTACAAAATGTTACAACAGTCAGAGTTTAGGAGCAGCGCGGCCTCCTCCTCAGAGCCCGCCCTGGTGCTTTTGCTCTCTTGTTTGGTTCATGGCATTTGTTTTCAGCCTGGCCACTGTTTGCTCTTTTTATGCCAGTTTTCTTAGCCTTGGTTGTGCGTTTGGTCTTCTTCGGAAAACCAGAACTTCTAGTGTCTGTGGAACCCTCTGAGGGCCTATCTGCAGAGCTGAAGTCCCACAAAGAGGCAGCAGAGCTTGCAATGGCTAGCTGACAGAGTGCCAGTGCTGCAGTCTGCCTTTGGTCACATCGGTCTTCATCCAGCTCAGTGTCTGGCCTCTGCTGAAGATCATCTAAAGTGCTCAAGGTAGAGCTGTGAACAGGGCTGCTATAAGACGCTCGCAGGCTGAGGTTCAGAGGTAACTCTTCCCCATTTATTTTCTCTGTGTCTGAGCCCCTCAGTCTGTGGTCAGAAGGACTACTTTCTTTGTCTTGGTTCCTTGTTGAGAGGTTTAGGGGGGCCAGATCTTCTCTGTTGTCCTCATCATTTTGGTCTGGTGTAGTTTCAGGATATAGAGGCATAGAGGAATATCTGCTGCTCTCAGATGATCTGAAAGAGACAGGCCAAAATAAAGAGTTAAAGGACTGATTACCATTAATTTACCAGTAATTGCAAATACAATATATTGCAGCTCAATTAAGCAAAGATGAAAACATTTGGAGATTTTTACTCACCCTCCATCCACATGCAGAGTTCCTAACTGCAGCAAGCTTTCTGCAGACTCCTTGTATCTTAAGTCAGTTTTGATGGGTTGCATGGCTGCAGCTGTGCATCCTAGTTGGGTGGTTGTCTGTGAGTCACCCCTGTATTGTTGGCCCTCTGTGTCTCTCTGGATGATGTGTGCATGACTGGGTCTGTCAGGGGACCCCAAGGCTGAACAGCCCTCTTTAGGGCTCAGCCTGGTTTCCTTGTCTTCACTTTGCCCGTTGTTGCTCTCCTCTTGTGTAGATGTGTTGAGGCTGTTGTGACTGTGACGCGAATGCATGTATAAGTCATAATCCTTAGGCCCAAAGGTTGGGCCATACAAATCCGATGGGAGATATCTGGAACCTGTAATTGGCATGGAGAGCTCATGGGGTCTGTACAGGCCAAAATGCAGAGGGGGGCCTGGGTGAAGGGGGTGGCAGTATCTGTATGGATGTGGGGGAAAGAGTGAAGTGTGAGGTGGGGCAATGGGTTGTGGCACCACAGGCCTCTGGGGATCCAAAAACTCTGGCCGTAAAGAAGGAGAGTTTGGCTCATTTGCACGGTGGTTTGCTGGGAGGTAGTATGGAGGATACAGGGGCCGGTTAGGCAGGAGATAAGGAGAGTATTCAGCAACCATGGGAGGGGTGAATGATTTCAAGGGAATGGATGATGAAATCGTGCCCCATGGGAAGCCTGGGTGGTTGAAAGTGGGAACAGGAGCTTGTGAATCCTCCGACTGCTGCACAGATGACTTGAAGGCTTCTGGTCCGTCACTTTTGGGTGTGACAGGGTAGAAGGCAGATGGGCGCGGCAGAGACTTGGCCTCATTGCTCTCACTGTTCTCTCCCTCCGTTACTGTCTTTGATTTTGCTACACTCTGGCTGTCTTTATTGACTGGACTGTCACACTCAACATCAACTTCTTCTGTGTCATCTCTGCTCTCAGCTTTGTTCTCCTCAGTTCCCTGTGTCTCAGGAATATTGTTCTGAACTGCTGGCAGGGGACTTTGACAGTCCTTAGATTTGACAGGGTCTTCCTTTACTCCAGCCTTGACCCGTCGGGCTGTTTGCCCATTTTTCTGTGACATCAGGGAGATGGAGTTTTTACACAAGTTATATTTCATGTGGTTGAAGAGATGGGACTTTTCATTGCAGGTGAAAGGACACTGGAAACACTGGTACTTGAAAGGCTTGCCTGGCGGTCGGGGAATATAGTGGGGTCTTTTTGGCTTGCGTTCCTGAGCAGTTTCCATCTTGATTCTAATGGATGTTGTCTGAAAGAAAAATACAGCACATTTTAGGAATTAGAAGTAGTTTAGGTTCTCTTGAAGTCCCTCTTTTCCCTGAAGCTGTTAGGGAGTGTGGCACTAAGAGACACTCATGAATCATTGCAGCTTTTGTACCAGATTCTCGCTGAGCTGACGGTCACGTCATGAGGCTAATAGACTTGTTTGTCTGGTTCAGGTGGAGAGTGGCTCTCATTGGAAGGTTTTTCTCTGTGTTTCTTTAGCTGCTTGTGCAGAAAAATCTCCTGCTGCACAAAACACTGCACCCTCAGGCTAATGTATTTCTGCAATTGTAACTTCACACTGGGCTGGACACCCAGAGAAATAGTTAAATATGAAAACCTGTCTACTGTATGCGAACGTTCACCAACATGTTTGCATAGGTGCACTCCTGTCTAAGTGTGGTTTTGGTCGATTGGCAGCAGCCTACAAACGCCTCTACCTGCCTGTTCACCTGTCTGTCTGCTCTGATATTATTCCACTCTTCTGTCCTATAAAGTTAGAGAGCTGCTAAGGCACTAGGTAGGCAGGTGTTGGGCAGACTAGGCACTTACTGACACAGACCTGGAGGGCATGCAGAGACATGCTTTCTATCTCAACCTTACTAAACTCTGTGCTTTCGGCGTGGGAACCATGAGCCACCTGTTTCCCATGACTACACCTGCGGGATGCACTCAGCTCCCAATCATCATTTGATGAGCTCAACAGCTCTGGAGATACAGGAGTATGAGAAATAATTCTTTAATAATTGTAGAAATTGTAATGTACCAGCTAGAATGTGTAGCAATAGTTAAAACCAGACATTTTAGTTAAACACTGAAGTAAGCGGCCTAGGAAACACTTCAGGTTCGCCTTTGAAATGAAATATCACCTAAAGCTTTGAGTTAAGTGTTGCTGGGTGCCCGTGGAAGAACCTGCTTGTCATGCGCTGTCGCAAGAAGTTGTCACTCAAGTTTCTGTGCTACTCTTAAAGCACGCAAAGCCACTCCTTTCTTAAGAACTGAAATTAATTAACGGTGTATCGCTTTCACTGTTAATATAATCCAGTCAAAACATTATTAAAAAATTTTAATTAAAAAACTATGTTATCTAAATAAGTAACTTGAGCTTTTTTTTAGAAGGTCTTCTGCAGAAGCCAGGTAATTTAAGCATTACCTGTGCATCAGTTTTGACAGTGCAAGTAGGAGCTAATTGAAATCCATAGGTTACAGGTTGATACGTAGCGTATACCTCCCCTAAATAATACACACTACAAACTACAACTACAAAGACGGTCTTTTCCAATAACAGAAAGGCTGTATATGTAACTCAATGCCGCTTCCTTGTTAATTAAAGAAAGACAAAAAAAACAAAAACATTACCTGCTCTGGTCTGAGTCTTCAGCGTGCAGAGAGCTGCTCCACGGTCCACAGCGAGCGTAAGTCAGGATGTTGGCTCCGATATGTGTCAAAAGTTCAGTGTGTTTGTGAATGTGTGTGATGGTGCATGTGTGTGCTGTGTGTGGTTAGTTGTGTGGTGAGTTCCTCTCCCTGAGATGTTGTCTCACTAGTGGGTGGGGCTTCAGCCCAAACAGCAGGGCCCTTAGGCAACATCGATGTACCTGATATTAGTCAAGCCTCAAGCGATGATTTACATGATGGGGTGGGGTGGGGGCTCTCACTTCTTCTTCCTCTTACCCGCTCCATCTCTTGTCTTTTGTGGAAATGACCACATATGCCTCATTCTGCAGTTACTGTAAATAACATGTATCAACATGTTATGTTATCACACCAATGTGTCAAGTTTCCAGTGAAGTCCAGTAGCAAGCTGGCAAGATCGATATGACATATGCATACATGCAGGTAAAATTGGTGCTGATCCTGTTTATTGTGAGCAGTGTTGTGTACAGTGTTACACATGTATAACTTATACATTATTCATAACTACAACTTTTACTAAATGAGTTAACTTTATTGCTAACTTCCAAATTAGTCCCATTTACTAAATGACTTTGAACACTGATATAACTGATGTGTTGACTCTCAGTGGGAAAAGAATAAGTTGGCATTCAGTTCACATTCAAATAGTCTTACACTGGAAACTGATAATCAGCCATGTCATTGTGCTTCACACACAAACGACACCTTATTCTAATATATGATAATTAAAATCTGTAATTTGAAACTTTCACTCCATTATTTTGGTATTTTTCTGTTGTCTTTTATCAATTCTTTAAGAATTTAAAGGAAAACCACTTTTCTGCGTCTTTCTCAATGCGCTGCAAAAGGGTTGCTTTAAATGCATGTAAACCATAACAATAACACAATCTGAAATACTTACCACACTTTTTGGTATATAAAAATGTTCGTGAACAATGATTTACGAATTCTTCATTATAAATAAACAGTATAGTGAGCACACATCATTTTTAATTCAGCTAGTTGTTACTGGTTTTAGTCCAAGGATTTTGGTTGTATCATGTTTGGTGCTTAAGTAGTGACATTTGAACTCTCCTCAGCACAAATATTGCATACGTATGTTTTTGACATAGCTTTTATTCTTTGATCTTAGTTTTATTTCTTGTCCTTGAGATAAAACCACTCCATCCATTTCCGTTGTCTTATTGCAGTTGTGCCACTCATTGTCAAGTCCCTGACCTACGATGAAAAGAGGGGAGCGTGCAGTGTTGGTTCCAATGTGCGTGACTCTGCCTGCTACGTGTGCTGGTCTTTTGCCAGAGCTTATGAACCTGAAGAGCTCGAGCCTTTTGTCACTGAGATTGCCAGGTAAGCTTCTCCTCTTCCTTCTTTTGCCTAAAAACCTCATCTTCATGGATCGCTGCAAAACCACACCAAGGACACATTTGTATCTGTCAAGTTGTGTTTCAGTGAGATAAGAGTGAATCTTCTGTCGATAAGTGGCCCAAATTATTATATGCCTTTAATAATACTATACTCTTTCTCACAGGAAAATTTGAATGATAGGGTCAGCTAAAGAAAAAAAGCTGTTTCTGATATGCTCCCATTTTATTTATTTATCTGTTTTAAGATTTTTTTGGGGGCCTTTTAATGGAAAGGACAGCCAGATATGAAAGGGGGGAGAGAGAGGGGGAAGACATACAGGAAAATCGTCCAGGTCGGACTCGAACCCTGGATGTGCACCTGCTCTACCAACTGAGCTAACACGATATGCTCCCATTTTAATTTGCTCTTTCTGCTGTTTGTTGAAAATGCAAACACAACAGTTCTCCTTGTGTATGTATTGTACATTGTACATTACAGCATTATTTACATCAGCTTAACGTCCCCAGTATGCCATTATTGCTGCCCTCAACAACATAACATCCCTTCTCTTTCCTGACAAAGAAGGAAAAAATACAGGTCAAATATGGGTAGCGCTGCAGCCCATAAACATCTTTTTGCATTTACACCAACACTGATATATTTGTGATAAGCCCACTATCATCCAATAATATCATCTCATCGATATGTACATACTCTAAATATATTCCTTAACTGTGTAAAAAACTATCCGCTACAATCGAGAGATGAAAGCAGAATAAACTTTTTAAATAATAAGTGTGACTTTTTTAGGTTGCAGCTCATATTGGATTACAGTATGTTCTCATTGTAATTTGCATAGAAGCTTCAGGGTTTGCCTCTTAGCAGTTATTTACTGCCTCAAACCAGTTTTTCTGTGCCACATCAATCTTGCATGTCACCATATAACAAGCAGATAGACTTTTGTGCCTCCATATTGAGGGTAGGCTGCAGTATGTCTGAAGTACACAAACATGTCATTCTAAGGTTATGGTATCAAAAGGTGATTAATTTTATCGGTATGAGTAAGGATTCTCTGATTCCTGCTTCTCAAATGTGATTATTTTGTAGTTTATTTACTCCTCTATGACAGTAAACTTAATATCTTTGAGATGTGGACAAAACAAGACATTTAAGGATGTTTTTTTTTATTTGATTTTTTACCATTTTCTGGACCAATTTTATAGACCAAACATCTAATTGATTAATCCCAAAAAAAAATCAACAGATTAATCGTAAATGAAAATAATTTTCATTGACAATTTGGTTGAAGTTGAAGTTTGGTGCAGCCCTGATTGTTTTCTCTTCCAATGAAACTCTTACTGTTGCCACACAGTACGTGCTGTTGATCATCTTGTGGCTCCCTGCCAGCTGTTCTGAATACACGTTCCCATATCCAAAAACTAAATCCAAGCTCTCACTTGAGTGAAAATCTGTTGTGAGCTTCATTTCATTTCAAAACATCAGACTTCAACATTGCAGTATAACCAGCAGGAAGTGTTTCTAAGGTCCATGTGTGATGCCTTCATGAATACATTGTTTTCTTTGCCACATAGGAAGATCTAGTTGGGGAACTAAATTGTTGTTCATATTCTCTTGCACCTAAAAACTCCCCATTTCTAAAGTTACCCTTTAAAGTGATGGCTTTTTGCCATTAGGACATAGGCGAATTTTACATAAATGTTCCTTACGGCTTTATTGAGGACACTTGACAACCTACGGAAAAAGGGAAAAAGCTGCATGCTCGCATGATATTTGGCAAAGGGAGAGAGGAAGAGATTTGCATCAGGTACGTCATTTAACGTTATTAGAAAGCATATTCTGCTCCCTGTTTTTTAATATCTGACAGTGGACAAGCAATGGATGGCAGGTTGGAAGTTGGCACACAGTTTTATTCATTCATATTCATTCATTCCATCATGTTATTATCAAGACTTTTGCGCAAAAGTGACCAGGTTGCTTATTCAGACATGAGACCGACATGTTAAATTGCCATCAGATTATCTTAATTGGGTGAATGTCTGACAGAGGATTATGATTTATCTCACTCAAATCTCCAGAGTGTGACTTTTGTTTTTTGTTGGGTCAATAAACAGTTTAACTTGCAGTTTTACCAGTTGTATGGTCTGGATAGAAATGGTCTTTTTTGGTCTATAGACTAGAATGCAAAATGGCTAAGAAGGCCATTTTCCAGGATCAGTACCTGGAGTCAACCTGAACAGCAATTAGTAACATTTTATAACTTGTACTTGTATCTAATCAACAACCAGTGTAGAGAAACTACCGTAGGGTGCAATATCATCCAGTGACGTTCGGTCTTTGTCAGTAGTAACGGTTTGCCTTCTCCTTGATCTCTTTTCTCTCGGTGTGCATGTATGAACCTGTGGCCTCTGACTGTGCAGACCAGCTTTGCAGTGTCAGTTTGAACCCCTGCGACTTCCATTATCATCAGCAGTCGTGACAACACCCTCCCTTTCCCTAGCCTACAGGATTGCCAGGTTTCGCCTGTTGCTGTAGGTTTCGGTCGCCGTTTGGCAGCAATGCTCAGACAAGCTGGTTCCTGCTCTTTTCATCACAGCTTGATGACATTTACAGAAAACTCACTTTTGTGAATGTGCTACTAAGTGACTTACGGGCACACACATATACAGTTGTATCTCTGCTTACACAGTTACAGTTACACTGTGTACTTATTAATTGTAATAGCGGCAGACATAATTCAAAATATCCTTTAGGGTGTTATCCAGAGTGCATTCAGGAGTGTTTTTGTTTCCAAGCCCTTAGGGCTGGGGCAGTTAGTAAAGCCGAACTGGGGCAGTTAGTAAAGCTCCAGGCCTGAATCTTGCTGTTAGGAGGCAGGGAACATGGGAGGAGAGCAGACAAGGCCAATAACAGTTAGTTTCAGTTAGTGTAATGCATAAGTAGGTTGGCCCCCCTTTAACAACTGACATTCACACACCCTCTTGAGACTTGTAGAGTGGAGGGACATTGAGGTCAAAGCCATAATCAGAAACAACTTCCAGTATTGCTGGACAGTCATCATATTGTGGTTGCGTTTACATACTGTGCTGGAAACCTGTGCACCTCCAATAAAAATCAGTTTCGTGGTGATGATGTAATCTAGATTTAGACATCACTTTAATCTGAGTCATTGACTCTTACCAAATTATTGAGATGTTGAGACACTGTAACAGAACAGAGAAATACAAGGTCAGTATCTCAGTAAAGGTTGCCAGACCTATCTCCACAGCGCTGGGGAGTCAGGTTTGGCTCCTCCACACATACTGTACATTGCAGGATAGGAGAAAAAAATGCGCTGGATTGTTTTTTTCTTCAAAACTTGCCATTTTCAGCGTGTTGCTTGCTAGCTCGAAGTTTGTTGTTCTTTCCCACAACCAACAGAGTTTTGCAAGGTGAGGGACATCCGGCAGACCAAGGATTATTCAATAAATGAACTGTTGTTGATCAAGACTACAGTAAAATAAATGTTGCTAAGAATGTGTGTAAATATGTTCCAGTTCCAAAAATGAACTAAAGTGTAAATTACAGAATAAGAAGAACAAATAAATATTGAAACAGTTAACAAACAAACATAGCACAAAGGAGCACATTTTGTAACTTGTCTACCCATTCATCTTCAATTTTTAAGCATTCTTGTGACTGTGAAAACATCCAACTGAATTACCTCTTCATTGTATTCTGTGGACACTGGTAGGTAGGTCTTTAGATAATTTACACTCTCCAATCCCCACTTCTCTCTGCAGTGCATTGCTGATCACAGCTGTGTTCGACCGAAATGTCAACTGCCGCAGAGCAGCCTCTGTAAGTTCTCTGGTCAGCATCCTACGATTTCTTCACTAAAGATTTTCAGTTACATGACAGAAGTTAATTTTTATGTCTCATTTTGTCCCAGGCTGCCTTCCAGGAGAATGTCGGCAGACAGGTTTGTGACCGCAGTATTGACTACTTGTGCATCATGAGTAACCAAATTACTGTGATTAGGTGTTGCCAATTATTCAGGTCTTGCTCAACTTGCCTTGTTAGTGAAAGCCTTCGAAGAAAAGAATTAGCCTCCCAGAACAGCTACAGGGCGCCAGCAAACATTTGATTTGCCAATAGTCCTTGAGCCATAAATCTTTCTTAAAATCTTAGGTCATTACTTGAATTTGGAACAAATCACTTATTTCCAATCTCAGATTCATCTGCTCTGTGTTAAACAATATGGGCCATTCTCACATAATGCACGAAAACATCTTAGCTGTTGTTGCTCGCTTTTGTGTCAACAGGGGACATTTCCTCACGGTATTGACATTGTGACTGCAGCAGACTACTATGCTGTTGGGAATATCAACAACTGCTATTTGAACATCAGGTAAGAAACAGTATAATCTACACATTGGCAGTTTTTAAGGGCTTGCCCTTTACAGCCATATTTTCACTTTCACTAGTTAAACTTGCTAAACTAACATCCTAAACATAAAGTGGGATGGCAACAGGTGATATGGGGAAATATCTGGAAATGAGATGAAGACTTTAACAAATGCTGAGTACAATGAGTTCAGACTAATGCAGCTTTATTCATACAACAAACAAACAAACTTTCATGAAAGGGAGAACAGTTGACATGCACCAAATGTATACGCCAAGGTTTCTCTCCTAGAAACAGAGATAACCATGTGTACACACTCCTAAGAGCATGTACCCATAGTGTCTCAACAAACATCAAAATAACTCCTCCTTTATACTTTTTGTCCTCACACAATTCAGGCTATCTATTTCAGTGGAACCTACACCTTTTATGGCCTGTGCTTCTAATAGATTCACACATTCCAATATATTCCTGTGGGTGAAGGTTGTCCCCAGACTAACCTTCTTGTGTAGTACCCTACATATAGGGTTGGGCATCGAGAACCGATTCCTAATCGGAATCGTTTCAAAAATTACAATTCCATCGGAATCGTTTCTTTATTGGAATCGTTTGGAATCGTTTGGAGGATTTGGTTTCAAATCTGATCATAGGTTCCAAATTTAATATGCGCAAGTTTTGGTTTCCGTAGCAGCCAGGCGCTTGTTGTGTTGCAGCCGTGCAGCACAGTAAGCGGAGCTCTAGTGTGGCTTTATTTTGCATTGTAAAAGCTGTAAAACTGCAACCCACCTATGAATCAAAATAAAACTTTCCTCTTATTTGTGAAATAAGCATCTAACCCGTTTCAACCCCATCACTCAAAGAATCGGAATCGAGAATCGATAAGAACCGGAATCGAAAGGAAGAATCGGAATTGGAATCGTTAAAATCCAAACGATGCCCATCCCTACCTACATACAAGATTTGAAATACATTTGAAATATGAATGCTGAAATATCCAACCTATCAAAAGGTAGTGTCCCATCCTTCATATTGGCAAAGGAAGTGACAAACCAGTCCAACGTCATGGTTGAACAAAATATTTCCTCTCCCTCCTCCTGTCCCACTAATGAGAAAAATGCACTCCGGTCAAAGGAGAATTGTGTGCACTGTGTCCAGTTGTGGTTAGTAAAGTACCCAATAATGAGCAGCTTTTTAACAAATACAAGTAGATTTTGCAAATTGTTTAGTTTAACTAAGTAAATGTGGCACTAAAGCACAGCTATCAAAATCTGGTGTTGATATTAACCACAATATGCAGCGTTAAGCTCCTAAATACCAGGACATAGCTGTTGCTTATGTTGCTATACAACTGCAGTTCCAATTAAATGTATGAACATCTGCCTGCCACCTTTTGTACATACACACATGGCATGTATGGAAATGTGTACATTAAAACCAACATAAAAAGGCTCCAATGCCCTTTCAGGAATTGTCACTTTTGGCAAAACTGTGTCACCACTAGCAGAGCAAACATTCAAGCAGTGAAAATGGAGAAATATGCAAACCTCAGGGTATGACTGACTATAGAACTGCACATAACAAGGAAAACAGAATAAAGATGTAGATTTAGAATAATGAGAAGTGGCTGAAATAGATTTTCCCCCCACTTTTGAATGCTTTTACACAATAATGTCTGAAGCTGTTTATTTTCTGTTGATATTGTCAGCTGTGCATCTAAAGCTTTGGTTTTTGTTCTTAAAGTGTCTACATAGCTAGTTTCCCAGAGTACACCGAGGCCATGATTGATCATTTGATAGCTATGAAGATCAACCACTGGGATAGGTAAGTACTTGTATGTCCCTGTCTTCATAAATGTCACCAAATATGAAGGTAATACAATAAACACAATACTATATTCTTTGTGTTTTGCAGTGTGATCCGAGAGCTCTCTACTAAAGCACTTCACAATCTGACGCCTAAAGCACCGAATTATATGGCAACAACAGGTAAACAATGTCACTTCACCTCTTCCACAGGCAGTGGAGAAAGCACATTGCTAATGAGAAATGCCATTTAGAAATTGACTGAAACCCAAACTTAATGTTCATAAATAGGTATACCATGCCTTTTTCCTGTTGGTTTCAGTTTTGCCACAGATGTTGCCCATGGCAGTGGGCATTGACCTCCACGGTCGCCATGGAGCCATCATGGCATGTGCAGAGATCACACATGCTCTGTACAAACTGGGCCTTCAGACCAACAGGTAGACTACAATACCCAGTCAATGAAACATTGAGCTAGGGAAAGATGTCCTAAAACTTCTACTACTAATATAGTGTGAATATGAGCTTCTCCTTAGCATTTGGCATGATGTGAAATTCTACTTGTCAGCTTTTAAACTTTGTGGCTCAACACATTAGAACACAATATATCTGCTGATGATACAGCTACTATATATTTTATATATATATATATATATATATATATATATATATATTTATTTATTTTAATAAATTCTATGAATTGTTGCTTTAAACATGCGTGTCTGCAGGACTGTGGTGGACATAATTTCCTCAGAATGTGTGGACGCATTAAAAAACATTCACCAGAAGGTAAGTGTAGCCAAATGTTGTTTCAAGTTGAATGACCGTAGTCGAAGTGTCCTCTGTTGCTGATGTTCTTTTGTTGTCTTACTTTCAGCTAAGTGACAGAAAACAATACAGGTAGGTGGAAAGGATCTATTTGATTTGACATTAGCAATATGGTAAAACAACTAAATATTCTTTTGGCTTCATATCCCAATTAATGTTTTTGTTTGTAGGGGTTTTGGTGGAGAGCTAATGAGGCCAGCTAGTAAGTCTGACAGAAAATAAGAAAATGGCTTTTACAATGCAATTCAGTGATTTTTAATGAACACGATGGAAGATGTAAAGGGCAATGCTATTTTCTCATAATACGGTAGATGTGATCACTTTTATCTTGTCTACAGTGTGCGGTCTTATTGAAAAGCTATCCCTGTCCAAAATGCCATTCAAGAATGAAACTGTAATCAGTAAGTTAAATCTTATGCTTTTAAATGTTTGTATTTCATTCAACATCTTAGCTCAAAGTCTCTAATGTTTTGACACTGTTTCAGCTGGCTGGCAGTCGCTTATTGACGACACCATAAAGAATCTACATCTTGTTTCGAGTGGTGTGAAGGATTGCATTATGGTAAGCTTTTCTTTATAAAATGGAAGTAACCTCACAGATCAAGGAGAATGCTAATTTTACATTTCACCTGACAATTAACTAGTAGTGAATTGTCACACATCCACAAAGAAATGCAGATGTTTTTTTAAGTAGTTTAACAAAGTGGATGCCCTTAGGAAATTGAAATTAGCAGATAAGATGTTTATTTGGTACTTTTCAAAACTGTGGAATTGGAAGACTACACTGTTTTATAAAATGCTGCTTTTCATTCAGAAAGACTATTTGTTTGTTACCTATTCATTGATCTTTATCCTACTTCGCCTGCAGGTTGCCGTGGTATCGGCCTTGTCCGCCTTGTGTGAGGAGTACTACCAGGACGAGCCAGGCCAGGCAAACTCAGGAATGCAGGGTGAGTGAAAAACTTAGTTCCACTAGTTCTACTGTATGTCTGAATTTGAAAGTAATCTCTGCATGGCGTATGTGTGTGTTTGTGTTTAGATGTCCTGGTATCTCAGTACATTGAAGGGCTGAAGAGTCCACAGATGCTCACTCGCTGTGGATCTGCCCTTGCCCTCGGCTCTCTGCCAAGATTTATGATCCATAGCAAATTGAATCAGGTGTGTTTGGGGAATGTGTACATTTTGTAGCCATTTTACATCTCACTGCCTTAGTATTTAAATTTGTGTGTGTGTGTGTGTGTGTGTGTGTGTGTGTGTGTGTGTGTGTGTGTGTGTGTGTGTGTGTGTGTGTGTGTGTGTGTGTGTGTGTGTGTGTGTGTGTGTGTGTGTGTGTGTGTGTGTGTGTGTGTGTGTGTGTGTGTGTGTGTGTGTGTGTGTGTGTGTGTGTGTGTGTGTGTGTGTGTGTGTCAGATCCTTGAAGGCCTCCAGCAGATGTGCACTGTCAGCCAGAAGGATGGGAGTTTTACAGAGGCGAGGAGAGATGCAGTCAAAGCAATTGCTCAGTGAGTATCCATAAAAACTTCCTTCTATTATCTTTGTTTTCTATATTCTTATTTAATTTAGTCGTGATGGTTCAGGCTTATGTTGCGAAGGCCCCTCCGTCACTCCTCTGTTCTTTGTCTTGCCCTAGTTGTGTGGACTAATGCTAAAATAAACATTTGGCTGACTATACCTGCATGACCTGAATAACGTGTCCATCCATTTGTTTCTCTACAACTTTTTTTTTGCATCTTTAATCAAAAAAAAAAAAAAAAGTCTTATTCCCACAGTTCATCAGATACTGAATCTCCTCTGTCAGCCCTTTGAATCTTTTTTAATAAGAATTTCTTTTTCATCTTCCATCAGAGTGTGTGTGAAGGCTGGTGTTTGTGCCCATGGCTCCCCAGACTCTGCCCTATGCTCCGAAAATGTGGCAGAGGTGTATGGCGCTCTGCTCAACAGCATGAATGACTACACGACAGACAGCAGAGGGGACGTAGGTGCTTGGTGAGTTACCTTACTTATCAACACACATTAGTAAATATACCCAGAAACACTCACACCTCACAAATACACACATGCTTTTTTAACTTGCCTCAGGGATTAGGAATGCTCCCCTGCTTGAGGCCTTCGGTGTTGTTCTGTTCCTTTACCTAGGGTCACGAAGACATTACATACATGCCTGTCTCACTAGTAGCCCCGGGCCATGCTTACCGCCTCGCCAGGAATGTCACCAGGCTTGTCACTTGTCCTCACAACATGGGATGGGCTGCTTCTCTCGTTACACTCGTTATTGTTTTATTTCCTTTATTCTTTCTCTTGAATCATTTTTTTCCTTGTTTACAATTCCTTATCTCTTGTGTTTTTTATTTTTGTGCCACATTTTTCCTCTTTTTTCGAGCCCACACCCACACAGAGACAGATTTCTCACCACTGTGTGCATCTGTTTCAGGGTGTGACTTTAAAAAGAATGCCGTGATTAACATTTCACATAAAAGAATTGTGCTCTGCAGAGATGTCGCTAATTTGACTATACCACTGCCAAATCTACCAGTGACAATGAAATATAACCTTCAAATGATGGCTATATATAGATATGATAGATTTTTGAGATCATAATGACCCAGGTCAATGTGTGTAAGGTAGATTTAAGACCATGTCATTTACTCTCTCTGTGATGTGCCCAGGGTGAGAGAGGCAGCGATGACTAGTCTGATGGATGTGACTATGCTGGTGGCCAGCATTGCTCCAGAGATCCTTTTGCCAGACCTGTGAGTACCAAATGGAAGACTGAGTAACACCAACTCTTGGCTTTTTTTCTTTTTTATTAAACTCACCATACATCTAGAGAATCTCCAACCTGTGTTTCATCTTAATCTTTGGTGTCACTTCAATGTCTCAAGGTGTGGCCACAATACCACAGCCTAAGTCTTTCCAACTTGGATCATGCAGGTTTTGTAATTATAATAAAGTAACAAAGTAAAGTAAATATTGCATAACACATACTTTTACTCTTGATAGGACACTCTTTGATCATAGTGGAATTCACACCCAGTGTTGCCTTTGGGCTTATTTATAGTGTTAGATTAATTAATTCATGATAATTGTTTGTCACCAGAAACCTAGCTAAAAAGGTGCAGAAGTTGGTATAAATAACTTAACACAAATAGCCAATTTGGTGATACCTTAGTAAAGTTTAGTGAAGTGACACCCTGCATCGATTTCTGATTTACGGAATAAAATCACAATTCCTTTCTCTATGTGTTACTATTCTGCAGAGTGAAGTGTATGATGTGCTGCCTGGCCCAGCAGTCAGCAGAGAAGATTGACCACTACAGAGCCCACGCTGGCAACGTCTTCCTGCGCCTCTTGCACAGCACAGAGCCTGCAGTACCTCACATCCCCCACCAAGATGAGTTGTTGAGCATTTTTCCTGTGTGAGTCACCCCTGTCCCTCAATTTGCAGCTCATCCAGCAGCATTACAAGCTCACAGTTGCAGTGAACCACCTTTATATTGAACAGACTGTTTTGTTTGTTTTGGCAAATAAATATGAAAAGTATGATGTGCAACAATTGTATATGCGACAACTTGTGATATTTGTTGATCTTTGACTCCACTTGCTCTTTCTTTCAGTGAGACCACAGCCAGTCTTAACTGGAATGCTCCATCCCAAGCTTTCCAGTATATCACCCAGCTGCTTGGACTGCCCCAGTATCAGTACCACACCCTGCTGGGCCTCACTGTGTCTGTGGGAGGGATAACCGAGTCCACAGTAGGTCACCCATGATGGGAGGAGTAGAACACTGTCAAATCAGAGCAGTTCGATGTACAGACGGGTGACACATTTTAAAGAAAATGAAAACAAATGCAGACACGCAAGACACTAAATGCTTTGATGAGTATGAATCATATGCTATGGCTTGTGCCAGATCTCAACCCAATTGAACACCTATGGGTGATTTGGGAACAGGTTTCCCATCCCACCAGCAGCTTGTACAATCTAGGACAAGGAGCAGTGGAGCTCTCTTGGCAGCTCATGGTTTCCCCACACCTTATTAAGACACTTAATGTTGGTTTTTCCTTTAATTTGTCACCCATCTATATTTTATAAAACTTCACTTTCACTTACAATATTCATCTAGTAGTAAATCTAAAGTAACATTTTAATGCCGTAAACAAGAAAAAGAAGAAACTGCTAGTATAAGAACATAGTGTATGAAGTTAAGTTAGAAATATAATGGATTTTAGCATGTTATTGCCTTTAAGGGTGTTGTTTCAATGTTTTACTGTCGGTATGAAATATAGAACTACTGGAAATTACATATTATAGTGACACTTAATGGTGAATCATTGCACTTTGCTCATTAGCAGATTGGGATGTTAGTATATATACAGCATTGGCCCATTTCATTGTAGAAGTTTACTTTTCATCACACAGTAAGGCCTGACTCTTTGTTCTTTTTTTTGGATGATAGTAATCCTGCTGCCTGTAATGAGTTGGCAAAGTGGGCTCTTGGTTGTTATTATTTAGGAGCAATTTAGGCCAACAGGGGGAGCCATGTGTCTAATGCAGTCTACTCAATCTTCTGCACTGTTATAACTTACTCTCTCTACAACGCCTAGCCTTCAATGAATTCTTAAAATTACAGATATCAGGCTGTGTTACTTTGACTTATCTCCTCCCTGTCCCTGCTGGCAATACTGTGCAACCACTTGAACTTGAAGCGTTGATCCAGACTTATCCAGAACAAATTGATCTGACAGGTCCCTCGTGGTACTGGCAAGCAGGAATTTTCCATCAGTTGAATCTTTGCAATCCAGTGCTAAATAACAGCTTCAAAGCATGTCTGATACTTTCTACTCCTGACCCTTTGCACACTATCACTCAGGAGGCTCAGCAGGGGCCTCAAGTTCTCCCTCCTCCTCCAGTATGACCTAACCTTTTAAAATCAATCATTCGAAAGAGGTCCTGCTCACAAAGATTTGTGATGGTTGGGTTATTTTAAACTTTAAGTGTTTGTGGATGTATAAAAGACAAATAGGTTTAAAGCCTATTATAGCAGCAGTGAAGTTGAACTCCTCTGCCAATGGAGTCTGTAAACATTCCCGTTGAGACGATGTGGCTGTCGTCTTGCTTTTACCTCCTGCGCTTCCAGCCTTTCTTTGCCACAGATACATCCTCCGAGATGGGGAGGACTGATATGTTTGTACAGGATTGCATGCAGGAAACTGAGCCAATACTGCATCAATACATGAGCCAAGATTACCATTCTCACACCACAGGCATATATTCACACAGGCCAGAGAGCGATTGAGCATCAAATAACTTTCCAGGAACTGCCTTGAAGGCCAGCCTCAATGTAGAGACATCATAAGGCCATGCAAAAGTCAAACAGCAGAAACTGTCTGAGATTACAGCTATTTATAGCGTTAGCTTGTAGCTACATGTAGTTAGCAGTGGATTGCAATGGAATATAGCAGCACTTTCTACTGTCAACGTCAAAATTAACAAAATCTGCAGCCAAGATTACAGGTTTCCCTGACGTTAGCAAGTAGATACATGTGGCAGGGTATGTAATGTAACCACTGCAGTAGTGCCTCCCTTGAGCATATGACCATATACAGAAAACCGGCTCGGTATGACATCATACGGAGCCAAGAGTAGAAAAAAACTGTTGAAACCGGAATGTTCAGAACAGTGGGAAATCTGAGGTTTTGGCTCACAGGGATTTCTTTTTAATACATTTAACTCATTATTGTAGGCTTTGGCCATGTTCAAATGAACATTGTAACATTATAGATATGACAGAAAATACTACATAATAGGTCTCCTTTACTGACAGCGATGGTGATCGATAATCAGGTGTAGCTGTCACCCAACCTCAAAACGAGTGGGAGTCTCTGTTGTTTTAGTCCACCGTTTTAACCATCAGGCTGCTCCACATTTATTGCTGCTGTCCGCTGCTTCCTTTTAGGTGCATTTTTCTTCTCAGTCGTTGTTTGACTATCTGAGAGGGATCCAGGACAACCATGCTGCTCTGACACAATTTGGAGATGCGTTGCTGAGCATCTTCAGAGACAATCTCCGCAATGACAGGTACACACACACACACACACGCACGCACACACTAACACACACACACACACATACACACACACTTTTATTTTCTTGTCCTTGCTAGATGTATTACTTCAGGCCCTTTCCATTTTAAACTGGAGTGATGTGTTTGCCTCACCTTTTAAAAACTCAAATAATTTCTGAAAACTAGTCTTCTAAGGATTAATTGTTCTTTACCTATGGTTATGTGTTGCAATATTTTTGTTCTGCTTTGATGTTGTGCTTTCCTTACATATGGTTGTTTATTATTACTGTTGATGGAACATTTTGGTTTATTTACTTTTCTGTGTTTAAAAAGTGCTATATATACAGTATCTCACAAAAGTGAGTACACCCCTCACATTTTAGTAAATATTTCATTATATCTTTTAATGGGACAACACTGAAGAAATGACACTTTGCTACAATGTAAAGTATTAAGTGTACAGCTTGTATAACAGTGTAAATGTGCTGTCCCCTCAAAATAACTCAACATACAGCCATTAATGTCTTAACCGCTGGCAACAGAAGTGAGTACACCCCTATGTTAAATTCCCATAAAGGCAGGCAGATTTTTATTTTTAAAGGCCAGTTATTTAATGGATCCAGGATACTATGCATCCTGATAAAGTTCCCTTGGCCTTTGGAATTAAAATAGCCCCACATCATCACATACCCTTCACCATACCTAGAGATTAGCATGGGGTACTTTCCATAAAATCATTTCTCAATGCAAATCAAACTAGCTATTAGGCTAACTGACATAAAACCATGTACTGTATATTTAGAGTGATCTTCCAATTAATTTTCTCATATCCATTGCTAGTGTTATCAGTACATTAAAGGATTCATTCTTAAACACACTTGCAAGCCACCAGAAAAATAGTTTATGCTCATAACATATCCTCTCTGTTACTTGAGTGATTTCTTTTTTCTTTTCCTATTTATAGGGTGTCTATTCCTTTTCTTAAGATGCTTGATCAGATTCTTGCTAACAGCTGCTTTGAAATCTTCACCACACAAGAGAAGTGAGTGTTGCGACAGCTTTGTTAAAAAAATAAAAAGGAAAGTGGATGATATGTGTGAGAGCTAAAGCTTTTCTGTTTTTATTTTTCTTAGTCATCAGTTCTGTGTGGACCTTTTGGCCCTTTGCAAAGAGTGCAAGAAGACTAAAGATATCTCCAAGCTACGCGCCTGTGTAACTGTGTAAGTCTCCATCTCATTAACACATTATATACTGGACTGAGGTAGAAAAGATCATCCATGTTGACTGTGCTGTTTGGTGTTTCACAGCTTCTGTGGGTTGATCCAGTTCCAGGGTGAGGTGAGGAAGAAAGTTTTGTCACAGCTGCTGATGCTACTTTGCCATTCCTACCCTGTGGTAAGTTCACAAGACAGGAATACTCATTACAGTCTTAATAGATGTATAAAACCACTGACAAGCTCTTTCAACATTTAAAAAAATACATCCACTCTGGTTTATGGTACAAAATTCACACTCTCTAAATGCAAGCCAAATTTGTCTTTAGCCTGCTAAAATTGCCAGTAACAGTATTGTATTGCATTGTTGTTTTTAGCCACGCTTGCAGTGTAGCTCTAGGTGTGTCAATGTCAGATATTTGGTTCGTTTGTCCACCACTTTGGTCCAGACTGAGAGATCTCAACAACTTTTGGATGAATTGCACTGAAATTCATGGTCCTAATGACTTTGGTGATTCCCTGACGTTTTCATCTAGCGCCAACTTGAGGTTGACATTTGTGGTTTTGAGTGAAATGGCTCGACAATGGATTGACATGAACTTTGGTTTGGACAGTGATGTCCCCCTTCAGAATGAATTGTAATGACTTAAGTTAGTCATTTAATGTTAGTGATGCCCTGGCTTTTTATCTAGCACCATCACCAGGTCAATACTTTAATGTGTCAAGTACTTTGGTTTATGACCAAATACTTGCAAAATAATGACAAAAATAATGAAGCTGTACTTTGTGTTTAGTGCTAATTAGCAAATGTTAGCATGTTAACATGCTTGATTGAGATGGTGAACATGGTAAATATCATAAAAGCTCAACATCAGCATGTTAGCATTATCATTGTGAGCATGTAAGCATGCTGAAGTTAGCATTTTGGTCAGTACACTCCCATCCGCATGGCTGTAGACTCTTAGTCTTGATTGTTTACTTTGCTTCGTGTAACAACAGCTACAACAGGACAATCATTTACTGTTCCTCTCTTACAACTGTAGATCAGAAAGACAACAGCCAGCCAGATGTACGAGATGCTGCTGACCTACGATGATGTCATAAATCCAGAAATGCTGGATGATGTCATGACCCTGCTAAGTGATACTAATTGGTTAGTGGTCACAATGGATGCAGTTATTCAATATTTTGTGTTAAATGCTTGTGGTATATATGTGACACGTTGTCATGCTGGGGTGTTTGTTTCAGGGAGAGTGACCTTGCCACAGTACGGGCCCACAGGAATCAGCTTTGTGATTGGTTGGGAGTCCCCAGGCCACAGGTGGTTACCAAGGTAACCAGGATGTCTGAGGGCAGATACAGACGGCAAACATTTTATGTTTTATCACCATGTTGAACTTAACTCTGACCACTGTCTTTCATCAGCAGAGCCCTGTCCAGGTTTCCTGATCACCTGTGGCTGTGAGCACCAGCTGTAGGTGGACAACATGCTGTAAGAATTTACAAAGGACAAAACCATCACATCAGTCTTTTCCCCGTTTTGCTCTTATTACTACACAGTTCTTGCGCACCAGAAAATTTGCATTCAGATGAAAAACTCTGATAAACTAAAAAAAATCCAGCACACTGTCGATCACTTGTACTCACTTTATTAATGATGTTTTGGCCCTTAGATCCTTGCCTGATTAGGGTCTAAATTAATTATTAATAAGTAAGTGAAAATAATAAACCGTAAGTGTGCTGGATTTGGTTTTGTTATTACAACTTCCAAAGCACACCTGTATAAAGCTTTCATTGTAGTGTTCTGTGCATAAGACCTTTCTCACATATCCCATTCAGGTCACAGTCTAGTGAGACTTTGGAAATGGTTTGAATAGAGTTGTTTACTTGTAACCTGTACCTGGAACAACACTGATGGGTGAAACCGAAACTGTAGTTTGCGTAGACTCCAGGGAAATGGTTGCCATTTAGCCGTTTTGGCACAAACCGTGGAATGTCACTGGGGCCCTACTTCCCCTTGGGTCCCATGCAGACCTACTTTTTCTGCATCGGTGGAGGTGCCAGAGACTGCAGCAGTCCCAGGCCTGATAGTGGAGCCTCCCTTGTTGCCTGTGGAACAGAGCCTGTTGTGTCATATTGGTCCAGGCTTTCGCATTAGAGTCTGATAGTGGCCACATTGTCTCAGCCAGCTTCCCTTTCTCACACTAACAAAGATACAAATGTTGCATTATTTTAGAATTAGGTGGCTACTGGTTGTTTATCCTACGTTGCCGAAACTCCCCAGGCTAGTAATCACTATATTACATAACATTTTTCTGTAATATGATTAATTTAACTAGGTTTATCCCATGGAAACTGATGTGTATTTGGACTCTCATAAAACTGGGTTGAACATTGTTGCTATGTTAATCCCATTTGTTTGGCTTACTGCAGCTCTTGTAATTGTGTGTGTGCTGCCAACTAACTTGTGCTTTTACTTAAAAATTTCAATCACCTGTTTTAAAATGTATCACATAATTGGATTATTATCATTATAAAACTACTGCTCATTTATGTGTGTGGTCATCAATAAAATTAAATCTTAACATGATGTAATTGTATGAACAGAATCAGGGAAAGTGATGCTAACTTTGAGGTCATTTCAATTTAAAGCCGCACTTTGCCTCACAGTGTGTTCACTGGCCGGCGAAGCAAATATTTGTGACGCTTTAATCGGTTAGATTGCACGATTTGTGTCTTTGCAATGACTTTGTATGTAATCGCGCCACCGCATTGAGTTGTACCACGCCATATAAATAAACATTGAACACGCGCTTTTCTGAGAAACATATTTCGAATAAAGAAGATACTAAGACGGTACTAAATAACTCACAAAAAATGGATATGCTGTATCAATGGTCACATTGTTATTGTCTTCTATCTTGCCTAATAACTGTGCCTCTGACAAGTGGCTTTGCTAGCCTCTTACCATGCTCATTAACAAGGCCACATTCACTCTTACCCTCCATGGGTGTTGTTAAATTTGTCTGGCTAGTCCCAATGTTGCTGCAGCCCATAATTCGACTTTAATTAATTCCCAGCCAGATGGAAATTCCTGTAGTTTCTAATGAAAGAAATGGTGTGTTTCTCTCAGGACGGATTGACGGTAAAGTGAGCAGCTTTGCTGCAGTGCTTGGGGTAGAGAGGAATGCTAATAATTTTAAAAGGCTTACAGTTTGCCGGCAGTAGCCATGGCAATTCCTCAGATACAATGGTGGCCTTTTAGAGGAGTGGGGAAGGGAGGGGCTGCTCCCTCATTGACTAAGTTTGGTGTGATATAAGGAAAGACCTCTTTGCACTTTCCACTGTTCTGGTTATTATTAGATTAAGTGGTACCCATAGCAGTTTGCCCAAGTTAACGATTATGTAGTGGAAAGGGCAATCATGTTTTTATTCTGTCCATAGAGAACGTGGTCCGATTGTCTACAACATTGCTAATATTTATTATGCATTTACATTTTGTTTTATAGCCTACATAGTTTAACGTATCCAGTCCTACCTCTGAAATTAAAGATATTTAACTAATAACACTAACACACATTGACAGCGTTGTTACTAGGGATGCCCAAGGCGATTGTGATTGGTTGGTAAAATAAGTACTTGGTATGAAAAAAAAAAAGTTGTATACCTGCATCCCTAGTTGTTACTCATATTGTAAGCTGGGTACATCATCACTCTCAGACCATTGCAGCATTTGCCAAATAAACAGCAGATTATATACCTTTCAGAGCTCATGATTTTGATAATGGTTCATAATTGTTTTGTTCACCAGAGGTCAATGTGAGTGCAATTGTAACGTAAATAAAGTTAGGCTCTGTTAGAAGACTTGTTACTGTTATTGCCCAGAGAAAAACTGTGCGTTTCTAATTTCCCTCGTGATCTACTGATTGGTATCAACGTCACAGAAGCAAATATAATTATAATTACTTCCCTTTTCACAATCAATGTATCTACTGTTGTGGACACAGAGACAAATATTACACTAGTTGCCCTCCAGATAACCTTTTGTTTATTTACTAGTTTTCTCTCCATCAAATACATTTCTAGGTTAAAGGAAGCGAGTGTAGGCTACACACTGGGCAAAGACGGGAAGAAAATCTGAAATATCCACTGCTTTTAAAACAAACCTGTACTTCTGTGAGACGGCAGCACTGCTATATGTAGATGGTGTGGATACAGTACAATCTACTATCATGGCACATGCAGTGTTAAAACTCAGTTGTATTAAAATATGTGATATTTCACAGTACTTTAACACATTGGTTCCAAATCTGATAATGTCACGAATATTACACACTTTCTTGCACAAGAGCTGGTGCAGCAACTGTTTAATCTGGGGGTCGTTGGCAGAGATTTGGGATTTAAGCAGTTGGAAACTGACTTTAAACAATCATATTTAAGTTGTTCCTGATAACAGTTAAGAGGTACTTCTGAATTGCACCTATTTATGGTTAAACTTAACTAGTCTTGTATTAAGCTTCAATTCTATACACTGAAGCTATTATCGTATTTTCAGAGTGGTGTAGCCCTGAGATGGAGCTGTTGTCTGCTGAGTGAGTTTATTATTCCCAGGTGTTACTCCTGCTGCGACTTCCTGTGCATGGCCTCAACACCTGGTGTGGGAGCAACAACCCTCCTCCAGCTTGTTAGCCCGGTTCATTAGTGGAGCTCAGGCCTTAATTGCCCTTAATGTACAAAGTGGGGGTACTGTGGAGCAGCTGTTACAACGAGATTGGCTTTGAATTCAGGACTTCTTACGGCCCTCTAAATGAAGTTTAAGCAAACATTATAAAGTGCTTTTAAGGTTTACTTATACTTTTAAGTGATAGTTTTTATATTCCTATATCAAGTATGCAATTTGAAAAGGGAGCTGTAGACAGAAAAGTCGCCGTGTGCGTTCAGTGGACACTGCGACTGACCTGTATGCAATGTTAATGTTAAGACCTGAGCACACCTCATGTGCTCAGACTTGTCTTTCTCCACAAACAAATGATCATAAGTCTGTAGTGGTCTAGCTATTCAAATATCAACTCAAGCACTCAAAGCAAGGATTGTGCTGAAAATAAGGTGGAGAAGAAAATCAGCATACACGTATGGTTGTCATGGAATTTGGACTTTAAAGAAAACTTCAGGATATTGCAGAAACAAAGTTTCTAGTAGAAATGACTGAATATGATAATTATATGACTGATAGAAATAGCAGAGATACGATAATTACATGATTGATAGAAATAGCAGAAATGCTATAATTATGAATATGACAGCTGATGCGGTCTCCCTCCAGGAAACCGCAGTCTTTATAAGTTTCCAAAAAGCCATAATCAGCAGCACACCAGGCATGCGCTCTCTGCCTAGCAAATTGCCATGTTGTTTGGAATTATAGTCATTTGGAAATGGAGGCAGCTGGGTAAGTTTGAGAATGTGGGTTAATTGCTAAACCTCAGTCCTTTTACAGACCACAGGTAATGGGCAGTGTGTTTTTATATCAGCAGCACACACAGATTCTTATAAATAATTTGGCTAATTGAATAGAAATATCATAATGAGCTGTTGACCGTTGCTATTTCTCCTCATTTCGTATTGGTTTAGAAGGCCACTTGTCTGTAAGAAGTGTACCAAACTAGATTGGGCAAGAAAATGTCCAGATTGTCCAAATGTAGACAATGTTTAGACTAGATAAACTGTTTTTTTCCGCTTGTGTTGTCTGAGGACTGGCCTTGTTGGAGTGCATTGCCTCCAATTAGCCTTCCTTCCTTATTGCTGTTGTCCTGGAGGAGGCTGACAGCCATTATCAGCTCCAGCACCTCCCAGGTTCCACATGCATCATTCATTTCACATTTACAATATTTGTAATTTGTGTGTATACGTCTGTCAGACCAGTTAACAGTGAGAGACAGATGCTCTTGCGTCATGATTGTGTGATTAGGGAGCAGGTGATGAGGTTGCCGTCCAGCTGGTCTGTGGGGTTAAAATGATATCAAGAGGCCTGCTGAGAGTTCCTTGCAGCTTTCTGGGAAATGTCTTCCTTTGTGCTGCATCTGCTTATTTAGCATCACTTGGAGTTGTCATGGTCTTTCTGTTAGATAAGATTTGTTGCTATTTGCTCACAGTAGCCTGGTTATGGGTATGATAAGACAAAATTTAGCCTTGCAGACATACTGTTTTTTCTTGCATGCCTCCTTGCCCTCTTTGCATTTTCTAATCAAATGTGTTTCCGTCCTTTTTTCTGTTACCAATCCATCCTTCCTGAAGAAGTAACTCGTCTTCCTGTCATCACTCTGGCCTTGGTTGAACCTCAGAGAGTCTCAAGACTTTGTTTGTGGCTCTGTGTGCAGAGACTGTGTGCTGCTCTGTGTTGATCTATACTCAGAGAGTGACTTCATAGAGACAGCCCAAATGTCAGGGGCCTGGCTCATGGACCTAGCTCGCCTCTTGTTTGGATGGTGGCCAAAGTGAGCTCATCCATGACAGCGAATCCAGCTGCTTGGTCATAGGAGTGCTGTTCTTTCTCGACCTCTGCACACAGCCCTGAACCCAGGAGCTGGCTGGTGTGAGGATTGGGGTTCCTGTGAGTGTGACACCATTCCCAGAAGCTCCGGCAGCGACTGACCACTGGCATCCTGCCGCCCCCTCGGCGCCTGCTAAGCAGCACGGCCTCAGGCCTCCACTGTTCCCTACGGAGAGGCCCAGTTTGTTCTGGACACACGCCAGCACTGAGCGGCAGGGGGCATGGCCAGGTCAGCTCTCAGGGGTGGTCTTGTAGTCCGTGTGTGTGAATGTACTGTATATGTGATGTGTTTGGAGCCATAATGATTAGCTTGTGTTTTGTTTTTGTGTGATTGTATTATTTTTGCTTTGCTGTTAAGCCTTCGTGCTGTAAGATCTCCCTGTCTTTGCAGAGCCCCCAGTGTGTCATGGGAATAGAGAGGAGGACAGCACATAAAAGATTATGGTTCTAACTCATTCAACTTTTCGGAGAGAGTCGCTAGCTCCAGCAACCCATTTTAAGTAACCCTACATTAAGTTTCTGAGTGGAGAGGTGCCGCTCTATCAGTAATATCAGCATGAGTAAAAGATCTTTGGAGTATATAAGGTATCCACAGCCCAGATAGATGTCCCTGGGGGAAGATAGCTCCACTGGGCTCTGTTAATGAGATTATTCTGTCACTTAGTCATCTCCTGGGCTAACGCAGTCAATCTGGTCTCAATCTGTGGCAAAGCACACAAGTGTGGGGGCAGCCAAAGGTCAGGACATGAGAAGGAATCATATCTCTTTGCTCCTCCTCTTGATCTCATGCTCTCTCCGTGGCCACCTCCTCCAACCCTGCAACCCGCTCCTTGCCCGAGCTCACCATTTGGAATCCATTATCCAACCCGGCTCTGAGTTTGCTGATAATTAAAAGGAGACGTTCTCCAACGTTCCCCCTCAGATTAACGGCTGTTCCTTGGGATCAGCCTTTGGGAGGGCTGACACAGCAGAAAAGGGCCTTGGGGTGGGGGATAGGTATAAGGTGGTGAGCCAAGTCCACAAGTTAGACAAGTTGTCTTAAATTGCTGGGATTTAGGATTCAGAGAGGGTCTTTTAGAGCCTGCAGGAGAGGCGTTCTTCTGGGGTACAACTTTTGAGTAGGCCAAAACTGTGGTTTGCAACAACAACAAAAAAGCTATCAAAAACATCTGTCACATAGTGTAGGTCCTAATGTGGGCCTTTGGGTCAACTCTGGACCCAGTTGGATCTGCTTGCAGTGTTTGGCAAGGGAATTGGCTGCTTGACATGGAGGTCAGAAACACTGTGATTGCAGCTTATTGCTACAATATCAAACCATCCCATCAGAAGTGCACTTGGTCAGATTGAGTTCATCCCACGTCTCTGAAATTGTGTTTGACAGCATTGACTTTTTTATTTTAAGGTCTTGGCTTAAACAGGTATTTGCGTTCCATTTCTCTTTTCCCATTTGTTGAAAATCGTACCCATTTTTCCAATGTCCACGTTATACGAGAAATAAAAAACATCAGCTCTGATGGCAGCCAGAAGTAACATGAAACCTCTGTCCAAATACATTTATTCAGTTAAATGAATTCATAAATAATGTCGAATGAAGTCTAAGTGGAAAAATTGTGCTGGAGAGAAATTTGTCTGACACAACACAAGAGACATGTATTAAGCAATACTAAAATAATGATAATGATTTTTCACTGGTTAGAAAAACAGATGAGTCACATCAGATAGTATAAGTTCAAGTTTCAGGTGATATGATTCATTTTCCACTTACACATCCTGCGTATCTGTGTCCACATCTACAGGACTCAGCCATGCAGTCAGATGACGGCTTTCAATGACTGCTTGCATGGAGCAACACATTTATTATTTTTTCCTGCCAAATTGAAAGACTACCAATTAGCAGTTTGAACTGGGTCACAGGCAGTCACTAGTTTGTGGTTTGAGCATGTGATAAGGCTGCAGCACTGAGTGTATCTGATGAGCCAAAGTATTAACCGTGGCTGGTCTTGAACTTGTGACGCGCAAACAGACAGGACACTTTTCAACTGCAGGGCCTAGAGATTATCACAGGACTCTCAAATCAGATGATACAGTTGCTGTTTAAGTATCTTTGTCTTATGTTGACAGCTTCTTTACAGTTATATTCTCCTGACCATGTTTATGTGGGGCTGTTCTCTTTCAATATGTGCTTTATTTCTAACACAGCTGCATCCTGTGTGTTCTAGTCTGCAACTAACGATTATTTTCATTGTCGATTAATCTGTTGACGATTTTCTCCAAGATGACATCCTCCGATGTCTTGTTTTGTCCACAACTCAAAGAAATTCTGTTTACTGTCATAGAGGAGTACATAAACTAAAAAATATCCACATTTAAGAAGCTGGAATCTGAGAATTCTTACTTTTTTTTCATAAAAAAATGACAAACCAATTAATAGATTATCATAATAGTTGCCGATTAATTTAATAGTTGACGTGTGGCCGTGTTGGCTCAGTGGGTAGAGCAGGTGCACATATACTGAGAGGTTTATGCCTCGACGCAGAGGTCCAGGGTTTGAATCCGACCTGTGACAATTTCCTGCATGTCTTCCCCCTTTTTCACCTAGCTGTCCTGTCAACATTAAAGGTGGAAAAGCCCAAAAAATAATCTTTAAAAAAATAATAATTAATAGTTGACAACTAATGAATTAATCGATTAATCTTTGCAGCTGTAGTGTGTTCTTAATACAAATTGTGGGATTTATTTGTTTTCAGGGCTTTGGAATTGTTGCGTTCAGAAGAGGTCAAGTCAAGGAGTCCTTCAGAATTAGTGAAAGGTTGCAAGGATTGATTTTACTGTTCTTGGTGGACCCCACAGACAGATCCAAACCACTTTTGTGACGTTTCAGGTAGCAACCAAACTCAATTTTGACTCAACAGGTTACTTCTGTCAAATCTACATCTGTTGGTCTGATTAGCTTTTTGGTATGTTTTCAACACCTTTTCCCAGTTCAATAATCCTATTTTTTTTGTCTGTGTAACAAGAGTTTTAATATCTCAAATGTGGTTGAGGCCAATGTTTAGTCTTGTCTGCTTAACTTCAGCGGGACAAATCAATGCCTTGTGTTCAAAAGCTTCCTGTCTCTCTGTTAGCCCGAGTTTTTGCTTTCAAAAAACACCAGAGTGGTGGCCAGGTGAGCTCAGTTGGTAGAGCAGGCGCACATATATAGAGGTTTACTCCTCGACGTAGCAGCCGCAGCTTCGACTCCGACCTGCGGCCCTTTGCTGCATGTCATTCCAACCTCTCTCTCACCTTTCATGTCTTCATCTGTCCTGTCAAAATAAAGGCCTAAAAATGTCCCAAAAAAATTATCTTAAAAAAATAACACCAGAGTGGCAGTTCTTTACTCAATTTTTATGACAATTTCTGCTGTTATTGTAGCAATCTCCTTGTATTTTAGCCGGAGCCTAAATTACAGGGCTGGAAGCTGTGACTTTCAGGTGGTTGGAGTAGCGTAACCTCTGCTTCCTTTGAAATCTTTCAGCTGTCCATGCCTCATTTCCCACCAGCCTCTAGTGAACACAATGACCAGAGCAGTTACACTGTGCCAGGCCCATTTGGGTTAGTAACATGATAACTATCACAATAGTTACAGAGCTGCCATTCACTCACAGTTAGAGCACTCAAAACACATGTTTCATGTAAACCAGCACTATGAAATAGATGTTTAGAGATACTGAACCAACCAAAACATGACTCTCAAAGCCTCTCTTCTGTTGTTGGGATCTACTCATGATCTGGGTACACTGCAAGCACATGTTTACATTAAAATGTAAGGAATGTCATTGAAATCAAGAATACACACAAAAACCACAGGCTGGCAATTCAAGAAGAAAAGGAGTTTTAGCAGGGGAGAGGGGCTTCTGAGTGAGTAATGCCATGCCCCTCTCCCCCACATGGCAGGCCTGCTGGTGCGGTCATGGGTCGACATCAGCCTAATAACAAGTTTCTGCTCTGGTCCAATCAGAGGAATTTAGACATCCGCGCGGGCCAGCCGCCCTGCTCTCTCTTTTTTAAGAGACAGAGCGAGGGGGGTGGAATTACACTCCAATATACTTAATCATTTCCATCAGTGATGTGGTGTATAGAGCAGGGACTGAACTCTTCTGCCTCCACAGGGCTGTTTCCATGAGGCACGTTCACTATCCACATTAATGTCCTCAAGCGGTTTATCGGAGGTCACCGCACAACTACCATCCTTTAAACCTGTCAATGATTTGCGTCACTCATGCAGTGTGTACAGACTAATTGTAGTGCTAAGGAAGGAGAGAGACAGAGATAGAGAGAGGAGATTTGGGATGAGTAGATGGAGTAGAAAGGACATTGGATGCGGTTGCAGTGGTCTACCAGAGCTGTCATCCTAAATGAGTGACTCAACTCTAGGAAGTGGCTTTTGACATACGGTCTAGAGTAAAGGAAGTGTGCACATTGCTCTAGACTGAACTGTTTATCAGTCCTTTTATTCTCCACATGACAAAGGAATGTGCCCAGTGTCAAAGTAGCAGTATCATCACTGATGTCCCCCCTTAAGTAACATTATCATATTTTTCTGAGGTTCCTCAGACAAGCAAGAAGATAAAATTGCAGGATGTGGGATTACCCCTATGAAATGATCATCCCTCTTCCCTTTTCTCCTATCCTCTCCTCTCATCTATGTGGTTAAAGGGGGTGGGGAAATAAGCGCGTGCAGGAGCACATGTAAGCTTGGGAAGATCACAAAGACTTTGGCGGGAGGGTGGCTGTGATGTGGTGGCCCGCTGACACACATGGCCACCAATTCTGTCCCTGGGTGGCAACAGTGGAGTGCTGCTCATTGGAAATCCCCGACCTTCTGCTGCATGACACAAAAAGCACTTTGAAGGGAGCGGTGGATGTGTCTCCTCTCCACCTCAGCTACCGCTGCCCTGCGTGGCCCCTGAGTCTGGAACGAGACAACTGGTGACGCAATACTGTCCAGTTTACACCTATTGGTCCAAACGCATGACATAAATCACGTATATAACAAGTTGTCCCATGAACACAAATTAAACTGCATTGTTAATAGGAGTCAAATTGGTTATTACTGTTCTACAGGTGCAGTCTGCCCATTGCATGTTGTTGTGGCATTCATCCAAGTGAATTAGTCTGTCATGTATTATTACTGGCTGTCAGTATAGCCCCTTCTGTTAACACACATACTGACACACTCTGTGTTGGTTGTGGTGAAAAGGCAAGTCTCTGCATGTGGATGAAACAATAGCAAGTGTTTGTCATGATGGCAAGAAATCCATGAAGATAAACATAATGCAACAGCACTATAAACAAATGTCTCCTTTATGGCTTGTTGAAGTCTTTTGTTTTACTGTGTGGTCCTTTCAGATTTTTTTTTTCTCCCTTTGTTGTGCTTTTGTTCTATTATTTATGATAGTATCTTGAAGAAACTCTGACATCAACATCCGCCAACTCATCCAGTTTGAGTTTACCATGGGTTCACTTGGCTCATGAATGTGGGTGCACAAAATGGCATTTAGATCACAACGTGTGAATTTGCAACTGATGTATCAATAGATAGGACGCAACGCCAACTGATTCTTAAAGTGAGTAAGTGTGGAAAAAAAACTGTTGCATGAAATAAAGGAGGGGATTTTTATTGCTATTCTGGGCTCTAGCTGTTATATGAAACTAATATTTAAGAAGAAAAGCCTTGTCAAGACTTGTGAGTGATCCCACTCGACAAGGATTTTCTTCATAACCTTCATGGGCTTATCTGTGGCTTTAAGCAACATTTGTTTGTATTACAAGCCCCCTAATATAATCCAGTAACCATAGAGTCATGTCCATGTCTCTCTGATGCAGTACCAGCAAAAACTAAACTTTATAAGATAGGATTTATTTTTTGCAGGGCTGTTGAATTGTATTTGATTATATTGTACAGGTTTACCTAATAAACCTAATAAAAGCACAAAAACCTAATAAAAGCACAATTACCAAAATTAGAAACAAAGATTCTTTTTAAATGAAATTTTTAAAAAATGTTTCTAATATCGTTTCAAAGTGGTTCATCTACTGCGTAAAGGGCAACGGTGACGTACCTGGGGCCCCTCTATCGGCTAAAACCGCACTATGAAAGTTTGCCAGATCGGGTAGCGGATCTGTAGTTCGAATGAGAACGGTAATGGACATTTCCGCTTCCAACCTGTAGGGGGACCGAAGAGGAAAAGTGCTTTGGTGTTGCTTTAGCATCATAAAAATGTTTGCAGCAGCCTATATTTTATATTTTTAATGGCAGATTTGGGGAGAGTAGAATATATTTTCAATTATATTACTGCTAGGTGTGACTTAGATTTGGTCTAACCCATAAACGATAAGCTGACTGCACCATACGCTCCCACATATCTGAGTCAGTAACACCTGAACACCACACGATAAATAAGCAAATAAGCAGAAAAGTTGTAATAAAAGTAATATCAAGTAATGGATAAACAATTGTTAGCTTAAAGTAAACAGTTAAAATATTTATTTCTCAACTTAAAGTACAGTAAGAAACTGCTGAAATTGTTAAGATAAACAGTTAAAATAATTAGCTAAAGTATAAACAGTTACCAGCTACAGTAAAAGTAATACATAGACAGTTCAACTTGTTAGCTATAAGTAGTGGCTAGACATAGTAAGTGAACTTGTTAGCTAAAAGAAGCTGTTGGCTAAGTGGCTTAAATGTCCAGCTTATTCCACTGTCTGGAAGTAGCACAATGCAAACAAACAAAACAAACAAACATAATAAATTGTATGAAAAACATCTTGTAACATTATCCACATTTATAATAGTGTGGGGCTATATCAAACATAAAAGCTTGGGATGGAAACACTGGTCTAGCGTGTGTTTGTCTAAGTTTAGAGGAAAACAAATAAAATGTTCAGCTTTTGAGCCACTCCACCAGAATCATTGAACTTCACTATTTGATCTGCTTACTCTTGAGCGCAACATAGTGAGCCATCTGTGGTCAGTCATTCCACAGCAACAATAGTGTTTAGATAGTCCGCAGCATTTCAGTTGAATGGGTTAGTCATTAACAAGGAGTTATGAGTAGAGCCCGGGATTTTGCATCCCCTGAAGAGCAGTAGCCATATTATGGCTGCTCAACTCTGCTGTTTACAGTCTATGATAGCCTTTGACTTACCCAGACCTTTTTACTGCGCTCCACTCCATCAAATCCTGTATTTAATAAACAGCCCCACCACCTGTCTATGAAGAGGAATTTGTTTGCTGTCAGGGCCCAAGAACTGCTACTGCTGCTGCCAGTTTCTGCCTCCATTTTGGAGGAGACAGGAGAGGGAGAGGCAGCGAAAGGTTAACCGCTGGACTGCTGCGGTTTTAGGCCTGCCTTACAGGACCATGCAGCCTGCTGGTTCTCTCATTAGCCTGCCTCTTTTTCCTTCCAAAATCTCTCTTTCCCCCTCATTCCACTGTGATGTGCCAGTGGGTTTTTGCCTGGAATACTGAAATAGCCTCTGTCTTGTTTTATTTGTCAGGCATTCAGTGAGAATTCCCCCTCCAACCCACAGCTGGCTCAGGAATGTCCTGCGACTCCCCTCTCAAGTCTCCACTCACTTCATCACCTCCCTATGCCCCAATTGCTCTTTATTTTTCCTCACTTTCTCTTTACCTCTCCCCACATCACTTCACAATTTTGTCTCTTTCCCTCATCGTGTCCCTTTTTCTATCCGCCTCCTTGTCTTTTCAGGGATGGCAGATAGGAAGGGGCTAGCATGGTGAGAATAGTCGATCGCTGCCAATGCTCACAAATTGCTTGCTGCAAAAACAGAGAGTTGGTTTGGAGATCAGATCACATATGGCTAAAATGGATTTGCTCACTTTGTCTCCCCCGCTCCTTTTTTAAATGATTTCTCTCTCTGTCTCTGTCTCTTGCTATTTCCACTGTGCCCTACGAGTACATGTTAACCTCTCATATCTCTACCTGTAAAAATGATGAATATGGGTTTCAAACACCTGCCAATAAAATATTGTATCTATAAGACGCTTTAATATTGAATTTGAAAGGAACAATAAATGACGCTGTAAACACTGCGGAAAAAAATCTGCCCCAAGCACTATTTCTCATCAGTCACTCATCTACTGGAATGTATCAAGAGATGTGTAGAAACATGGTTTGCTGTGACTCCTCCAGATCTATTTAATGCGTGATACTTCATGAAACAATGGATAAAAATGACTATTGAAATGATGAAATTAATATTTACTTAGAATATGTAGAATATCTTCTTCAAAAGTAATTACAAGAATCTGGAGGCCTAAGAAAAGACAAATTTAAAATCAGAGACGATATTGTCTGTTTTGAAAAAAGATGGTCTGAATAGCTGAGCAATGTAAAGTGATATACAGGTGCATGCCGATGGTTAATATGCATATGTACTGTATACAAAGCTATGTTCTTGCAGGTTTTTACATGTATTTGTAAGAACACATATATTTCCTAATGTAAATGTAAATCCTCTTTGGGTGTCACTGCAGTAAGGACACACTTTTTTTTCTATTTTCTTTTCATGATTATTACTTGCACTAATTCTACCAACAACTGTTAAAACACAATCAATTCAGGATTGTGAACCCAGTATTAAAATGTCAACTGGTTGGGCTTTTTAATGACAACAAACTGTGAACACAACACTGACATAGTATTACCCTTTAAGTTGATATTGAACTTGTTGGCATACAGTACCTCTTACTGTGACTGCAGAGTTGGGTAATAACTCTCTGTTAGTTCATCACCGCTACGAGTGAACCCTTTCACATACAAGTGGTCCTGTGATCTATTGTTAATATACATGATTGATTATAGCTTCTAAGATTGGTAAAATGTGCATTTGAACACAACAAAGAAACTACTATTTTTGAAGATGTAAACATTCCCCCCCAAAAATCTGCCCCAAGCACAATTTGTCATCAACCATTAAACCACTGGAATGTATCAGGAGCTGTATGGCACCTCTGAATCCTCCATAGAGAACTATTTAGTGTGTTCAAATAAATACCTTTGACATGTCACAGGAGCGAGCGCTTGCTTCCTGCCGAGCTACCTGCAGTCAGCTCCGCAGAAAGCAGCAGCTGGCCGAGAAGAGAGTGCTCATGGGGCTGATACTGAGTAAGCTTAGCTGTTATAAACTACAACCAAAACCTGTGACCCCGTCTGTTTCGAATGATTTACAGCATAGGACCACGGCCTCCTTCATTTTCCACTCCTTACATGCAGAACAAAGGGAGCGTTGTTCAGGACACGGAGACCGTAGTAGAAGCAGTTTTATAGATGGGGTAAGGTCCATGTTAAGGTGCTTCAGTGAATGTGTTCTTTTCTTCTGAACATACACAACGCCTTGGTAGAGTTTGTCGGTAGTGAGTTCCAGACCTGCTTTTGATGTTGAAAGATGATTATCCAAAACACCATGGCCTCTGGAGGAAGTTTGCGTATCATGGTTTCCCTCCATAAAAGGTTTTATCGTGCTACAGTATCTTACAGAGTCCACAGCTAAACCTTCTGTTTCCAGTTGCCTCTCTCATCCGTCCTCCAAAACATGACTCATTGTTTTATGTATAGAAATTCTTAAAAATGATTAACAAGAATTCTTCCACAGAAAATCACTTAATACAATCATGAATGGACCCTCATGTGAATAAACAGTGCTTGTGGGCTTTTGTGGACTCTAGGTATTCTAATCCTCCATCACTATGACATGAATCTATTGTTCAGCTCTCTGTCTCCCAAACAAAACAGACCAGCATGAATAATAAGGCGTCTAATGCCTCATGAAATATACATTGGGTGCTATGTTCTCAAGCTTTGTAGCAGATCATCCTCCATGATTCATATGTGCTCTGTGTGTATGTAAGAGAAAGAAAAAATCATGCACTGTTGAGATGGAAGCACTTGTTGATGCTGAAGCTAAAGCGAACCAGATGTAGTGGATGGCACATGTTGCGTTGCTCTGCACTGAGGTAACTCTTGGTCTCAGTTTTGGCAATGGTATATTATTTGCAAGCATGCTTTGGTGTAAACTTTAAAAGAAAAACAAGGAAGTGATTTTGGGCAGGTGTGAAAGAAGTCCTGACAGGGTGTTTGAGTGATCCCAAAGCAGAAAAGTGAGAGAAGATGATGTGAAATTGAGCACAGTTACAACACAGCTACTGTTGGTCTCTATACAGTCTTGTTGGCAGAGTCACTGGTACATTTGAGGCCGGTTTGTGCTCCATATCCTGAGGAATTATTTAAAGTGAATACAGTCCTCCCAGCCAGAGTTGCCATGTCTTCAGCATCATGTTTTAAACCTGCCAATCACAGGCAATACTGTGTTACTAAATGTGAAGGGAATATATATAACATATTTATAAATGACATGTTTGAGATGTCTAAGACTGCAGTGTCACTCTTGTGAAAAAAGATGGTTGTTGCGCAACCACGATAGATTGCAGAGTGAGACTGTGATATCCTCTGGCGTTGGTTGATTATGGTTGAGAAATTCTTTCTCAACAATTTCCTTCTTCTATTTTGTTTCCCTTTTCGACTGGTCTTTTACAATTTTGCAATATGGATTCATATCAAATACCAACTGATTGACGTGGAGCTTTTCTTGATGAAACCCTTGTACTTGTAGCTTTGTTGGCCATGAAGTTTCTCCACTTGTTGGATAGACAAAGTCTTGTATGTCCTTGTGATCAATAGTCCCAGACACAGATACACAGACCTTGAGTCCAGAACAAGACATCCAGCTGAGCTTGAGCTGTTCTAACTTGTCTAATGCATACATATCAGCAAATGTAAACACACAGCACACACTCTCACAACACTGGCTGGAATGTCAAGATAACAGAAAGCACGTCTGGCTTGCGACTCAAGCTCCCTCCTTCTCTGTATAAAAACACTGTTTGAGATGAGCTTTGCATATTCAATGTTTCCAAATGTATGTGTAGAGATTTTGGGATGCAGGTCAGACGTGGGTCGATGTGGTGGTTATCATACCAAAATCTTCTAATCAAAAACACATTGTTCTAAAAAAAATAGTATAAAGCCTCTGATCGCAGCCAAAATAAGCACTAATCTATGAAATATGAGTCATGACCAAATGAGAATAAAAATCAAAGCCATTGGTAATGTTGCTGATCTTGAAAGAGTAAATTAATTTGTAAGGTACTGAATGACTTGAGTAGGGAGGGGAGTTGAATCTTATATGTAACTTGTATTCATTTTCCCAATAGTGGCCATTATAAAGAATAAAGCATTTTCAAATTCATGGAAACATAACAAAATGATATAAATAAAAGGCTGAACTTGAATTATAATACAGGGCATACACTTTATGTGACACATCTTTTTTGTCTTTGTGTTATGATACAAACTAAAGTGAAGGAGGGAACAACTATTGGTGGAGATACCATTTTATTACTAATATCTCTAAAGATCCACCTGCTACAGCACAGTTTATCATCAGATGTCCAGTTCTCCATGATAAACATGCAGGTCCACTCCAAGGTACACACAGAAGTTGCAAAGGGGGCCCCTGCTGTCCTAGTCCATTGTCGGGGGGGGGGCCGCAGGCATGCTTGGACACATCAGCCGAGGATCAGATTGCTTTTGTTGGGCCGGTTCCAGGTCCACGCTGCTCCCCATGACTTCAAAGGGCCATGTCAGTGCATGTTAGTGAAGATGAGAAGCGGTACGAGCGCAAGTCAGCAGAGTGTGATCCATGGTGCACCCTCAGGACGACACCATGTTGTCTTAACAGGCGAGAGTCACGCAGGACTGACAAAACACTCATTCACAGGAGCTGAGATGAGGCAGAGAGCCGGGCAGCAAAGGTGTACGGGACAAGAGAGCAGATGGACAGACAGGTGATGATTTGGATGGAGAAAGGGATAGACGGGAGGAAGAGGAAGCTGTCTACATATAGACTTATGGGATAGATACTGTATATGGGGGGTTAACAGAGACAGGCTGCTCTGATGTGAGACGGAGCCAGAGTTATCTCCTGTACAGGCCAGTGGACTGAATGTATGCACAACATTCAGCTTTTTGATAAGAGCTACAATAGGACCGAGGTGAAGCAGGTTTGAAGAGGATGGTGTGGGTCAGGAGTCACCACACAGGAGGCAAAACATCCTCCGCAATACTCCCAAAAATCACATCCCCTGGTGTCGCTGCAGCCAGACCTGAGCATCCTCTCCCCGGTCCAAACACAGCAACTCTTTTTCCTACACACCTAGTCTGTGACGTAAAATTCAGCTGTAAAAACGTTTGTATTGTAATGTCTGAGAGGGCCTTCTGTTATCTTTAAGGGTGTTTACACACTGTATACATAAAAAAGGGGGGAAAGGAGGAAGAGATGTTTGCATGGTATTTTTACACATTTTTGTGGTGGTGTGAAAGCCACTTAACTCTTAAACTCAACCACTTGGTAATTTTCATGTTCTTCAGAAGAAAGATTACATGTTCTTGTGTTAATTTAAGAGAATATGAACTTTTAAAAACAAATCGAATGTGCTCAAAAATACATGGCGGCCGAAAACAGGGCCATTATTCTTATTTTGTTAAAAGTTGACATTTTGTTATGAGGTTTATAACCACACAGTGACAAAGCACGCACTGGTGATGTGTTTCACTTGTTATTCTTCAGTCTTGACAAGACTTAACATTTTTGTTTGCAGACTGCAGGTATGGAGGCTGCTAATAGTTTTTAGTGTTTTCGGTGGCGACGCCTCGTGCACGGAGAAAGAGGAGTTTTATCGACAGGTGTGACTCCTGACAATGGCTCTGTCTGCCTCTGTCAACACATCCTGGCCTCAAGTCTCGACTCGGGCGTGGAGAGACACGCCATGCCACCACAGGCTTTTTTGTCTGCTCACCTGGATACAATAACCTCTCTGCTGAACAGCAACACTACGCGCTTTTAACCGTATTTTTGACTTCTTCTTTTGTAAGCATTCTGAAGTCTTTGACAAGTTAAAAGCCATAGGAAATAGGGTGATTGTACATAAAGCGTGTAGATATTTCAGTTTTCTTCTCAATGTATCAGATATGGCACAGTTCTGTGGTGGGCCGCCCTTCCATGAGTAATGAGGAGGGGACTGATCGTAACCTTGTTGATGTTCAGCAGGAATTTGTTCACTGGAGATGATGTCAAAGCCCAAACATCTATTGGCAATTTACCAGTGAGTTTCCTTAATTTATTTGCTGAGCAGCGAGGTTAATCTTTTACACAATGATAACATTCCTGGCAAACCTCCTGGAAGACATACACACACACACACACACACACACACACACACGCACACACGCACACACGCACGCACGCGCATGCACACACACACACACACACGTACACACACACACACGCACACACACATGCACATACTTTCATTTAACCGGCAGATGATTCCAGATGTTTCCTAAACGGATGAAAGGCAGGGAAGCTCCTCACAAGCCTGCATTAGACTCAACTAAAAGTTTGGAAGCCGACCAGCTGGAACCACCCAGGCCTTCGTACCGTTTCCTCCTCCCTGGCTCCTCCCAGACGCAGGCCCATAGTTGTGATTTATCTCTCCAGGATGTGTAAGGCGCGTGGGGAGGGCGCTGGGGCTGACATCCCTATCGTTAAATGCAAAGCCCCATGATAACAGAGAGTCCATGGAAATAATAGAATAAATAAATAAAACCAAAAAGAGAAACCCAATCTCAGATAATGCAGATGTAGGTCTACTCTTTTGAGCACATTTGTTTATGTAACGTTAGACTGGCCTGCTTGTGGAAAACGTCTTTCTCACTCGGGGTTTCAGATTGGCAGCAAGGAATTATTAAACTTCTCTAGTGGACTTTCGTCACAGATCACTGATCCGCCTCATGGAAATATCAGTATGTTATTAAATCTGTCACTCCAGCTCCACAGAGCTTGTGGTCTGGACCTTGGCTTACACACACACACACACACACACACACACACACACACACAAAATACAAACAGATCTTACTGTATGTAGGCTCCAGCCACATCCTCAGGTGCGCGAGCCACACACATTTTTCTCCATTATATCTGATTAATGCAACATCACTGAAAGCCACACACCTCTCAACCTCTCAAAATGTCACTGGGAGTCGAAAGTGGGTGTGCTTTTCACCTGAATGGAAAGATTGTAACAATTATGGTGTTACCTCAGCATGTACAATGGGCCCATTGTGCGATGTACAACTCCCCAGGCTGCTGGTGGATCTGAGGCTTGGCGAGAAGAGAGCAGGACAGGGTGGAGGTGCAGAGCGAGCCCACTGCTGTATCGCCGGCTTTGTTTGCAGACATATTCAGCGATTTTGATCATACGGTTGAAATGGCTGGGGCTCAAAGCTGCTTAGTTTTGCTTGTAGTCCGGGCTGCACATTGTCAGACACATGTTAAGGCACGTTTAATCATGCTATAAATATTGTGGATATCTTATCAGGTTCCAAATTTAGTTTTAGGCACACAACATGTATATAAAATGTTACACAGTGTTAAGAGTGTAAGTTGTGTAAATGTGTGGAATGTTTGATTTCATGTAGCTGTCAATGACGAATTCAGCCATACTGCTAGTTTTGTAGCTCTGTATTGAACATGGTCCAATCGGACGTACTCTCTGCACTCAGCCCTTTGCTTGTGTCTCTTTTTGTGAGGGTGTGTGTATGTGTGTGTGTGTGTGTGTGTGTGTGTGTGTGTGTGTGTGTGTGTGTGTGTGTGTGTGCCAGTGGCTGTGTCACCTGCTGCAGCTCTTTCAGCTGGTTGTGATTCACCTGCATGAACGCATGTCTCATCATGACGGAGTCTCCTGTGTTTCAACAGGTGTCAGGCAGCACAATAACTTGAACTTCTTCACATGAGGGCATATTCAGCAAAGGGATACACAAACAGCAGTGTGTAAAAGGATTAAAGGATCATCTTAACTAGAGTATTCCCTATAGCGTGCATGTTAACTTAAATACATAGTCTAATTAAGTTATTTTCCCAAATCTATGACTACATATTTAACCATAATAAGCACTGTTGAGGTTGTATCTGACAGCAGAATTTGATTGCCAGTGACATACATCAACTTTTATCATACATTTGTTCTCACATTACGTACTTTCTGTGAGCAAATATCTGATATGTTTCCACATGTGGCTCTGCGCGACTTTTGGCCTGCTGAAGCGTGTCTGCGTACTGGGACATATGACCCTGGGAGTGTGTGTGGAGTGTGCCAGCCTTGAGTATATGGGAGTATTATTGTTCCAGATTCTAGTGTGTGTGTGTGTGTGTGTGTGTGTGTGTGTGTGTGTGTGTGTGTGTGTGTGTGTGTGTGTGTGTGTCATATACAGAAACCGGCCAGACAACTTGCCAATTCAACCCCGCAATGCTAAAGGTGTGGTTGTGTGTGTGTCAGACAGACGCTGAGCTACTTAGTCGGGCTAAGTCGGGCGGGCAAAGACTGGAGTCGATTGCCGAGCAACACAAAGCACAATAATAAGATCACAGTGTACAGCCTCCATGCTCAGCTCCCATGATCCGTCAGCTGATCCCGCAGCTGATCTCCCCTCCATGTTCCACTCAGTCAGCACATCAGCCACTTACAACCTCATCCAGGTTATTTACTGTAATATTAAAACTTGCTCTGCATTCAGCGCCACCTGCTTTAACTCTAACATAATCTCCTGATGTGCTATGGCCTTTCAGCATAGTCACGCAGGGCGAGTGTAATAATGCAGGTGGTTTCATCCAAGGTGTATCTATCCAGCCTCATTCCTCCAGAGGCTCATATAAAGGCTTTGCTCACTACAAGTATTAGTCTTAATAGTGACTAGATGTCTTTTTTGTAAACTTCAGAGGTCAGTTATCCACCAGGAGGCCATTTCCATCAGCGCTCTCTGGATACCTGCTCAACTCAAAATGGCTCCTTTTTTCGACACAGCCTCTGGCAGACTGTCTGGCATGACCTCTGATGAATGAAGGAAGATACAGATCTAACAGGTTATTTGTGTGTTGCCCTATGATCTAATGCCGCACTTCGTGTCTAAGCATGCCCGCATTGTTTTTCTCATACAAGAAAACAAAACAGAGTATTTAGCAATGACTTGGCACTGAGCTCTGCAGTACTTTTTTCCCTAAATGTTCCTCATCAGAAAGATCTATCTATTTGCTAGAAAAGTTGTAGTAGACTAAATCAATGTCTGCTGAGTGTGTATTACCTTTTCACTCTGTTTAGTTTGGTATGTGGCATTTCTTTTAAAACATGCCTGAAATTTTCAGCTTTGCAGCGCTGATGTACTGATAAAACATCTGCACCACTATTCAGGAAGAAGAAAGGCACTGAAACCTAATTTAATATTCTGCACATTAAGTCTGCTCAAAGCTGATAGATGATGATTTTAGGTAACAGAGAACATACTTCATATGACTCATAACACTCTATCAATGTCAACCTGTTATATTTTTGGAGTTTGTCTAACTGCAATTCCATCACGCACATTTGAGAGGAAGTAAATAAAGAATCATTATGAAACCATATAGGTGCAACAGGTACACACGATTGCAACACAAACAGCAAAATAAGCCATGATATCTTTAATTCATATATATTTATATGTATAAGCCTGGCTTCCTTTTCATACTGGCTTTACTTTGAGTTATTAAACATTTGGATTGCCACCTGTAGCATCTTGATAGTCCCATAAAACCCTAGCCTAACAACACGGCAGTGGAGCAGAACATGTTAAAAAGAATAAGATGCAAGGTTCCAGGATGATCTGTGCAGTGTCATCAAGCTCAAGAAAGCGTAAGAACTCCTCATTTCAGAGTCTGAAAAACCTTAGGAGTGAATGTTTGTGTCCGTGAGTAACCCCAAACATGAACTCCTTGTCTTCCTCATTGACCCTTATATGGTTTTCCCTGACCCCTACCTTTCCCGCAAAACTGCCACCTCCCATCACCTGTGACCACGGCTGTCACCAGCTTGTGAATCAGCAGATGAGGTGAGTATTGCCTTCAGAGCAGACCACACTACCGACCAAACTCTGGGTTTCGGAAATCCAGCTCTCATTACAGGCAGAATGAGATCCTTTCATAGGGGTGCCAGAGACTCTTAAAGACCCCTCTGTATCAGTGATGCAAGAACCAAACCACTGGGTCAGAATTTCCATTAAGAGCCACCGTGCTTAGTTTAACGTTTGACTGATTATGTTCCATAGTTGTTTATTGGTTTGTTCTTCAGGCGTACCATGTGCTAATATACAACTTTGCATGTGGACGGACACAATAGGCCAACTGTTCTCTCCTGCATTTCCTTTTTTGTCGTTCTCTCCCTGTGTAAACACATGCGCTTATAATGAGAAATGATGTGCTTATTGGCTGGCTGTGTCAGCTGTGCAGCAGTGGAAGAAATATTCAGGTCCTTTAAAGCAGTACTTCTATATGTTAGTGATTGAGTCCTAAAATTGCCAATTTGTCAGAATATTTCAACTTGTTTCTGATAGAAATCAACTTGTTTCCATAATATTTCCATAACTTTTTAGAAATAAGAGTACAAATCCTGAAAGCAGATTAAAGAAAAATGTCACCACATTCTAGAAAATTCCCAAAACCAGTTGACTTCTATCAAAGCAGGTTGAAATCACCTTACCACACTGGCAGATATTTTCACTTGTTTTACTAAGAAAACAATACTTGTAGAACTCAATTGTAGACATTTTGCATACTGCAAACATTTGCATACTGCAAACATGTAAAATGCTACTCTACAAAGTAACTAAAGCTGTCAGATAAATGTAGTGTGGTAAAAAGTGCTACATTTCTCTTTGAAATGTTGTAAAGTAGAAGTAAATGAAAAGCAGAAAAGTTTCAGTACTTGAGTCAATGTTACCACCACTGCAGCTGTGTGTCCAGAGAGAAAGTAGCTGTCTTTCTTCTGTTAATATAATGGCTTTAAGGCAGACCAACAAGTGTGTTTATAGGTTAGTGTTCTTTGTTCACTTTTCAACCCTCAAAACCACATGGGGGCTGGGAGATATCTCCTCGAAAGATCTCCTCTTCAAAGTATAAAGACCCAAAACATAACTTCGATCATCAGGCGAAAATGCCAAGGGAGTCTGACTAAGCCTCATCTGCACTGGCAGATTTTTACATCTCGGATTGAAGACAGATGGCATCTACTGCAATGTTGAAACTCCATGAAAATCTGTTTTGCTTCGTTTCACAGAGATCGGCTTCATGAAATAAATATTATTTGGACAGTCAAATGTTTAAATGTTCTCCTGCAGTGTTCAAGAGAGTCATAGAGCCAACGTGTTGCACAGGAATGATGCCAGAGTCTTTGCTCCCTGTGTGAGCCAGAGAACTTGGGCATTAACAAAAGAAGGCGCTCCTGCTTCTTCCCTCCCACCCCCACAGTCTCTGAGTCTATCATGGCTGTCACCCAGCATCAGGGAGCCTAATGGCTGAAGCTTTTTGTGTACAGCATCCTGGACTGATCAAGTGAATCAAATAATGAGTGTACCCATCAAGGAAGCTCTCATGTCACAGGGCCATGAAGAAAAGAGAGGGACGTGGGCCAGAGCTCCTTCTCTGCAGAAAGCCATGAGAATCAGATCGACGAGGCTAATCTGGAGAGCGGAAGTCGTCCTGGAGAAAGGATGCTGTAAAGATACACAACTGCTTTTAACTTAAGTACAGGTCCCTGTCTTCCTTGCAATAGTATGTTCTTCATGCTTGGTCGTGGATTGGATAATCCTCAAGCCTCAGAACCCCCCGGACCTGCAGGCCTCATCCATATCTGATCTCTGTGAAATTCGAGGGCAGAGAGGAGCTGAGTTCACTTTTATTATGTTGCTTTTATAAGAGTTGCCCACCTGCCCTGTCAAAATTAGGTCTGACCCAAATTCCTCTTATGAGCTCTCAGCGCTGTATTGCTCAGGTTTCTGTGTGCTGCTGAGAGAGGGATATGAAGGAGCTGATAGCATGGTGTTGGAAACAGCTTGAAGGCATCAAGGGCCAATTCAGCATGGTCTTGAGCACGTCGCTGTGCTGTGGCCTTGGCAACATCTAATCTCCTCTGCCACCCCTCACATGGCCTCCAGTAGATACACTACAAGGAACACAAGCGGGACATTTTCTGGCTTTCTCCACTTTGGCGTCTCTTTCCTCCGTATTTCAATCTGTTTTTCTTCTTCCAACAAGCACATACACATAAGCTATACATCAACATGAGGCCTGAAACAAAAGACACGCTTTGTCTTCCCTGCCTTGCAAAAACTTCATGGAATTTTGACTGAGATGCGCCAGTTGCTGGATTCTTCAAATATGCCACTTTTATGTCACATATTTTCACACTCACTTGATGTATTGACTTCACTACCAGCATACTCCAGCGCTGACATAGTGCTGTGGAGATAGGTCTGGCAATGCAAGACTACTACCAGCAATACAACCACTGACCAGGGCTGATGATTGAGACACTGGGGGCTGCAGAGCTGGAATGTACACTATGTTCATTACCATGTTGTTTAAGCAAGACTGACAAAGTCATGCAAGGTGTTAGAAGAGCTACAAACACCATGTCTGTCTTTAGACAGCCGGCACTTCAAAATGACAGGGTTCTTCTTTACTAAGAAATGCTCATGTAGGTTTGAGCTCAGCTGCTTTTCTGACAGTCTGGAAAGCAGCCAGAGAGGGATGATGACAGGCAGACGGCCTCTTGATGATATCAGCTCCTGCCGTTGCATACCACAATATATCAGGCATGCTTGTGTGACTGCAGTTTACAGTTTATCTGCCCAAGATAGTAGAAAACAGGTTGAGACTAGCTCTGGAAAAGAGCAGCAGTTTAGGTGTTTATCAAACTGGTTCTCAGAGCAGGAGAAAATGAACTTCAGACAAGCTTTCTGTCACCAACACTAAAGATCTCAGCCAAATGGATCAATAAAATGTATCTTTGAAAACCTAGAGGAGAAAATGTAAACAATGGGTTTGTTAAATGTCCGCTGTTTTAAGAAAAAATAAAAACTGTTGACAAGCCTGCATGGTTTCTTGTTTTCACACAGTGAAACAATTAAAGAAAAAAACAAGAGTTAAAGAAAGAAAGAGGGGACAGTGAGGACACCACACACACACACACACATGCAAACAAATAAAAATCACATCCTGTCAGCAGCCTAATCTACTTTATGACTGCTTTTTCACCTGGAGGCTAGCCCCGGGCATAAAAGTGACTCACACTCAGCAAGAGTTTGGGACAACAAGCCCGACAAAAAAAACAATCCTACCCTTCCCCCTCAAGTTTCAGCAGCCTCCCTCTCCCTGACTACCTAAACTCCACTATCCCAGGCTACATAACACCTATTTACCACCTAATCCTCTAATTCAAAGTGCACATCCCTGCTTCTCTGTTGAACGCCATGGTTCCTCTGCCAAGTTTCAATCCAAAACTGGACCACACTATATGATTAACTGTTTGTTTCTCAGTCTCCTATCTGTCATGGATTCTTTTTCCCACTCTCCGCTCTCACTACCAGTGAAATTCTGACAGGTGGAGGGTGAGAGCTACACCTGCTTCCTTTAAGCTGCAATGTGAGAGAAAATAACAAACACTGACAGCAAGTGATCAAGCAACTGGAATAACAAGAAGCGGGCAAACACCCGCTTCTCGTAAGAGATTAATTACTAGTCCTAGTAGAGATCCTAGTTGTATACTATATAGTCATTCTAACCATGCTTTGAGTAGGGCTGCAACTACATCTTGTTTTAATGATAGACTAATCTGTTTATTATATTTTTGGGTTCATTGTTTAGTCTATAAAATGTCAGAAAATAGTAAAAATGCCCATCACAATTCCCCAGGGCCTAAGTTAACATTTTTAAATGTCTTGTTTTGTCTGGCCAGCATTTCAAAAGCCAAAATATTCCTTTTACAATGTTCTGAAACAGAGAAAAGCAGCACATCTTCACCAGGTGAGCTGGAGTCAACAAATGTTGACTACTCAGGTAAAAAAAAATCTTATACAATACAGTAAAGTATAGTAGTTTATTCTATACTGGCTGTTAAAATGCTGCATTGTCAATATTATGTAATATGTACTGTACTTCTTAAAAGAGTACTCCACCAATTTAGCATTGCACTCCTATAACATAAAAAGACTAATGGTGGACACACAAAACTATCAAAATCAATACAGCAGAGCAAAAGCTGGCACCTGTATTACCCACAGTGAAACTTGACATCCAACAATTTAATTAGGGTGTGTTATACTATAGCAGCTAATGTAGCCTTGAGTTGCTAGTCTCAAGCAGAGAAAGGAGCGGGCTGCAGAGTCTGGCTTACTCCTTTCTAACCATACCCCAAATTGTTCTTTTTAGTTTTCGACCTTTTAGTAGGCTTCAACTGATGCCGACTCAAGTGACATTACTTGAGGCAATTTATCAGATTTTGAACAGCTCTCTCTGGAGCCACAAAAGGCTTTACACAACTGTTTTTCTTTTTTTATATACATATGCAGTGCAGTGGTATTCCTGAAGAATCATCTTGTTTCCATAACTTTTTAGAAATAAGATTACAAATCCTGAAAGCAGATTAAAGAAAAACGTCACTAGAAAATTCCCAAAACCAGTTGACTTCTATCAAAGCAGGTTGAAATCACCTTACCACACTGGCAGATATTTTCACTTGTTTTACTAAGAAAACAATACTTTTAGAACTCAATTGTAGACATTTTGCATACTGCAAACAAGATTCCTTTGATGTGTGAAATATGTGGCATTCCCCTTTAATCTTAGAATATAAGTAAATACATTAATAATACATATACTGAATTGTGTAATTCACAGACATCTTTGAGACACTCTTACAGGTGTAGCTTTGGTGTAACAGTGCAGGTGTCATTGTGTGATGGCTCCTCAGACATCATGTTCGGACTCGTCTTGCGGTTCTGTTACCTCATCAAGAGGTATAACTGCCAGACAGCTTGCAACACAACAAGGACTAAAGAAACCAGACAAAATTCTAAACCACAGACTAAACTAGACAAACGATACTAAAAAGTGACTCAGTGAAGTCTGGATGATGACTACGATTCTGAGCAATTTTATTAAAGATAGAGAATGTGTAGTCAGTTATAAACCTTTCTGCACATGCATGTGTGGGGCGCTTTGGTGGCATGCAGCCCAGGCTGGAACATGAACCCTGCGTGTCGGGTCAGTAATGCAGACATGTCCAATCACCAACCAGCCTCAACTGATTTCAAGTCCTAAGAAATCAAAGAGGAAAAGTAGCAGTTACATCCTGCTCTAGTTTTCCTTGTCAGACAGGTTTCTTTCCCATGCCAAACATCATACACACACAAAACATCTTGTTTCAGAAAACCTAGCCCAGGATTCACTCGAGTGATGAGTAGTTCATGTTTACAGATGCACCCACTGGTTAACGGAACTCAGCGCTCTACAAGTCCCTGCAGCTCTTGTTGTGTTTGGAAACAGAGCTGAACTATAAAGCTCAGGAGTGGTATCTTCTTGACTTTGGTTGGGACATAAAGTTATAGCTCAATCAATTGTCAAAGTACCTTGATTATATAAATTATATATTCATATTTGTATTGCATGTTCTGAAATCTGGAATGCATAATGTGGTTTTTCATATTCCCACTGATCCTATAATGAACTAAATTTGAATCTCGGAGCCACAGTGACTTAGATTAGACATAGAACCACCATTATTTCACATAAAACAACATGTGAATTTGTGTTTACTTGACCAATACTTATGACTTTCAAATATTTTATTCCTTCATGTTGCCAATATTTGCAGATATTTGTGGGGCTAGAGCACCAAACCACACTTTTCAATTTCAGTTGGTTCTTCTTTCCAGTCGAGAAATCATCTGAACAAAAATGAATCAGGTGGCCGGGTTAGCTCAGATTGTAGAGCAGGCACACATAGGTTTACCGACCTGCAGCCCTTTGCTGCATGTCATTCCCCCTCTCTCTCCCCTTTAATGTTTTCATCTGTCCTGTGAAAATAAAAGGCCTAAAAATGCCCCAAAAAATAATCTTAAAAAAAAAAGGAATCAGCTAATATGCTCAAAGATAGCGAGTCAACTTTCCACAATATGCATTGTCTGTTTTGAATGAATCAACAACTTATTAAGGTGAGCAATACTACAGTTAAACTTAATATGACTTTATTCTGGTGGCAGTTTATGAGAGTTTTAATTTAACAGGAAGCCAGATGTCATAATGATAGTAGCTATATCCAATCAATGTACCAATAATAAACTGGTTTTAGCAAGTTATTCATTCACCTTTCTTCTGAAGGAATTTGTTAACAGGGGCCTTTTTCCTTTTAATTTCCCCCAATTTAGCCTGACTTCACTAACTTCAGGATAGGTAAAAAGGCTCTTAGAGCACAAATCCCAGAATGTTCTAAAATACAACGTCAACCTAATGTTGCCAGTATTAATTTAGGAATAATGTTGATTACTTTAAATTAAAAACTGCCAGTGTATTCTTGACTTTCATGCTCACTTCAAATGCTGTCGGGATTTTTCCCGCTTGTTGTCAGGTGTATATCTTAATTTATCTTAATAACAATAAAGAAATAATGGGAACAATGGGGAAAAAAACAAATAAACAAACAACGACAACAAGAACAACATCAAACCTTTACCCATATACGCTCTTGATAATTAATAATGTGTTAGGCATCTTTTGTGTTCAATCTCAGTCAAGTGTAAAGTTTGTCACATATTTAAGGTTTATGAATAAATTCCTTAAAAATAATAAAATAGCAAAATATTCTTTCTACCAATGCATAACAGAGTAGCGCAGTGGTGTTGGTTAAAAAAAAACAATGACCTTCTTTAACCAATAATCTATACGCTAAAAGCACTCCAATACTACACAAGCATCGTTTTATACTGTGAAGCTCTGAGATCGGAGCCTCGGCCGAGCACCTGAAGGCAACATACGTGATACACTGCTGTGAATGGGGTGTGACGTGGGAGCAATCAGTGCTGCAGTCTGAGCTGAACGCAGAACTCTGAACTCGCTCCACATTTTTACCATAGATTTTTACGGAGGGCTGTCAGCAGCACTGGGCGCCACGGACGAAGTTTGAGTAAGCGCCGTTACTCATCTACACTTCCCGAGAGCCAAAGAAGAAACCCCCGGGGAACAGCATCGAGCGGACAGGGGACACATGGAAACGACATGTAGCTGGAAATACGGCGGTGGACTTCATCATAGTTTCGCTCGAGAAGAGGCGAAGTGAGCTGCAAGATAAACATGCTCACCCCGATGCTGGCCTCCCTGCTGCTGCCTCTCCTCCTTCTCTGTCGGATTTCTTTCTGCCAATATTCAAGCGACCAGTGCAGCTGGAAGGGAAGGTGAGGTTTACGGTCCTGTTTACTAAATGTAAAATGTTGAGTAAAACGATAATAATAATAATAGGCTACAGTCTGAAAAGTAAGAACTGAAGCGACCTGAAATGACCGAAACTCAGAGACCGCGCGGTGATATGAAATAAAAAAAGAGCCACAAATTAGGACAAAATACAAAAATAGAAGCAATGTTCATAAGTAATTTTGGGATGTGAATGAAAAGTAGGCTACTATAGTTTCACTGACACATTTGAGTTTTGGTCTGGGTGGTGCGGAATTTATGAATGACTAATTGACAAAGTTATTTGATAACAATAACGTGACTCACCAATACATTTGAAAAAAGGGCTGGCAATGAACTTGGCAGTATACGATGGTGCACAATTATACATTAAATTATTATTCTGATTAAAAACATTTTCTTTACACTAGTTAGTAGACACTTTTGATTAAATATCCCAACAATAATTAATACTCCAATATTCACAGGATTACATGCACATATAAGAGTTTTTAAGTATTTGTTTTAATGGATTCTAAAACCTCAGGCAGCATATACTGGAACATTTCACCTCTCATCAAACATCTGCTGAAATCTGTTTTGAACTTTAGAGGCTGTGAGGCTGTGCCTCAAATAGTGTGGTTTTCTTTTTCATCCTCCAGTCAGGAGGGGTAGGCGATATTCAGCACTTTGAGCCCTTAACCAATAATCTGTTGTTCATTAGTGAGACTCTTGACTAATCTCCTTTAATTGCATACAGAAGTGATGAAGATAGAAAGGACTTAATTAGAGGCGTGCTGAGGAGAGCCTGGTTATGGGGCTTCAGCTGCATATGCTCAGCATGTGCCATGAGTTACTTCAGATCTATGGCACATTTGAATTTCAGCATCTCATTTTCAGGGAACTGGGTGTTTCTCCTCCAGAGTCAAACCACTAGCTTGGCATGCATATGCTGGTGGACTGCTGATGGCTTCCTGCCTCTGGCTTTGCCACAGAATGACTGACAGACTGGAGTTTTCAAACCCTGACCAGGCATTAAGTTCTGGAGGGAGTCGTTTGGTCATGCTGGCGCCAGAGTCCGAAGTGCTGCCCGGACAAGTCTCTTCCAGTCTTTTTGGTGGCTTGAAAGCAAGGGGAGGTTCGGTGCGTGACCTGCATTTGCACTTGCATGCAGCAGGCCCAGCTACTGTTGCTGCCGTTGTCTGCCCAGAAGCCCCTCTGTCCCTCCATTCATCCATTTCTGCTTCCAAACTCTTCCCAAAGGCAGCCTGCCAGTGGTGCATTTTGCCAAAGCTCTGGGAGGAACAATGTGGTATGGGGGGAGAAGTGTGTGTTGGAGCTGAGGTCATTTTGGTTGCTCAGGCTCGTGACTGGTCATGCAGCCAGTCTTGCGCACAGACGGCCCTGAATGCTTCAGGAGGAATGTGGTCTAATGTCCTTACAGTCTGCCAGAGGTCTTCACCTTGGTCAGATAACTCTGGCTATAAATGACCAGAAAATCATTTTCAGATTACTGAATAATTCCTTTGTGCCGAGTTAAAGAACACAAAGCTTTCACATTCTTGGGTTTCTGTAATTGTACACTTTTTTTCAGAAATTCTTAACAATGCCTTCCACTCTGAGTCTTGAGTGGTTGATGTCTGCTGATGTCTTTCCTCTTCTTTTCTTCCAGTGGTCTGACTCATGAAGGCCACGCCAGGGATGTGGAGCAGGTGTACTTGCGTTGCTCCCAAGGCTCTCTGGAGTGGCTCTATCCCACGGGGGCCATCATTGTTAACCTCCGACCCAACACGGTCTCCCCTGCCGCCGCCCGCCTCTCTGTCTGCATCAAACCCTCTGCACACTCCAGTGGCACCAACATCTACCTGGACCGTAATGGCAAGCTGCGGTTACTGCTGCGTGATCAGGACCAAGCTCAGGGCAAGGTGCAGTGCTTCAGTATCCAGGAGGGGGCTGTCTTCATCGAGGCCGTCCCGCACATGGACATCAGCCGCCGCATCACGGCGTTCCAGTATGAGCTGGTCAACGACAGGCTGGGGCCATTGGCACACTCACAGGGTGGTAAGATACAACTCCATTATGATGATTTTACAGCCCAATATCAGTGCTAAACCTGTAGATGATTGCTTTTCATCTAAGCAGCCTTTACAACGGTCTTTAGACTTGCTTTTGATTGATTCCCTCTAGGTCTGGCTTCCTTTGTGCTTATCCCTGTGGTGTGTGCTGTGCACTAAATGCAGCCATCTACTGGTGGAAACTTTTATTAAGTTGAACTCTAATAGTAGGAAACTTAACATTTGCTCCAGCACAAAGCTAATACTGAAGCCAAAGTCTTTTTCTCTGGTTGTCTGTACATTATTTTTTATTTTTTTTTTGGAGGGGGGGGATATATTTCTTGTCAAACTCAAACTCTCACTGTGAGAATCAAGACAACAAAATCTGAAGCTTTAGAGTCTTTATGAAACTTTTTTTTTGGAATTCTTTTTTCTTTTTCATATTTCAGCTTTTTTCACAACCATCCATGCTTGATTTGACTTTGCTCTAAGCTATAATTGTTTTTTGTGTGTATGTGGAGAGGCACAGCCAAACAGGGGGCCTCCATTGAAAAACAGCTATTTTCCCGCTGCGTACCTGTCAAACCTACAGTTTCAAGCTGCGCAACTGTGCAAGCAACTGTTTTTTTTTTTTTTCCCCACCTAAAGCAAAATATGAGCAGTATCAGGCCCACATCTGTTTTTACGGCTCTCTGGGTTCACATATCCACATCCTGCGTCATTATCTGGCACAGCAGAGAGAGCGAGGGAGAGGGTTAAATGTAGAGAGCAGTGAGCGTGGAGTTGTTTTGGCCACATTAGTGAGCTCTGCAGTATAATCTGGTTGTGTGATGTGGCCTGAGATAGCACTGGGATGATTCACAAAGACCGTGGTCTCGTGTGTGTCATCTCAATCCTGGACTGGTGGATTGATTACTGCGTTGCTTCTTCTCATCTTTTTTTTCCCCCCCCTGTCTCTTCCTTCTTTCCTCTTCTCTCTGACCCTGTGCAAGGAAGGATTGAGTTGCTCACCGTCAAGCTGGAATGTATCTCCAACCAGATGTTGGGAGGACCTTCTAGGAGCATATAGGCTTATTCCCCCACTTGTTCTTTTCTTGCTGTCACTTCCCGGCCTCCCTTTCAGCTCACTTAAATTATTCCTTTTCTTCCTCTCTGTCTCACTATTTCCTACCTCCTTATTTTCTTTCTTGTCTATTTATCATTCTAGTATTTTCCTTTTTCATTCCTCTCCACTTCATATATCTTCCGTCCCTCTTCCCGGCTGTTTGAAGTGGTTCTTGTCTGTGCTGAGTGGTATTAGCGAGTTGTGCTCCATTACAGTGGAATGCATCAGGCCCAGATGTTTCAGGGACACTATATCGTGCCCCTCCACTCCTCCTATACCACTCGTCCCATTCCTCATCCCTCTCTGCTCCTGTGAAGTGGTTCTGATCAGAGTAGCGCTGCACGTGCATGGGCCAGAAAGAGATGCTGATTCGGCTCTCAGCCCATTCCTGTGGTTCTGTTTCATGTCTGACATGTGAGCCCTGCTCGGCTCCACTTTGGAGGAAAGAAAAAACATGCCTGGGTTTAGGCCTCGGCTCTTGGCTGCTCCGTCTAATGCTATGGCAGCACACAGGCTCACTTCAAAGGGCCTTTGCACTCTGCTCTGGGCGAGGTCGGCCGCTCTGTAGTCTCCCGGCTCTCCAGCTGTTCCCAAGCCGTCCGAGCTTGTGGCTGTTTGACCTCTGCTCTCTGGTGATGCGGCAGCGCCTCGTGTTGCTACACAAGCTGACCTAAGACATGCTCCCCCCTCACCCCTATACTCTCAACTTCAGAAAAGCCAGCTAAAAATAAGCTCCAGCTCCAAAAGATGACAGAGGGCACACATCTCTGGTTTTGGACTTAATTCAGGGTAATGGTCTGCATGTCTTTCTCCAGAATGCATGATTTCTAAACTAGATACATGTGTCAGATTACAGACCAGACTATATAAACTAGGTTGATTTCCAGTGCGCTCAATTGACCTGAGTTTACCATATTAATCATTCTTTTTCATTTAATGGATGTACTCCCACTGCTGCCCCACCCTCAGCCCATTGCTGACTCGACACCCCTCCCCACTCCTCCTCTCTCCACCTGCCTCTGTGTGCCACTCTGCCGCAAAGGAAAACCACAGCAGATCCAGGGCTAATGAAGGCAATATGGTCAGGCCAGCCGCAGGACCACCTGAGTCAACTAATCATTGACTTGACTGCTCTCATTTAGGGCCCTTTCTCCTGCTATAAAACACTCTGGAGGCGGGCAGGCTGAGTTGCTGCCCTACAGCCACCAGTCAAAGGTAAAATGTAGCCTGGGGCAGGCTTTAAAGTATTTAAGTATCATTTGCCCTGAAGTTATGAGAGCATGCCCTCTCATGGCTTGCCTTTTATTGTCCAAGACAAGATATGGTAGGTGGGAGGTTTTGCCCTTACTTGACTCCTCTCTGAAGTGATTTTCACTTTTAAGGCTGTTTGAAAACTCTACTTGATGTTATAGTTGAGACAGTGCTCACTGTTTCAATCCCAGCAGGCCTGCTCAAGTGCTTACAGAGCTCAGGTCCAGCTTTTGGTGTTAAAACAAGGAGCTCCTGACAGCTGAATCTGTGTGTGTGTGTGTGTGTGTGTGTGGTGTGTGTGTGGTGGTGTGTGGTGTGTGGTGTGTGTGGTGTGTTGTGTTGTGGTGTGTTGGTGGTGTGTGGTGGTTGTGTGTGTGTGTGTGTGTGTGTGTGTGTGTGTGTGTGTGTGTGTGTGTGTGTGTGTGTGTGTGTGTCCAACATGGTTGGCCCAGCCACAGTTGTATGTTTGTGTAAGTGGTACTTAACTGGAATGTTGTTGACCTGTAGAATTTCTATCCTGCTGCAAGACTGGGAGTGCCAAAGAAATCGTGGACTTTTCCTGTTTCTGTTTGTAGTGTTCCATCAAACTCATCCGCCCTCTCTCTTTATTTCCATCCAGCACCCTGTCAGCCCTGCAGTGACACCGAGATGCTTCTAGCTGTCTGCACCAATGACTTTGGTAAGTTAAAGCGCTGTTTGGGAGAATTATAGGCTTCCTGCTGCTGTATGGTGTGCAGAAATGTCCAATGAAAACACCATTCTGTGTAGCATGAAATATAGCCAGTTCCAGTTTCTAAATCTTGTCTTCCTGCTTGGTGTTTTCAGTGGCACGGGGCAGCATTAAGAAGGTGGAGCAGGAAGAGGAGCACTCGTCTGTGACTGTGGAGATCAGCCGCCTCTACAGACAGAAGACCCAGGTTTTTGTATCTGGGGGTGTCAGGGTACGGAGGTGGACTGGCCATATCAAAATGCCCCTTCAGTGTAGGGTGAGGTTTGGGGAGGGCGAGTTCCTCTTCACCGGGACAGTGAGGTTTGGGGAGGCCTGGATGGGATGCGCCCCACGCTACAAAGACTTCCTGCAGTTGTATCACGAGGCGCAGGATCGGGGGACCAACCCCTGTCACGTGGACACATACTAAGTGTGTTACCTGCCCACGCTTGGAAATGTGACATGTCCTTACTGGGTGGGGAGGAGAGTTCATGCTTAGGAGAGAACGAGGCTTACAGACTGGCCCAGTGGCAGAGCCTCTCTCCTCTCCTGCCCTCTCTTGACTCTTTGGAGACAAAGACTGGAGCTCCTGAATGTTGCTAAGCAGCAAGCTGGATGGACTCTGCTCTCAAAGTCGAACGTGATGCAACGTGGAATGTGTTCAGACTGCCTTTCTCGCAGACAAGGAACTCCCAGGTTTTAAATGTAGCAAACCCCCATTTGTTTTTTATTTGTATAAAATGTGAATGAACATTGTATATTTTGAAGCTCTGCGTGCTTTGTAAAAAAAGTTTGATGTACAGTTTTGAAGTTATTTCTTATGACAGAAATGTATAAAGTGAAAGCCTCTTATTTTTATTTTGTTTAAAAAATGATTTGCAATTTTAATGCCTGAATTCATGTTTTGTTTTTTTCAGGCTGTACAATTGTTTTAAAAAACAACCAAAAAAAGCAACAAAAAAAATTTGCCATTGAGAATAAAAGCTTTTATTCCCTGGATGAGTGTTCTGTGGTGCTTTTGTAAAATCAATAATTGACTAAATCACTTTTTTTTTTTTTTTTTTTTCTTTTTTCTTTTTTTTTTTTAAATGACATTTGATCTATTTAGGCTGTGGGAAACTGATGGTTGCTTCTTACTATTTTTTGTAACTAACAATCGATAAATTGAAAAAAACACCCTGCACATTAACCAATGCTTATTAATCACATTACAGCTGTAAATCCAAACTTGGTATTTTACGTTTGGCTGCAGATGGACATCTTGGGTAATTTCAGATCAGATATAAAAATCTGAGGTGCATTTTTTTTTTCCACATATTCTCCATTGGAATAAAATCACTCATATGATGTGCATTAGCTTCCTCTCCAAGGTTCACCTTAGCCTTGAGCTGGGACCGTCTGCCAGGGGTACAGAGAGATTGATATCAGAGAGTTGGGAGTGGATTCCTCTGCCTTGGTTCCTGTGGTGATGGGGGTGGCTGTGTGTCAAGGTCAGTGTGAAAGGCCTCTTTGTTCCAGCGCAGCAGCCTGGTATGAGAGAGCGAGAGAGAGCGAGAGAGAAAGAGAGAGGACTGAAGACAGACCTGAATACAACCCTGTGACTGGGCACGCATCAGAGAGCCGCACTCTCCAACCACACTCCAAATTTTGATTGGCATGTACAGTCCTGCTCAGGTTCCCTGCTTTAATGGAAGGCTTTATATTTTGATCACCTCAAATCAAACGCAGGGAACAAATCCTGTTATTGGAGCTCTTAGCCGTGCTGCTTCACCAGTAGATGCAACCTGTGAGCCAGGCCTGTTAAGATGACATCTAGTTCATGGCCAAGGCTCTTTTTGTCTGCCTTTTCACTTAAACGGAAACACACCTAGAATGTCTTTCAATAAGTTGCCCCACATAGACAATTGCTTTTCCAGACAGCACTGTGCATTGAAATGAATGTCTGAATTCCAGCTGAAAGCCAGCGGTCCCTGAATTGCTCGCTGGGAAATGCAAACAGAGTTTCTATGGTAACGATGCCTTACTGTGAACCTTCTCGCTGTGGCTTTTGAGTCTTGGATGAGGAGGAGGAGGAGGAAGAGGAGGGTCAGTGGGCATTACTTGGCTGGTGGGTTCTGTGCAGGTCCAGCTGTCCTGGTTGTCAGACCTTCCTCTCTATCCAGGCAGCCTTGTTCTGCTTGTACCATGTGGCCACTAGCAGCTGCACAAAGTCTTCAGGTGATTCCACTGCAACATAATCAATATCTGCATCACTGTCCAGAGTGTTGATGGTGTGCGCTGTGCTCCATCTGATCCAGTGCAAATAAGATCTTTGCTCACAACAAGGGCAGCATTTATCTTCTGGCTCTCATAAGGATATATCTTTACTGGAGTAATCAATTAGTTGATTAAACGGTTAGTCAATCGACAGACGATAACCGATTAATAGTCCAAAAAATATAAGCAAAGATTTGTTCCAGCTTCACAAATGGGAACAATTTGACAACTTGTCCTTGAGTTGTAGAAAACTGTTTTCACTGTTGTCTGATGCGTTCTAGCTATTGTCACTAATACTGCACTTTCTGGGTTTAAAGTGATGGTTCGGAGTAATTTACCCTAGGGTCCTTTGCACCATGACCTCGAGTCAAACACCCCCCCCAGAAGCTTTTTTCACCTGGGTCTAACATTGGGCGAGTTAGCGTAGAGTAGCGTTAGCCGCTGAATAGCTTAGCGCGGGGCTAATGGACCCACGTTTGTATCTCTTAAATGACCGCACTAATAATGCCCGAAATGATACCAAAGGTCTACACTAGTATATATAGGTTATGCTCTCATAAAACGATGGATTGGAAAGTTTGTAAGTACACCAGAAGTTTATGTAAATAACACTTGCCTGCTGGCTTCTGCTCTCTGCTGTTGTTGTTGCTGCTGTGAGACGAGTGCTTAGGGACATCTACAAATTACAACACCGAAAAGAGATGCAACAAAAATATTTTTTAATTTAACTTATTTTTTAAAGTAAGTGCTGTAATATAACTAGCAGGAGACAAGTAATAATTGAGGTAAGTTTGGAGACATTACCTTATTTAATCATTAAATTAATACATATTTTTGTTGTATCTCTTTTCGGTGTAGTAATTTATAGACGGCCCTAAGCACTCGTCTAACTGCAGGTAGCAGCGCAGCAGCAGCAACAGCAACAGAGAGCAGAAGAGAGCAGGCAAGTGTTCATAAACTTCTGGTGTACTTACAAACTTTCCAATCCATCGTTTTATGAGAGCATAACCTATATATACTAGTGTAGACCTTTGGTATCATTTCGGGCATTATTAGTGGGGTCATTTAAGAGATACAAACGTGGGTCCATTACCCCCGCGCTAAGCTACTCAGCGGCTAAAGCTACTCTACGCTAACTCGCCCAGTGTTAGACCCAGGTGAAAAAAGCTTCTGGGGGGGTGTTTGGCTCGAGGTCATGGTGCAAAGGACCCTAGGGTAAATTACTCCGAACCATCACTTTAACTTGCATGATAAGCAGGCCAGAAAAACATCAAAAATAAAGTATAATTTAGGAGGATGTTTAGAAATAACATTTTATCACATTTGCTTCTAAAGGATTTGGAACTAGTGTCACTGGGTGTAGCTCAACCAATTAATCTGACTAATCTGTTATAAATGCGCATGTTATCGGTTGCAACTTTATGGGTGAGGTCCGATTTTATTGTAATGCCAGTTGAGAAGGACCAGTTTAAACCAGACATAAATATGTGGTGTCTTTGTCCTGTCAGTGTGATTCAGCCAGAAGTCATTGCATGGTCAGCTCGTGGGTGGAATTAAAAGAGAGAGAGAGAGAAAAAAAAAATACTGTTGAAAACTACAGCCACAGCAAAGTGCACAGTGACTTCGCAGAGAGAAGGGCAGTTGAGTTAAAGAGCAGGAGGTCCCCAGCAGTGAGAAGAAGGCTGCAAGCTCAGTGTCTTGGCTTATATTTTATGCCTCTTTGGGAAGTGCTGGAATGTGGGGAATGTGTTGACTTCACACACACACACACACACACACACACACACACACACACACACACACACACACACACACACACACACAACACACACGTGCTTCTTCCCCCTGCGCCACTGCCTTGATTAGCTGGAATCAATAGAGTCTCTGTGGTTTATCTGTGTGTGTGTGTGTGTGTGTGTGTGTGTGTGTGTGTGTGTGTGTGTGTGTGTGTGTGTGTGTGTGTGTGTGTGTGTGTGAGCCTGCACTGTGCACGTGGCCCTAACCCCAGCACACATAAACACACCGCCCCAGCAGCGAGATAGCCGCCACCCACACTGAGCCACAACTCACTCTGCAGCTGCAGTCCTAACACCTCCGATCTGACACAATGCTGCCCTGACACTTGTGTGATGCAGCCCTCACATGCTCACATTTCACCTCACACTGAAGCTTTCATCCCAATAATCATGTTGAATATCACTCTCTTTTTTATGATATAATTTGTTTTATTTATCAACAACCCACTTCAATTTAGGATTGCAGGGTTCCCTCTACTGTATATTTCAGCAATGTTTGTCAAATCCCATTAGCCTACTATGGAAAATGACCCCTAAAATTTTATTATAATTTATGATTAATCTATTTTTCACCAGTTAAATAAGTCCAGTTACACACATGAGTCATAGAGCTGGGTTTGAAAGGAACATCTGATAATGATATCTGATAATCAACCAAAGTATTGCGCAAATTCAATGATTGACCTGACGACAGGGCACCAAAGTCATTAACAGTTATCTCCTAGTGCCCTTAAATATCTGTACCAAATTAAGCGATCAACCTATCATATAGCTTTTGAGATATTTTAGTCTGGACCAAAGTGGTAGACTAACTGACAGGTGACATTGCCATCCTTAAAGCCAAGTCGCTAGCGTGGCTTAAAATCTATAGCTGTGCCTAAAATAGGCATTTCTTTTATTTGAGTAGCTCAAACTTATTTTCTTAACATTTTTATATTTTGATTGAACATTAAATGCATTCAGTCTATGCATGCCATTCCAAATTTGAGCCAGATAGAGATCAACATATCAGAAAGCAAGGGTCAACAAGCCAATAAAGGCCCCTCACAGAATGCTCATTAATCCCCAGTGGGTCATGAGTTCCCCAGTCATGAAATGCCTCACAACCGCCTCCTTCGCCCCGCCTCTCCCACTGAAGCGCTGTGGCAGGATTAAGGACTCTGGTGTTGGGTGTCTCTAGCAAAAAGTGATTGCGAGGTCACAGCATGCGCCTGCATGTCTAAATATCAGGTATCAAAGGGGATCTGGGAATTGTGTGTTCCGACTGAGTAAATGGGTAGTGTGCATGAAGTAGACCAGGCACTGTCTTCATCACATGGTTTGGAGATCAGGGTTGCTTAGTTTGGCAGAGACTCATAGGATTGCATCCAGTCAAAATCATACATCATATAGCAATTATAGCCAAAGTCTGTTGATAAAACTACTAAACATATATGTGTAGAAAGCTCCACACTGCTAAGCTTTATCATGTAAATTCCTTTTTCCTGGCTGATGTCTGTGTTATGACTAATTATTTCTGTTTGTGAATGGTGATTTGCTGTTGCGGTCTGCTTTTTCATTTTGTCCCTCATCATCCTCTTTTCTTAATGAGTGAAAGTGCACGGCTGCTGTCAGCTCACATGGCTCCCAGAGGCCGCGTCGGGGTGCCCTGTTCGTTCAGCAAACACGCCAATGTCCTCCAGAGTGGGGGGTCCTGCTGCACAGAGCTACTGGGAGCCGCCCAATGCCCAGCAGCCCAATAACTGAGCATAATTTGGCTCTGAGGACATCAAGCAAACACACTGCAAATGGCACTTCTATTTACTTGCCTTCACGTCCCCACCCCCACCAGCCTTCATTTACTGGGATCCACAGTGCCATTTCCAGGAGCCCCATGGCAACAGGCGGCCTTGTCAACGGGAGGGGGACAACTTTCTCATGATGTCACCATGTCATGGTGTTTGGCGGTCTGTTGCAAAGAGATGATGCTTGCTGTAAGATGTCAGGATCCCAATGTAACTTTTCCTTTTTCTTTCTACAAAAATACATTTGGATTTTGGTACTGAACCTTGACCTTGAACTGTGATAGTAAAATCATGTTTCTTTGGAAGGATCAGGTTCTGTATATTTTATTCTCCCAATTCTGTTTGTTCCCTTGTTGTTTCTAGTTTCTCTTACTATCACCATAGTATTAGAAAATTATGCTTAGAACAGTTTTGCTTCAGTTTCTTTGTTAAACTGTTTGCATCTAAACTGCTGTTTTAGTATTTCTGTTTTAGTATTTTTGTCTTTCATGTGTTAATCATGAAAGCTGAGTGACCTTGCAAAGAGCCCAGGATGTATCCCTGAGGGCAGAACGCATAATGTGGAGGAGATGCCGGGCCTGACCAGCGATAAGAAGAAAGCTACTGATTGCATGAACCGAATAACTAACTTGACTCCCGAAGCCTTTAAAAATTAAAAAATGTAAACATTGTTCTGTAATTTTCGGAAACTGACAATCTGTAATCTGACAGCCAGCTCTTCACCCCACCTTGGAGTGTGGCCACTTTTGCGATGTGGTTGGACAACACATTGTACAAACTTATTTTCTAGCATGACCCAGCCCTAAGTGATACAATGCATTGTGGATGGACCATCACAGAAAGCTCCACTGATCACAATAACAAAAGCTTGTCCTGTCACTAGAGCTCTCTTGACTTAATCTTGGCTTTGAATGAGTGTGTTGTTGCGTGCTCTATACAACCTTTCACTCATCAACCCTTGCTTCTTGTCTGATTATGATAATGCAATCTGCCAGGGCTCCTCTGCTCTCAGGCCTGTCAGACTCAGCAGAACTGCTGTTTGCACAGTCCAATGAGCACCAGTGGCTTTGCCCTGTCGGTGGACTCCTCCTTGGCAACCAGGCTGACCCCTTCTGACCTCTGGCCCGGGTCGTGGCCTTTGGATGAGAAGAGAAAAAAAATGGTTCCTGCCTAAATCCAGTCATTAGAATCTGGAGGAGGCGGGGGTGTGCCCTCCAGCCTCTAAAGGAAACACACATCTTTGGGCATTGGAGGGTGACAAACATCATCAGCCAAAGGCGGGACAAGTGCAGAGCATGATGGATTGTGTAATGGAACATGTGACGTTTGATGGATGTCTAAATGAGGAGCATAATAGCTTGAGTGATGGATAGGTAGGAAGTGAACACTTAGATTTTCACACAGGAGCGGATGTGAGCTGTTTGGTTTTGGGACAGAGAATGATGGAGCAATTCTTGAGGGAGGAGGACTCTGCAAATAAGGCAATAATGGCATCGTACTGCTGTTTAGTTTTTAGATAATTAATGTTATAATTATCAAGTGGATAGGCCCAATACCTGCATAAAAACAATTTCAAGCCATGAGCCCGCAACCCTCATGATTCAAATTAAATATTTATAAATGACATAATGTTGCACTGTTAGTTTCAATGAGGCCAGTTAGATATGGCATGCATAGAACATGGGTTATACACTCCCTAGATTTGCAAAATGGACCCACAATCACACAGTAGAGCATTATGCAGACTACAACATAATCCATGCTTTTGCACCAGTGAAGGAATGTGGTAGTGGTAGATAGTTGAACTATCTCATATTAAATGCATTAAGGTTAAAATAAATTACAAGGACATAACAGCATGATGAGAGATTGGTGTGAATTCCTGTCTTGAAACCTTAAAGATCACTTTGCCAACAAAAAAAAAGATCATTAAAAGCTGATAAATAGTTTGAGCGTGCTTTTTCAACATTATGAGCACATGTTAAATGGAAACCCAACCCAGCAACAGCGCTGCCTAATTCAGGATAGCATCAGAGGAATTTAGGGCCTGTCACACACCAACTCACACATAGCACAGCTCAGCACCACACGCCCCAATGTCAAACATGGATTAAACTGATTTTTTACTTTTGCAAATGCTTGACTGGATTGAAGACACATTAATTTCTCTCTGTACAATCCTTCAAATAAATTATTCTGTTCAATTACAGATTATGGGCTACATGTCACATAGGGATTTTATTAAAATCATTACTGGTAGTAAACCAGCGTGCTGAGTTCTGAGTTGCGGCAACAGTTATCAAGTGGACAAGTGTTGGCAACAGCTGAATGGTCAGCTGGGAAAAGAATGGCTGAGCCCAGGGAAAGTAGAGCTGTAGGGGGTCACGCACACAAACACACACACACAGTTGTGTGCACATGCATGTATAGCTGTTTCACATAGTAGCTGGGCACAGGTGACAGTCAGCGACCCTTAATCAGAGTTCAGAACCCTGTTATGTTGCTAGGGAGCTGCCTGCACTCCAAAAGGTCAAAGGTCAACCTGATTGGTTAGCATTGAGGATGTGATCCACAACTGCAAAGTACTTAAAAAGAAGTAAAATTACAATTTGGCTGTTTAGCTTCAATGAACATTTGGCAACGACAGGACAGAAAGACAATAAAAACATGATTTTGATAAATGATACCGGGAATGTGAGAAATCCCTTAATCTTAAAGAATATTTATTTCTTCCCCTTTGACTCAAAGCCTGTTTCGATTCTTTGCTCCACTTGCAGAGTTTTTAATCTTAACTCTCGAGTAGCGTCTTGAGAAAGCTGTTGTGGAGTTGTGTGGTCATGTTGCACCACAGTCATGTCAAGTTTACCCAGTTGCAGACTGAAGAGACAAGAGCTTGCTAGTATGACATAAAGTGTAGATTTTGGGAGGATTATCACTGCTCCACTGTGGAATGTATAACATGTCTGAGTGGGGAAATCAGAGATCAAGAGAGAGCATTGAGGGCACCGGAGCCTCACGGTGTGCTGACAGAGACATTTTGTTACGGCCTGCAATCTAGAAAATGTGAGGCTGCTGAAAGAAAGTCCTAAATATGTTTATATGTCTCCACTTCTGCTGCTATGACTGTGGAGACAACTATATCATGTCTCATGTGGCTCTGGAGGACATTTGCCATGCCTGAAGAAATAACCCTGATGATGTCACCAGAGTCATCTAAGTTTGGGCTTGGAGAAATGTTTACTCAATGGGCATTAAGCAGGTGAGGAGATTCTAATAAAAGATGCTGTAGTAAGTTACGGGAACTGTAAGATCAAGTGTCTTTTGGATCTTGACCCAAGATATCTAAATGTCAATGCTGCTTTGATTTTGATCACCATTTACTTTTTTAAAGCTGTTTCTAGCAAGTTGCCAAATGTTGTGGAATTGCAATAATACTGGTGTGCCAATTTATTTAAGATTTAAATAAGTAAAACATAACAAACCACAGCTTTTTTCTTTTTTTCAAATACTGTCAATGAATTTCATGCATATACAGTATCAATTGTTGAGTTCCATTACATTGCTTTTCCTTCAGTATTTAGGAAATAAAGGTAGGTGATTTTCCCTTTTGTAATTCTGGCATTTGTCCTAACAAACTTATCTGTCCTAACTTTTTCATAGCAAGTATGAAAAAAGAGAACATTTTAAGGGGTAATATTACTTTAGTTCATCCATCTGAGTAATAACTAATATGCGCTGCTATTTTGAAAAAGGGTGAAGACCTACTAACACATGGTTTAGTTTTAATACTGTCTAGTGTCTGAATGTGTCACCTTTTCTCCACTTTGAAAACAAAAAGCAAAATGCAAACTGCTTAGAAAAACCCTGGCTTAAATAAATTGATTATAAAAAATAGGTTGATGGCAGTGAGTTCAATAGGTGAATACAAGGTAAGGCCATAGGTTAACACATCTCTCTTAATGAGACAGATGCTGCCCCCTGGAGGAAGACAGTCTCTTGCCACTGCTCTATATGATGAATCCTGGGGCAATCACAATGTTGAGGCCAGAGTACATCCCTCCACCTATCACCATCATGTCTGCATCGAAAGACAGAGTTATGTACAGTATAAGACCACAAACCAAACCCATAATAACAGTGTAATAAGAGCGCAGAAAGTAGGCTTTATGTTTAAAGTCTCTCTCCAATCCCTGAGAGAACGCTCATATTTCCAGCAGTGAAATGTAGATTTATGCTGTAGTCATAACAAAGCCTGAACAAGTCTGACACTGCATAATAAAAGGGCTGGAGCTATGATCATTTGTACAAGCCAGCCACACACTGATGAATGCCTTGATTCTGTCTAATGTAATAGTGGGTCCAACACAGTAAGGGCGTGCCTACCTGCAGACAGGAGTAAATATATAAAGAGATGAGTGCTGCTGCCCTGCTGATGCAGAAAACTGACAACTATAGGTCGCTTTCGCAAAGACAACAGTGACCCCACGAGGGAAGGAAACCCTACTCTGCTTTCTGCTGAGAGTGATTTGGCCGAGTGTGTACTTTAAAACTCATCAGTGTATCCACAAGGGTTAGATTTCTAGTGAGTGTTGGAGGATATTTCATACCAAATTTAGAAAGAAAACACAGTCAAACAGATCAAATTGAGTTCATAACGCCTGGGAAGAAATTTAGTAATAAAACAACTATTTTTTGCCTGTGAGGGGTCTATGAGGTTGTTTATACTGGGCCTGTGAACACTGACAACCTTTAACTCATTTTACTGATCTCATAAGGCAAGAAAGTTTAACTATATTTTTAGGAATCACTTAAGTCTAATATGCTTCATTTTAATTTTTTCCTCCAGTAATATAGTTCTTGCAGTGGAAAAAAAACAACATTTCAGTTATTTACTACACTCCTGAATGGATGAAACAAGAATTTAATACACATACTGTACAGGTCTTCCTCAGTGGAAGATACATTATATATAGAATATGGTCAGAGTAGATACGTTTACAGTTCAGCAATGGGTTTGTGTGGCCAGTAAGGATGTTTCTCTTTGTCCAGCTTGGTTTCTGGGAAAGTGTCGTTCAGGTCTTCGATGGTCATCTGGTCGAAGGGAATCATGTTCCGGAATTTGTCCAGCTGGGAAAGGAAGAGCACAGGATGAGGACAAAAGTGAAGAGGAAGATTTTGTGGTAGAATCAGGAAATATAAGACAAGGGAAGTAAATAAGAAAGAAGAAGAATTTATTTTTCGGGGCATTTTTAAGCCTTTATTTATAAAGGACAGCTGAAGACATTAAAAGGGGAGAGAGAGGGGGGAATGACAGCAGTAAAGGGCCGCAGGTCAGAGTCGAACCGGCGGCCGCTGCGTCGAGGAGTAAACCTCTATATATGGGCGCCTGCTCTACCAGGTGAGATACCAAGGTGCCCTGGTGCACACATTTTGACGTAAAACTGCAGAAAAACCCCTATGGCAGTCTATAGGTGTGGACATTTTGCATTTCTGTTTAACGAAATTGCCCGGCACGCTTCAGAAAGGATGTAATATCTTAACCCTTGTGTTGACTTCGGGTCAAATTGACCTGTTTTCAATTTTTGTTTTATATCAGAAAATATGGGGATGTAGAAATATGCGCTGGATAAGTGTAGAAGAAAAATGTAACAATTTAAAACGTTTGAAAAAGCAAAAACAAATTGTGATAAAAAGGCGTCAAAAACATCGGGAAAAAAAGTGTTTTTCAAGGTTGACGGGAAGACAACACAAGGGTTAAGTGGGTAACAGGGGCGTTTCTAGGACTTGAGTAGATTCGGGGCTTAGCCTGGACCCATTTAAATAAACTGAATGCAATGCAAAACAGCGATTGGCTTGCCCAGCTTGTTAATAACCAGTGTACGTTCATTTGAGCTGCCCAGTTTGTAGATGTTATGGCGCCACTATTTGGCCTAATCATAACTGGTCTGGCAACCCAAAGGCCAAGGTTTGGTTTCCAGATTTGTTTGGTGACTTATGATGCGGGGGGCTGGGGTTCCACCCTCAGAATGTATTTTGCATTAAACACTTAATTTCCTGCATTCTCATGAATTTGTATGAACCTATTTATACCTTTTTCTGAACCAATTTATGCTGGAAATATCTTTATGTAAAAGGGAAACAGATTACAATCCAAATATAAAAATATATTGGAATATATTGCAATAAGGCTCTTGGGCTTTCTGTATCACATTCATCCATTTATTCTCCTGTAGATCGGCTTTTCTAATTATATCTGAGTCAGCACACATGTAGCCTTTAGGCATCATTTACTCTTCCCTCCTCTTTTGCATCTTTTGTTGAGGAAGTAGTCTCCTTAAATGTGCATATGACAATTATTCACCTCAATGATACATTCATTAATTTTAATGAATTAATAAACCCCTGGACTGTAATATTTCAGATGTGTTTGAGCAAGATTTCTGCTCATGTTCAAAACTTTGCACATAAAAAAATATATCTGTGTTCTCTGAGATTTGGAGGAGTCCTGATATTTTGAGAAAAATAAAGTTATAATAGGCTGTTACAAGAGTAAAGTCACTATATATTTCAGAAAATAATCTACCTGCACCATAGCCTGCTGTGCATTACGTGATTGCTCTGCTGATACGGTAGATCTCAGACCTTCTGACAGACTCAGAGCCCTGTTTGAGACTGTGGTCTCTGAATGAGACAAAGTTTAGGGAAGTGGCTGAACGCTGCTCTACGTCGGAGGTGGAAAACCAAAACTACGGCAGAAAAACACGGAGAACAAACGCGTCACATCTGCCGCAGCATGTCCACAGCAGAGCTGAACCTGAAGCTGCACAGACCACGGAAGGCGCGCTGCTCATCTCTATTTTTACAGAGAGAATGGACACTAAGCGACGTACAGGTCTGCTTCAGAGCTCTGTGTGTTTGAGTCTGAACCGTAGACTGTAAACATCACGGGAACTATAAACTAAATCATTGCCCTCCTAAACTGTGTTGATGGCATCAATGTATTAGATTTGGCTTTAATTTCTCAGAAAATTACACCTTTCACAGCTTTCCTCACTTAGAGGCGGTTGCTAGGTAATAGCAACAAATATGGCATGATGGTCAGACCCCGCACGTAGCTACCCGTTCTATTCGCCTTGGAAGAATAAACTGGACAAAGTTACAGTTCTATTAAGAGTTCTAGCACAATGAAATAAGGCAACTTATGATTTCGGGGGTTTACATAGGCTATTGTCCGGTTTCATACTTGTCAGTCAACTTTTCAAAATACATTCGGGGCTACACTCAAAACATTCGGGGCTGAAGCCGCCTCTGGTGGATATTTGTAGGACGGAGGTTTAATGTGACCATACCTTTAGTCTGTATATCTCTGTGATCCGGATTGTAGATTTGTGTCGAAGACAATTTCCAGCTTTTGTATTTTAAGACAGTACTGATACACACAGGGGTTATGATATAAGTTTTTACATTTATAATTCCCCACCTCTTTCTCATACTGGGCAATACGACCTTTGGATGCTTCGATGTAGGCAGCAGCCGTTGTGTTCTGGAAGACAAAAAAAGTTTGTGTACACTACAAAATCCATTGCCACTATGTTGCGTAAGCACATTGGAAAAACAACTAAATCATTTTAAGACCATCTAAAACAAATGCACTTGTGGATGATATTGTTTGTTTTGATGATATGGCCCAGCTCAAATTTTACTTCAAGAAAAATGTATTAATTAAAATTCTATCAAAAGTTTGTATGTAAACCAAAATAAGTTATAGGTATTGCTTCTCTATGATTGTTGGCGTTTGTACATAAACACAAGTATTTAAAATTTTTAAATTGCTTTTACTACACTTAATCTCTTTTCTATAGTTTGAGGAAAACCTGAATCAAATTACAATACACTGCCAAATGCATATGCCATCTAATGCCATCACATTGGCACTCACCGCTTCTGCCTCCTGTGCATTGATAAGAGCTGTCTGAGTATCTACAGGCTCAGGAACCTTCAGGCTGCTGAACTGAGAAGAAACAGAAAGTTAATAGGATATCTCATAACAATAAAATACTCAACATGCTGTTATTATTGTCTTACCACCATCACTTTGCCTAATAATAATAATAATAATAATAATAATAATAATAATAATAATAATAATAATAATAAAATACTGGTTTTATTTTCACTTCTGTTTAAATCAGTTTTCAGGATTACATAGTCAGATTTGCTGGTAACTTCTCTTACCTTCTTTTCAAACTCATCCACCATGCCTGCTTTAACCACAGCAGATCTGTAGTAGCTCCAGTCGATTGCAGCGGGTTTCTCTGGCAGAGAGGTGAGCCTGTGAACACAGTCATCTGTTTATAAACACCATAGTTTACCTTTAGCAGTGGTGTGTCAAGATAATAGCGTAGTACCAACATATTGTGTGTGTGTGTGTGTGTGTGTGTGTGTATGTAATGCCTGCTAAATGTGCAGAAGAATATGCACATAATACTATACTTAGAAGTACATTGGTGTTGCAGCATTACCGTTACCCTTCTAAAACGGTAAGAATTTTCAAAGTTCACTACAATGATAAGAGCTGGACATATGTTGGAAATTGTGTGTGTGTGTGTGTGCGTGTGCGTGCGTGTGTGTGTGTGTATATATATATATATATATATATATATATATATAAAACTTGAAATACAAACTTTGCAGCAACAGCATCACTCCGTGTCTTCAGGTTATTAAACATGGTCCTCTGGTTGGGCGGGACCCTCTCTGCAAAAGCCACCCAGTCAATGGTCTTCAGTGCAACTCGTCTCCCAGCCATGTTTCACTGCGTGTTAACTAGAGGGGCAGGGAAACTCAAGATTGATCCTTACTCACAATGAACAATGTTAATGGCGTAGCCACTTGAAATAGCTTCTCTTTATTGGCATTGTTCTAAATAAGCATGGGGGACACAGATATCTGTGTCCCCCATTTCTTTTAACACATATTTGGATATGGCCCCGAGTCTCTTTGGAAAGACACAAACAAATTGATAATTTGCCAGCTAAGGGACGGTATTAGTTTGTACTGTGTCCCACATAACAACAACAAACCCAGTCAGCAAACGTAGCTAACATTAGCAAGGTCAGAACAACAATACCGCCGACAGACAGAATATTAAACAGCAGATTTACTTTAGTGTCCTGTTGCAACATTTTGTAAAATAATATGCTACATTCCTCCTGGATTACATTGCAACAATCTGTTTAAAGCATCTTTATGATAAAGTTGATCAGCTAGCTACATGTCATACCGTCGATGGAACGAACTCCTCCAAACTGACTGCCGACAGGAAACGGAAATGTACGATGAGCTAAGGTTCATTTAACAGTTAGCTTTTTTTATATTTTTTTTATTATTAAAACACACTTATTAACAAAACACAATTTACAAAATCTCTCGTTGGGAGACTTATGTGCAGAAAATAGTTAAACACAGTGAAATAGAACAAATTACAATAAAAAAGTAAATAAAAAAAAAATAAAAAAAATAAAAATAAATTAAGCAAAGGCATTACAGTCCATAAGGCATGTCAAAGTTGTGAACATACATATATTGTCCTCAGTCTTCATATATTCTTAAAATAAAATTACATGGAAGCTTTACAAATTATAGTGACAAATATTTTGAGACATCTTCACATATCGAGTAAATGTTATCACTGGAGTCTTTCAGGAGTTTCAAGGAAGCAAAGTATTCCCTCAGTTCAATTTTAAACACCATGAGGGATGGATTTTTGTTTTGCCATTTGCATTTATGGATATGGTATTTACCCATAATTGTTATGATATTGTAAATTCTAAAAAAATTCTTTTGGAAGGTTTTCATTACCAAAAAGAATTAGCTCCAACTTTAAATGTGTAATTTTCTCCATTTTTGTTTCCAGCCAATTCATGACATCTTGCAAGAACCTTTTTATCACTGGACAAGAGAAAAACAAATGTTCAATAGTTTCATCTTATTGGGAACAGAACACACATGGCTCCACTTCAAAACCAAATCTCTTTTTAAGCATTGCTGCTGCTGGATAATATCCATTTATAATTTTGAATTGCATTTCTTTGATTTTAGGAGGTATAGGCCATTTCATGAATTTGATATATTTATTTGTTATTTTGTCATCAAAATGCCTTATTTTTATATTTTGGTTAAAATCATGAAATAGTTTACCTTTGAATATTTTGCTAATACAATTATTGTTACATTTTTTACTATTCAGGGGAATTTGATTTAGTTGCAGTTTTGGCAAATTTATTTGACTTTTGGAATAATGTAAATGGTTTTGTATCATATTTAATAAGGCTATTGGTATTGCTTTACAAATCTTATTATAATCCCTTATTGAACTTTGTATATTGAATTTTGTTTTAAAATCCGTAAACCTAAGAAAATTACCTTGTTCATCTAATATATCCGTGATGAAAATAATTTCCTTTTCAAACCAATTTCTGAGAAAAAGTGTTTTTCTATTAATTGTTATTACTCTGTTGTTCCACAAGGTGGAGCCATGTGGTGTAAAATTATGAGTAAATACCATCTTCCAGTAATGAAGAACTTGTTTATGATAATCAGACAGTTTAACTGGCAATTTGGATACCTCGAAATCACACTTTAAAAGAAACTCCAAGCCTCCCATTTTATCAAAAATGTTTTTGGGAATATGATACCACAGAGAATCAGGTTTTTCCAAAAAAGCTTTTACCCAGTTAACTCTAAAAACTCCAACCATAGATTCAAAATCAATTGTTTTTAACCCCCCTTTATTATAGTCCTTTACAAGTTGTGATTTTTTAATGTAGTAAGTTTTATTACGCCAGATGAATTGGTAAATTATAGTATTTGCTTTTCTTATGTTTTGTGAACTAATATAGAGAGAATAGCTTGGGTAAATTAATTTAGAAATCCCTTCTGATTTTGACAATAGGTTACGTCCTAAAATAGTTAAGTCTCTTGTTAACCAATGATTTAGGTTTCTTTTTATTTCTTCAAATCTCTCTGTGATATTTTTGGATTCTCTTATTACCAAATTTTTAGATAGATGAATACCCAAGTATTTTACATCATTCTTAACTGGAATCATCTCCAAGTTAGACTCGGTGCAATTATACAAAGGTAGTATTTCACATTTTTTTAAATTAAGGCAAAGGCCTGATGCCCTGGAGAAAACAGAAATCACATTTAAAGCCTTCTGAAGAATTGATTTGTCCTTTAGAAATATCACTGTATCGTCAGCAAATTGACTTATTTTCAATTTTTTCGTTCCAAACTTTTATCCCTTCAAGGTCTTTATTATTTACTACAAAATAGGCCAAAAGCTGCGTACAGAGAATGAACAATTTTGGTGAAATTGGGCACCCTTGTCTTATTCCACAAGAGACATTGATTCTTGGAGTGATGTCCGATTGAAGTGAAATGTAACTATATATTTGATCATAAAACATTTTGATTACCTTACAAAAATTATTGCCAAACCCAAAAAGTTGGAGCGATTTCAGTAAAAAGTCATGTTCGATGGAATCAAATGCCTTGAAAAAATCAATAAACAATATTAGGCTTTCTGTGTTAATAAGGCTCTGGTAATCTAACATGTCTATTATTAGTCTCACATTGTTATGAATGTGTCTACCTTTAATAAAAGCTGACTGAAATTCGTCTATTAACTTGTTCAAGACATTTTTTACTCTGTTAGCATATACCAAAGCTAGTAATTTATAATCATTGCAAAGTAAAGTTATAGGTCTCCAATTACCTAATAGGAGCAAATCTTTGTTGGGTTTGGGCAACAAGGTTATCAGACCAGTTTTCATTGTTGGGGATAACTGACCCTTTTTATACAATCGGATAACGCATTAAATAATACATTTTTAATGTCTGACCAAAAAGTCTTAAAAAATTCTATAGATAAACCATCAATACCCGGTGATTTACCGTTTTTCATTTGTTTTAAAGCTGTTTCAATTTCTATTAAGGTTACATCTTTATCTAGTAAAAGTTTGTCTTCATCTGTTAGTTTTGTTACATTTTCGTTTACACTTTCCATAAAGGCATCACAATCGTCACTCTGAAATTTTTTCTTATATAAGTTGCTATAGAATTGACATACTTCCTCTGTTATTTTGTTTGTGTCTTGAATAATATTTCCATTTTGGTTTAATTTTGTTATACATTTTTTGGTCTGTCTCCGTTTTTCAAGGCTATAAAAATATGATGAGTTCTTTTCCCCCTGCTCAATCCATTTGGCTTTTGATCTAACAAAGGCACCTTTTGCCTTCTCCAAGTAGATACCGTCTAATCGGTTCTGGAGCATGTGTAACTCTTGAGTCTCTTCTACAGATAGGTTAGGTTTTCCCACATAATAAACTTACTTTTCAACTATTTCCTTTTTGTTTACGTTACGGTTGTCGGCTATTTTCTTTCCAGCTTCAATAGCTTGTTGCTTCTGTTCGAAATTTAAACCACTCTCCCTTTTACTTATATCTGAAAAATCCATGTCATTAATTTCAAGACATATTATTTTAATCTGGCTACAGAATTCTTCGTTCAGCAACAAGGTATTGTTAAATTTCCAAATATTGTTTGATTTTTGTTTTTGTTTGACTATTGATAGTGACAAACCAATAAGACAATGGTCCGGTGAGAGGAGATGATTGAATATCACATTTTGTGGTGTAAGATTAGTAATGTTTGGAGACACAAGCCAATAATCTAACCTTGAGCATAGGTTAGCATCTGCTGGGCTGATCCATGTAAATTGTATTGTGTTAGGGTGTGTCACTCTCCAATAATCTACCAAGTTATTGGATAAACAAAAATTGTGTAACATGTCATTATATTCTGGTTGTAACCCCTTGGGAGGTTTTTCGTCAAGCCAGGAATTAGGTGCTATGTTAAAATCACCTCTATATTATGCTATCCGTGCCATAAGTTGCACTCCATTCCCTGATAGCTTGAGTTAACTTTAACATCATATTTCTATTGAGAGACCTGTTGTTGTACCCATATACATTAATCAGAATCATTTTAAAATCAAATACTTCCACCACAACCATTAGCCAGTGACCTGCTTCATCACTTTTATAATCAATAATTTTCCCTATAAACCCAGAAAATAAAATCATCACTCCTGCAGAATGAGAGGTTCCATGTGAATACAAAATATTGTCTCCCCATTGTTGCTTCCAGAATTTTTCGTCGTCCTTGTTAGAATGTGTCTCTTGTAACAAAATAAGGTTGGCTTTGAGTTCCTTACAAAATAAAAAAATGGCCTTACGCTTAATGTTATTCTTTAAACCTCGAACATTTAGAGAACTAAAAACAATAGACATATGAATGAAGCAAAATACACGCTCTTAAATGCGCTTAAAAAATAGGATTTAAGGCAGGAATGAACAATCTGTCATAAATTTCAACTTTGACATTAACAGTAACAGTCCCCTTAATCAAACAATCTGAATCAACGTGATGACACTATACTTAACCTGTGAAAGGTGCCTCCACTCTTTTTCCGTCTATAATAGCATACCCTTCCTTCAAGTAAGCTTTCTTCCCGTTACGTCTGGCCTCCTGTACCGTTGGATACAGCTTTGCCCGGGCTTCACGATCTTCTTTTGACCAGTCCTGTCTGAATTGAACATGCATCTCCTTGCAGACTCTGGCCTCCCTCGACCTCCTACAGATCTCGTCCCTCGTCCGTCGCAGTACGCCAAACTGTGCGATGATCGGGCTCGCGGGTCTCATGTTGAAGGCGGGATCATCTTTCTTTCCCAGACGATGGACGGTATCAACCTTGTCTCGTAATTTTTCCACTGACATCGGAATCCCTTTTGTGAGAATACCGACACCATCTCTTGTATCCTCGTTTTCCTTCTCCGGTAGCCCGATCAATTTGAGATGCCATGCTTTTCGTCTTCGCGTATCGCTCGATACCGGCATCTTTCCTTCAGCTCCTTGTTATCTTTTGTCAGCCAATCCACTTGCGCTTTGAGTTGAATTATTTCACTTTTATTTTCTGTCACCTCTTTTTCGTTATTCTGGATGCGCTGTTCGAAGTTTTCAAACTTTTTTTCGAACGCATCCAGTCTTTCTTCGAATCTTTGTGACAGAGAGTGAATAGCATCGTATATGCTTTCCATGCTTAGCTACTGCTTTGGATGTATCTCTCCTCTTCAATTTCTTTGGATTGGGACTCTGTAACGGAGTGTGGTCGCTCAGAGTTTTTGTCATCTGCATCTCTTCTTCAACATATTCGTCAAAACATGCCTCACGTATCCCGTCCAGGCTGTAGTCATGTTCATTGAAGCTAGCTTGGTCCTGAGTATTAGCCATTTTATCCCGAGTGTATTATTTTGTGCGTCCTTTCAAAAAAAGTGTCTCACAATAGTCTTTTAAGAGTGTTGTCTACCTTACAATGGCTTGAGAGGTGATTGTTGATCAAAATTAACTGTTTTAGATGTCAAAATCACTTTTTCTGTCGGAACCTGCGACTTTTACGTCTGCTCACTCCGCCATCTTGCTCTTCCCCCCATTTAACAGTTAGCTAATGTCATATATAAAACAAACTGTTAGTGACGGTCTCAAATTCGTGATATAGCTAATTACACTCAAATACTTTTTATTGAAAAGAAAACCTCAACCACGGATTTGTCAACTGTAAACGACCATATAAGGTAACGACCAGTCAACAATAGCACTCAATTCATTACCACTCATCCTCATTGTTTTATTTTGAAAGTTTGACAGAAAATGTAAATGTAGTGTATTATTTCTGCCTTGACGCTAAGTGGAGAATTATTTACAGAGCGTGGGACCTTAATGATATTTAAAAGGTAGTATTAATGCCGATACTACTATTAGAAAATAAAGTAAAATCTCAAATTGTATGACGTCTTAGCAAATGTTTCTGACTATTATAGTTTTATTTGGAAAGTCACATCCAGAATGCACTGATCAGAACTACATAAACATTTGACTAGCTATATCCAAATGGGCACATGTGTATCATTCTATTGTATAGTCTATGATCATTCTGCTGGGTCAACTATTTTAAATTGTATCCCTCAATTGTCCCTCTCTCCAGGGCTACATCTACCACTGAAAAGACTGAGGACATGTCTCTAGCCTAGTTTTTCTTCTATAAAAAATTCATTTAAAAAAAAAAGTTGATTCTGACAATAATTTAGACTTTAAATCTGACTAGGCACAAAAATGAAATATAAATACAAATTAAATAGATACACAAAATGTGAAAATAGAGTTTTGCACTCACTCATGACATCAGTATTTCCTAACTCCTGCCTCGAGAGAAAGGACACAATGATCCAGAGAAGGAAAACCAAGAAGAGGAGCAGGGGTCTGCCTCCTGTTATGCTATACAGGTGGGTGGCCCTGATGAACACAACCATCACCATGTGCATGATTAGATACCGTTTTATCTTTATCTTTCTCCTCTGAAGACCTTAGAAATGTAACACATAGGCAGAGGATTTGTGGTTGTAAAAATGTGTAGTTTGCAAGAATCGTGGTCAGTTATACAAATGGTTATAAATAAATACACTTACTGTACATTTTCAAAACCTTATTGAGGAAGGCAACAATGAATCAGGCTGCATTCACGATGAGTTCAAGGTGAGACTTTAGCCAGAAAATTGTTTTTGTGCATTGCTTTTTGAGTTTATTACTTTTGTCAGCCTGCCTCCCTCACTACTGACAGGGCATCACCTAACAGCAACCCTTGCATAAAAATGAATTGTCTACAAATCATTGTTATATAACATATTATTTCACCCTGAATTTTGTTTGTTGGCAAGTAGTTCATATAATAGAATCAATTCTTAGCCTAAGACACACGAGCATATACTGCAACACTTAATTTTGTTACCACCTCACTGCCCGCTGCGTACACGGGCGAAGACATGCTTTACACCAGGTAAACATGCTGCAGCCAATCCCGCCCCTGCTGCTGCACAGAGGCTTTGCTGTGGCTCTTGTGTGTGGCACTGTGACACATTTATCTTTTCTGCTTGCAGATTAGATCTACAGTCTATGGGTCAGACAGACTGACTGACTGACTGACTGATTGCCATTGGGAGGGGCAGATATTCCTTCCTTTTATAGATAGAAGACACTTAGATCCAGTTGAACCCAGATTGTGCCATACTTAAGACAAATGTCAGCACTGCTAAGATCTTGGGCTCAAATTTTTGGATCTCGGGATGGACTCAAACACAGCAAGGTTTGGAAACTATGCAGCACAAGTTTGCTCCAGTGGTGTCGGTAAGTGGTGAAATGGCAACCTGTAAAAGAAAGATGGTTTTCCATAGAGACAATGCATGCATTTAAGGAATAACCATGACTAACCTAATGCTTTTGCTATGAGTTTTCTTGGCTATGAAGACAGAGATGAGTCTGTGGGTTTTCTTGGTATGGTTTATGTTTGTTTTTTATTTATTGTATATTACAGATAGACAGGTTAAGTGGGGAGCCTGAAAGGGGATGACATGCAGCAAAGGGCCACAGATCAATTCAATGTTTTAATCTCTTATTTTGTTCGGCTTATCCAAGGTTCACTGTTTAACAGCCTCGTGCATTCTGTGATATACTGTAGAGGAATGGTATATTATCATTTTCTTCAAAATCTGCAGTAAATGATGATCCTCAAATCATAGTCTATATGTACTATATTTGACTCCTGTCTTTTTCCTAAATCTTTGAATGGCAGGTCCCTCCATGTGGACAGTCCTCCTCGCAAACCCTCACTGACCAGCAGCTATGTCCATGGCACCTCCTCCATGTCTCTGCTCCCCCTGACTGTAGGTCAGAGTCTGGACTCCATAGTCCAGCGCTGGCCTGACCGTGAAGCTGTGGTCTTCCTGCAGGACGGCATCCGGAAAACCTTTGTGCAGTTTCAACAAGATGTGTGTCAGATTTTGTGCCTTCCCAAATGTATCAACACTAAAACACTATTCATGTTTTACCAATGACTCACCTATTTCAATACAAACACTGAGACAATCAGTAAGATGAACTTGTCAAATAACTGCTAAATGAAACTTGTTTGTACTCTATTTTTGTGATATCCATGGGTGCAGGTTGACAAGGCGGCTGCAGGTCTGCTTGCTTTGGGCCTGAAGCGAGGCGACAGGCTGGGAGTTTGGGGACCCAACATGTATGAGTGGATACTTTTCCAGTTTGCTTCAGCCAAAGCTGGAATTATACTGGTCAGTTTGGGAGTGGTTTATACCTTTAAACCTTCATTTACTGTGGAGCATTGTGTTCAGACGTACAGTCTGCTCTGTGTTACATAACACGCTGCTGTCAAGTGTCATTGAGTAGGACATTGAACCTTTTTAGGGGCCCTGGTGAGCTATTCTGTAGTTGTACCATTCTGTAGTTGTACCATTAATTTCCATGATTTAATATGGTATTATGCTAGTACACAGTACATCATGTGTAAGATATGGCATGTGCTGTAAAGCCGTTTAAAACAAAGTGGTGAGGAACTGTATAAATACACTTGTTTAAACTTAATATATGTGCAGGTGTCATTGAACCCCGGCCTATCAAGTGACGGAAGTGGAGTTTACTCTAAAAAAGGTACGACAGGTTTGGTTAGGCATTAGCCTACTTACATTACATAACTTACAATACTTGTGGTGGTGTCTGAACCTGGTGCATAAAATAACAAGGGGAAATTAGGTATCATTTCTGTTCTCACACGACCTGCAGTACAATTTGGAACTTTTTAAAAATGTATTTCCATTTTCTTAAGATTCTAATGTTAAGAAAATGGGGCTGACAACGCCAAAATGTAAACGGGGGAGGGGTTCTAAAATTCTGTTTAAAAGTGTGGGCAGACAAACCACCTAGGATTTTTTGTCTTGAGGCCTAGGACCTCTTGTGAGAAAACATTAAAACTCAGGTTTTTTTTCAACGGGAGCAGAGCAGTTATAAACCAGTGACGTTTAAAATGAGGTGACCACAGACGATTACGTAAAAAAGCCTACAATGTTTATTTTTTTAAACTTGGATAAAAATTTTAAAAACAGTCAACAGTCTTCCTTAAACTATAAATAAAAAAAACATTGAAGCCAAGACATAAGTCCAAAACAATAAACATAAATAAATATCTATTAAAAATAATGCAGTGACAAAGTACAATTTAAGGACTTGGGATGCAGCCATAGTCTTTCCACACACTCACCTAGACCGCAGGCAGCATACAAAATCACTACACACACGACTCTGTAAAGTAGGAACATAAATTCAACAGAACTGATTTGTCATATGCAGGTCCAGTGTAAAGCTGTGGTCTGCCCTGCCCACTTTAAAACCCAAAACTTCTGTGAGATGCTGAGGGAGCTCTGCCCAGAGCTCGACAGGACACCAGTAGGCATGATCAAAAGCTCCAGGTTTGACAGAGCCAATGTCAGATTTAATATATGTTCTTCCTCTATTGTCATTATGGGAGTAAAAGAGCATAAATCCTTCACAATCTATAATTTATGGTTATGTGGATGTGATTTAAACAGCCTCTCTTGGGTCTGCCAGGTTGCCAGACTTGCGTATGGTGATAGTGACAGATAGCAGACAGCCAGGGATGCTCCACGTAGAGGATGTGATGCAAGCAGGGGAGAGTCAGCACCACAAAGAGCTGATGATGGATCTGCAGAGCAAACTGTCCTTCGATGAGCCCATCAACATTCAGTTCACATCAGTAACCTTCACTGTCACATGTGTATTGTATAAGTTGGACTAACATTATGATTTAACAATGATCCAGATGAAGTCATGTTGCTTGTGTATTTGTTCCAGGGGACGACAGGAAGTCCAAAGGGAGCCAGTCTTTCTCACCACAATATTGTAAACAATGCTTACTTTATTGGTCTCCGAATAGGTTTTGGACGGAGAGTAAGTACATATTTGTCTCTTGATTTGAAGTGAAATGAAACAATGACAGTTAAATGAAAATAATCTCATTTTCCACATTCCCCTCAGCCTCAGGTGCGAGTGTGTATGCCCGTTCCCATGTACCACTGCTTTGGCTCTGTGTTGGGAGGGATGAGTATGGCATTGCATGGTATCACACTGGTCTTCCCTTCCTCTGGCTACAACAGCCGAGCCAACCTGGAGGCCATTCAGAGTGAAAAGTATGGCACCCTGCTCATCACCCAAAAGACTTTCAAATATACAGTATTATGCACCTCAATTGATTCTTGTTTTTTTCATTCAAGGTGCAATTTCATCTATGGCACTCCCACAATGTTCACTGACATGCTTAGCCAACAGGATTTACACAAGTATGATTTATCATCAATTGAAGCTGGTAAAAGATTTAAAGACTGAAACATAATTAATATGTATTTACCTTGGTGTGATGTTTAGCAAGCATTTGAGGCATCCTTGTTTATGTGCTGCTGTGTTTCAGGTGTCATGGGGGGTTCACCGTGCCCTCCTGAGATTGTGAGAAAACTGAAAACAGACATGAACATGAAAGAGATAATGGTCAGCGGTTAAATGTTCTATAAATCTTCAAATTATGCCTTATAAAACGTTTATGATTATAGCTTCTCCAGCATGTAAGAACATGTGTACATGCTGGTTTAACAGATCGCTTATGGATCCACTGAGAACAGCCCTGTCACATTTCTGGGATTCCCACAAGACAATGAAGAGCTGAAGATAAATACTGTTGGATGTATCATGAGCCACACTGAGGTATGCCTTATGTTTTGCAGAAAACCTTTTATATCGTGATAACCACACTGTTCCTAATGCCCGTGTGTCTTTACTATAGGCTAAAGTGGTGGACCCTACTACTGGGGAGATTGTCCCTCTGGGGGCCTCAGGAGAGCTGATGATCAGAGGCAGCTGTGTGATGCACGGATACTGGGACGATCCTGAGAAAACCAGAGAGGTTATCTCCCAAGACCGCTGGTACAGGACTGGGTAAGATGCTATATGTATAATGTACACCTACTCTTTGTCTAAAAGAGAATATATTATATAACTGGACAGGGATTGATGCTCACTTGGGAAACAATGTATACATGTTACATGTTGTGTGTTTCATCTTCTACACAGTGACACGGCCAGTCTGAACAGTTTGGGATACTGCCGCATTGAAGGACGCATAAAGGACATGATCATCCGAGGAGGGGAGAACATCTACCCTGCTGAGATAGAGCAATTTCTCTATACACATCCTAAAGTCCAGGAGGTGCTGGTGAGACTCAGAACCAATGGAGGGCAGCTGATGTCAGATACATTGTCTGCAAGCAGTCATAAGCAAAGATACACCTAGAAGCCATAGGCCAACTTTTTGTCTCTCTGAATGTCGGGACAATTGTAGACATTATTAAAAAAAAATTTAAAAAAATAAAACGCATTTTTGAGAACATATATTTTAGTCAGCTGAGTTTTTTAAACTTACATTTAGTTGTTCTATTTCTCTGTGTTTCCCAGGTGGTTGGAGTGAAGGATGAGAGGCTGGGCGAGCAGGTGTGTGCCTGCATCAGGCTGAGGGAGGGCCAGACCTCCACTGCAGAGGAGATAAGAGCATTCTGCAAAGGCCAGGTGAGAGGTGATGTGATAAATAAAACTGCTCAACTTACTTAAAATCAGAGCACAGCTTTACAGTTTGTGTGTCCCCCCCCCCCCTAGATTTCTCACTTCAAGATCCCACACTATGTGATCTTTGTCGACAGCTACCCTCTGACAGTCTCTGGAAAGGTACGATACTTCTGCTCTCACACACCAACATCACTGAACTATCAAGATCCCCGTGATGATTTACAGTTTAATTATATAACAAAACTAAAATGGGTGCTGTTTCTGTTTTTGTAGATCAAGAAGAACGTATTAAAGGAGGAAATGGAGACGATATTAGGCCTCTAATTTATTCTGAGTGAAAACTGGTAATTCTATTAATAAGTGGTGTTCTTTTCCCTTTTAATTGACAGGTAAAAGTAACCCATGGCCTGTAGGTGGCACTGAAAGCTCCATCATGTAAAGCTGCAGTCATTCAAACTAACATTTTGTTCATTATGTGAATATTTGCAAATCTTATTATGATGTTTTTATTAAAATCATTGAAATCATTTTTGACTTATTAAAGTTGATAAAACAAAATGACATTATAAAACAGACTTACAACTAATATTCAAGCAGGATTACAAAGTACTTTTAAGAAAATATTAGGGCTGGGCAAGTTAACGTGTTATTATCGCGTTAACTCATTAATTAATTAACGCCGACAATTATTTTATCGCGCATTAACGCCATTTTTTATTATTTCTTTTATTATTGTAAAAGTCTGTGCTGACTGCTGCTGCGCTTACAGGAACCGGAAAAGAAAATAATTGGCAGATAAACAAACCAACAAACATGGAGAAGTATAGAACTTTTGCATGGCCATTTTTATTTTAAAGTTCTTCCAGATGGCCCAGTCGACAGAACCAAAGTTATTTGTAACCACTGCAAAGTTGAATTTTCTTATCACCGGAGTACTTCCAGTCTGAAATATCAACTAAATGCAATACACAGGTATGAGATTCCCTCAAGACGCACCATCACAAGAAGAATACACAAGTTGTAGAAAAAGGAGAGGACCGCAAAAGCGACAATTTTACAACGAGTTAGTCTAACTGGGGACTACTGGACATCACTGGGTAACCATGATTACCTCGGACTTACAGTGCATTATATTGATGAACAGTGGGTCCTGCATTCACATGCTCTGACTGTAATGAAAACAGAGGAGAGACATTACGCTGAAACGTTTGTGCTTCACCTCGCTCTAACAGGGACATTTGGTACTGAACATAGACTGGTTATGCTTCTCCCTGATAAAAGAAAAAAAAATGTTTCTGCTGTTATCTCAGAAATTGCCTGTTTTAATGTTATGATTGTGGCTTAGGATTTTGTGGGCAGTTTTATTTTATATATAACAAACAGGATAAAATGAATGCCCTGGCAGTGGCAATAAGCTTTAATTTTGTATTTGCTTTGATTACATTGTTTACAATATTTTATTTAACTGCTAATGTATAAACAAAATGCTGATAAGTCAGAACAAATGTTATGGCACTTTCGTTCATATGGCAGAACATTTAAAATAAAATTGCACTATACACTACTTTTGAATTCATTATTGGATTTTGCGTATAACAATGCGCTTAATCACGATTAATCAGGGAAATCATGCGATTTATCTCGATTAAAACTTTTAATCATTGCCCAGCCCTAGAAAATAAACAACAACATTTCTGTGTATGCATTAGGCCTATATAAAAAATGAATTGAAGAATTATAGGGTATTTCCATTATACCACCTACAGTATATCTTGTAGATTTGGAACAAATGCTTTTTTTGTGTTTTGCTTAAAAGTTTAAATACTTCTTCAAAAACAATGTAACCAGGGGTCCGTTTCAGAAAGCAGGTTTAGTGAAAAAAAAAAGAGTTTGTCACACCTCCATCCTGAAATGGGCCCCAGGTCAAGCTAATATAAGTTAATCATTACAACGCAAGTGTTCATTACTTCCTGATGCCTCATGTTTGTGCAGCTCTAGTTTTTTGAATGCAGGCATTAAAAATCTTTTGATGTTCACACCACTAACTGTATGCAGCAGGATAATGAATGGAATCCGACTTATGTAAACATAGGCAGGTATAGAACCAACTAATTTGTTGTTAAGACCCAGTATCTTCTAACAGTTGAAAGAGATTGCGCGATATTCAAGACCAATGTCAGCACTGCTTCGGTCTTCCTGTGCTCACAGTCTCAGATCTGTGGATGGACTTAAACACAGCAAGGCTTGGAAATTATGCAACACAAGTTTGCTCCGGTGGGGTCGGTAAGTTTGTGATCTTTATGTTCAGTGGTCAAATGGCAACATGGCGTCACTCAAAAATCTATTCTTCACTGTAAATATAGAAAACAGTGGCTTTATTTATATTACTATAAAATGTATTATAATAGGCTACATATTTTATATTTATTTAAATTTCTATAAATGTGCCAGTTTTAGCCAGCCGTCAGTTTTCAACTGTAGTCCTACCTAGCATGCATGTCTTTATGGTGGGAGGAAAATGGAGCCACTGAAGGAAACCCACGCAAACACGGGGAGAACATGCACTCTGAGTGCCTGGGCACGCTGGAGTAATGGAATGAGCAGGTGGATCTCATAGCAAAGAAGAGTTTAAGAAGAGAAGTATATATCCATGTATCATTGGGGAAGTCAGGGGTAGACACAAATTTTCTGTAACCTGAAGTTAGGAAAATATGTTTCTATACATCTCTGTCCTTGACTCTGTTAAACTCTGTGTAAACTGAGGTTGGTACACTGTATATGGGAGTCTTGAGACAGTGAAGCATGTTTTCCTAGAATGTAAAAAGTATGGGACAGAAAGAAAGGTATTGTTTGTTAAACTGACTGGACATTTTCAGTTTAATCTTTGTTTGGACACAGTGGGAAACATCACCTGATATCCAAGGCAGTTACTGAGCAATGATGTGTTTGCGTACCTGATGGCTGTGTTTCACAGATTGGCTCATAGGTGTGATAATTTGACAGACACTGCTTTGGAATTGCAAGGAAGTAACTGCAAGGAATAACTGTGTAATACTTTTGATTTCAGTGTGTAAGTTATCAGCAAAAACTGTAATCAATTCCTAAATTATACAGGACTGTATGTAAGAATCTAGTTCTCAAATTGACCTGTGGAGGGCAGTAATACGCTTAGCAGCGTCTACACTGCCGGAATCCCACAAGAGAACATGCACAGAAAGGCCCTGCCCTGCCTGCGATTTTTTATTTGGCAGGGTGGTAGGGGAAGACTCATGAATATTCATTAGGGAACTCATCCCTGATTGGCTCGCACTGACATTTACCCTAACCATAACCAATCCCACTCCTCTTGCCTAAACCTAACCAACCCAACCAGAGCAGGCAACGAGTACTAGTCATTCAGGTATGAGTTCCCTAATGAATATTCATGAGTCTTCCCCTACCACCCTGCAAAAAAAATATAGGCGCCCTGCCCAGACCGGGGATTGAACTCTGCAGTGCCTACTAGCTGTGAGCATTGACTGTAAAATTAAACAGTCTATGGCTGTGAGGCAGCAGTGCCAACTACTGAGTTACCATGCCGCCGTGAAATATTAAAATATCTATTTAGTTTTTTGGCCAATGATTTATAAAAAAAAAAAAAAGAAGCGGAAAAATTTACTTCTAACAGTCAGCGTCCAGTTTAGTGCCTGCATTTCAGTATTGCCATTAATTAGCATGCATTTCTCTCTTCAGCTGTGTGACGTTAAGATCTTCCAGAACCAAGGCCTTTGAAGTATTTTTCCATAGAGACAATGAACTATTATTAGTGGCCATGGAAACTCATATTACTGATATTATTACTGAATAATATGCACTGTGGTTTTCCCATATGATGTTTTGCTAGGTTTAAAGGTGCAATATACGTAATATATTTACTGTATTAAATCCAAAAATGACCACAATATGTCAACATGCTAAGTTGAAATACTAGATTTTCTGACAACAATGCTAATGCCAGTATTTTCTTCTTTGAAATTTGTGTTTCACCCTGTGTGTTGGTATCAACTGCCCATTTTGACATCCGGGCGCAAACCCATCGCGCTACAGCCAAAGTACAGCCCTGTCAAACAAACGAACCTACGAAACGAATTCGACCCAACCTAGAAAACCTCAGTGTTTCTAAACAGTTGCATGACCAGAGACGTAACAAAACCCGGAGATGTATTTGAGACAGCTTAGAGCCCATAAGGACACAGAGTTGGCTAATTTTCCGAACTTCGTTATTCAAATACAATTTGAATATTTAAAAATATATTGATATTCAAACAAATTTTAGGCAGCTCTTAATATTCGAGCCTTTTATGAGCATTGTTTTTTGTAAATGTGTTTGCTTGCAAACGTTGTTTTCAATTCAGATTCTGAGGCTTTTTCACAAATGTAACTCTCGCTCGGCCGTGGCATTGTTGCGTTGCATTCCCCCCGACTCATTTCCTGGTTCTCCTTCTCCATAAACCATAAATAACATTAAATCAAGGAGAGGGTTAACTTTTCCTGCTACAGATGTCTCACCGTGGTCAGAAAGAACATGCTTTGTTCCTCTCACTATGACTCTAGAGTCGCTACTCGCTCTGAAGCTACCGCTAATCACCGTCACTCTCTCACTCTATTACACACACTCCACACACACACACCGCCGGCTCGACGCACACACCAGCGCAAAAGTATAAACATCAGACCACTTACGTAGGCTACGGTGAAAGCTCCGAACTTCCTGTCGAAAGCATACTGTTTGTGTTTAATCCAGGGTCTGACTTTTAATTAAAAAAACAGTTGTGGCAGCATGTTTTTCTTCTGAAAACATTATTGCCTGCCTAGATACACTGCCCTCTGGTGGACAGAACATACACAAAGTTTGATACCAATATAAGTCTTACTGAAGGCATTTAATGGTCAAAATATTATTAATAAATATTCGAATATATTCGAATATTAATATTAATAAACAAACAAACTTTGAATATAATTTTTGGGCAAAAGTCAAAACCCTATCCTGAACAGGTAAGCATTAAGATTCAGGTTTGTCACAGCTACGAGGGACAGGCATTTTCAGTCATTTCAACATTTGTGTAACGTTACTCACATTGAATTATAGAGTACTCAAGTTGGTTACTCGCAAAAACAGTTGAGAAACAGCCAGTAAAGTGATCCCGACTGGTCCTGGCTAACTATGCCATGCTAACACAACATAACTGCTAAAGTTACCGGAGGACCAGGTAAGCGGGCCACAGCTGTTTACAACCACCTTGACAGACTTATGACAGAAATCGCAAGTATGACTTCCTCATAATGGAAACATGCAATTTAACTTTGGCAAAACAACCGAGTAGCCTGTTCAGCAGCCACAGCCGACCAATGCTGAGTAATTTTAAGCCAAGAAAGTGTTTCTGTCAGTCGAGTAGAGAGGAGCGTGAGATAGTGGTCTTTCAGCGGTTGTTGCAGTAATTTTAAGCCGAGAAAGTGTGTCTGTCCGTGTGAGCACAGGCTTTTATGACTGTCAACATATCCAGCATCTAACCTTAGCTACTCTGCTACGCTGTAGAGTAATGTCTGGCTATGTGAGACTAGCTCTAGCAACGTTGTTGGATGCTGCGTTTTCAACCTGGCAACCTCCATGAACTTCGAGTCTGGGGAGGAGGGGCCGGGGGACACGACTCTCTCCAGTATTTTGAATTTGGACTGCAGTAACTATCTTAAACGCTAGCTGTCAGTATTACATGTTGCACTGATTGCACCCTTAAGGGTCATTATCAGTGCAGTGAAACAATGGCTTCTCAAAAGTTGTTTTTGCTTGCATTAGTCCACTTGTACTTTGATTTTTTTTGGCCATGAAGACTGAGACTGATTTTCTACCTTGGCATGGTTTAAATTTGAATCTGTTATTTAATCGGTTTATCCAAGGTTCACTCTTTAAACAGCCTTATGTATTCTGTAATATAGAGGAATAGTATATTATCATTTTATTCAAAATCTACAGTAATTTACGGTGGCCGGGAAGTGCAATGCAACATTACAAAGAATGAAACACTTTTACAAAGCTCGAGACAAATTTACATTTTGGAAAACAAATTTACATTTTGGAAAACAAATTTACATTTTGGAAAACAAAATAACATTTTAGAAAACAAATTTACATTTTGGAAAAAAAAAAAAATTTTAGAAAACAAATTTACATTTTTAGAAAACAAATTTACATTTTGGAAAACAAATTTACATTTTGGAAAACAAAATAACATTTTAGAAAACAAATTTACATTTTGGAAAACAAAATAACATTTTAGAAAACAAATTTACATTTTGGAAAACAAAATAACATTTTCGAAAACAAATTTACATTTTAGAAAACAAATTTACATTTTGGAAAACAAAATAACATTTTAGAAAACAAATTTACATTTTCGAAAACAAATTAACAAGATGCAAAACACTTTTACCAGTCCCGAAACAAATTTACAAATGACAGATTCTTCACGGAAAGGGAATGTACCACATACCGGAAGTGATGAGGTGTTGTTGGTGAGCGCAGTCAATTTGTGTTGTTGTGAGTGAGTATATGGCGTGAATGAAGTTTATGGTGACTTTACGTGTGGTCGGTGTTTGGAGTTTTTATATGACGCGGACCTGACGGAAACATTGGAAAAACAGGGAACGTATCGACAGCCGCGGCCGGATCGAAGCTACAGCAGGGGGGCAGCTGAGTCCGTCTGCAGCTGCAGGACCTGGAGCTCACTGCCCATTCCTGGGAGCCAAAACCGACACCACGCAGCTGGAGACCCAGGCCGTATTGCTGGGCCCGCTGGAGGGAAGGGAAGCCCGGGAGAATCAGATCCAGGACTGAACGGAGCGGACTGTCACAGCCTGCTGAAGTTTAAATCACAGGTTTCCTAAAGGGGGGTCTCGGGCGGGACTCGGACTGTGGACGACGAAACACGACTTAAAGTCTCGTTAAATAAATAAATACATGCAGAAATAAATGAATCATTAGTGGGGGGAGTGAGCCTGGACATTTCAGTCTGTTTAAACTTCACTTTGAAGCAGAACACGTCTTAGTTCAGAAGGGTGAAGTACTCCGTTTGTACTCCTATCTGTGAACTGATTATAATAAATATTCTTTGTATTAACACATTAATTAGTCTCTTTGTCTTTTTGTTTAAAAAACTAGAACATCGCATGAGATTTTGACGATTTATAGTGATTTTATTTCCGTTAGACCTTTGCCTACATTGACGCTGATGCATTAAGGACGGCCCATAGACAGTATATAAGGCAGTGCATCCCCTGTTCCAAGATGGCGGCTCTATTGACGCATTCGATCCATAACTGCCGTAGTCAAGGCGACATGTATACAAAACCTCATCACTTCCGGTATGTGGTAACATTCCCTTTCCGTGAAGAATCTGTGTCATTTGTAAATTTGTTTCGGGACTGGTAAAAGTGTTTTGCATCTTGTTAATTTGTTTTCGAAAATGTAAATTTGTTTTCTAAAATGTTATTTTGTTTTCCAAAATGTAAATTTGTTTTCTAAAATGTTGTAATAAATTTGTTTTCAAAAATGTTATTTTGTTTTCCAAAATGTAAATTTGTTTTCTAAAATGTTATTTTGTTTTCCAAAATGTAAATTTGTTTTCTAAAATGTTATTTTGTTTTCCAAAATGTAAATTTGTTTTCCAAAATGTAAATTTGTTTTCTAAAATGTAAATTTGTTTTCTAAAATGTTATTTTGTTTTCCAAAATGTAAATTTGTTTTCTAAAATGTTATTTTGTTTTCCAAAATGTAAATTTGTTTTCCAAAATGTAAAAGTGTTTCATTCTTTGTAATGTTGCATTGCACTTCCCGGCCACCGTAGTAATTAGTAGTCTATATGTACTATATTTGACTATATTTTTCCTAAATCTTTGAATGGCAGGTCCCTCCATGTAGACAGTCCTCCTCGCAAACCCTCACTGACCAGCAGCTATGTCCATGGCACCTCCTCCATGTCTCTGCTCCCCCTGACTGTAGGTCAGAGTCTGGACTCCATAGTCCAGCGCTGGCCTGACCGTGAAGCTGTGGTCTTCCTGCAGGACGGCATCCGGAAAACCTTTGTGCAGTTTCAGCAAGATGTGTGTCTCAGACTTTGTGCCTTCATGCATGTATCAAACCTCTTAAACACTATTCATGGTATACCAATGAGGCATTTTTCAATAATGAGACAAATTTCTTGGAGCTAATTAGTGAGATGGACTTGTCAAATCACTGCTAAATCTACCTGGTTTGTACTTTTTCTTTCAGTGTTAACTTTTAAGGTTAATAGAATAGTTATTTGACATTTTGACACATGATGAAGTCACATGTGGTAGTCCTGGGACACAAAATGGGCCTCCTAAAAACTGTTTTTGTCAATGACTCTAAGTGAAGCAGCACCATATCATAAAGCATTCATATCCCCAAATGTAATGTAAAAATATGAATTGGTTCTCCTCTTTGGAAGAAATTATCACCAAGATTCTCAGAAATCACAATAATCGATCAAGAAAGGTATGTCGTAACGATCCAGAATTCATACTACTGGTGGTAAAGAATTATCTACTATTTTTTGTGACATTCATGGGTGCAGGTTGACAAGGCAGCTGCAGGTCTGCTTGCTTTGGGCCTGAAGCGAGGCGACAGGCTGGGAGTTTGGGGACCCAACATGTATGAGTGGATCCTTTTCCAGTTTGCTTCAGCCAAAGCAGGAATTATACTGGTCAGTTTGGGAGTGGTTTATACCTTTAACCCTTCATTTACTGTGTAGCATTGTGTTAAGACGGACAGTCTGCTCTGTGTTACAATACATGCTGCTGTCAAAAAGACATTGAACCCTTTCAGTGGCCCCGGTGAGCTGTTCTGTAGTCGTACCTTTCCTGTCCATGATGTAATATGGTATTCAGCCATGTAGTTCAGAATATGTAATTTGTAAGATATGGTATGTACTGTAAAGCCATTTGAAAACATTATGGTGAGGAACTGTATTGCTGTATACAATTGACTTTAAACTGTCATCCGTGCAGGTGTCATTGAACACGGCCTATCAGGTGAAGGAAGTGGAGTTTACTCTAAAAAAGGTATGACAAGTTTTCTTAGTCATTAGCCTACATAACTGCTAGTGGTGGTTTCTGAACCTGGTGTATAAAAGAACAAAAATGAGGTATCCCTGCTGTCCTCACAACCAGCAGTACAATTTTGAGCTACACATTTACTTTTCTTGAGTATTTCCATTTTCTGCTAATTATAATACACTTCTACCCCACTACAGTTCAGAATTCATACCTTTAGTTTCCAGTTAGTTTGCAGATTTAGATGAATAATACAAAATAAATCAACAAATATATTATGATGTGTTACTATTTATAAAGATAAGACTTTATTGTTCCCTTGTTGAAATTAAAAAGTATAAGTATATATAAGCATTATAAGAAATAAGCCCCTCCTTTACCAGCTGCAGCATTGCAGTAATGTGCATAATAATGCATCAAGAATTGTAATTCACTTATATAATATACATTGTTCTGAAATGGGCCATACAGTATGACTATGATATTGCTATATCTACCTAAGTAAACAATCTGAGTACGTCTTTCACCACTGGACAGGCATGACTGGCATATCAGCTGACAATTTACTATTTTCATAGTAAAAATAATCTCTACACACTACTATGTAAAGTAAGAACATAAATTCAACAGAACTGATTTGTCATATGCAGGTCCAGTGTAAAGCTGTGGTCTGCCCTACACGCTTTAAAACCCAAAACTTCTGTGAGATGCTGAGGGAGCTCTGCCCAGAGCTCGACAGGACGCCAGTAGGCATGATCAAAAGCTCCAGGTTTGACAGAGCCAATGTCAGATTTAATATATGTTCTTCCTCTATTGTCATTATGGGAGTAAAAGAGCATAAATCCTTCACAATCTATAATTTATGGTTATGTGGATGTGATTTAAACAGCCTCTCTTGGGTCTGCCAGGTTGCCAGACTTGCGTATGGTGATAGTGACAGATAGCAGACAGCCAGGGATGCTCCACGTAGAGGATGTGATGCAAGCAGGGGAGAGTCAGCACCACAAAGAGCTGATGATGGATCTGCAGAGCAAACTGTCCTTCGATGAGCCCATCAACATTCAGTTCACATCAGTAACCTTCACTGTCACATGTGTATTGTATAAGTTGGACTAACATTATGATTTAACAATGATCCAGATGAAGTCATGTTGCTTGTGTATTTGTTCCAGGGGACGACAGGAAGTCCAAAGGGAGCCAGTCTTTCCCACCACAATATTGTAAACAATGCTTACTTTATTGGTCTCCGAATAGGTTTTGGACGGAGAGTAAGTACATATTTGTCTCTTGATTTGAAGTGAAATGAAATAATGACAGTTAAATGAAAATAATCTCATTTTCCACATTCCCATCAGCCTCAGGTGCGAGTGTGTATGCCCGTTCCCATGTACCACTGCTTTGGCTCTGTGTTGGGAGGGATGAGTATGGCATTGCATGGTATCACACTGGTCTTCCCTTCCTCTGGCTACAACAGCCGAGCCAACCTGGAGGCCATTCAGAGTGAAAAGTATGGCACCCTGCTCATCACCCAAAAGATTTTCAAATATACAGTATTATGCACCTCAATTGATTCTTGTTTTTTTCATTCAAGGTGCAATTTCATCTATGGCACTCCTACAATGTTCACTGACATGCTTAGCCAACAGGATTTACACAAGTATGATTTATCATCAATTGAAGCTGGTAAGATCTTTTTTTTATGATCAATTTTGTATTGGTATTTACAGTTAAAAAACAGGGGCGTGGTTATAAACTCAATTCGCAGAGCATTAATTCTTGTATTACAATTGCAAATATCCCAATGCTGAATGAACATGATTAATATGTTGTATTGAACTTGGTGTGATGTTTAGCAAGCATTTGAGGCATTATTGTTTATGTTCTGCTGTGTTTTAGGCATCATGGCAGGTTCACCGTGCCCTCCTGAGATTGTGAGAAAAATGATAACAGACATGAACATGAAAGAGCTAATGGTGAGTGATTGATTACAGGCCCTGTATTGACTTTTACGATTATAGCTTCTCCAGCATGTAAGAACATGTGTACATGCTGGTTTAACAGATCGCTTATGGATCCACTGAGAACAGCCCCATCACATTTCTGGGATTCCCACAAGACAATGAAGAGCTGAAGATAAATACTGTTGGATGTATCATGAGCCACACTGAGGTAGGCCTTATGTTTTGCAGTAAACCTTTTATATTGTGATAACCACACTGTTCCTAATGCCCGTGTGTCTTTACAATAGGCTAAAGTGGTGGACCCTACTACTGGGGAGATTGTCCCTCTGGGGGCCTCAGGAGAGCTGATGATCAGAGGCAGCTGTGTGATGCACGGATACTGGGACGATCCTGAGAAAACCAGAGAGGTTATCTCCCAAGACCGCTGGTACAGGACTGGGTAAGATGCTATATGTATAATGTACACCTACTCTTTGTCTAAAAGAGAATATATTATGTAACTGGACAGGGATTGATGCTCACTTGGGAAACATTGTATACATGTTACATGTTGTGTGTTTCATCTTCTACACAGTGACACGGCCAGTCTGAACAGTTTGGGATACTGCCGCATTGAAGGACGCATAAAGGACATGATCATCCGAGGAGGGGAGAACATCTACCCTGCTGAGATAGAGCAATTTCTCTATACACATCCTAAAGTCCAGGAGGTACAGGTGAGACTTTACTGGAGGGCAGCTGCTGTCAGATACATTTAGTTTAGTTTATTAGTTTATAATGTAGTGGGCAGTCCCCTTTAATTAACTGTACAGAAAAAGCAGCAGGTTTAGCCTCTACCGCTAATTTCCAGCTGCGGTGCCCGGCCAGTTGTCAATTGGTATCCTAAAATACAATTGTTAAAAAATGTAAATAAAATAAATTACATTGCATGTATAAGGGGGGTAAGACAAAAAAATACAAATATATGGCACACAATTGGAGCAAGCACAAACAAGCAAGCACAGAGCAGCACAGTGAACCGAGGTGTTAAATCTACATTTTGGTTGTTCTATTTCTCTGTGTTTCCCAGGTGGTTGGAGTGAAGGATGAGAGGCTGGGCGAGCAGGTGTGTGCCTGCATCAGGCTGAGGGAGGGCCAGACCTCCACTGCAGAGGAGATAAGAGCATTCTGCAAAGGCCAGGTGAGAGGTGATGTGATAAATAAAATTGCTCAACTTAATCTTAAATCAGAGTATAGCTGTACAGTTTGTGCCCCCCCCCCCAGATATCTCACTTCAAGATCCCACACTATGTGATCTTTGTCGACAGCTACCCTCTGACAGTCTCTGGAAAGGTACGATACTTCTGCTATCACACACCAACATCGCTGAACTATCAAGATCACCGCGATGATTTTACGTTTTAATTATATAACAAAACTGAAATAGCTGCTGTTTCTGCTTTTCTAGATCAAGAAGAACATATTAAAGGAGGAAATGGAGAAGATATTAGGTCTTTAGTTTTGTGAACCCTGACGGACTGCGTTTGAGTGCATCAGCTGGGAAAGTCAGAAACTGAGCGGTGCAGAATTAATGCTTTGACCGAGAGCTGAAGTGGGAATATAACTGCTGCTTGATTGTCAATACTTAAAATTGTTCTACTTTTACTTCCCTACTCATTACTTTGTTTTAATGTTAATATAAAAGTACAGTGCGCTTATATCATCTTTGAGCTTGAAGTTTCATTATTGACATTGGGATATGGTTTAACAAAAAAATCTTAGCTCAAGGTCCATTTACTGAAAATGTCACGATTTAAACATTGTACAATAGTAATGACATGGAATGACCACTGAGCAAATTGAATCCACTGATGAAGGCCACAAGATGTACCTGAAAGCTTTGGAAAAAGTCCATTAGGTGGACTGTGTGCTGTATCATCTTTAATTACAGTATAGGCTTCATACTACATAACATATTTGTCATCTCAATCTTTATTTACTCAAACAATTTTGACATTACAATTTGATATTATAATACAATGGCTTTAACCATTCATTATCTGAACATGCCATATATAATCTGAAATAAATAGGACCTTAGTGTCAAATGTAAGTATGTACAAATTTGGTAGGCAAATTTACCATCCTTATATACACTGACTGAGAACAGGCTTCAGTAACAGGCTCAGAGTGCCCAAAATGACATCTCATAGGATCCAAAAAGAAATAAAATGCTAAAGGCTTCAAATTATGCTTCAAGATGGTGACACAAAGATCTATGATAGGGAGAAATATGTGGGCAAAATGGATTTAGTCAAACCTCTGGCATGTAAAATCAATGCATTGCCAATATCCAACCTGCTAAAAATCCAAGAATTAAGTCAAATTAACATAAACTTCACACAATTACAGATAATCAGCAAATATGCTACATGACATAAAGGCCACACTGGACCATTAATTCATACACCAGGAAAAGGTAGCAGACAGTCTCAAAAAGGATCCTTGAGTCAGTTTTATTTTGCTTTGAGTATTCTTTTGTGTGAGTTTTATAAAGCCAAATTGGGTCAGAGAGAATCATATTTTTAATTGCTCTGTATGTCTGGGCACATATTGTGGAATTGTCAATAAAGTTGATAAAAATATATTAAAAATTCGTAAAAATATTACGAATCCACTGTGGATAATTGCCACCATATCAGAAAAAGGTAAAAGGAGCCTGTCCCAAGAAACAAAAAAATCTATACATTAAACATAAAAAAAGAAGGCAAAAAAACGTTACCTCGAAATCTCAATGGATGCCCAGAGAAGAACTAAACCTGTGAGGAGTAGTTTGTTTAAGTGCAGATTTAACCTCCGAGGACAGAGCCAGCTTTAACATGGTGACTACTTCCAAATTACAGCAAGTAGCCAGTAACAAGAGGAAAAACTGCACTGAGGCTACATGGCTTTGAACGATCAACATTCACTTCAGTCATGAATATGGGGTCCAACCATACTCTCCAACCCCACATTACATATGCACACATGCAGGAAAATAGCAAATAGGAAATATTGCATTTTAAAGCATACTGTGAAATAAATTAATTCATATGAAAACATCCCTTTTAAAATATAATACATTCTAAATTGAAATAAGTTTAACTGTGCAATTTAAGTGAAAATACAGGAAGAAAAGAAGGTTAAGAGGAAGTAGTGGTCTGTTGAGGACCTTTTGTCAGGGATAGTAGTTTTCAGATGAACAGTGGAACTAAGAATATAATGGTGCCACTTCAAAGTTGACATCTAGAGAGCACAGTACAGCTTTAGGCACATGCAAAGTATGTGGTAGGAACGTAATGCACACATGACCGTGCACCTACTCACAGATGCATTTAGAGCTGAAAACTGGAGGCAAGTTTATTGTATACTCAAGCCTCTCTTAAACACATCACGTTCAAAAATGCACAATCCCAAACAGGCAAACCCACATCACTCTTAAAACACACACACACACACACACACACACACACACACACACACACACACACACACACAAACACACACACACACACACACACACACACACACACACACACACACACACACACACACACACACACACACACACACACACACACACACACACACACACACACACACACACACACACACACACACACACTTTCAAGTGTCCTCTCGGGTCCCACATTGTGTTGGGTGGATAGGAGTTTCAGTAGAGGTTTGGGTGGTGTGGGGACGCCTCACACACTCAGAGGCAGCATGCCTGGTGGAGACACGGCTCTGGATGTCGTCAAGGAACTGGGGTCCAATCCATTTACAGTCCTGCAGTTGCCACATGGACACGTACAATATTAGCAAACAGGGGCACACATACATACTATAAATACATACAGGGCAAAAACAAATGTGCATAAAACCAGGTATCATAGTAGCAAGGAGAAGAACAAAAACACTTGCTAAAGACTCACGTTTTGTCAAAGTAAGTGGTATGTAGAGAGTGAGAGAACTTTGTGGCATTGCTGTTGAGGAGTTTGCCATTGTCTGTGGAGTAATTTTTTCTTGCTGCCTGGTCTTTGGCAAACTTCCTACAGGCGGCGATTTTGGACTCCAAAGCCTAGTCACAAAACAAGAGATGCGATCTGTATTTAGCCTCATCATGAACATCTTTCTGTTTCTCCTCTGGCTGAGGACACACTGCTCCTCAATGTTCTGCAACCTATTCAGACAATTCATGTAAATTATGTGTTAAATTAAAAAAGGGATCAGGAACAGTGCATGGTTTCTTGTTTTCGGAGGGAAACCACACAACATTCTGCAAACATTGCCATGACAGAGCTGGTTTTAAATCAGCAAAATATTTACTTTAAAAAAGGCAATAACACCTACCCCAACTTTCCTCAGGAGATCGCCAACAATATTAAGAGCTGAGATTCTAGCAGAAGGAGTGAGGGATGAGTTTCCACAGCCATTGGTCAATGCTGCACAAGGACACACGCCCATATTAGAATACATTTCAATACATTACATACATTTCAATTCCCCATTTCATGTGTGAAATAAAGTTTTTAGGATTAATGATTCCTGACCTTTTGAGCTGATGAAGGGGTGCTCTATGCTCTTTCCTACGGGTGTGGCTGGGAGGGATAAAGAAGCCTGTACTGCAGAATCCATCTTGTCGATGTCTGAGGTGGGTGAGCTGGGTGCTGACATCCTGTCTGTAGTCCGCTCCCGTACTGCCAGCTCCTGTCTCAGGTCTGCAGAAGACAGAGTCAAACTCGTGAAATACTCCTCCACTAACCCTTACACAGATGACATATTGCCTGGAAAATGGCAGAATGGATTCTTGTCTGTACCTCGTGCTTCATCTTTCAGCCGCTGCACAGATACTAGAAGGGACTCTTTCTCATCCAGCTCACTTTCCAGGAAGGCATTTCTCTCAATGGCCTGGTTTAAACGGCCCTCAAAGTCCTCAAGAGACACTATTGTTGCCCTGCACACAGAGGTTGAAGGGCACAATTGTTAAAACCTTTTATGAAAATTATAAGTAGGTCCAATCACTAGAAAATCTAAATCTATCATCATATCCTTGCCAAAACAATTCACATATTGACCAAAATGTACTGTGACAGTCTGACCTTTTGGCTCTCTCCAGGTCATCGTTGGCCTGCTCAAGCTCTCGGACGTATTTGTGGAGCTGCTCCTTGATGCTGCGTGTCTGGCCCAGGTCATCCTCTAGCATAGAAACCTGTTTGTAGCTCTGGGCATACTGATGCTCCAGTTTCTCCTGATGGAGATGGATAGAGTAAATTAGAGAAAAGAGCTTGGGAGTAAGTGTGTAGAGAAACAAGGAAATCAAACAGACCTATTGTTACAGGAAACAAATCCACTTTAATTTCCTTTTGCTGAGGCATGCAGTGTGAAAATACAATTTTTATATTTTTTTAAACCCTAATGTTGGTAATAGAACCTGGTGAATCACAAGACAGTAAGTAAAGGTGATTTTTCACCCATCATTTCATTTCAAAGAGCCTCTTTGTTCCCTGAGGAGGCCTTGTGGCTCATTTGCCCTGTGGTACCTTACAGTACAGTTAGCATGTCTGTAGTGTGGTCCCAGAGGCACAAATACAGGAAAGCATGATTCATGATCTCTCTGGTTCATTCACACAGTTTGTTTTTAGCATTAGCTGCTGCAATCATGCTCACGTTTGGCCATGTGAAAAATCACAATAAATTTCTGCTCTGTGTACAGTGGCCACGGTGATTTCCTGAACGTATACACAGTTATTTGTTCGACTATGGACACGATCACCAGAGGAGAGCACACTGAATAAATCTGACTACCGTTCATGCCTGCAGTGATTAAGAACCAGACTTATCCTTGCCGTTTTCTATTTTCTCCCAATCCAATTAAGGAGTGCTGGAGGATTACCTAAGAGCATGCCTTATTAACACCTAACATAAAAAAAGACATTGGACCTTGTCCTCAGGATCCAACAGAGATCAGATAACCTCTTAAGTAACCACAAATTACTTTATTTGTGTCCTGACCCATAGACCGTAAAACAAAGCCAAATCCCAAAATAAGCTACGAGGCAAGTGACCAGGCCCAGTTACCTTGAGGTTGGCCATCTCGTTCTTCAGTCTCTCGTTTTCAATGTGGAGGTCTCGAAGGCGGTGTTCGGCCTGGCCAAGCTGTGCCTCCAACTCAGCTTCCAGCTCCCGGCTCCCTTCCTGGAACTCCTGCAGTTCCTCCTGGGCATCATAGCAACTGGATGGCACACACACAGACACAGTGGGGAAAACAAACAATCATTGTCAATTACCAGCTTCCCTGTTCACCGTCCACCATTCAATTCTGTACAGCTGACTGTCTGAATGGCCACGGGCATGAGCTCTAGAAAACTGTCTGGCTTTTGTCCTGTGAGATGACGAGCCAGGCTCAGGCATGTTCTAGTAGCTTTATCTCCAATGGCCAGGAATAAACCTGCATGAAAAGCCCAGTCAGATATTTGTAGATTTTTAACCTTCAATCCTGCCTCTGCCAAACAGGAAACGGTGCACAGCTCACCATTGTCGAGTTAAGCATTCTAAATATACAGCTCTAAAGAGACAGCTGAACTGTGACAGTAGATGGTTTAGAAGTAGCTCAGAAAAAAAAAAAACAGGCCTGCTATCATGGGTCCTCAGCTGTGGGAGAGGTTAAAGTTCAGAGGTAAAGAGAAAATGAGAGGGCACAGAAACAGGATGAGGACATGTGCTAAGAAACAGGATGTGTGTTCACTCTGTTCAGGGCTGACTCCCATGTAGAGAATTCTAAAAACACAAACATAACTCATAATGTAGTTCTGACGTGTGTAGATTAATTTAAGTAAACATTTCGTTGTGAAAGTGGAAGGTAATCGCTGAGTTTAAGTAATCTAAATGGACACTGTCAAGGAGCACACACACACACACACACACACACACACACACACACACACACACACACACACACACACACACACACACACACACACACACACACACACACACACACACACACACACACACACACACACACACACACACACACACACACACGATGACACCGTGGTCAACACTGTTCTGAGATCAGCTGACTTGTGCTGGGATAATGGCCTCACAGTTGTTGTGCCGGGGTCGTTCCACACATACCAACGCCACAGTGGCTGCTTCATCAGCATGCCGGGCCCTACAACTTCCCTGACAGTGTCTCTCGCTTTAAACGACCAACAGCACTCCGTATGTGTGACGTACAGTAGAACAGCATTAAATCACATTTAATGTGTGAATGCAGGAAATACAAGTGCATTTTACATTACTACATCTTTTCGTGATACTTATAAACTGTACGATGTCCAAGTAGCCTTGTATCAACAAAATGGGAAAAGTAAAGTTTAAAAACATCCCTTCAGAGAGATAACTTTTCAATAGGTAACTAATAAACGCTGCATGCTGCCAATGTGAAAAAGTGATCTTGAGAAAATGTATTCACCAAAACATGAGACAAACCACTATATATTTGGGAGTTTATTTTTTTTCTCCATGGCTTGAAGTTTTTCCCCCTATGTGCCCACAGCAGGAATTTCTTAGAAAACCACCAGGACTTCAACCGTCTCTGTGCAGGTTTACACTTCCTTTGAGAGTATGATGAGGCCCCAACTCCACAAATAGAAAAGACAGACAGATCAGTTCAACAGAGATTTACAAAACACTCACAAGCACCTCTGCTGCCTACCCGAACACAGACTGTGGTCTCTGTTTAAGAAGTAAAAGATGCAGTCATTTCCTCCTGAGCAAGCCCCAGCTTTTTGTGGGCACACAAAAAGCCTGTCTGGTCATTTGCCTTATATGGCTAAACATGGGTTTCTGTGCTGAAACAGAGACGTGACTACAGACAAAACTACATATTCAGCATAACAGCATCTCCCTATTATGCAAGAGTGAGCGACTACAACTTATTAAACAGAGTTTTTCCTATGGGGGATTGCTGCCATCTGCTATTTGGTTCAACGTTTTTGAAAGACAGATCACAAAATAAAATATATGACACATTTTTACATAACCGAATTTGCAAAAAAACTTTAGCTTAGTAGGCAAACAGTAATAATCCCCATGCACCAAAAAGCTGAGAGCACAACACAACATTGATCCAATAATAGTCATATGTATGGTATATCATGAATGATCTAAAAACATGGATAAAGAAAAATAATCGATTCATATTCGAATCGCGATTCAAGCTCTACCGATTCAAAATCGTTTAATAGAATTCCAAAAATCGATTCATATTTTAATTCAGAATTGATTGATTTATTTTTAATTGTATGTCTACTGCAATCACATGGGAAAAGTAACTACATTTACATACTGTGAATCGTTTTTTGAATTGAGAATCTTTTTTTGAATCGAAAATCGATTTTGAATCGAATCGTGAGCCTAAAAAAAAAAAATAAATAAAAATAGATATCGAATCGTGACATTTTCTGAATCGTGCACCCCTAATAAAGAGATTATGTAGGCTGCATGTATATAGAAACTCAGAGATGTTAACTCATGTCATATGAGAAGTAAATCACACTGCCTACCTTTTCTTATATTTGAGGGCTTGGGACTTCCAGTAATCAACTTCCTCATCCTTTGACGTGAATTTGGGAATCATCTCTTTGTCCATGTCAGGGCACCCTGAGGATTAAAGAGATTATTTATTAGCCTTACAGCAGTTTCCATTATCTTAAAGTACATATGAAAAAGATGCAAGGCTAGTGCTCATGAGGTTAAACGTAGAACAAGCAATGAATAGGGAAAAAATAAACTAGCACACATGGCTCAAACATGGTAAAACACTTTCACTATTTGCATCCTTTGGCATGTAGAATCATGCACAGTGCATTCTTTTCCTGTCCGTGCTGAAAAAAACCCCATCAAGATTAAAAAAAATCATTCCTCACTGGGGAAGATAAAGAACAGATCTCTCTTTATTCGAAAGTGACAAAGCCAGATCGGCCTGGCCATGTCACCCTGCTGTTCTGAGGTCATGTCATCCTTAGTTACTCACACATCACTGACTATAGCCTCTGATGGGAAACTCATCCAATTATTTAGAAGCTGGGTTTTGACAAACTGACTGAACATGGCAGTACTTTCTATGACTGTGAACAGCCTCAATGATGTGTCCAGTGCCTAGTAGAAGTGTGCTTCGTGGTCATTCATTTTCTAACCTTACAGCTCAACTTGTGATGTCAGCATTACTAAGTAATTAAAGGCAATCCATGCTGAATAAGTGTGGCTAAACAGATCAAAGCTGTGTGTTAGTTCTGAAGTATTGACTAAGTGTTTAACGTTTTTCATCTTCCGCCGCGTTTGCAGAAATGACACTTTACTAGACGGTTGTTCCTCTTTTCTGGTAAGCTAATAAACTTTGCCTCACTCTGTGATCTATGTGGACCAACAAGGCAGGTTTCAGGAAATGATTAAACACATCTGGAGCTGCTGTGTGCATGTTCAGTTTGCTCCCACCCCAACACTCCCACTGCTGTAGCTCCAGGAATATTCATAATCCAAACAGAGATTATAAGGATTTCCTGCAGATAGATCAGACAACCAGTTGGATGTAACACAGGAATCCCCTCAGCTGGACTGAAGGTCAGGCAAACTACGCTCCACAGTTTAAGGCAATTGTTATTTTGACCAGACTAGCCTGTCTTGGGCTTAGGCAAGGAGGTGGGTGTGTTATTTTCCTTGCCAAGATGGTCTAGACTCAGAGAGGAATAGAGACTCAGAGGGAGGACCGCCTGCTCTTCCCTTTGAACATTCTTCTGAGATGGCGTCATCAACAATTTCCTCGCTACAGGCCCCTCACGTGTCCGTAAACTACTTTGGAAAAACTAAGGAAACTTGAGACCAAAATACCCTGAGGGTGAAGAGAGGGACATGCTGCCAAGCTGCTACTGACATAATATGTAACTGACCAAGGCAAGCCTTCCAATATCTCCAGGGAACAACACCATTTTTTTGTCCGATTAGCCTATACAGAACACTGAAATACCAGGTAATCTAGCAAACAGCAGGAAAAATATCACGGTTTCACAGTATGTATATTTCAGCTTTAAAATGGGTAAAAAAACAACTAGGCTACTTTTTCCATTGAACAATTTTATTTATAAACACACTGCATACTGGCAGAGAGGGATTTCTAAACTGCACTTTCTGTCCTTGACCATTCATAAAACAGCTCATACCTTAGGAACGGTATGACAGAAAATGTTACTGGTTTTGATACCGTGACTTTTTCAAACCACGGTATACCTTGACAACGCTAACCGGCGTGTGCTGAGACTCTGCCAGAATAAATGACAGTTCCTGTGTTCCTGTTATCTCTCATTTCAGCATCCTTCGGAGCGGTGTCAGCTTGACCACTTGATCTATTTGTCTGTTGTAACAATACCAGGACAGGGCAGCAGGGCTCATAGCCAGCAAAGATGGTGGCACTTCACTTACTGTGGAGCCATCTGGAAATTACAGACAGGGGAAGGTAGTGAAGAGAGAGTTTCCTTTCCCACATACTCTCTACATCCTCTTTTGTTGCAGATGACGAAGTGCTTACTAAGAATTCACGTGCTGACACTGATGTAGTCACATTTTTATAATCGGGCCTATGAGAGGGGTGAATCAAATATATGTATGTAATCATATTGGTTTGCTCTAATGTGAATAATAAATCAGATCTAGAGCTGACCTGGGCCCATATTTTGGTCCCTTGTGTTATGTTTTAACTGTGGGAGGACGTGCCAATGTTGCTAGGCAAATGCTAGAGGTTCAAAATAATCATACTAAATACTATCAAATTGATCATAAAAAAATCAACAAAAGGAGGCTTTAGTGTGAAAATGACAAGTGACATTCTTCACAAGTAACTACATACAAATAATGTTGAATAAAAATAAAATCAGTCCTTAAAATAAACAGACTGACATTTATCAGGCCAAATGTACTGAATAGAGGCAGGTTGTCATCTAACGTTAGCTAGCTAGCTATGTTAGCTAATAAACGCTGCCTTCGTCAAGTGGATATGATGCGTGGTTTGACCAGACAGTGACGTTACAAAGCTTAGCTAGTGCCAAACAGTATCGTTATGCTTTGCTGTTGAAAGAAAAAGAGATTATACCACATACAAAAAGTGAAAATGAATGGCATACAAAGCACAAATCAAAACGAGAACCGCTCAACGTTTAAACCGAGCTCGAGCTGTCGTCTCGGTAACGTTAACGTTAATCACACAGAAGCAGCGGTAGAACAGTTCGATACAGGTCAGACATTAAACAAATTAAAACGGAATATTTTGACAGTTAAATTTGTTACCTGCTCATGTCAAATCGGTGTCCAGCTATCTTCTGTTTCAGGAGGTCGCCTTCCAGCCGGCGTTACATCCAACAAACACGCACACCTCTTCCCTGCCCCGGCCTCGGATGATACTAAGTGACTGAGCTCAGCTGTGTTTAGGAAATTGCCAACGCGTCTCCCGGAACCAACGTAAATCCTGACATACACGTACGTGCTGACATAATCATGTTACGTCAGAACTGGGCAAGGCATGCTATAGAAATAGATGGTCTAGAATCAGCCGCACCTTTTTCTTTTTTTTTCTTTCTGTAGATTTGTTGCCACATGGTTTTCACAACAGTGACCACAAGGTGGCATATAGTTGCCAGAAACCACCACACAGAGACAGGGAACACCTTTATATATATGTCAATGGGAACATCAAGACAACATGAGATATTTTCTCTTTATTGTTTCTCTGTCTTTTTGGGGGCCAATATTAGCTGTGAAATGTTGAATTCATTTCTTAAACTACCTTCGTTGTCACAATCCTTTTTTATTATTCTTTTATTATACTTGTTTTATTACATATGGCCTGTTTAAATACAGTCTATGATCTGACATAATATAATATAATGTAATTGTGAATTTCCCCTTGCGAGATAAATAAAGGCAGCTATAGCTCCCATTTAAGATCTTTGTCTCACAAACAGACACTGTTCCAAAACCCACTTAATATTATGGTAAATGGACTGCATTTATGTAGCGCCTTTCTACCTTACCAGGCAAAGTGCTTTAGAATTTCCCTCTCATTCACCCATTCACAGACACATTCATTGGCCATTGGGAGCAAGTTAAGGAGTATCTTGCCCAAGGATTCTTCGACATGCAGGGTGAGACAGGGATTGAACTGCCAATGTCGTGATTAAAGCTCCTGAGCTGCCATGTCAAATTATAGTAGGCCTACATTATTCATCTGATAAATTTAAAGTTATATTAAAATCTCTTAGGCCTACTCATGCCTAAAAAAATGGAGGCAATATTTTGTATGTGTTTGTGTTACATTTATGTAAGTTTTGTGAACTTCTTCGTATTTTGAGTTGAGCAAACTCAGGCAATGATAATAGTATATCTGCAACTTTAAATATTGCGTACAGCCTGTGTGAAAAAGCAAAGAAAATGAGGTTAAACAACTTTATCAGTCAGCATTGATTTAGCCTACATCAGACTTGATTAAATTTAGTCAACTTTAAGATAATTTGTGTTTAATAACATTGTTGTTAGTAACAGGGTTGTGGTAAGAACCTTTGATTTAATGGCTTTCAGTGAGTTGAATTCAACTTATTACAACATTTTATAATTATATATATATATATATATATATATATATATATATATATATATATATATATATATATAGCCTATATATTTTTTTATTATTTATTATTTTTTCTTTTATTGTCCATGCTATTCATGTCCTGTTTGTGGATGTTGTGTATGATGTCTGTACTACTGGGACCTTGAATTACTCCTTGGGGATCAATAAAGTATCTATCTATCTATCTATCTATCTATCTATCTATCTATCTATCTATCTATCTATCTATCTATCTATCTATCTATCTATCTATCTATCTATCTATCTATCTAGCTATAAAATCTAGTTTCATTACTAATGACTTTTTACAATCTTGAAACGTTTTAATTAGGAGTGACTTAATAGACACAAATAAAAGAGTCATTCATTTATTTGAGCAAATCTACAGGTAGAACCAGTGAATGGCGTTTTGCATTCCTGTAAAGCTGCAGATTTGAAAAATATCTCCAAAGGTCAGACGTGCTGGTTTATGAATATTTGAGGAATGTCAGGCTAAGCACCTTGAAACTTGAACCAGCTTGGCCACTTGAACTGCCAATAATGCCTTCAGAGGACCCAATCAGTGAAGTCACTGCAGTTACAGTCACAGGTGGCAGGCCCTGTTCTACAAGGCGCAGCTCTCGCCTCCACCCTCAGCCAACGATAAAGAAGAAAGAAGAAAAGTCATGCGCTGATTCACACTACATTTACAAAGCAATAGACTTTTAGTCTTAATTTTCCAACTCTCTTGTTGCAGTGGCTGATTTTCCTTCAATGGCATTTCATAAGGAAGATAGCCAGGAGGACGCGCGAGAGTGTCCAGTGTGCTACGAGTGTCTGTCGGGCACAGAGAGGACTCTGAGCTGCGGACATGTATTCTGCCACGACTGTCTGGTCAAAACGCTGGTCAGCATCAACAGCAGCACTCTCAGAGACACTATTGTTTGCCCTATCTGCCGACATCTTACGTTCATCAAGAAACAAAAGGAAGCGCTCGTGTCCCTCGTGGCGGACAAGGATCCAGATGAAGTGCAGACCCTGGAGGTGCCTCTCCCGCCACCGAGACAGCTCCAGAGCGCACGGCGCCACTTCACGGACCGTTTACCGAGGGAAGTTAATTGGATTGCTCGCTGCTTTAGGGGAATGTCTGAAGGAATTCGTCGACATAGGTTGATTAGCCCCAGCCATAATGCATCTCAGATCTTTATCATAAGCACTCAGGGGCGACCCATGGCTGAAGACGATGCGCTCAGTGTTGTGATGACTGTGGTTCAACCCCAGCGCAGGCGAAGGCGCAGGATTTGCACAACTGCACGATGCCTGCTTGTTTTGCTGTCAGCATTTACTATACTGGCACTGGTGGCTGCAACTTTACCCTGGGTTTTGTTGGCATAGCCCAGTGATGTGGATGTGGATTATGAAGTGCCAATAGGAAATGATGAACTGACATTTATAGGAAACATCGTCCCGTCCATGGAATTAAGTTTATACCAGTTAGCCTATGCGATTTGTGAATTAATTAATTTGTCTCACTGATAAAAATAATCTAATGCATTTTAGTAAATAATCGATAAACTGAAAATGTATAATTTAGTCAATATGTTAAACAAGGCAGTTTGAAACATGGTTTGAAGATGTGATTAGGTATTGTAAGTTCCTTCCTAGGCATGTGCATGTCCTTTATGTGCATTACCAAGCAACAGTCTTAAGTAAAGTAAAGGTTAAAGCCTTGACAGTTTAGTCTTTTGTTTTGCATCCCTGTCTGTGGCACGTTCTACTGTTTTATGAAAAGGAAACATGACAATTTCAAAGCACACCCAAAAGTTTGTAAATCCAACAAAAGTGGACTTTTGAAATTATAATTTCAAACAATAAATAAAAGAGTTTGGCAGAAATAAATGTAATAAAAACCAATTAACCATAGGCCTACTTAATCTCATTGTTGTTAAAGCAGCTCAAGTCATTGTTGTGTTACTCTGTTGTTGGAGCAAGCAGCGGGGAAAAAAAACTGTAAACTGCAGAGCTACAACATCTATCCCACTTTAAGGATTCTTTCCTGTGTGCTCAATGTAAAAATAAGGGGTTACATTTTCACAGCAAGAGCTTGGCTCATTGAGTATGATAATAAACACCCTCTTAAAACAGTCAGGGCATCATGTTGACAGACTTTCTCTCATCCTAACATTACAAGGAAAGATGTCAGACATTTAAAAAAACAAAAACACACAATTTCCATTTTAAACATTCATGCTGATCAAGTGGGAAATGGAGGGAGTTAGTGGTTTTATTGGACCCCTCAGTAACATCCTGTGACTGGCTTCCCTCGTAGTGTGCATAAAGACGGTGTAAACAGAGCCACCTTTAAAACTTTTAGTAAGAAATAATTGATGCACCCATGGCATTCTGAAGGAGAGCATGTAGAGATGAGCTGTGCCTGGCTGGTTGCTGTAAGGAGATACACTGCTGGACTGTGGCATTAGATTACCACTCTTAAGAATCCAGATTGAGATGGAGCACAGAGACACGGGTTCCTTTTGGCAAAAATAAGAAAACAATACGGAAGTTAAGTAAAAACTAAAAACAAGATAATATGGCAACTGATTTCTTAGAAAGAAGATTCTTGTTAATTACTCTTAAACAAAGAGTTTGCAACAAATGAAAGACAAATGAGCTGTGTCAGTATTGTCACCATCTTGACAAACGTGTACACTCCTAGTTTCTTCACAGCAACCCCTCAAGCATCCTGCTAGGCCAGTCCTACAGGTTACACACCCGAAGAGACTTATGCCCAGTTTCTCAGAGAGTGGGAGGACGATAATAATGATATGTTTCATTTGATGATTTAGACTTTTTATTCCTGTTGTTGGCTTGCATGTCAGTGGATGGACCCAAATCCAACACACGACAACCAAAAAGTTGTAAATGCGGAAAGGACACACATTCCAATGCAAAGAGATAATAGGCGAAAAAATTATAATAAGAGCAATTTATTCAGGTCATTATTATGACGGGGAGAAAATTGCTCAAAGAACCAACTGCTTTCTCCAGCACTATGCTCACACTGTTGAACACATTCCTATGGCAGGATTAAAAATCCTAAAAGTACAGAAACATTATCAGCAATAGTTGTGAAGTAGTAGTGGCAGAAAACAGAATTACTCTCATAAGCACCTAATAGTTCCGTCACCATAATAGTTCAGTCATCAGGAGTCAAATGAACAACAATTACTGTACAATTTAAAACAGATATTTTTTTCCAGAAAAAACACTGAAATAAAACCCACATGAACCAGGCGAGATTATTAAAAATGTAGAGTTTAATATATATTTATTTCTGACATTCTGATAAGGATTGCAGGTAGGCTTCACAGTACACACTGTGTTCCACTTGATATGCTAAGCAGAGGAGGAAGGGCTGGGCATGGTGGGCTTGACAAGCGGCAGATTTTATTTGTACACTAGTGAAAGCAGAAGGAGGCAGTACATCCACAGGCAACATCCACTCCTCTAACGTATTGCTCAATACCCAACAAAGGACTATTTATTGTGATCCACATTCTCATTCTGAGTCCACATCTTACCCCTCTTAGAATCCCTAAAAAGACAGTGATTGACACAAAATGTGGATTATCAAAAGACTATCTAAGCGCATGCATCACACTTTTTCAGATTTTCCTTTTTTTCGTTTAAAATCCCCCCCACAAAATGTAAACAAATTGAGCTTTACTTTAGACCAACATACTTGATGGTGAGGTGAGTTAGGAAATGTAGGTCTACAGTTAAAATGATTGATAAAACTATGTAACAGTGTAACATTTGGTAAATGAATACGCTAATGAAAATTGCTGTAAAGTTAATTTACTGGAATAAATTATATGTGATGAAATTATACTTTGGGGGAGGGTACAGAGTTGTTTTTTTTTACTTCTTTTAAGCAGCATAATAATCACACCTAGAATGAATATGAATGCATGCTTTTAGGTGGCTGTAAGTTCCAGTTATGATGCACAAAAGCAATACAGTAATACTGCCCTGCAATGATAATAATACATGCTAACAGGCCCTAACTAACCTTCATCCAAATACAAGCTCTCATTTGCCTGTTAGGTATTACAAAATCAGGTAGCCTACTGAAATCTGAGTCACATTCAGTCTGCACACAGAGAGATATACCCCTGCCTCCTCATATAAATGTATGGATCCAGCACAGAAAATAAAACCTCTATTACACATTAATTATGCCTATAGTTCCAAAATAACAACCAGAGTGAGGGCACTTGCAATTGCTGTCATATAATCACCACAACTATCAATATAATTATCAACATCACCAAAATCTTCATAAACATAGTCCATTGAGAACACACACTGAGGCATACCATAGATCCCTTTTGTAGAAAGGTTGATCCAGAATTAATTAAGTCAAACGTAAACTCACACATCAAACAAACTGGAAAAGAAATGAATTGCTTCGCAATAAAATGAATGGCTTTTTTTCTGTAGGTTTGGTAAGGGTGACTTTGACCATTTTTTTGGACTGAGGTGGATCAGTAAACACTGTAATTGCACTTTAATTGACAAAATTATAGTCCTAAGACATTTTTATATGGAATTAAAAAAGTGACACTGCAGCATCTGCTCTCTGGTGAACTTGAAAAACCTCTGATTAATTGTCTGTGGTGAGAATAACAACACAGTACACACTCATTGTTAACTTTGTGACAAATTTGACATCTGCTTTTCTAATTGAACGAGTACATATATTTGTAGTCAGTCCAACAATATAGGCTTAGGACTACATTTATCCTTATTATGAATTAATTAACTGGTCAGAGTGTGCTAAAAGTAATCTAATTATTTACACAGGAATCTATTAAATAACTGATTAAAAGAAAAAAAGAAGAAAGCATAGGGTATTGGTGTGCAACTCATTAGCGCTTGAGCGTGTTAGAAGTCAAAGCTCAGGAGACAGAATTAGAAAACCTACAATTGATTTTTAGCAGAAATAACATTCTGCATTTCTGCTGCAGCATCATTGTTATCTGGTGAAACATTATGAATCTACAGTAAACCTGTTCATTGTGTGCAGGGACAAAAATAACAGCAATCTTTTAATCATTACATTTTCTACACATGATAAATATCAGCACATATATTATTATTATTATATATATATATATTCAAGATATGCATTTTACATATACTTTTCCTCTCAGATTTATATACATAAATTTATGTACAGTCTTTGTATTTACACTAGGGGGGTCAAAGGTTACTGAACCTGAAGCACTTGAAACAAGATTAAGAGAGAGAGAATCATACGAACCTAAAGGCAGTGTAGTCATTCATCCATTATCATCAAACTGTAACAGCACGTGGGTGGTCTAAATTTACTCATCACTGACAACAACAACAGACACTCACACAAAATAAAACACTGCCTTTCTGAGGCCCTTGATCCAAAGCAGTTTGTTCATATTGGCATGTCATGCAAACACATCGTGGTGCATTTGCAAAAAAAAAAAAATTTACATTAACATTCTTCTCATTCTGTGCTGGTATAAAGTGAGTTAAGGTGAGCTTACCTTTATGACGGTTAATGTCAGATAAAGAACTACAGTTGTAATATGTGATAGAAGAGAGGAAGTAAAGACTGTGTGTGACAATAAGAAGTAAACTGCATTAAACGTTTCATCCTGCATGCAAAACCTGTCTCTACGGCTCAGCATTTTCCTAATGTGTACAACGCTTGAATACCCTGTGAGCAAAATAACAAGACTACTCTCTGTCTCTCTGTTTCACCCTGAGGACGGGCTTTGCTCCTAACCATGTCAGGCTCTGAGTTTCCCCTACCAAAAGTTGTACAACTTGTGAATATCATATTGCAATTTGATTGCATGTCCTAATAAGGCAAAAATAAAAATTTAAAAACTCACAGAAATACAGACCACTGCATCAAACAAAGATGAACAAAGCAAAGCATTAAAAAACAAAACTTTGAATGTAATACTCATCTATATTCCAGTCTTTCCTCCTAAAGGCAACTGTCCTCCTATGGCATTTTGGTGTCTTTTTTGTGTAGTAGTCACATTTATGTACTAGCGAGCAATTGTAAGAGATGAGTTTCTTTGCAGCCTGTAGCAGATGTGTTCGAGTTCTGATTTCAGGTGGGCATTGGTGAGGCCAAATGGTTTTTCCATCAGGCCATGGTGGCGACAGTTAAGAGTATATACGGCCACAGGGGTGCTTGTAAGCTGTGATGCCTTAGGGTCATAGGTCATAGAGTGGTGCTCTGTGGCTCCTCCTCAGGCACAGCGTCCCCCTCTGGAGAGTCTGTCACTGCCACGGACTTCCTGCAAGGGGCACCGCTGAACTCATCGATGAGGCAGTCCAGATTGACATTGATGGAGGGGATTTCATAATTGAAGATATCTAATGGTGAGCATGATGGGAGAGGTGAGTATGATGAGCAGAATGGTGGAAATGGTGATGATGAACAAGAGGAGGAGGAGAAGAGGGCATATGATGATGGCGATGATTATGAGGTGTAAAAAACGGAAGAGAGCAGAAATAATATTAATCTTTTTGAGTCTGAACTCATTGTAAGTGGCATATGATGTCTGTCCTGGCTGACGTAATCAGTAGATTACATGTGCTTCACATTCTACACAGGGATGTTTTCAGTGTGTTGCTAGTCACACTTGAACAAGCGACAAGTGCGGTATGTCACAGCTTTTTGTGTCTTTTGAGACAACAACAGATATTTTGTCAGATAAAATACAATAACAGGTCAAAATGACTGCACAATGACACATTACTGTACATGTTTACAACAATGGCCAGGTAAACCAACACAGAGGCAACAAGATGTGTGTGGAACTCTGTGGAAAAAAATGGCACCAAGACACCAAGTGGGTTTAAAGTAACGATGGAAATCCCATGAGGACCAGATGCAGTATTTACTCTAAATATATTCTAATGTGCTGCTGCATTTACTAAAAAGCAGCACGTCCAAGCAGAGACTGATAGCTACTCCTGTGTAATAATGAGATGGAGCGTGGCAGTGTAGTAAGAGAGAGCAGAGGTTATAAAAAGCGGTGAACCTGCCAAAGGAGGAGTGGGGGTTACCTGTGGCCCCCCAATACCGGTGGCAGGCGCGTTAGAAAGGGATGTCTGCTGGCATAGGGCTGGGAATGGGGAACGAAAGGAGGGGGGCTTTAAGATGGACCTTTGTAAGCGACGGCGTCTGCAATGTGAGCGCAGTGTGGTGCACTCTGGGAAGTCCTTAAGCCATGCATTATCGGTTGAACTACAACACCATGCAAAGGGTCAATAATGTCAACCTGCTAAGAGGAAATAGGCAACATTTTCTGATTGATAGCTAACAGGTAGGTATGTTTGATGCAGGCTGCAGGAGACCCCAGAGGCAGCCACAGCACGAGGCCAGGCAGTGAGATGGAGCGCATGGGGCGGGGACGGTCTGGCTTACCCTAAAAGTCCCCCTCACACTTAGCCCACACTGAATCCCTGGCCTCACACAGCTGCAAGGTACACAATAGTAGCAGGGGGAGAGAGAATGATAAATATAGCAAAGTGACAGAATGATTGGTATATAATGACAGAACACCTCATCATCAGAACATCATACTGTAGATATGTGTGGGGTTTGTCTGGCTAGGTTTCCACGCCTGCTACACAGTAAGAGAGACTGGACCGGTGTGTAAGCCTCTGACCTACCTCTGCCAAGTGAGGGTCTGGGTAACACAGATAAACAGAGAGCACATGATGAATCTAATGGCAACTTCCATACAAGCAGGACGAGCTATGCTTCTCTGATGTTTCCACACATTACCCAGAAACATCATCACATAACACAAGCAATGAATACATAGGTCAAGGAGATTTGCCCACTACAGTAGCACAAAAATGCTAATATTTATATCATTCTCAGGCATCTGTGTCTAAAAGGCAACTTTTATTCATTCAGTCATTCGTTTGGGAACAGTCAATAAAGGGGAAAGGTATTTTTTATATCTACAGTGACAGGTCCTATAGAGTCCTACACTCGTCCACCGTCTCCATTGGACAGAGCCACAGCAAGTCTGAGAGAGGGCCTCTGTAGCCCCACCTGTGGTGGCGGAGGGGATGTTGCCAAGGGCTGATGTTTACCTGTAGACATGCTCTCCCCGGGAGACAGTCCATCCAGGAGGCCCTGATCGAGGGGCTGGGGAATTGGGGCCATGGCCATGCCAGTAAACCCCGGAGGGGCTGTGGGCGGCTGAGGAGGGGGCAGACTGGGTCTCTGCCTGGGCTTAGGGGCGGGCCGCGACTTGGTGAGCGTTCCAGTCAGGGAGGGTGGAGACGAAAGAGAGTGAGGTGGTCCCAATGGGGTCTGCCCAGGGGATGATGGGGGCACTTGCCCTGGAGGGCAGGCCAGTCCATAAGGGGAGGGGGTGCTAGGAGGTGTGGGGGACAGGCTGACCGGTGACGGCTGACCTGTGGACTGGTCGGACATCCCGCAAGACTGGCTGTAAGGGACCTTGGGAGGCACAGGGGCCAACTTCTTGGAACCTTGAAACACACAACACAGTCACATAGTCTCCTGTTATGAATGGAAATACATCCTCTTAAACTGAAGAAAGCCAATGTAAGCTGAGATTGAGAGAGGTGCTGACCTTGGCGCAGGGTGTGTGGACTGTGCTCTGTGGAGTGGGGGGACTGGCTACTGCTCTGAGGACTACAGCTGGGAGGGACTGTTGGACCAGCCACCTGGATGGGTTTGTGTCCGGTTACAGGTGAGAGCTCTTTACTCTTCAATGAACTGAAAAAGACAGGAAGACATTAGTATGTGAATAGTATCAGACACAGTGGCCCTCGTTTATGAAACAAACATACAACAGAAAGCAAGTGTAAAACCGGCGTACGGTCATCTCCATGCAAAGCTCGGCATTTATCAATATGGAGAGCGGGGACTACGCACACAGGCCACGGTGGAGTGCTCCATCAGATTGATCAAGGGCAGATGGCTCTACTTGCATTAGCGGGGGGGGGGGGACCCTACACGGCAGAAAAAGTCTGCAACATTGTTTAGCCTGTGGGGTTCTGCAAAACATCGTGCAGGAAAACAGGGTGCCATAAATGTAGTGATGGAGCCAGATGACCCGATGACCAGAGAGCAGTGTCCAGCACAGGGCTAAACGAAGGAGACAGGATATTATTCCTCGCTTTTAAAAGGTATAGTGTTGTGTTTGGCAATGATATTCAATACAGGAAACATGACGATTTTTTGCCTGGCTCTGACTCATTAAAAAAACACTAAAAATAAAAGACACTGCATAAACTCTGCTACTGTGTGTTTGTTTAAATATTGTTACACCTACATTTAGGCCAAAGAGATTGCAATATAAACCTGTATATTGCTATAAGGACTGTAGCCTATCATACATATGTCAAGTTTGTATAAATTAAATAAACTTCAGCTGGAGTCCAATTTACCACGGCAACATTGTTGACCGCATCAGTGATCTCTTTCCATTCCACATTCTTTCTACAGCCTTTAATACCAGTTTTCAGGCTGCCAAATATTACACGTTAGTGCAAATGAACCTGAGATGTCAGGGTTTCAATCTCCACCTCTGAAAAGTGCCACTTCTTAGCTGGATTACATCTCGCAATGTCGTAAATTTTAGGGGTGAGGCCTCAAAATGGAGAATATATTGGGGCGTGATATTTAAATTACGATTGTTTCCAGCCGCTGCATTTATCAATGTACAACCATTCTTACACTCTGATTGGTGTGACACGAACGTTTCATGAATCACACGTGAAGCCTGTCGTAAGATGATTTCTGCGCTCATATCTGCGCTGGTTTCTACATTAGATTGATAAATGAGGGCCAGTATGTTTGAACTGTCAGTATACCTCATGTACATTACCTCAGTGCTACAACAGCCACTACCACCACCATCATCATCATCATCATCATCATCATCATCATCATCATCATCATCATCATCACTTATGAGTGTTTCACTATGTTTACAGTGTTAACAATATTACTAAGCAAGGCAAACTGTGTCACATATTTTTCTAAAACCCCTTATTTAACACACAAATGGTGCACACAAGTAAGATAAAGATGACGGAGCATCTTGTTTTGCATTTGTGAAGTTTTTGTCTTTTTCGTTGATAATAATGTCATTGACCAATCAGGGGTTCTGAATGTAATTTATTTTTACTCAAATAATGAAGTTAGATGGCATTGTGCAAGTCCTGCCTGACAAACTCAATCAGTATTTCACCACTATCCAGATGGAACACATTTCAGTTTTTAAAAAACAGAGGCAAAAAAGCTTCCATGCATGCTTTTCAGAACAGTTAATTGGATCAAATTTTTGTAGTGTTGTATTCTGTATTCTATACAATCTGAAATTTATATTACTTTCCTCTCTGTAGATACAGGAGCTTATAATTATAAAAAAATTTTTTGAGAGACTCTACAGCCCAGCTGGGACCTAACTGGTCTCACAAGATTTAACACGGCCCAAATACCACTGAGCTGAACAAAAGGTGTACATATTTGTTTCCAGCGACAAACACATGAAATCCACAGAAAATAGAGTAAAGATGCAGCATGTAACAAGATATGAGCAACTAAATCTAAACCTATTTTAAGCCTAGACCAACCAGTGCACTTAATCAAGGACCCACCTTTATTTACTAGATGTGGAAGTGGAAATTGTTTTAAAAGACATGAGTAGTCTCACATTGCCAGACCTATCTCCACAGCGCTGCGGAGCAAGGTCTGGCTACACCACACATACATTCTGGGAAAGGAGAAAAAAAATGCTCTGGGTTGTGGGTTCCATTCCCCAACAATCGGTCCAAAAACGTCCCAGTTAGATAGTAAATGCCGTAAACATATTCTTTGCAAATCTTCACAATCATTCACCGAAAGAACCAAGCAGGCCTGCCGTGTTGCACGATCCAAAACCTTACATTTCCCGATGTGAAAGGAGTTTGAGAACGACAACACACAGAGAGTGGAAGGTGAGGGACCTCCGACACGTGAGCCACAAGCTGAATGTCAGGCAATTTTCCTGAAAATGTACTTCCGTTAATCCAGGTTAGACATCAGTAATGGGAATAACATTTGATATACTGTATATTTGTCTCTCACTGCTTTTTAATTAAAAAAACAATAATCATAGACGTAATGTGTTCTGTTCTTACTGTAAGCATGTTATTAATGTGAGAAATTCCAATAAACACACACCAACAGAGAGCATCAATACTGCAGTATGGTAGTCTCATTTTGGATTATATGACATCTTATTAACTGCTATCTCCTGCAATAACTCTGAGACGTCTTTCCCCAAAAATAATCCATCTTAATGGGAAGTCATGGAGCTACCAAATCACAAGAATGAGAGTTATCCAGCGAGCTTGTTGTTATCGCTGACAAAGATTTGCTGTAGTGATTCACGCTGTCCTGTGTGGTTGTAACACCACAGACATATGAGTCAGGAAACTGCCACAGTCACTCTATACAAACTCAGCACTTTGGGTCAAGCTAAAAAGATGCTTATACTGTATGAAGATATTCTATATTGTTGCTTACAAGGACACCTTAACATCTTTACTTTCTTAAAAAAACAGATCTTTCCTTCTGCTGGTTAGTAAAGAAAATGCTGCAAACTGTAGAATAAATACATTCATATGCTTTTGAATAGCCATATGAAGCATTGTCCATGTATTTATCGTCTACTCAATACCAGCATGAAACCGAACGCTGTATAAACCAGTAACATCCTTTGTTGCTAGGCAACCCCATGAGAGGCACCCCTGGACAACCTGAATGTTACAAAATCTGAGGTATGTAATTTAAAGGAAAGAAAAAGAAAGAAGGAAAAAAAGAAAAAAGCAAATATAAGCCAGCAAGCTAGACGAGAGGAGAGATACATATGCCACTCTGTGATGCATCCATCGTGGCCATGGGTGTGTTGTATTTACCTAGTCAGTCTGGGGGGTCCTCTCTCTCTGGCACATGGACAGGCAGCCCACGGCGGGGGCGCAGACGAAGGGAGGCTAGGGGGGTTGCCAATGGACTGGTCATGGCGGGTTAGTACCAAGGGGGTTTTGATGTAGAGTGGTGAAGCATTAGTGTCTGGTGGGGGAACATTCACCATGTCACCAGGCGGGCTGTGCTTGGTGAAATGCAGACAGCTGGGTTTGGGGTTCGAATTGATGTCAAGTGACGAGGAGGAGGAAGAAGAAGAGGAGGAAGGGGGCGGGGCAGGGGGAGTGAAGCCAGACCAGCGCAGTGGGGGCGGGGGGGAGGCGGGAGGCTGGGACTCTGGACCCGGTGCCACGGGGCGAGCACAGGGTGGGGGTTTGGGATAGAAGAGGTGGGGGGCAGTGTAGCACGAGGAGATGGGGTAAGGGGGGGGTGGCCGGTCCTCCCCTGGGGGTGGATGGGCATGAGAGGTGTCCGGCCGATTGGGCGACACGTTGTCTGAGCTGTAGATATTAAGAGAATAGACAGCACAAAAGAAACAGCTCTAGTGATTGAACAAGGAGACGCATTGGAGCGATATACGATAAGCTGTTTTGATGATTAGGGTGTTAGTGTGTTAGTTGGTCCGTAGCCAAAAACAGAAGAAAAAAAGTTGCATTTTAGGGTGGGTGGTGGGCACCAAGCTTAGCACATAGTCAGCTTAGTGCAAATACAAAGACAAGCACAAAGAAACAGCAAAGGAAAAGAAAATTGTATTGCCAAAGGAAAATAATACAGTGTAGGACTCCCTCTGTGATCACCTTGTGTCTGCTCACTGCATGGAGCTGTGAGGATCTGTCTCTGGAGCCAAAGTGCTGGTCTGCAGCTTACAATTTTATCAAGTTGATCTGATGACTGAATATCTCCTCTCTACTGCATATGGAAACCCTATCTGCCTCTATCTTATCCTACAGTATATGACTTGTTTGCATTGCAGGTCCTGCAGTCAGCCCAGGGCAGTGTGAAACAGACACAAAACCCTTTCATCGGCTGAAAGAGCCACAGGAGAGGAGGGGAAAGCCAGCCAAAGCGGGACCATATTATCTCTTGTCTGCCACACAGGCAGGGTGAGTGTCAACAGAAAAGGAAATAATTAACGACCAAAGCTGAGAAAGCCAAGCCACAACAATGGGATATTGGAAATATTAGCATGCTCGCAAAGGACTTGCAGATTGAAGCTTAGTGCCATGTACAGAAACAAAACTTCCATACAGTATTTGGACTAAAACCCTTCAGAGTTACAGTTAAAAAATATCATTATCCTTTTGAAAATTTTACCTACAAAGACATCAACCTGACAAACCACAGGGAGAACTGAAGAAATGTGGAGAGTGAGACATCATTAAAATAACAACAGAATCAGACATGAAAGTGTTGACAGAGATGCACTAAAAAGAACATGGAGGAGTTGCAAATTAATGGCAAAATGATTAAAAACAGCCAACGATCTGGATCACACATAGCTGAGAAAGTTGATGATGATAATGATGGTGATGGTGATGGTGATGACAATAAAAATGAACAGGAGTGGATGCGTGAGGAAGAGGGGAACAGCATCTCCACTGTGACTTACCAAACCCTTTCTCCAGGTGGCGGTGTCGCAGACGGGGAGATGGCGAGCTCTCCGGGCTGCTCGGGGATGAGAGTGTCTGCCGGGGAGCCGGGGCCTTGCATGCCTGGAGGGGTGGAGGAGGTCTTGCGCGCCAGGGTAGTTGAACCCTTACGAGACACCCAGGAAGTATCCATAACCCGGACGCCCATACTGGAGACAAACACATATCCAGAGTCATTTATGATGATGATGTAAGAGGTGAGTGGGGGGGGTGGTAAGGAAAGAAGTGGGGAAAAGGCATGATACGGTACCTTTGTATCTTCCTAATGCTGCGTTAGTAGGGGGAAGAGAGGCAAAAGGGATATGAGGTCAGAAGTAATGCAGACATGGTTCACAACACCAGACTTAAACCACTGATGGGCAGATGAAATCCACAGTGGCAGGGATGAGCAGAAGTTATGTTCCAGAGGTGAGAGGATATCAGGCCACATTACAAACCTGCATTATCTACTGAGTGCTGATTTAAGGCTTTATTTTCTAATCAAAACAAACACACAGACAGAGCAGATGCTCTATCCTAAACTGCTAATTACTCTAAAAAAATGGAAGCTATTTTCTATCCCTATATTTTGATTGTTTCCTATAATATTACAGCCTTTTTCCTTAATTTGACAGGGGTATTTTTGGGAAGGCATTGGTTCTAATTCTGCCAGTGATTTTCCACCAGCTGGATGAGTGACTCAGGCCAGGTGACGTGCTAGCCAGACTGTGAAGGAAGAGCTGGGTTTGGGAGGATGGGAAGATAGCACTTGATAAATATTTCCTGAGAAAAAAGAGGTAACGAGCAGCCCTTCATCAGAGACCTGTTGCCATAGTGACAATGCCACTCAAGGCAATTCAGCCCCATGTATTCAAATGAGTTTTCAGACTTCATTTTTCCTGATGAATCCTGATAATAGGGGTTGTATGTGCTGGAATTATTGACAGGTGAGATATAGGGTACAATCCTCACCTCTCTGTGGTCTATAGGGGGGGTCTAGAGTGAAAACTTTAGGTTACAGGACTCGAAAACAGATTTTTAATGTGCATGTACTGCCTGCCTCAAATATAAGAATTAACTATCAGATGCCAGGGAGGAGGCGTGGGTGGAACGAGAGGAAAGAGAGTGAGAGAGTGAGATGTGGGCAGCAAAAGAAGGCACTTGGCATCATACCCATCCTTCTTGTAAAACTCCAGCATCATGTTGTCAGTGGCGACGCTCAGTGGGCGTCGGCTCTGGTCGTGCTGCTGCTTGCGATCAGATTGGTCCATGTCTGGTGAGGGCATGGAGCTGTAGTTGGAATTGTGGTTGGTGTGGATCGGGCTGCCGTAGCTGCCTGTCAAGTTGAATTCAATCTCTGAAGGAGGAGCAGACACACCATCAGCATACAGTATAATAATGTTACAGTAGTAGGTCATGTACAGTGCTGTTTGTGTGCGTATGTGTTGGTCTGTGTGGAGTCTACCACTTTTAAGAGTGGGAGTTACAGTAGCTACCTAAAACAGATAAAATCCTGATTTTATCTGTGTACCAAATACAGTATTACTGTACAGTGGTCTATAATGTAATGCTTATTTCAGAGAGAGTAATGTTGTGCTTCATTGCACGATTTTGATCTACCTAGTAACACAATATTTACTAATACGGACACTAAAATCTGAAATATAATATACCTAAAAAAACTGCTATTGTACATCTTATTTTAAATCCATACTGTATATGAGACTTGTGCAAACAAGAAGGGATCCATTGTAGCGTGCAAACAGCACAAACTGCTGCCTTAAGTGTGGGTAAGCGTTACATGATGCAGCTTCAAATACATCATGCTCAGATATCATCATGTGTACAGCACAAATGAACAGTTATCATGCTTTATGTATGTTAAAGTTGTGGTCCAGCTGGTTTGTTGTATGGCTGTATGGTATATTTTGGTGTAGGAATTGTTCATGTGTTGTTTTTCTGAATTATTAAATCACAATGACAGGTATCACCATATTCATACAGGGCTGAGCAAAGGAAAAAAATACTTCTTAGTATGTTGATATCACAATATATAAGTCAAAGAAAAATTGCATTCATATTGTATCAAGTAACAAATATAAGTATACATAAAAAAATAGGGTTTCACTAATTGTTCTGACTTACTTTGATATGTTAATTTGAATAAAACTGGGTCATTAAAATGGTGGGTCATATATGTTTTTTAAATCCCATTATACAATACAATGATTCAGGATCAATAAAAATAGCTATGGTGCCTAGCCTGACTACAATATTACATACATAGTATGTGATCCCCACCTCCAGGGAAGAACCAGTCAGCATGCTGGATAATGGGCTCAATGATGCCAACAATCTGTAGGGACAGGGTGGTCATCATCTCTGTCATGTTTCTGGAAAGAAGAGAACAAATTGAACTACAGTATAATCCTAAACTAATTTCATACATGTAAAATAGTTTTGTTAAAATACATACGGTTCAGTGTGTGTCCAAAGCAAGTTAGGGCCAAGAACAATCGCCATATTACCGGGAGTCATCTTGTTTTCATCTTGATAGTCACTTAGCTTGGCTAAGAATTTGATTAGATATCTGTGGGATTTAAATAAAGGAGTGCATCTTAAAAACAATTTATACTTCACTCATTCCTTTTTGTCAGACATCTTGTTAAGCTACACGCATCTACTAACGCTAGGTAACGATTGCCATGATTAACTGCTATTTTCCCACATCGTCATTATAGCTATACACACCTGTACGACCTATTGCTACTGTATTGGAAAGTAAAGTCATAGCAGCAGCAGTTTAAACCTGCATATGTAGACATGCTGATCTTCTACAAACAATAATAGTTGCTGCAATTTTGATAGTTGACACTTGCAGACAATGATTACTACAGCTGTAAAAGTTATTCATGCAGGTTGCACAAGTATCAATATTGCAAAAGCAATTAATTTAGTTGCCTGCAGGTGGTGACATCTGAATATCTGCATTTCAAATCTGCTGCTGCCTTTACTTTTCTTGCCTGTAGGTGGATTAATTGGACTGAAACTGCGTGGCTGAAACTGATCGTTTTGCAATTGGATGATATTGTCTTGTCCTGGTTTTTGGCTAATTTGCATCAGAGACACATTTTTATGAAAATCTGACTTTCCTGCAACGGCATCTTATAATGCTTTTTTTTCTTGGACACATGGGTACATGCACAAATGATAGGACAGAAAATGAAGGAAAGCAATTGACCTGAAATTGTTTGCATTGTCTGTGGGGAGTTTTTCACACGCTGCCAGTAATGCTTGTAGTCTCTTGTCCATATCTTGAATGCTGGGGAAATAACAAATCATTATGGATTACTGTTGCTTAATTTCTTAATTAATGTCAGTTAAGAACCCCTGCCAATAGCATAATTGCACACAAAAATGCATTAAATAAGAAAATAGAAACTCACTTGGAGGCCTGAATCCATTCATCATAAAGTTCAGTGGTCATCAGTGGCTCAGGGAGCTCACGGAGGTATGATTTCAGAGCCCCTTCGGGTGACAAACACAAGGACAGAGTAAAAACTGGTTCGCTTTTGTAGAGGAAGGGAGGGTTGTTGTCTCTCTTCAGAGTACTGGTGAGGCCATGCCCCATATCTCCACTCCCCTCCAGCAGGCCCTTGCAGCTAGTGCAGCTGCCAGATTCAGATTGCTCAACACAGATTGTATGTTAATGTGTGAAATGCACAGCAATATCAGAACAGAAAGCCTTCAGGAAAAGAGCACTGAGGGCATAGCTGATGAAGACTGCAGAGCTGATGAAGACTGCACTATGTTCGTCTGAAGAACAAAATCTTCTGCCAACTAGGTCCAAAATTTATCCAAAAACCTTTGTTTTGAGTTCAAATTACCTTTCCACTTAAAAACAAAACCTGGCAGATGTTGTAAAAATCATGGCCTTTAGCATAGATATATTCTTTCCTGACTTATGATGACAGTGTAGATGTTGTTGTTATGGAAATGGGCTTTGAACAAGGCATTTGTGTAGGTGTAGTTCACCTGCAATGGCGTGTGGGTCGGCGGAGTACTCCTGCACATCCAGAACTCCACAGTCCAGGGATGCTTTCAGCTTCTTTAGCTTGGAGGCTGACGGAGCCACTCTGAAGAGGCCCTGCAGCCCACATACAGGAAACACATAATCATGTGTTATTATCACATCTAACATGACCTATGCATAAATGCTGTAGTAAGTAAGTAATAAGTAATTGTAAGTAATAGTCTCTATTGCTGTACACTTGATATTGGTTAATAATAAATAACATAGGAACAAATTGGTGGCTTTACATGTTTTGGTCCAATAATATATTAATATATCACTGTCAACCATTTTCCAAATCATACCGTGAGATTTTAATTGGTCTTATTACCACAAACAAATAAAACCAACGTAAAGATGGTTAGTAACCCCACAGCCATGTTTCCTGGTGCAAAAATGTGTCTACTTGTCCTCTCTCCATTCTCAGTTTCATTTCATTTTAATTCAAAGGTCAAGAAGATAAGAGCCAATCAAAACTTTTTGTAGTCATTCCAGTCTGACATGGTAAGATAAACTATTTTCTGAATTTTTTTAAGTAACAGCAGCTGATGGTCTTAACCTGTCAATTATACTAGGGAAATAGGATGAATGTGGAATCTATTAAATTTATATTGGCTTATTTATGTCATACATCATAATTTGTGTGTGAATGTGCACACATATGTTAATTGTTGTAATGTAATCTTTTAAACAGAAGGATTGATAAGGCTTGAATTTCAGCAACAGGTGTGTCTTTCATGGTATGCATATTAGTTTACACCCAAAAATGTCTAAAAGTCTATCTGTGTGTGTGTGTGTGTGTGTGTGTGTGTGTGTGTGTGTGTGTGAGAGAGAGTGTGTGTGCCCTGTACCTCCTCTTGCATGCCACACTCTAACAGCATTGTGACACAAGCTTCGATGGGGAAGGCAATCTCTCTCCCGCTTATATTCAGGTGTTCCTCCAGAGACTTGCCAAACGACGGCTTCTCCACCCACGCCTCTGCAACACAAAACAGCAACTTGAATCGCACACAGACACAAACAAACCTACGCACCTTAGCTGCATCTCCTCCTAAACAACTTTAGACCAATGACTGCCTATAACGTTCAGAGGCAACATTAATTAATTAAATCTTTACTGCATCTCTATTTCTAGTATTTTATAGAAAAATGTGATGTTCAAGCACTCTGTTTAGTTTAAAACTTGTAAACTAGCCGATGGCATACATATGAAGGTAGATAATTATAGCCTATAATGAGATTGTTATGTGACATGTCAGGGCTATTAACTCCTATTAATTCCTTCTCGTCTTGATATTGCTTCAGGTGCAGAATTGGAGCAGATCTCTAAATGCATGCACACAAGCACGCACGCACACATGCACGCACACACACACACACACACACACACACACACACACACACACACACACACACAGTACAAGTCTCACAGTACAAGTCTCACCTTGGTGAGCTTTAATCTGGGGCAGGATACTGTGAAGAATCTCTAATGACTTCCTGTGATATTCTGCTTGCGTTTCTATCAGCTATAGAAGGAGAAGAGATTATAACAAAGTCATATAATGCAAGTCATGTCATTAGATAATCTACTATGTTTATTGTAACCTGTGCTAATATGAGAAAAAATATTTGATTTGCAGAAAAGAAAGACTTTTTTTTCCCCCACTAGGATTACCACTTTGACGATAAAATATACTTACTGTCTGGAAGTAATTTGCATAGTCTATTTCTTTGGCCACAAAACTGTACATATCTGCTGACAATTGATCCTGAAATAGAAAGTAGAGAGCAACCATCCAATAAGAAGTTATCTCACTAAAATCCTACATACTGTATAACTAATATCATCCTGGTATTGTGGTCCATTTGTGTCTGATACATGCATGAGGGCTATAAATCAAATGGAGAGCAAAGGCGCTGGAGGAGGGAAGAATATCTGAGCTCTGATTGGTGACTCACCCTACAAATCTCCATCCGATTGGCTGCTTCCTCCATCTCCTCTCTGAGGGACTCTGACTTGGCGCCTGGCTGCAGTGTGCTCGGGTGACTGGATGACTTGGACGACTGCTGAAATCTATGGAGATGATGTAAAAGAAATGGCCACTGCAATGAATATGTCTAATTCTCACACAGACATTTAAAACCTGAGCCTTTATTTAAAAACATAAATGAACAAGAGAAGGTTGCAGCCTGGCATTTAAATGTGGACGTCACCTTGTTCGAGAAGAGTCCATGTCCAAAACAAGTTTAGCTAAGTGCTTCCTCTGTTTCTGGATGTTGGGAATGTCCACCTACAAAAAAAAGTTAAGTGCTAAGTGCTCAGGGAATACAAATGCAGCACTTTTGTTGTAAATGAGGACCATATTCTGCTTGTAATTTTCTAAACATTGGAAATAAAAGTGAGTGTGGCTCTGTAATTCAGACATATCAGGAAGGTAATGGTGCTCACCTCAGCGAGCACATAGAGAGGCTCTACCACATCTCTCTCTATCTCAAACTCAAACTGGATGAGCTCCTGGGCCAACTTCTCTTCTGTGTCCCCACACAGCTTCAGCATCTTCCTGTTTAGTGACAGCCAAACACAAAGTCACAGGCCCTCAAATACAATTAAAATGCAGACAAGGGTAATGCGGACAGAGAAGAATGCAATAGCTAAATCAATAATTAAAGATGACTCTGTGTGTGTGTGTGTGTGTGTGTGTGTGTGTGTGTGTGTGTGTGTGTGTGTGTACGTATATGTGTGTGTGTGTGTGTGTGTGTGTGTGCTAGGGAAGTGTGAGCAAAGGCATGTTACTGTAACTACGGTGATTTACCCCAGGAGAGAATCATCCCCCAACACTGCAGCCCCCTCTACCATACATTGTGCCAGGATGGTGAGCGGTAGTTTTTTCTGATAGTAGAGAGAAAGAAATTACAATAATAATAATAAATAATGTTATGTTGCATTATCAAAAATCCTATAACGTCTGCCTCAGTATTTAGTGTATTGAGAGAATGATAGATGCAGGTACTCACAGAAGGTGACTTGACAGATCTCTTTCTCCACATCAGTCCCTTGCTGACCCTGCAGGCAGGCAGTCAGCTTTGTGGTGCTGTTGTGTGTGTCACCTGCTTGACCAGATCCAGACGTCACCTCACACACACACACACACACACACACACACACACACACACACACACACACACACACACACACACACACACACACACACACACACACACACACACACACACACACACACACACACACACACACACGCATGTATTACCACCGACACAGCAACACATCTGTAATCTCTGATGCAGCATCATAAATCAGCACCTGCTACTGTCTTCATGGTACAGATTAGCAGTACACAAGTTATGTATATGTACACATATCGTACTGCTTTGATTCCTTGTATTCAGTAAAAAATAACAACAAATTTAAAAATGCTTAAATTTCATTTAAATGTATAGTTCATAAACTTTTTTGACTGGTCACTAGAAATACAATATTTATAGGCATCATTTTGGGTTGTCCCAAGTTGTGATGGGCAATTGTCACAAATTTAATTGATTCATCAAACAATATTGGATAATGAAAATAACCTGTGGCCTAACCTAAGTTCACCCATGAGAGGTTGTGAGATGATCAATACTGGAGAGTTAAACGTGCAGTATACTCACCATTCCCGACCTATCGCGCGACAGTGTGACGTCATGGGAGCGCCGTAACTACTTATACTCGCGCGTGGTGGTCGCGACACTAGTTGCAGTCTTCTCCTGAACAGAGGTGTCGCAGCTGAGGAAAGGCTACTGACTTTGCTATTTCTACGGACTAGAAGAAGAAGAAAAAGCTAAACAATGGCAGAACTGGCAGCAGCATTGACGTCAATGTCAACAGTGGCTAAGATGATATTTGAGTCAATGGATGAGGAAGAACAGCTACTTTTAAGCCTGCTTGCAAAGAAACAAAGAAAAAAAAAAGGTGGAATTTTGTCCTTTGAATAACGCCAGACATAAATATGGTGAGTTCAATATCCTCGTGAAACGAATGAGGATGATAGACGAAGCGAAGCACTTTGAAAGTTCAGAATGTCTGCACAACCATTTGATTACCTACTTTGTCGGATCAAGCCTTTCATTCACCATAAAAGAACTCATCTTAACCCAGTAAGTTTACAAGAGAGAACACGTCCATGCTTCCTGTTTCCACTTTGTTGTGCGCCGCTGAAAAAAAGCCGCTGGTGGGCGACCTCTGGCGAGATCTACGTCATTTTGACGTCACATTGTCGCGCGACAGGTCGGGAACGATGACTGTAAAAAGGCCTTTTCTCTTCCTGCCTCTATAACATGTTAAAATTAAATTACCTGAGAATCCCTCTTTAATTGAACTGCATACAGACATATGTAAACAGTGATAAGACCTCGCTTCACTTTAAGGGTCAGGAGACAAAAACATTGGAGCCACTATCTCCATCATGGTCAAACACAGCAATCATAATCACATCATTTACATCTCTCATCTCTTATCTCACATCAGTCCCTTGCTGACCCTGCAGGCAGGCAGTCAGCTTTTTGTGAGTGCGGTGTGTTACCTGCTTGACCAGGTCCAGACGCTTCTCCACCTACACACACACACACACACACACACACACACACACACACGCACACACACACACACACACACCACAGCTCACCTGTAGAAGGTCCTCGCTTAACACCTCTGTTTTCTCTGCCCTGTAAAAATAAAAGTGTAAAACAGGGGGATTAGCTGATGCTAGCATTTTTAAACAATGTCTGTTTCGGCTGGATGTATCAGCTCTGTCAATGAATGCAGCTTTGTGCACTGTAAAGTCAGAAAAAAACTAAATATTTCTTTTACAGTGTCACAGTGATCAAACTTGTTCATATATCCTCTTTCAGGTCACTCAACAAGCTACACAGTCTGTGACAGTGACTATAACAGATTTGTTTCATACTCTAGTGTGAGAGCAGAAAACACATTCTTCCCTATAAACATAAAAAAATCAGGAGTCTGAATATCCTATTATCGTCAGACACCTTTTGTTGTCTTATGACACACATGGGAGAAAACGGAAATATTGTGCAGATGTACCAACTGACAACTAACTCTTTAGTGATTTAAGGCACTCAAGTCTCACATGTATCCAAATAGTGGCATGTCTTTGCCAAAATGTTTCACAGGTGTGAAATAAAGTCCCAGCTGTATTGCATTGGATGTAGACTCATTCACTGATTTCTTTGCACTCATCAATGTGGCAGTGCTCCAAAATGAGTGGGCCACATCGATGCACCTGTCCCTTTAGAGAATGTGTGGGTGTGCATGTCAGTGCATGTGTTTGTGCGGCTGTCTCTCTCAGTTATGATTTTAGACAATCCATAAGAAGATCACATTCATTATCAGGCAAAATAATGCTGTAAACTCGCTGGAGTGCAACACCAGCATGAGCAAAACAAGCAGGACAGCAGCGAGCAAAGGCCACTGATTCAAATATGCCAGTTCCCACTGAGGAGCATCACATCCCACTGTGAATCCAGCAGACTGGGGACTTAGCCAAATACTGTAGGAAAGGGCAGAGCTGCACTGCCGCTGAAGCAGATAAAACTACTCATCCGGAGTACTGAATGAGCCACAAGCTCAAGAGCAAATCACTGGATATCATAAATATATGGTGTCAGTTCAGTTCAGACAGCTTATATGTTACAGTAAGACTTTAGTCATTTTTCTGCAAGGAGATTTCCCAAAAGAGCTCGATATATACTTTATAATAACCAAAGATAAAATAGGTCTCATAGGAGCATGCATTACACCAATTTGGGTTGTTTTCCAGAATTCCTTTAAACACACTTGGACACCCACAACTCACAACAATTAACACATCTAAAGCAACAATCCAGGACCTATCAGGACTACCTTATCAGAGGGGAGGATAACATGTACTTCCTGCTCAAAAGATCTGCAGGCTGACAAAGGAGCCGACCTCCTAAAATGAGTCAAAGCCAGACCTGCAGACCCCCAGCAGCCACCCAGTGGTGCACACTTTCTTTCAGCGTGTCCCCTTCCTGTCTGCACAGCCTTTTCCTGCTATTGTGCCCCAACCATGCCAATGCCAATTGTGAATAATAGCTTTTTTGTATAATTTATTTAAAAACTAAATCTGAATTCATCTCACTGTTGACCAAGAGAATGGAAAAGACCGTGGTTTGTGCTCTATTATTCATCAGCCAGACAAAAACACGTCAGCAGCCCATAACTAAAATGCTCTTTTCATGTATGATGCCTCGTCACCAAGTCTGTCAGTCAAACACACAGTGTAGCAGCTCTGTGTTGCCCAGTGCCACCGTTTTGATGAAAAGCACAGTCTAAAAATGGCAGAAAAGTTTAATTATGACATGTCGTGTTGTATACATATTCCATATGTAGTCACCAACAACAGAAAGCTGAATTACTTTACTGTAATGATGTCAGTTATTACCATCACCGCTCCCAGTGCCAAGATGTAAGCATGGAACTATAGGAACTAGATCAAACCACGCACCAATGGATCTAGTCACAGTCAGCCTTTAGGAAAACTGCTCTGCTCAATGATATAGGAGGAAAAATACAGGAAATGTGTGCATGCGTGCACAGCTGTGAGCAAAAGAGAGAATGATAGCAGTGCAATACGTTTCTGGCATTATTTGTTAGGCTAAGTGTGATAGCAGATTGCTGATTACATGACAAGGGGGGATAAAAATAACCCAAGCATTGCACTAAAGTTTGGCTCAGTTTTGCTGCGATACTCCAACAGCCTCTAAAATCTCTAAAAATCCATGTTCCGCTAAAGACCTTGCGGGCAAGACAAGTCATATGTATACCATGCTGAGTGTGTAGCCTGCAGGTCTGCAATGCAGCTCTGAGCTCGTCTGTCTATGTGGCCTCCCACTGGCTGGTGGAGGTGTCCCTTGGGAGACTCTGGCAGCCAAGGGACCCTAATAGGGGCCCAACAGCACAGATGGGGCAGGATGTCTGGCAGTGATAGGGATGTGGAGAAGCTACTCAAATCAAACTTGCTCATCAATTTGACAGATGCATATGCTAGAGAGTTTCATTATTGGGGGGCCATCCTATTCCTATCACTCTTTCTGTTTGTCTCCAGTGAGTGTTTGTGAGTGTGGGAGTGTTTTTCTTGAAGGTTTGACTGGTCTGTAAGAACTCATACAAAGTGAACAGCGTTCACCGGAAGGGTAAAATACACAATTAGTTAATTGCATTGCTGTTTAGAAAAAGGGAATGAAAGTTTAAACACAGGCATCTGGCGTTGTCGCTGACCACAACTGATGTAGCCATTATGACCCAGACTACAGACAGATGTGAGCCTATCTTCAAAGACAGCAGACTGTCTTGTTATTTGAGCATGTTTGTTTTCTGACAATGGTATTTCCTCTTCGGAAAGCAGTATCGTACATACACGGCCTGTGAAGGCACAGAGACAAAGTAGATGTTGCGTAGGCTGGAATACAGTACAGGTGATATTGGAGTAGCTAATACAACCTGATGTAAAGTAAAATATAAAGGTAAAAAATGTTGGATATGAGGAGTGAAATTCCTGTCAGCAAATAGTGTGCAGAATGAGTCCTGGGAGGAAAGTAAACACGTGGGAGAGTTGGCAGCCATGTGGGCAGTATGCTCATGGAGGGAGAGGGAGACTTTGCCAGGGTTATGCCAACCATCTGCCACTTTGCAGGCATTCCTTCACCTGGAGCTGCTGATGACTCAATACAAACACACACACGCACACACACACACGCACACACACACACACACACACACACACACACACACACACACACACACACACACACACACACACACACACACACACACACACAAGCACATCTATAAATATACAGATTCATTAACACACATACATTAACTCAAGATTTATTAACTCAAGTAAAAATGCTGAAGTTTATAACAACCTTTCAGACTAACACATACAAAATCATTGTTCAATCAAAAGCTGACAAAATCTTGCTTGTTTCTTTGATGCATCAGTGAAATAAAGAAACACACACAAAATCCGTGCAATGCAAAATTGACAACTGAAGGAAAATAATATAATAAATCAGCTGAGACAATGTTCACACAGAGAAATCAACTGCCAGACTTTGTACAATTCTCTGTCCACCTCTGGTGACATTAACAAAGCGCTGATAAGATGGAGGGTCAGAATTTGGTGAGGATATCTGGGCTTGTGTATTTACAGCTGGCCAAGGATAAATGTAAGTTATTGTGCATATTTTCCCAGGGACCTTAGACATTCCATGTCTTTGTAATTCCATAAAGTTTGAAGGAAAATGTGTGTGCCAATTTCCCAGTTGACCATTTACAAATCAGCTGCACATTCCATACAAATATGTCTCATACTAAATATTTCTATTTAGAGATATGTTAATGTTGGAAAACCTTATGCTCAGCCCCCCAGCACTGTGCATGGTTTATGAAAGCATGAATAATCAATGTCGACATAATCAAAATGTGAATAAAATTACATCCATAGTCTTGAACATATTGCCTTGGCAGCTAGCCAACTGTCGGCTGTAACACTTACTATCCACAGGTCCACCTGATTCGTGTGAATAAAAAGGAAGTGGTCATGCTCTGGTTTGCTCACATTGCTAGCCTGGCTAACAAAATTGCTTACTCTGGGGCCTGGAAGAGCTGAGCTAGATGCTAGGTCCTGTGCTGCGAGGAGAGGGTAGTGAAGCCGAATGGTGGCCCTGGGCCTCAGCAGGGCACCACACGGCCTGGAGCGTTGGAATGAGATCCACAGTCAGCCACATTCACATAGACAAACACACACAAAAACACAGCAGTGTTCATGCTATATGCCCTCTGACTATTTCTCCATTTACTGCTCTTTTTTTTTCTCCAGACCTTTGCCGTGCAAATGCATCTAGAGGCCCACTCAGTTTCCTCCCAAATGACAAGGCGGAGGGCTGATGGGACACAAGGTTACTAAAACAGAAAAAAACACTTACTGTAGCTGTCCAGCAAACTAGGTCACAGTTCTGTTAAGTATGCAAGAATAACTGTGAGAGGAGTGTACACACACACATGCACACAAGCGTGCACACGCACACACACACACACACACACACACACACACACACACACACACACACACACACACAACACATGTCCAGAGAGGGAGTGAATGAGAGAGCGAAAAAGAGAGAGAGAGAGAGAGAGAGAGAGAGAGAGAGCCTGCAGCATTCAGCAACGTTTCACTGGAAACACAAGCAGTGAGTTATCTCTAATAACTTTATTCATGGTGAATAATCCCCACAAGAAGCACTCTTTGACTTAGCTGTGTTTTTACACTTGGCATCTGTCCGAGCACAAACACGCTGCACCTAAACGATGTCCAATAGACAGCATCAAATAGACAATGAAGTAGAAGGAGGCAACAAAGATCCATGTTGTGCTTTATGGCCACCCAGGCCTTAAATGAAAAATTTGTCACAAGCCAATGTTAGTTAGTTAGATAGTAGTTGTTAGTTTTAAAAGAAATATTCTCCACCATTTTTGAAAATATAACATGTGGGTTGGCAAAGCCGAACGCATGTGATGAAACAGCTAATACCAAATGAGCGTTTCTAGGCAACCAAAGCAAATGAAAGATTTGATCTACTGCATACTATAAAAATAGGAGATGGAGATCATCTTCTACAATCAAAGAGCAAGTAAAAAAGAGCAAGAAACTCTGGACTCGTATTAGTGGATGAGTGCTTCCTGTTTTGAGCCTATTGGCATTCCTGAATGGAAGGAAGTGGGCATGTTGATAGGGAGTCGCCCGTCTCCTTATTTCTAACAACAATGCCACTCTACTGAAAATTTCTGATTACTCACAGAGTTGAAGATTGCTGAATATTATTACAGCACTAACTTGATATAAAACTGCTTTTAACTGGATTAAAAATATATATTTTAGTACAAAGATATGTCTACTGTGTATAATATCCAATTTATTGCAAAGACAATTCAATCTAAATACATAAATGTAACCTAATGATAAATGAAAATGTTTCTTGAAGTTATTGAAATAGTGATATAATGTTACTTCACCACTTGAAAAGTTATTTGTCAAAGCACGGCTTACAGTATCTATGTGTAGTATATTAAATCCTCTTTAGACCCTGTCTCGCTCCTGAATGCCTCGCAGCTTGAATTGCATCTGATTAATTTGCTGCATTTCAGTCAGGCCCTGAGGTCACTTCCTGTTTCAAATGAGATCACGAGCAACAGACTGGGTCAACCCCCACACCCGTAACAGATCATGGTCGTGATTGGACCAACATATAATATGCAGCAGTTGGATAGCGACAAAAAGAAAATCAAAGTAAGTCTGTTAGCATCAACTAGCTGTCCCCAAAACTGTTTGTGTGCCATGTTGTTTCTTACATATGTGCCAATGTAATACACTAGTGCTGAGTTTGTAGTGGACCGCCAGTACAGGGGCTCTTTAAGAGGTTAGGCTCTTGATTGAATCAGCGACATAGAAAGGGAGAAACAGCGCTTCTGTCCGATATTACATCATCTCTCTTTTGATGGCCAAAATGGCCCCCTGACAAAGGCTCTTTATCACTAACTCTATCGTGCAGTATGCTGTCTCTAAGTAGCACTGAAGGAATGGGAGGGTTATCAACATGGATCTCTGATATTACCACTGAATGGCACAATACAATTACAGCTATAGCTTTCACTTCAAATAAAGTTACACAATCTAGAACACAAGTAATGACTCATTTGTTATTGTGGATAACTACTGCCTCAAAACTAAATAAAACCCGTCATGAAAGGGCCTTGACTTGTTAAATTATGCTTTTCAGTCAAGATTCAACAATGTGATCAGCCAGAAACTATACAAAAGTGAACCCAGAAGAGCAGTGAATCACCTGCCCTGTGAAGGCCACTCCCTCAGAGATCTCCACAGTGTTGTCCTCATATGCCAAGCCAGCCAGCAAATCAAGGCAACGAGGTGGCGGAGGAAGAGAGAGAGGAGTGGAGGAGATGCTGCATTGGCATTCAATAGCATTGCTGTCTACATCTCATGTTACCTGTCAGGTACCATATGCTCATTTAGAGTCCTGCACACATTATTGCCAAGAGGTGTGCTAATGCTGCTCTGAATGTAAAAACAGGCAAAGGCGGTTATGTTTTATGCCAACAGAAATTTGTTTACAAGGTGAATATGTTCAGGAATACATTAATGATTCCTGCATAATCTTCTCGTTTCAGTCCTTTTGTCGTCATTAGAGTAGAGGAGTACTACAAGTTCTCAAAGTGCATACACATTAACATGCAAACTTCTAACTAAAGTATACACAAACATGCACCGACATGTTTCATAATGTTGGCCTCAGTCAATCTTCCTTTCCCTATGACCCACTTGTATACAAATTTTCTATGGACACTGAAATTATATATATATATATCTCACTGGCAATGCATTTACCTGCTGTGTCACATTGTCAGATGGAAGAGAAAGAGAGTATTATTGAGACAATGCGGAAGAGAGAAAGCGGCTGTCATTTTTCTGACAATTGCATGGTGGTGTGGTGAGCTAAAGCCTACCCTAAAGGCATGAGCAGGAAGAATGCTATTACCATACACTAGTGGTTTTAGTGGAAATCACACAGGTGAATTATGCAGAGTGTGAGGAGGGAGTGAGAGACAATTTGTCAGGATGTTAGGGCTAGAGAATGGTGCCGTTTTCAAGTTTAAAAAGGAAAAAAATACATAATTTCAGTTGTTATGCTTTTCATGTGTGAAATTCACTGACAGACTGACAGAATTGTATCATGGAATCTTTTTACCAGGCTGTCCTAGACCTAGATAGGGCAGTGAGTTGGGAATAGAGAAATAGGTCAAGAGAAATGGATGGTGTGAGCTGGCTGGAGCACACAAGTAATCTTTTCCTGGCTTGTTTGGTGTGTATGAGGGCATAAAGAAATTACAATGCATATTGACGAAAAACCCAAATACTTTTCAATGGCTATTTTAACATCATGGAGAGGGTTTGCAAAACACTAAAGGCCTTTATTAAGTATGAACTACCAAACAATGATGGCCTAAGTTAACAAAAACATAACAAAATGTACAAAACAAATTCAGGCATAATTTCGCCCTCTTTACAGCGCTGTGACACACTGTTGTCTCTCCCACTGTGCCATAACACATTTTTTTAGCTATAGAGTGTGCTTGGCTGCACATCCTTCAGTATGAAGTCTTGCTCCATGGAGGTGATTGGTCAAGCTGGCGATCACATGACATGGATCTCACCCAGGCAAGCGGCAGCAGCAGCAGCAGCGGCAGCCGCCTCGGGTAGCCAGAGAGATGCTGACACAGCACACCTGATCACCAACCCCCCACTGAAACAGTCCTTCAATCTCCATCACATATAAGACACACATAAAAAAAAGATTCACGGTAATACTGTCAACGCAGAAAGACTCGCAATTACAGACATTATTAACACATGCCAGAGGGAGGTGAGTAGATTAAAGTCTGTGGTTCTAACAGTTTACTCGTTATCTCTTAATGAAGATAATACACTCAAACAGATTCTTGTTATCAAAGTCATACAATTTCCAACATGGACAATCTTCTTCTTGTGGATTTGTTGAGTTGTTTTGAAGGGACTGAGGACTGGTCAGCGGTATTAAAAGCTCCACTGAGACTGCTAAGGTTCAGGAAGGTCAAATGCTCAAACCAACAGAGTAACCCCCATTCCACTCTGAAGATGGGTGAAGCTTGAGTCAGCAATATAGTATATCTGAAGCCTCAGTGAGTACAAGATGGAGAGTAACTATGATAGGTGAAATCGTTAATAAACAGACTCTGTTCTTATTTGCTAATCTATTCCTGTCTTTGCAGGGTAACAGTTATACTGGAGCCTTGTAATTCAGCACAAATGGCAAACCAGTGGAAAGAAAATAAAAAAGACAGCTTGAGTTTAACCCAAAGCATCTCCATTTCAGTCAAAATATAGTTACACACCATCTCAATGGGATGTGTTCAGCAACCAATAAAATCGTGATGAAATTCTCCTTCTCGCAGAAGAGCAGATCAAGTGTTGTGTGAAGTAAAGACAGGAAGAGTCGTAGATCTGTAGCATGAGTGTTTGGTGAATGTTTACATTAAGATGCCTCATTAATCTGCACATACACACATTTGTCTGACCCCCACCCACTGATCCTGCACTAACACAACAAGGCATGTATCTGCAAGGACTGTCTCTACATAATATATGCACACACACACACACTCCACACATTTCTCCTGGGTGGGTGCTACTATCAAGGGACATTATCACCCTTAGGATGCAAGAAAGAGTCATTCAATATGGCTCAGCACACACCTCTTTTACTACTTCATATTACCAATAGAGGAGAAAGTGACAAAGTCTTTAAAAACATGCAAAACAATATGTCAAGATACAAAAACAGCACGCTGACCTTTAGGGAGCACATACTCCACCAGATAGTTATTTTCTTAGCAACATAAAAACACATTTGATGGACAGTTTTATCAAAAACACCTTATGGTACCATAATTGTGTGTACTTTTAGCATGAGTGGGCCAAGAATTGTTAGTTTCAGTCACATTATACTGTTCTTGCCCATACCAGGAAAGCTTTGTGTGCTTCATCTAACTAACTGGCCCAGGGTGCCAGAGATGACTTTGGCTTTACCTTTATTTCCATCTCTCCCTATGACACATCCAATATTTGACACTGCTCAAGATCACCAGAGGGTCAGACCCGTTACTTCTTGCCCTGATCCAAAGCTCAAATCAAATGCCATGTCACAGACATTCCCCTTATGAGTCAATGAACAGTGGATAACTGTGAAATTCTGATGTAAGAGATTATTACTGTTTGAGAGTGGCAGTCCACAAGGAAGCACTGCCTTCTCTGCTCATATGAAGGCCCATAACCCGCCTGCCCACACACATATCCAGAATCAAACCCACAAACACACTAATGAGTCACACAGAAATGATTATAAAAAGACTGTCGCTAGAAAAAGCCACCTGAACAAACTGACAATGATAGCACATACAGAGCCTGCAAGGTGTGTCCCCTCCCTTCTGAGTGCATGCCACTCACACAGCCTTGTAATAATAATGACCCACACCTCCTGGTACTAATCCCCATCATGCACAGAGCAGAGAACACCCTGTGGCCCAGTGCTGCTTCACAAGCTGTTCTGCCTCCCTGCGAGGTGAACGAACAGGGTGAGGGTAGAGTGATAAACCCATAGGACCTGTTTAAAAGGTCACAAGGCATTTATTGAAGCACCCTCTTTAAAGGGGTAATACTATCATCACATTATTTTAACTAAACAATATGTTAGATAAATGCCAGGTGCGGAGTACGACCTTCAGGAATTCACGGACTTGATAACCCACGCCTAATAGGTGTTTCCCTCCTCACAGCTGACATTACTGCGTAATGAAAACATTGCGCCTTTTTCCATTTTCCCTCACGTCGCAGCCCACTCTGCATCCGTCTGCATCACGTTCACCTATTGACAGGTTATGTGACAGGAGGTAAATGTAATCACACCGTAACTTCACAATTGCATGTTTTTTTGTATTCCAGAGGCGATACCTTATGATATAGAGGGGCTAATCTCTGGGTGGTGGACTGTGATCCTGCGAATGTCTATATTTAATGTATTTCCGTGGGCAGGTTGCACTGGGGCAATGCGCCTACACGTTGCCTATGCGGTAGCCTCTTTCAATGGACAGTACGCACCAACATGAACATGGGGTATTCGTTTGTTCCTCTGAATTTGTACGATTGCACAGACCATTATCTATTCCATATATTCAGCCTGATTACATGTAATATAAATCACATTTGCATTTATGTGATTCACATCCTATTAGGGCCATACAGGGGGGTTCTCTTCCCTTTAACTTGGCCCGGCGAGAATAGCGCACGGAAATGGTTTGCTTACCTTCCCACCGTTTGGTTGGCGAGCTGTCGCATCCGATTGAATTGCTTCTTCATCTTGTATTTTCTGCGTTAACACCTACAGGGGGAAATATTCCGCATTATTTCTCTCAATATAACGGTCCGTGCTCCACAGAGGCGCAATATAAAATCCGATCTTTTCCATATTTCCCTTCCCTCATCGCAAGCTGCCAACGCCGAAAACTTATTCCACGATTACATATTTTCAAATGATATTTTTACATCTACATTTGCCCCACTGCCTGCGCAGAGATGCTGGACCAGTTCACCGCGGGCACTCACAGGCAGAGAGCGACAGCAGTGACAAGTAGGGGCTGCGCAGCAATGCAGTGTGGGAAATGTAGTAAATCAAGGCTGATCCTCAATAAAGAAGAGTCCAATCTAGCCGGTTCCCAGGGGGCTATGAGGCGTGATCAAGTAGGCATTTATTCTAATTCGTGTTTAAATCCAATTGATTAATCTAGATCAGCAATGGAATAAGATGCAGTGTAATGTTGCTCAAATCCTGAACCAGCTGGCTACAAATAAAGTGTGTGAGGATAAACGGCTGAATCTTGAGGGTTGCATTTTCATAAATACATAAAATATTGAATTAATACATATAACAAAATGAAAAGAATTAAAAATTATTATTTACATGTTTTTAGTGATTAAACTAATGTGGTATTATTTGCTATTCTATCATATTACACACCCCTAAAATAGTGGAGAAATTGTACACCATGTACACAAGGCAGGAAGCGTCCACTGACCTTTATTGCTGTGAGTCAGCCTGGCTAATATCGCCATCTGGTGTATTTTATGTGCCAATGCAACTAAAACTTAGAAAGCCCTATTAACTAATTCTTAATTTAAAGACCACGTTAACAAACAAATACAATATAATAGACTTTGGTTAAAGTTGCTCATAATGTGATTCTAAGTTGTAATCATAATAAATTAGTATTCCTGGAGGTTTTTTTCCTTTCTGAAAGTTAAACGTGGTAGTCAGTTCTGACTTTGTTGCAATGCATTTGTGGACTCTGTGCTGATTTGAACTGCCCAGAAGGGAGCAGTCTTGTCTTATAAACCACTTAACATCTTCAGTACTACAGTGTGAAGCACCACCATGATTGGACTGTTTACTCAGGATATCTGTTACTGTGTAATATGCGGAAACACCAATGACATGCCCGATACATGCTTGTCTTGGTGAATATGTATCTGATGAGTTCATCAAAGTATTGTCAACAACTGTAAAATTAAAAAAGCATGTTCATTAGTCCCAGGGCAAAGGCTTCTATGAAGTCTTTAAAAATGAACAAAACGTCACACATTAAATGTCTAATCAGAATATTCATTCAGTAGTGTACATGTGAGCTGATCTACTATATACTGAGAAAGAAATGTGAATAGAATCATCTTGTGTCTCTAATGTCAAGAGGAAAAATTGACAAGACAATTAGGAGGGTGTTGGAGGCTTTGGGTAGAGTCATGACAACACAATATGCTCCTGTCTGTGCTGTGAACAGGACAGAGCAGTAACAGCCCCAAATCAGGACTGATGCCCTCTGGCTCAGTGTCATACGGCCTTAATATGGCCAACAGGTGGGCTGCACACCGCCACCACAGGGTCCAGAGGCCTCAGGCAGTAAATGATACAGAGAAATGGCTGTTCTCTGCCATCATTAATCTCCCCAAGTTGGAAATTGAGAGGAGGGGGAGGATGCTTCAGCCTTGATCTCAACCTTTTGACCTTGTCAGATCATTTGTTTTCATTAGTCCCCACTCAGATGAACTGGCCAGTCCCAGTCCAGACACCCCGCTCCCCACCCCCTAAAGCAGGGAGCATTTCTAAAAGCATCTCCAGGGCTCTTCTCGACTCTAACCCCAACCCCCAAAACTTACTGTTCTAGAGTGTCTCTGGACACTTCTAAATCAGCATGGATGATTCTTCACATCCGCTGGCCTGTTTCAGAAACTCTCACCGGTAATCTCTCCACAACGAACTGAGAAAGAGAAAGGGCGGAACATAAAGTCAAACGAGGGAATTCAGAGGTGGATTTCAACCCCCAAATATCATTAAAGAGATCCCAGGTTTGTAGCGTGCATCTCATGAGAGCACAACAAGAATTTCTTTTTGACAATTCTTCATGTGGTCTCCTGCTGTTGCTCTCAGTGAGTGGGATGACTAAGTGTTCTTCCTCTCACTGGGCAGCTGGGGACTAATTGGCTCCCAGTTCACCAAATGAAGCCTTCTCGGAGGTCATAACCTCTCCACCTGATGACCCATTCCTGCTACTGATATGTGGGCTGCACTTTGACAGTGACCTGGTGGTTCCTGCACCGAGGAGTGGTATCAGAGCAACACTTACAAAACCGTTGCATGCAGTCATTAGATGGGTTAGGTCTAGCTGGAAACAAAATGTTGGTACGTCAAGTGTTAGCTTTGCTCAAAACAAACAAGGGTAGATCATTAGGAAGGACCTAATGGCATGTTATAAGCTAAGGTTAAAAGCTGCCAGTCAACAGAGGGGAAGATTGGTGGGATCGCCACGTACATCATGCTTGTGTTTTATCTTCAGACACATTTGCATCGTGTTACCCAGATCAATAAGTCTGGTTGTGATGAGTGGGTTGCTACAAGCCTTTGGTCTGTCATTAAAGAAAAGTGCGACATATTCTTCAAGGAGGTGTGTGCAAGACAGCAGGCAGCCACCGTGAGTACACCCTCTGGCTATAACTTGCAGTAGCCTTTTTTAATCCAGATAAATTCACTTTTATGTTTATTCCACACCCACTATTATCAGGGATAAATCACTAATATTACAATTTGAGTCAAGCAACTTGCAAAAAGCAGAGAGGGATGCTTCTCTTTGTAGTTGATACAGTTTGTGTCTCTTGAAGACAGGGTGTGGAGAGACAAAGCTCACCATAGGCATTAACGTCAGCCCTTTCAGGTAAGCCTGAGCGCCAAGGCCAGACTTTGAGGTGTGTCTTTAAAGGGCTATCTAGGGCCATAATGAGCCCCAGCAACCTAGTGCCAGGCCTAATGAAAACGCTGTGACATCTGAGGGGGAAAGATATTACAGGTCTAAACTACAGGGGCTGTTTTAGCATGCATCAAATGACAGAGCCACACGAGCTGAGCACTGAACACCAATGGCACTCAGCATCTAGAAAGAGATGTAAATAAAACAGAAAAAACGTCTTTCTTTGACCAAAGTAGAAGATGGTAGTGGCTTTGTCACTTTACCAAGAAAACTCATGGATTGTTTTATAATGTGTGGATATACAATTGAGAAGGTGGTGCTTTCATATCAGTTATCAAGGTGTTATCTTTCACAGCACCTTTCAACACCTAGATTCCAGGATGCACACATACTGTAGAATAACAACTCAATAACTGCTTGCCAGGGTGGTGAGCTCAAGCTGCTGTGCCATGTGAATATATTTGTGCTCAGAGACTGAGCATGTACATACATGCAAGCACACTGACGTAATAAATGGTTGGTTTTGCTTGAAAGAGAGCAGATGTCTGTGAGAAAAGATGGCTTTTTTGGGGGGGATCAATAGTTTATCCACAGAGTTTAAAATGAGTCATTTAAAACTCAAGTTGATACAGTCATCATTACTCATTTAGTCACGAATGAGCTTGTGCCTTTCACTGAATTTGAATTTGAATGTATCATTGTTTGTGTTTTGTACTGTTTTGTATGTATTCTCTTGTTGAGTTTTGTGTATTTTAAAGGTCCATTCAGAAACGGGCATTTCAGGCTATTAATGCTGTGGAATTAATCTATGCCATATTTCCATTTTTCTATATGTTTCCTGTATACTTTCAAAATATATTTTTTTAAAACTCCCTATAAACATTACATAAAAAATGAAATGTATCTCTGTAGATGTTGGACCAAAGTGTATTGTTGTATAGATATAACTGTACCTGTGTAATGCTTATATTTTAAGATGACACCACCCAAAGTGGCAAGTGATATTAATAGGACTATGGTAAGAAACAGTGCAGAGATTTCATATTAACAGTTCACTGTAACACTAATCAGTGTTCCAACTGTTTAAAAATATGTGAATTTCCCCCTGAGGATCAATAGTGTTTGATCCTAATCTATAATATTACATTATAATGTATCATGCAGTGGAGTAAAAAATTTGCCTTAGTACTTTCCACCACTCCACATTTTGATATTGTTGCCAGTGTAGATGAAACATATGCACATGAACACACACACATGCAGCACATTTTATATGAGACCAATACTTGAGGTAGCCTTGGCATTTCATGGATCTGAAAGACAGACTGAGCTCAGATGGTCCTGGATTTATGATGTGAGGCGAGCAACCTGAGGGACCAGCCAACTCCTTCCTGAGTTTGCAGCCACTGGTGATAGAGGATATTACAGCTGATTGCTCATAGACCATGGGAAAAGTAAAATATACACGGAGTGCACAAAGCTGAATTAGAGCGCTGGACCCCACAGCACTTGTTCAAAACTAAAGCTTAGAGACTAAGGTCAAGAATGGCTCGACCAAACTGAACACTGAAGGGTCCATAAATCAAATGTTCAGAGAGCTCTGAATGCCTAAGTTAAGACCTGTGTAGTGTATATTTGGCAAATCTTGGTCATGAACTCAGGAAAGTATGTATACCAAAGGTGGTTTATGTGGTTTATGTTATTTGCCCACCCTTACTACTGTAGTGTGTGTTGTAAATCTGGAAGAGGTTGTATTTTCAATGGATTGTCACAACCCTTATGAAATATGCATACACTAAACATGTTTCAAACACAGCAGTGTGTTTATCTAATGCTAATGAGAGTGGTTAGCCCTGCTGGTAGACTTCATAATCAGTCAATGCGCTGTTTGTATTGGCCTCATACAGCTTCTTTTTGCTTTGTTAATGTGGGATCAATATATTATCATTAAAGTGAGCATTATTTGTGGACATGAAGTACAATAAAGTTAGCATGTTTGTCCTCTCAGGATTTGTGTTTAAAAGGTTGAACTTAATGTAAGTTGACATCGGTGCTCAGGAATGTAGGAAACATCAACGTCAGTGTAGGAGCTTCGATGACTGACTGACCACTTCCCTCAACCCTGCGCTGAACTCCATTAGGACTGACTGCAGTCTGTAATTTTACCAACAGCCTCTTATCATGTTTGTCTTCTCTCTTCCTCAGGGGGTTGACTACTTGCCCACAGACCAGCTTTACTTCATTTCAGCATCAACAGAGAATAAAGTCAGCGGATATAGGACAGCGTGACTGATGGAAAATACAACTGGCAGACTGAAAAATTACTGTACATTTCTAATAAGTGTAGTTCGGAGACTACACTTATTAGAACAGCATTTCTGATTTATTTAGGTGGTCTGCCTGGAAATGTCTTTAAATTATTAACTCTTTAATCAGAGCGATGATTGTATTCTTACTAAACTTTTAAACTTTTGCAACACTAAGGCTCTATAGATAATTTACTGTTTGCAAGGAATTACAAACCATATCCACTACATTCACGTCTGCAGTTTAGTTCAGCTACAGTTAGCTAGCTGTGTTATTTATTGTGTCATTCACAGAGAAGTGCCCAGCCCACGTGAACTTTTAAGAGACACATGTACACAGAAACATGTGTCAGATGAACATAACTGAAATAACTTCCATAAATAAAATCTGCCACATAAAAATCACAGCAGGAGTTTTTTTGTAATCATCAATCCAGAAGAAATAATAAAAAATAATGGACATTTTACAAAAGAATAGCCCTTAAGTTATCAAACGAACAATACAACATGAAATGGACTACATCTTCAATATTAACCTAAATCACAGAACAAACAAAGTATTTTATCTTCAGGGAAACCCAGTAAACTTGTTCTATAGCTTATGGTAATGTACCTGAATGTAACTGTACAGACAGAGATCTTTGACTTTTAGTTAAATCTTTAATTTAGGTTTGTACCAAACATCAGTAGACTACCTTTCCTTATACATGATGAGCAATTTGTGCCACAGCTTGGGGCCCTTGGTAGTCTTGCGCCATGTTCTCCAGTCATACAGGTTGGAGATCATGTGTGTGTTCCCTCTGCCCTCCCCTAAGTGACCTTGTCATATTCTGCCTGTGGTGACAGAGGAGCCCAGGGGCACTGCATGGGACAACACAGCCTTGTCATCTCAGCCCAGATCAAAGGGGCCCTACTCTGGTCTGACAGGAGCCATGGCCATGGATGAAGGGTACAGCTAGCATGGAGCTAAAGAACAGAGCTTGATCTACACCATGGGTGGCAAGAAGCAGAGTATCTGTGTAAGTTACCTTGAGTGACCAAGCTTTAGAGGCAATGGTTCTTTTAACTTTGCTCAAGAGATGCTTAAGATGTCTGAGTAGGGAATCGAGATTTGTAAGTACTTGATGAGTGAAATGAAAGGGACGTAAAAGAATAAGCACGTCAGGAATGTTGAAACAAAAGCACGGGGAAGGAGAGGTGGTGGAAATGTGGAGCATAACGTGTCTTTAGAGGACCTCCACCCAGACGGAGCTTCAGTGAGGAGTTTTTTTTGGCCACAGATCTGCTTTCCTGTGACCTAAGAGTATTTGCTGACATGCACGCTCTCTCCACTGAACAATAAATACTGGCTGAGATGTAAAGATAAAATAATTAAGACACAAACCTGTATTAATGGGTTTATGAACCACACCGCAGCATGTTTTGTACTTCTAAGAAAAAAAAGTAGAGGAGAAGATTTAGAGAGCTTGGAGAGAACCCTATAAGTATTTAAAGTGCTATTTATTTATATAATTTGGATTAGATGTTAAAATATAGCACCATGTTTTATGTGTTTATGTGTCATCCACTGATACATGTAATTACTAATGAATGCGATCCATCATACATGGCAGATTCAAACTTTTTGACCAACTCATAATTTTCATGTGCATGTCTAATTAACCTGCTGTGTGCTGGTAAACTCTCTTCCATTCCTGCTGAATGTACTGTAGAAGAAGCTTTCCTTGTTTTTCCGTCTTTATTCTTAAACGGCTTCTCTAGTTTTCCTCACAACCTGGCATCTGATCTGCTTTGCTTTCAAAAGGCCACATCGTAAATTCCCGGACCTTGATATTTCCCCTCATTTCCCACAGGACTGTAATGATGCAGCGTTCTTTGTTGAAAGCACCTGTTCTCAGCTCGAATAATGGGCTACATTTCCATCCAGGATATACCCCCTAAGGGACGCCCAGCCTCCAAGCCTTCGACTTGAGGGTATCTAGTTGCCGCTGTTGCCAGTGATTGTTCGCTGCATCCTTTTGAACACAGTTAACATGTGTTCTTTGACTGGTAGGATCTGTTTTTGGAAATAGTCAAATGGCAAGGCTGCATTATCCTTTGATGTTATGGTCTGTATATGATAATAAAGCAGCGGTCAGGGGTTAAAAAACACACTGACTGAAAGATTGTTTCTAAATAAGCTTGTAAAGAAAGACGAAGAAGGGAGAAATTATAGATATATTATTATAGTTATATTCCTTTCCATAATAAAACTCCACCAGATATTAAAGACATTTCATATCTAAACTGATAGTTCTTTATTTATAATCAGACCTTACGAGCTATCTTTATGGTAACTGTCTTGCTGAAGTAACACCTGAAGCAGAAGCAGCTTTAAAATATGATTTGCTTCTCTGTCTGCATGGCACCTGCCAGCTTCTGACATTTAAAGTATCATGAGTATCATGTCTTTAATGATACTGTAGATAACCACAAACCCATGTGATGGTACAACAACAGAACAGCTAAAAAGCATGTAATGGCAGAACACTAATAATTAAAATAAAAGTGAATGAAGTTGACTGAAATGTTACCCCCATGCTCCGAGATGGCCCTCTTTTACTGACTTAACTATGAAAATTGTCACCAGAAGGTTTGCTGCACAGGGGTGTCTCAGTTCACCAGTCCTGTTCACCCTGTACACTTTTTTTTTTTTACTTTTTATTTAAACATTTTTATCATTTTACATAACATTTCCTGACAGATATATAAATGTAATAAACAAATGACAGGCAGTATAGGTTACAATAAGAATACAAAAATAAAAAAGTGGAAAGAAAAAAGAATAAAGTAAGCAAAATAGAAATAAGTGCGTAAAAAAATAATAGTAATAAGATAAATGAAATAAAAGTAGAACAGTAATAATATTAATAATAGTAACAACAACAGGCAGAGAGGTAGATATCTGTAAATAGTAGCTAAGCAAAATTTTCCAAAGAGGAATTTAGATAGGGATCCCTTCCCAACAGTACTCTATCATATCATCCCATCCATCAGACCCCCAGGTACCTTGAAACACAAGTCCATCTTTGCACAAAAGTGTCCATAGTCAGCTGCAGACTTGCCGTCATTCGCTCCATCCTGTATACATATTTCAGTCTCTGGACCCATTGACCTATTGTTGGCGGTTTTACATCCCTCCGGTTCACTGTAATCATTTTCTTTGCTACTAATAAAAGAATCCTCAGTATATATTGCTGATCTGCATTATATAGGTCTTTGGTTATGGCTCCCAGCAAAAACAACATTGGTTCTGGAGTGACATCTACCTCTAAAATAGTATCAATTTCCTTCACCCTGTACACTTTTGAATGTACATGCAGCACTGCTAACAATTACATGATAAAGTGTTCTGATGATACAGCCATCCTGGGTCGTATGTCTCACTCATCAGATACAGCTGTATACAAATTTGAGATTTAGGACTTTGTCCAGTGGTGCGACAAACACTGCCTTATCCTCAAAGTCAAGAAAACAGAGAAGATGGTATTCAACCTCAAATCCATCGGAGACCACTCACCAGTGTCATCCATGAACAGAACATACTGTATACAGCCCAGGTTAACTCATACATACACATACCTAGGCATACACAACAACAACAAACTGACATGGAGTGTTCAGTTAGAAAATGTCTGCACTAGGCATCAGCGGCTACACCTCCTTCGTAGGCTGAGGGTCTTCGGTGTCACTGTCAACCAGAAAGTTTTGCTAGTCTTTTACCATGCCGTAGTTGAAGAGCATCCTGTGGTAAGGCATCTCAGCCTGGTTTGGCAAACTCAGTGTACAGCTGAAAGCCCAGATTACCCGGCTTACACAAAGAGCAATGAGTTTTTGTCTTTGACAAAACTATCCTCAGACAGGCCCAGAAGATCATTTCAGACCCCACCCATGTCCTCCCTCCACCCTGAGTACCAGCTTCACATCTCCCCTCAGACAGGCGTCTCAGAGTCCCCCAGTGCAGGCTCGATCACTTTATGAACTCCTTTGTCCCCATGTCCATCAAAGCCCTAAATGGCAAACCAGCCAGAGCCAGAACTCCTGAAATGCTGCTTTTATCTGAACGCATGGGCATTTTTGTTATTATTCAATGCTGATGAGGCTGCTTACCCTACTTGCACATATTATGTAGACTATTATGATGTGTCGTACAACAGTTCTGTGTATATATTAGTGAAGTATGCACTATGTTATGTTGTATTTCCTAAACAGCAGATACTGTATGTGTGTGTCCAAGACAAATTTCCTTCAGGGACAATACAGTCTATCTTATCTTATCTTATTTTATCTTATCTTATCTTATCTTAACTTATCTTATTGTATCTTATCTTATTTTATTTTATCTTATCTTATTTTACCTTATCTTATCTTATCTTATCTTAACTTATCTTATCTTAGCTTATTTTATCTTATCTTATCTTTTCTTATCTCATCTTATCTTATCTTATCTTATCTTATCTTATCTTATATGTTCCTCTGAAAGTGGAAGTACATAATTGAAATAGACCTGAAAATGAACATGATACCACAACATTGATGATAAAATTGTGAACCATCTGGATATTGTGAAAAAGACCCAGATTACAGGAATAAACAACCTGTTTTGATACTGAATAATGTTTGAGACAACTTCAGTGCTACACAAAGTTATTGTCTGCGGTGCAATACAAAACGAAACCCTTCATTATAGGGAAGAATAAGGGCAAAACAAATAGGGCATGTCAGCATGAGGTAATGTTCTTAAACCAATACAATTACATGTGTTTGAAAAGCTTTCATTTGTCTAACTGGATAAATGCTTTGAACGTGATTGGCATCAGCAGTTTGAGGAGAGATTCTGTTTCATGTTTTAGAAGCATTGCAACCAAATGCCCCTCGGATTAAACAAATGCTCATGCCTAAAAGTATGAAAGTCAGTGCATCTTTATTTTTGGTAATGTAATGTAAACTTACCTATGATAAACTACCATTACCGGATACCGAGTTTGTGCAAGACTTGGCATGACCAGAACAGAACATCTAAGCCTGCTTTAGCCCTCCAACCTGCCACAGGGCTGCTTCCAGGTCCAGGAGGACGGCAGTGAGCGATAAGACCTTTTCTACAGGATCAAGTGAGGAAATCCGCTCAGGTTACGACTATTTCTTAACAGAAGATAAGATGGTCTTTAGCACGGCTCGGGTGAATTTATAGACATTTTAAATGGCCTTAGCCAGAGTTGAAGACCTTGAAGGAGGACTTAAGGAGCCAGAGTGGTGTCTTGATCTGCCTCTTGGCTCACCTAATAACCCTGTCATTAGATTGAGGGCTTTGCGTGTGTAAGACCTAGTCTGTCCTACTGTTGTTGCATTTGTTTGTTCTTTCTGGGCTAGAGCAGCGGATGAGATCATCCATCAGTCCACTTTACCCTATAATGGGCTCAGATCTCTGACATCTGGAGGTTGCTACAACAGTGATGTTAGCGCAACATGATGTCGTGTGTATGTTTATTTAGGACTAAAAATGCACTATAACTATTAGACCTTACCATAGATCGCAATTACATGAAAAGCATGCACGAATGCATACAAGAAACACACACAGGGCTCACCTATGCATGTGATTCCCACTTCATTTACACAACTGCTGGAATGTTAAAAAGTGAGTTTTGAAAACATGTTGACAGGACAAGGTGATAAGCAATCATAGGTTGTTAGCAGCACCATTAAAGCTGCATTGTGTAGGCAGATGTGTGAGACGCCATGTGTCTGTGTAATGTAGAAAGACACACAGCTTTAGGCTTTCGTCTACTGTGAAAACTCAGAACTTTTTACTTTCACTAAATTAGAAAATGGCTTGATAATGGCAGACTGACAACTCAAATAGACAAAGGTTAGATTAGGTTACATTTGTTTATACTGTAGCTATACGGTACGATAGACGATACACGCCTGAATATCAGTGTGTGTCCTGATGCAAGACTTTATTTAATTGTCTGGTTTTCATGTAGGAGAAGTTTGCTGTGTATGTCATCTGTTTAGACTGCAGACGAGGAGTGTGTTAACATGGTTCAGTTAGTGTAATCGTACTGAGGATGTGTAGAACAAGTCAAGCACTTCCTTTAGTGTGTCCGGTTTACTTCTCCTGAGTCCTTTGGAGATGACACAGAGTGAACATATGTGTGTGTGTGTGTGTGTGTGTGTGTGTGTGAGTGTGTGTGTGTGTGTGTGTGTGTGTGTGTGTGTGTGTGTGTGTGTGTGTGTGTGTGTGTGTGTGTGTGTGTGAGAGAGAGGTGTTGTCTCCATGCATCATGAAGCTAAACAGATGGAACAAATCAGCCCACACTATCTTCGGAAACTCAGAAAAAGTGTGTCTGCTTGTGTGCCTTGTGTGTGTGTGTGTGTGTGTGTTTGTGTGTGTGTGTGTGTGTGTATTCTCCCTCAGGTGTATTTAGTTATTACTCCAAGTCTCATCCTGTAACAACTATGCTCTACTTTGAAGTATGTCAATCCTCTGAATGCAGAGAAAGATGAAACCTCAGAAAAAAGCGAAAATAAGGCCCATGTCCCCTTTTTATAGTGTGTTATACTGTCATGAAATTCTAAGTAAATAAATCATTTTCCATATTAATGTGCTGTATGTTTAATTGTCTCTGAATATTTTTAAGAATATATAAATAGGTAACTATATTATATACCTTGATATGTTTGAATGATATTGGACTAAATGATGTTGTTTTTTTCAGAAAGAATGCTCAGATTAACCCTACCTTCCAAACGTCAACTACCTGGTGATGAAAATTTTTTGTTTAATTCAGTTAAATGCAATGTTCTTATGTCAATCGCAACAGACATCATATTATTTGATATAGTACGGAGACATATATTGTCCATACCATAGTATTCGGTTCATCTGGCTGTGGTCCATAAGAGTGTTCCAGTGTGTTTACACTTGGCAACAGCTGACTGAATTTGTCAGAAAAAACCTACTATAAATAGTACAAATAAATAAATACAAATACTTTTTTGTTAAAAGGCCAAGTTAGACAAAGATATTGCAATATATTTCAAAACAGACATGTAGTGATTTACTCAGTTATATTGACTGATAGTGTTCTCATACTGGGATCTCTGGCTGTAGGAATAAAGTGTTGTGCAAGACTATCTGTCAAAGACATGGCCACCTATAAATGGCCTCTTCCATTTGTTGAACACAGGAAAAAGTGTTTTGGACTTCAGAGTAACTATGAAGTTAATACTCGAACAACACTTGAACTCAACCATTCAACTTCCACCCAGAGAGTTCCAGTACAGTACACAGTGCAAATACAAACATGGTCTGTACACAGAGCATAAAAAGGGCAAACCATGACTGTGTAGCTCCAACCAAACCCCTTGATGTACACATATTCCCAAACAGGTTATCTTGTGCTCATGCACTGTGAAAATGCAACTATTAGGATTAGAACAACACATACATACAACACACACACACACACACACACAACATCACACACACACACACACACACACACACACACACACACACACACACACACACACACACACACACACACACACACATATCATATACAGCAGTGTCTGAGAGATGAGATAAGGGGCTTAGATGAAGGGGGCAGGGTTGTCTCTGGTGAAACTCTGACTGACATGGCAGCTCTGGGGTAATCCTGCTAATCCTCTGCTAGCTCAGGGGTTCAGTGGAACTGAAGGCCTTTGACCCTGCATCAAGAGAAGGTGCTAACAACCCCCCCCACACACACACACACACAAACAGACAGACAGACCAAGTGGCATTAGTTGCATTTAAGAAGTCATAGTCACACATCTTCACCAAAACACATCTAAAGAGTAAATTATTAACTTTTATGGATCCCCAAAATGCGCTGATAACATTTGTTGATGTAGAACGACATGTTCACATTGTTCGGAGTGATTGCAAGGGAAATTAGGAAGGACTATGAGACCAATTAACTGTGACTCACTGGACCATTCGTCCCACAATACCATGAAAAGTGTGAAGCTGTTAACGAAACAGCTGTTCCGTGACGCAGATTTTCAAGTCATGTCGCTAGTTTGTCTGCTGGTATCTAAAGCGGACATCTGGATACAGTTCAAAAGTGCACATGTAAAGATGTAAACATGCAAGTAAATATGTATATATTCAAGAGCATGAGCAGAAGAGAGCTATATTCTCTATATATCTGTTTCATATTTGCACAGTTTGTGATCCATATGTCCACCAACATTTAAAATACAGAAATGCCATCAAGCTCAACTTACTTGTAAATTGCTTATACTAAATAATATGAAAACCAAATAAGAGGTTCTCACATCTCAAACAGTTATTTGGTTATACTCTCATAAGAAAAGATGTTTTCTCTTCACTTGTGCTCCTTAATGCTTAATCTACCACAATGAAAATAAAAAGGGGCCACATTTTACCTCTGACAAGGACTCGGTTTGTAATATCATCCGGTGTATGTCATTAAAAAGGCTGTAATCATGTTCAGGTTGGAGGGATTGTTCAGCTCCACTGGCAGTCATCCGCCCTCCAGTGTTTCTGGGGCTCTGAGAGCTGCGTCAAGGTACACAAAGAAAGACAGAACAAGACCGGAACCGTTAGACATTTCAAAATAAAAGTGATGTTAATGAGTATTTTATACAGAACAGCACCTTTATGCAAATCTGCAAATCAAATCACTGGAAGAAATCCAGTGTCCAAAGACAAAATTACTTACAACATGAAGTTATTACACTGATTGTACAGTTGAAACACATATTTGAACATAATTCAAAATCATTTACACTAATAGAGCAGATATGCTCAATTAACCCGATTTGTTGAGATAATTTGGATATAATAATGTAAAATAATGATGTTTTTGCCATAAGCTTTCAGTTATGATGTAGCCTACCATTGCCTATTGCTATGTAGCCTACAGTGGCATCATGGTAGTAAATGTATGGAATTAATGCATTCATGAAAACACTGTAAAAAACACAACACACACACACACACACACACACACACACACACACACACACACACACACACACAAACACGAGTTTACTTGGCTACATTTCCACCAGGTTTATTTTAAAAGGCCCTACCGGAAGTAGGATTTATAATCCGGCACACTTGATGCTGTTGCCTGGCGTAGATAACTTGGTGCTGCTGTGTGAGCGCTCACACACTGGGAGCAAGTGATGGGAGACAAACTCGGTCTCTGAAGCGCGTATCGCTCACCTGGCGATATTTTCATCGCCTGTTTTGTGATTTTAATTTTTTTTTATTTCGTCACATTTTTGTTTATATCAAGAATAAAAATACCAATCAATTCTCCAAGCAGACCTGGAGTTGAAGCAGGAGGTGAACGCCCGCCGTACAATTCATTATCAGTTTCCATGTTGGCTATAGCTTATGTTAAGGGAAATTGCGCACCGGTTGGCCAGGATGTGTGTCATGGCAGAGGAGTGAGGCGCCTTTGCCAAAATGCCTGTTAACTGGAATAGGCCTGTAACTTTTTCACGGCGGTCCTATGGAATATAGTCCGATTTTACACAATCTATATGTTGTGCCATCATCCCACGTGAAAAACAAACTATTTGTGTTCTGCATAATGCTGTCCCTCTGGGTGTATATGATTTATTGTTGTGTTGGCTACTGCTCAACTATGCCAAACCTGGCGTACGGCTCGGTAAACAGACATGAAAAACATTCAGAAGTTGACAATCAGGAGTCCTCTCTCGGGGCTTCCAGGGACTTGCTGAATAACGAAAACGATTTGGACAGCAGAGGAGAAGAGTGGGATGAAATTAGAGGCGAGGCGAAGGCGTTGGATGATAATGCCATGTCAGGTTTCCTCAATGAGTCGGAAAGTAAAAAGTTGCCCCAGGCGATCATCATCGGGGTGAAGAAAGGAGGGACCCGGGCGCTGCTGGAGTTTCTGCGCCTGCATCCAGACATCAGAGCGGTGGGAGCAGAGCCGCACTTCTTCGACCGCAACTACGACAAGGGACTGAAGTGGTACAGGTAGCCTATCACACTTAAAAATATTAACTGTGAACTGAACTGAGCTCTGCTATGCTTTTTTTAATTATTATTTCAATTTTTTTTATTTAAATACATTTCATAAAGTCCGTTTTCCTTGCTCAATGGCAAGGCTCTTACCTCTTTTCCAGAATAAAATTCAAACATCATTGTTCCTCTTGTAAAAATCTTATTTAAACCTTGTGCCACCTTCATTCAACTTTTATCTACTTTGTATCATATGATTTATCCATAAAAAACAACAAGACAGTAGGCTGGGATATCTACGAGAGGCTAAATAAAAAGCAAATTTCAGTTACTATAACATCTGGATTTGACCCTCAAAACAAAAAACAAAATATTTTAAATAAAGATTTTCTCCTTTCAAAGTCTATTTTCATGTAACCTTTAACTTTCTTATATTGCACCATAGCTACTAAATTACATTATCTTGACAAGTCCCATAACATTTTCTGCAATAGTAAAACTAATGAGATAACCAGCTGTAAACTTCACTTCACACTGAACTAATACATTAGGTATGTTGTTACTGATAGAAATAAAAGTGAAACCAATAAAACACTGCTAATAAGCACAAACTGTTGATACACATTAATAGCAGGGCATTTTAACATCTAGACGATGCATTGTACAGTTTTAACAGGTGCAATCAACCCGCTAATGTCAGTATACCACAGGTCATAGGGCGCAACAATACGTATCCACATTTCTATAACGACTAAAATTGTACATTTTAGGCATCTCTTCTCAGCCATGTTTATTTATACAGCATAATCAACAATTTTCTGCTTGTTTGCATAAACTTCACTCAGAGATCCTGGAATTTTCCTACATCCGGAACAACAAGGGGGCACCACCAGGTAGAAAGAGATAAAGCAAAAAAACTTCCATTTAGATTTGACATGAATTTTGGATGCAGCTCAAAGAGAGAAACAACCCTTGGTTTATGGTTAGGAGTCAGCAAGTTACATCACGTTGTCATCTCTGAGCAGCCTGAGATTCAAGATTATGAGTTCCAGTGTATTGATTCAGTGGCAGTAATTTGTTTTGATCTTCAATCTAAAATAGGCATCAATGTCAAAGGCAGAGATCCAGGACCTGAGGCTGCTTAGACCTTCCACATTGTGTAACGTAACATTTTATTGTATTCTCTGCCGTGGCAACTATTGTCCTTGTACCATGCCTCACCGTCTCAATATACAAGCTCTTTACTATTGACTCAGCTGCACAGTTTCACAACATGCTACTCTTAGTGGAAATAAATCACAAACACACTATATTCGTGGAAATTATTGATCTTTTATGTACACAAAACATTCCCGGAAATGGTTTTGCTTTGAAAGCTTTGCATCAGAGCAACCACATTGTTAATAAGAGATGCTGCTGTTTCAAGTGTCCATTTGACTGAGCTGAGGGATTAACAGGCAATGTCAAAGGATCTAGACACTGTTTCAAAGCTGGCTCCATAAAGCTACAATAGGGGAAGTGAAGCATTGTTCAAAGGACTTCTCGCTTAAGCTCCTTTAAGAATTTCCGGACAGGTTTTAAGACATTTTTGGATGACCAGTGTGTGGAGAGTGGTCTTTTGTCCATCTCTACAGACTGAGCAGCAAGAACAAATTGAAATCATCCTATGTTTGAAGATTGTTTTTATCGCACTAAGCCCTAATGCTGTTGTTACAATGCAAGCGTGATATAGGCAATGGATGTTAACAATGAGTGAATAAGGAGAAGATATCATTAAAAATGGATACAATGCAATGTTATGTAAGTTATAGTCAAAATAGCAGCCATTTATAATTGAGACATGCCAGTGACTTGTTCACAGTGGCAGCTTGTGGATGTGGAAAACTGTTTCATCTTGGGACATGTATAATAAAGGCTTCTTTTCCCAGAGAGGTGATCTGGCTAATTAAAACAACTTGGCTTGAGTTGTCACAGTGAGAGCACTGTGCCACAGATTGACCCCATACAGCAGAGCACCATGACATCGAGTCAACTCTTAATGATCATTTAGTGGAGCCCAGAAAAAACCCTCGCCTGGCTTTATGGTGGAGCACACCGTTGTTGGACGAATACGTTTTGGTTGACTTAATAAATAAGCATTTGTATATGGTGTTTTAGCAGTTTGGCACATCTTTTTGAAACATTTCTTATTGCAGTCCTCTAACCTGTCTGCACAGACGTTAGTCTTCAAGATAGGCTAATAAAGCCAGAAGAAGTTGTGTGTGGATTTGTTTTCCCATATGTTTCACATCATTGCCCCCAGACTAATAGCGTGCAATAGATTGGGGAGAGGAGCAGTCCGCTGGGTGGGCTTATCAGCTCCTGTGGTGGCATTGAGTTGTGCCAACGCCATTTATCTGCTTTGATTGGTGTGTCCATCCTGCTGGAGGTCTGCTGTGTCCGTCCTACTGGAGGCCCCACATAGCGGAGAGGCCCCTGCACAGCAGGACACCAACCACAATACAGCACGTTCTCACCCATCGGTAGAAACAGAGAAACAGGCAGACAATTGTGCACGCTCACACAGAAGGCCTTGGTCCCTCCTTACTTTAATAACAGCACCAACTTCCTCCTGTATGTCTTATTTTGGCAGGTTAATACACATATGCTGCATGCATGCTCAAATCAAGTTATTCTGTGTTCCATACAGTAGATGTGACTTAATTGCTGAGATTGTGTTTTTCCTCTTGAGGCTCCATATATAGAACAATGAGCGGCCTTCTTACTAACTCACTGAGGGTGTCAGACAAGACGGCCTAATCCTCCTCAGAGCCCCAGGGAAGCTTACTGCAGGCCAGTGGCAGATAGAGGGCAGTAAATTTAAAGTGAGTCTTTAGAAAGTGCAACAGTATTATGGAGCTCAATGAAAGGGGATGCTGGAGAACCCCTGAGGTCTGCATTAACCCTGACAATAAAAGAGCAGACAATTAGTGTGAAACATGTTTTCTCTGCGTTCACTTTGTATGCAAATGTGCTCAGAAGGGTGAAAGTGCCCTTTGACGAGGCCCAGCAGGAGTTCATCAGAAAGAGCATTCACTGGAACCTGCCCAAGAAAAGACTCAAACACTACACTTTTAAGCTTTTTAGCCTGAAAGTTGACTTTCAGAGATCTCTGTGTGGAAAGTTGCATTTTTCCCAAGAGAAGGTTCATGTGAGTCCACTGGTGGGATATTGCTTACTCAACACTTTTAGCTCTTTGCACGGACACAGGGGGATTGGCGTAAGTGAGGGAGCTCTCGATATAGATATATCCTCTAGCTTAAACTAATGTGTCAGCACACTGACAGGAAAAGAAGGGAAAACTGTGTCGATAATGAGATGCTTTAAAGGAACAATTCACACATGCAACTGTTGTTTCAAACATTCCTAAAATATTTCCACAAACCATAAAACCTTGCACTTTAATACTTACCACTATATACGATTGTTTCCACTCATAGACTAAAAATGATATTCCTAGATATTCTTAAATGCTAGTATTCCTAGAATAAGTCCACTAGATTGTCAATGCTGGTAATGTGCACCTCCCCTGCCTATTCTAGAGATTGAAGATTTAATTTGCTGCAACAACCCCCTAGGCTTTTGCTTCAAGATAATTGTCACACCACAGCACTTATTACAGCACTTTGGAAACACTGAAACAAAATATGTTCACTCCATTATATCCCCATGAGTTGTTGACTTCCTCATCTCTCTCCTTTGTAGTATCTTCAGAGAGAATGTGTTGTTTCCTGCTTCTGTCTTTCTCTCCACTGCAGAGACTCCCTGACAGCAAGTCAGAGCAACTTTAGAAAGCACCAATCTGCCCCAGCCATCTTTGGTTTGCTTTGCTGATCCTCTCAGACCAGCATGTGCCTGTGGGGAATTACCTCATTGCACCGATCACTACATATATTGGACACATTATATCCAAAGAATGGATTGTCTTATCCAATTAAATGGAAACTCTGACATCATAACTGTGGATGTTTTGACAGTGAAAATGCTTCCTTCTGACACTCCCAGCTGCAGTTGACCAATATCTTCGATTAGTTTTGCTTTGCTCTTTACTAATATATTAGCATGACATTATTACCTGTATTAGTATCCTATCATAGCCAACAATTACAGTTCATTTATAACATATTATTTTGTTTTGCTATATAAAACCACATTTAGTTACATAAGCTATATCCACCTGCTGTCTCGTCTCTCTAGACTCTAGCTGTAGCTGTTTCTTTCAGTTTTTCTCTAAAGGCAGTTTCTGTTCCTTTGTTGCTTCAACACTTCATTCCAAGAAATGTACTGAGACTTAATTGATTATATTGGTTAGTGTTGTTGACCTTGTTCAACCAAGTCTTTATTATCACTGGTACAGTAGTTTTGATGCTGACTGATGATCTTTTTATTTTGACTTTACTTCCTTCCCGAAACTATGGAGCCGACAGTTTTGTCAGAGATTCGGGTGTTATGCTAGTAGTGGCTAATGTGGTCTTGAGTCTCTAGTCTCAAGCTAGGTCTCCTTGATTTCATGTTGTTTATGAAGAAGGAGAACCAGGAAATGAGTCGGGGGAAATGCAACGCTACCAATCCACGGCCGAGCGACGTGCGTCACTGCGACGTGTAGTTACTTTTTTCGAGAGGTGCACGTCGGGCTACGGCGTATGGTACGGCGTAGAAGCAGAGGGGTCTGCGGGGGTACGCCGTCGATTCGACGCAGAAGCATAAAACAGCCTTCACTCTCACGCTCTATTTGGCGAAGTATTTCCAAAGTTTCTCTGAATATATTTGTTAACACAGTAGTTAAAGCAATAGCTACAAACCAGACATACATACTGATATTGATTGTATCAAGCATTACCAATTCTGATCACTTTCACAAAGAGTGTATAAACATCATGTGTAATTAACATTGTTGGTTTATGTTTTTCCAGCACCACTAACATGAGAAAAAGTGTGCTTGCTGGTTCTATAAATAATGGACTGTCAGAAATGTTATGTGTTAATGTAAGGTTGACAGTTGTGTGAGGGAAGACAGCATGTCTCACGCACTCTTTTGTCCTCCTCCTCTCTTCAGACTGGGCCTGTCTCCCTCAGACAACCTGGTGGGCTTGGGTTCTGCATACTGACAGTAATAATGGAGGATAGGATAAAACCCATATTCTGCACTATCATTGTTGTTCAAGAATGATGTTGAGATCCTGAATCCCAGTCAACGTCATATAAGAAGTTCCTGACTGTAAAGCACGATGACAATGACTTTCACACACATGACATGGCCAAAGAACTCCTCCCCTTAAGATGCCTTCGTCTGGAAATCATCTCACAGTATATACGTATGATTAGTATAAGTGGCTGCATACCACCACTTCGAAAGCGATTCCCACAGTAGCTTTAACCCTTTCAGAGCTGCAGTGTGAGATTAAGACTCATAACATTAGTTAATGCTATTTTTTTCTGGAGTAGTCCCTTATCCCAGTGGTCTGAAAAGCTGAAATATAGATGCCAATTAGAGTCAGTCAAGCAAGACTGTAGGATTTTTCCGCACCGTATTCCGTCCTTTGGTGAACTCATCACTATGGGCATCATCCAGCAGCCGAGCACAAAGCCTTTTACGCAGCAATGTTGTAAATTCCTACCTTTGAACCTGCTTCCTGATAGCAGTGAATGTAAACAAGACACCAGCTTTCAAATGCCGTCTCCCCAGCAGTCAGTTTAATGGACAATCCTGACCACCCAGCAGACAATTAAACAGAGGCAAATTACGCAACACACCACTCCTGGATTAATAGCTGTCTGTAGGTCGCAATAGTGGTGACTTATCTTGTGCTACTGCCACAGGTAAATGTAGACGCAGCATCTAAAGTGGCCAGTGACTTAAAACTTAGACTTAGACTTAGGCTTCTTGGTCAGTGGGTCGACCTATGTAGTCTCCGTCCTCCAACAGTGCACCTGATTTCATCTAATCCTCTCTTTGCTCCTTCCAGTTCTTCCTCTCTTGCTTTATCTCATTCTCTTAACAGTCTTCCTTTCTGCCTCCCTCCGTTATCTCCGCAGCCCCTGTTGCAAGTTTAACAGGACAGGTTAGAGGGAAGATGATGTTAATTTGTATGCCTAAGCATCAATATAGATTTTTTATTTTATTGCAGCAATTATAGGCAGAAACTCTAGCATAGACTCCTTGCATTATGACTTTACAGCCCACTTAGATGTTACAATTTTAGAATAAGTGTATTTAGCTTTATGAAGTCTAATAGGAACATGCAAAATTCATGAAGGGGCAAAAGTCAGCCCGCTGTGGCTCAATTCTGGAAAGAGGACTGCTTTCTTTTTTTTTTTTTTACTGAATTGAAGCTGAATGATAATGTATTTGCATGGCTGATTGATAGATGAAGATGCACTGAAACCTATTGGTTCCAGGCGACATTGTTTATTAAGCAGAACAAATTGTGAAAGCTTGCTACATCTGCCCCCCTAAGGCAACTCTCTCACTCCTCGCTCAGTCAGAGATGTTCTTCCCTGCTCTATCTCTCTGCTAAGATGAATAATGCATGTACTTCTTACACAGATTGTTTTGCTCTGGGACCAAGTGGAAAGTTTGATTTGTAGTAAGTTTGTGCATCCCTTGAGGCCCTAAGAAAGGCCAACAGCACTTTGCTCGTGTGTATCCAAGAGATGCAGAAGATAATTGCAGGGGGCTCTGATAGAGTTGTTTGTGTCTCTCACACCTATTACCTTGATTAGGTTTATGGTTTTTCCACCAAATACAATGGTGACTAAGACACTCAGGGAGAGAGAAGTGGAATAAATGTGTAAGAGCTAGGGTCTCCATAGAAAGGAAAGAGCAGGTGACATTAGGTGATGAAATTGCATAAGAAAGAGAACCCCTTGCGTGTTTGTACGACACTAATGAGGTATGAGTGATGCCTACTTTTTCCATAATCACTAAAGCTTTTTTCCCAGTGCTCTGCACAGCAAAAATCTCACAGATCATTTTAGGCTCCTTTCCACCACATAAATTTGTAAAATGTAAGCTGCTGGGTTTGAAGAGGGATATTATAGCTCCTTGTGCATGTACCAACAGATGGTTGGAAATTATTGTAATCACTTTAATGACATGGCTCCTCTGCTCTCCCGTTGTTCGATTTAGATTAACCGCTCACAATCAAAACATGAGAATAATACCAGATACTGTTATAATTGAAGATTTACATTTTGACTGACTTAAACCATAACGAGGTATGTTGTAGGGCTGATGCTTGTGAACATCACGTTTATTTCCATCTAGCAGAAAATGAGATATCCCTTGCTTTCAAGAAATCAAATCTGTATGAGATATACTCTGATGAAGGACTATAGGGACCAACATGTTAGTTTGATGCAGTTAATAAATAAATCTCTTGAGTGTGTGAACCTCTCCCTTTCTGCTACTATGTGAGGCTAGAAAACATAGGATTGAAGTTTTCACAAGCATCATTTTAAATCTATATGTATATATATATATACAGTATATAATGTATATAAGGATAGTATAACATATATTAAGCTCCTCTCCTATGCACTTACATAAGAAATAATGCATGTGTAAGTACTTTTACACATAACAAGCATAGACAGTAAAATAATGGACACAGTGACATCATATACTTCGACGGAGACCAAGTAAGTCACTTTTCCGATGATGGCTGAGCGTTACTGCGCAGCCTCAAACTGAGCTTGACTACATTGATGTGACATGAGCAACCTGTCTGAAAGTTTTAAGTCTTCTGGTAGCTGTGCCAAGAGAAATCACAATCATTCCGAATCTTGCAGAGACGGAGAGCGTAGGTATATGTAAGGAGATAACATAAGCACAGGCTAATTATTACTAACTAACATGCTAGTTAACATTAGTAACTAAACTTGAACAGCTAATGTAAGTCGAAACTGCCTGCGAGCTTCTCCTGACTATAGGGTAATTTCTCTATTGTGCAACAGAAAGTTGCGTGGTTATGACACAATTGTTAGCCTATTTTTACAAAAACGTCTGCTACGGGGCCATAACGTGAGATACAAGGTAATGGAGCCTTTTAGACATTCTCGTATTTCTTTAGAAATAAACAATGGACAAATCAAGTCTTTAAAAGCTTCAGATGTAAAGTTATTCGCTGTCAAAGTGATGCCAAAATGAATGGGAGTCAATGGAATGCTAACGGAAGGTGATGGCTTGTTAGCCTACAATCTACCCATAGGAGGTACACTTTTCGGATGCTCGCTTACCCCCTTGATAACAAGTGGGGAAGTGTTCATAGCTAGTGTGGAGTTTATACTTTTATTTAACTGTGTATACTGTAAATAGGTTAACATACAACTCACACATTCTTGAGCCAGCAGTTTGTGGTGTTGCTGAATTGCATTACATTTTGATGAGTGGTGGATGAGGAACATTTTAATATAAAGTGCAGTTTGATGCAACATAACCTCAAAATACACTCATGAAATGTTGCATAGAGTTGAGTGAACACTGTCTGACACAGTCTCACAAAGCTATGCAGGAGTTATTGTTACTATGCCCATCACTTGTATTTCTTAATGGATTAACTGCTTACTATTGAGTCTCATCGTCGTGGCCACATATCTCTCTCCCTCTTTCCTTCTCTCTCTAGAGACAAGCCAGCAAACGAGGCAGTCAACCAGCCTCTAATGCTCTAGCATGTTTGGCTTAGTTCTAATCCCCCTTGGCTCACTTTAGCCATTATCCAGTCAGGGCTGCAGTTAACAGGCTATATTATGACCAACCAGAGCCGTCCAGGGTCAATATGAAGAATATGCAGTTATGGGAATAGCTCCCAAGCTTTGCATTTTCTCCTGAGGAAAGCAAGGCTCCTTTAAATCTTCATATGTTACACAAATTTATAGACACATATGAGGAGTAAGGTGCAGTCACAGTCATCTTGTCTTGGCAAGACATTCGGAAGCATAATGCTGCCTATTCACAGTTAAACCGTCCTTTGTATAATGTAATGGAGGTGTGCGATATTTCAATGTGAGGATTGTGGGGTTTGAAAGAGGATTGAGGTCTTAAGGTAGATTAAATACAGCAGTGGGAGATGAATGTATTCCTTCAGGGTTTGTATTTAAAAAATGTCATGAACTGTGTATTGTGTTTACATGCAATGATTGATAGGCCTCCTGCTCTACCTACCAGTTCCTGTCACTTTAGGTACACTCAGACTCTGTTAATGTTGCTCATAATGTCTACAATTGTCTTCTTGATGATGATTGACCAGCTCCTGCCTGACAGTACTTTAAACCTGCCAGGGAGCTACTGTGTCAATGTTCATCTCCTCTTCCTGTTTGGGGGCTTTTGTAAGTTTTGACTTTTAAAAAGTGGAAAGAAGATAACATAATGGCCTGCAGCGAAATTGTAAATCAGTATGTTTGTGTTCTTTTTGCAGGGAATTGATGCCCAAGTCATCAGAGGGCCAGCTGACGATGGAGAAGACCCCCAGCTACTATGTCACCAAGGAGGTCCCTGCAAGAATCTACACCATGTCTAAAGACACAAAGCTGATTGTAGTTGTCCGGGATCCTGTCACCCGGGCCATCTCAGACTACACCCAGACTCGCTCCAAGAAGCCGGACATCCTCTCTTTCGAGAGCCTGACCTTTAAGAACACGTCAGCGGGTCTGATTGACACCACATGGAGCGCTGTTCAAATTGGCATGTACGCTAAGCACCTTAAGTGCTGGCTCCAGTACTTCCCTACGGAGCAGCTGCTGTTTGTCAGCGGAGAACGTCTGATTAGCGACCCTGCAGGCGAGATGGCTCGCGTCCAGGACTTTCTTGGGCTCAGGAGGGTGGTCACGGAGAAGCATTTCCACTTTAACCCAGCAAAGGGCTTCCCCTGCCTTAAGAGACCTGAGGGGAACAGCAAGCCACACTGCCTGGGCAAAACCAAAGGCAGGACCCATCCTAATATTGACCCAGAGGTGGTGCAGAGGCTAAGGGACTTTTATAAACCCTTTAATAGCAAGTTTTACCAGATGACTGGTCATGACTTTGGCTGGGACTGAGAGGAAATCTATGATGATGGACTTATGCTGGTCCCTTGTCTGAATTTTCACTCTGGAGATATTGTTATGCCGTGTATGTACAGTATTTGGTGGATGTGTAAAAAGTTCAGAAATCTATTTTATGATAATTTATTGTTATGATATTAACTCACTAAGCTGCCTAAGCAGGTTTATTCATGATCCACAACATGCTTCATGTTCCAGTTTTAATTCTCATCAAGTACATAAACATTTTTATAAAAGCACAATGTTTTTACGGGTATAATGAGCAGGGTCAGTATTCTTTTTTCCCCCAAGGAAAATCTTTTTGGCCTCGTGGATAAATTCTTCTTCTCTTATTTTTCCAAATGTTGCTTTTGCTTCACCTTAAGCTGAACGAGATCCAACTTTACAAACAACTGGTAATATTCCCTTAACATTTGCCTGACCCTCAGAGGTCTGTGGACCCTCTTAGTCAGGTCGATACAGGACTCAGCTGATCCAGTGCCACTTGCCAGGTGGATCAATACAGTAATAGCTCCTCATCATGTCAATTAGACCTGAGTGATGGCACTTCTTGATCTCTCGAGCACCACAATAAAACATGGATCCATTAATGGTAGTAAGTTTATGGTTGACCCTTGAGCCAACTTCAAATTAATATAATAATATACATTTCCACTGCAATGTTTTGACTTTATGTCTATTTAGGAATGTTGATTAGGATACAATAGCGGTCCTGTCACGATACTTCTGGGATGTTTTTTTTTCTTCCAAAAACCTGCTGCACAGGCTTCAAAAAGCCTAATCATGTATTGCTCTTTCCAAAAAGGAAAATTATTCATATGGCTTAATCACATTCATTGATCTGTATTGAAATGGCTCTCATGGATCATCTTTTACAGCTTCTTTTATTTTCTTTATTTATTTATTTTGTACCACAAATGATACTAGATGTGTTAATGATGCCCTTACTTATGATACACCAACTGAAATAAGCATCTTTGTAGTTTAATTTCAGCGATAGCTGAAGAAAAGTAACAATAAACTTACTTAGGGCCAACATTCCTCATGTAAATTTCATGTATGGTTGAGTTTTATTCAACCTTTATAGACATACAATTGTCAGCATTTTAACAGACGTCATTCCATAATGATGTACTGCAACCCCGCTGTTATAGAGGCACTATGTTGCTGTATGCATTCTTTTACAAACATGTACTGTAAATCAAGCAGGTTTGACTGAGAAGTTAATTAAAAGGTGCAGTGATGTCATTTTTTAATGAAGTAAGAAATAAATATGTTTTACCAAAATCATAAACATTCTTTCATCTCTGGCTTTACTTTATTCAAATGATCATACTGTATAATATTAATAATACCGGTCTATGTCCTTGTTTTACTTTCTTAAAAATGTTGAACTTGTGTTACTCTTTAATGCACTACCCCCACCTTACCTGGATCCCTGCAGGCAAAGGTGTACTGCTGTGTCTAATTTACCATCAACTGGCTAATTAGCACAGCGGCATTAACTACTTTTAGCAGTCGCGACCACCCCACCCCCCCACCCGCTGCCACCAATGAGTGGGTTTAGTTGCCATGACCCCCAGAAACACATAACAAAGTGTCAGGTTTCTCATCTGGAGAGACATCACATATTTTGAAAAACATGAGCATTCCTTTATATCCCTGGATGACACTTAACACTCCTCCCTTGACAATATGAAGTGAGGTCAGGTTTCAAGCCACTGTTTGAATGTGTTTATGTGGGTGTGAACAGGAGGTTCTTTTTCCTGGCTGTGTGTTTGAGCCATGACCTGAAGCACACATAATCATGTTCATTATGCTGCTGATGATACAAAATTCGGTCGCAGAATTACAGCTCTATTAACGAACAACCTTTATTTAACTCTCCAGCAAAACACCTTCATTTACCTGGGGCTGCCAGAGGTGATGAAGCCAGTCTCCCTGGTGGCAGCCTAGCAGTCTGATCACTCAGGAAGCAGCTCCCTTCGCAATTACAGGGATAAAGGAGGGGTGCTTTAATTGCTAGGCTTCCAACTGGGGAATTGCTGTTAGCGCACATCCCTCCAGGCTGTTGTAAGGGCGACTGCTGTTGTTTGAAGGTTGGGAAGACAATAAAAATAAGACACCTGGCAGCCCTGTGCATCAAGAAACTTTACACATCTACTTGGCAGCTACCACTGGGGAATCAGAGCTGCTGAATACAAGTGAAAGAAAAAATAACATCATAGCCCAAAAGCAGACTGTTTGCTTTAGAGAACAGATGTAGAGAAATTTGGAGTTTGGGTCCTGCAGAGAATCATGTTTCTTAATGCACCTCGCTAGGGTTGAATTAGCTTTTGTAACTTTTTTCACATTTTGATTGCTGACCTTTTTTACTCCCACATGAATATAGTGAGCTATTATACAAGGTCAGGCCGCATATGACATCCAAAGTCTATTTTGTATTTAGATTCTCAAAGAATCATGAAAGTTGAAAAAGGTTGAAGAGCAGCAAATGTTTAACATTGTTGATTTGGTTTAGTCATCGACAGGAAGAACGGTTCCAGTGCAGCTGGCGCTTTTTTAAATACTGGAGGTATTTATCTTCAAGCACCATGAAAGCCTGATCTCTAGGACAGAACTAACATCTCTGAAATCTACAGAGCACCCACATCAGAAAGATAAGAATGGGGACATAATCATTCTTACTGTGGTTAAACTTTGTTTCAGAGGTAAGCAAGACAATTGCCTTCCTCTCTTGCCCTTAATCTTTTATTCTGCATTGTCCAAACCCTTAATCCTAATCCGATTGGAAGGGCAAGCATTAAACTGAGACAGTAGACTTGGAGTTGACATATACTGTATGTGCTGACATAGCTAATCCAAATCCAATCCCTTTTCCAAAATGGTTTCTAAGTGTTGTGTGAGACCAACTTGATTTACCCAACTTAAAACACAACATGGGTGAGAATGTATGTGTAAAGATAAGGCAGATGTTTTTTCTAAATTACAGATTTGTGCACAACACACCCACTACTTGATCTTGTCAGGTCAAATCTACTGTAGAAGTGCAGCTAATGTACATCAGCTCCTCATTGGCAGGATTCAGTGAATGCTTGATTGCATCTAAAAACAACTTGTCATAACACATAGCATACTGAACACTTCTCAACACGTTCTTACGAGAATATTAAGGCAGATTTGTTTTAGGCAACAACAGAGCTGTGGTTTAGTACAACTCATTTTCTCTTATTGCTCCAGGGCTCAGTACATAAAAAGGACAATTCTGTGTAGAAATGAATTTTCAGAATGTGGAAGCTTCAACAGTTTATTCAACATCTGTGAAAAAAAGATGAGAAGGAGGAGTAATTCTCTTTTGATAATCAAAATACTTATTGTTACTCACTGTACCGGTTACAGTGAGTTTGCTACAGCACTTTGTAGACATATTAACACTGTATTGCACTAGGATAGCGATAGGATAAAATATATTCAAACCACATAACAGATTTTCACTTTCACATGAATGGAGTTATAGTTTAGCCTTTTTCAGAACATTGAACATACTTCACATTTCAGCGGTGAATGTTATCAAGTCTCTCTAACACGCTGCTCATTTTTACTTATTTATTTTTAGCTCATCATGGGCTGAAACAGATGGGATGAGTCGTCAGACCTCTTTTTAATCACATTTTTGATTAAGTAATTGCTCTGACTTTAATAAGTGTTCAAGCTTTAGCATAGCTTTACTTTGTGTGCAGTTGGTTGGTATTATAATGCCACTTGAAATTGCTCTCATCTTGTCCTTATAGGAATTTTGTTTACTCTGGATTATGTTGCAGTTCAAGTTCCCAGAAGACAAAACCTTTTGTTCGTTGTCTTTAAACCATTAACCTTATGCAAGACAGCTGATCTCCCCATTGCTCTTTAAAGGGTCGAGGCTTCCGGCTTTGTCCAATGAGATTATTAGACTTGACATATGGAACTCAACATGGCTGTTAAATTTGAGCTTTGAAGTTGCTTGTATTTTTTTCTTTCATCACCATGCCAATCATTACGATTAGGCGAACATTTTTTATATGCTTCATTTTGATCAGATTTTGTTAATATAAAAAAAACTATATTTCAGTCCATATTGTTCAGAGGACAAATCACAAATACTGTGATGTTGTGAAGCCTGAATGTTGCATCACCTCCAGTGAAATCCACGTGCTGTAACCAGAGATTCCCTGGAGGAAAGGTATGAAGCGAGAAGTGCCCTCTAACCAGTAGAGGCAGTTCTGTCGTTAATGTTCATTCTGTGGTCTCCCAGCACTATTTGTTGCAGTCGCCCGCCAGCCTGGTACCACTTTGGACTCTCCATTAGGCCAGACAAGTCCTCTTCAAATCCCAGTGGCATGCCATTGTAATGATTGTGATGATGATTTATCACTCTACCTCACTCATTGAGTCCCCGATTGCAAAACCATCCTTCCTGCGGAATTGTTGGACGAAACTTCATATTTGAACAGCTCTGCTCAAAGCACAGTAATAGTTTTGTTTGTCTTATATGATGCAACACATTGTCTTTAAGGCTTTTTATCTTTTTATAATTTCCTGTACATTTAATTTACAGCATTAGTTGCTCAGGATCTGCCACCTGTGACCACACCCAGCTCAGACATCCCAGAGCTTTTACAGTCTTATCCTGCTTTCTCTGTAATGAGTTGTGCACAGCCCCCTAAAGTCTCTATGGACCAATGTCACCTTCATAATCCAAGATTTGGACCTTGAGGGGTGAGGGTTTTGTGGTACTCTCAGTGGGATTACTGACTGACTGCATGGTCTGTCGTCTGTCTGCAACCTCCAGAGAGGCCAAGCAGGAAGATCCTTTAGCTGGTGCTAATCTGGAGTGGAAGGCATATCACTGTCTGAGCTGGCCTCACGACCAGACAGTTACATTTATCGGTACACATGTGTCATAGATAAGGATATTTTTAAAATAGTGTTTCTGACTGCTGGACATGGCAGAGACAAGCCCACATGGTATTGTAATTAAGTTATGTTGCTAAACATATTTCATTATGGCTGGGGACAAGGATAAAAAGGGTGGAGTGTCAGTTCACAACTCAAGGACTTGTTGGCTTCTAACAGAGATTTTACAATAACAATTAACTAGAGACAGTAATATGTGTGCCTTGAGCATCGGGGAAACACTTCACACAGAGATCCTTTCAAGGCTTTCAGGGATTTAATCTGATTTTGCAATTAATTGGTTCGTTAAACTCCTGCTCCTGGGATTAAACGGAAAGTAAAGCAATGCCAGAATGGAGTTGATAATTTCCCAAGACAGCCCCTTGCACCAGACTCTGTTCATCTCAAATCCATACAAACGTATCAATTATCTTTCCTAGAGTATTTTTTATTTCTTTTCCTTATTTTCAATAGGGCTCAAGTTTGTGACAGCCAAAAAAACTAAATTTCATATAAATTCTAATATATTTCAGGTGATTATTCGTGCATCAAAAAGGAGAAAAAAAGCTACCAATCAACGATTGGTTGTGTCATCCTTAGCTGTCAGTTGCTTAAGGCTGCGTTCAGGCTTGCGTCTTTTGCAATGCAATGTAACATCAGCGCACTATACTGGCCATTGAAATGTGTGCAAGCGTACATTCCAAGTAGAGGATGTACCATGTAGCATTGTAGTGATCCTACAGTTTATCTTATGCTACGCTATCTTTAGAATATTTTCGCCACTTCACCTTGCCGTCAGAGAGCCCTGTTTAGGTTTATATGGGGGGAACTGAAGCCATGCTCATACTGTTTTTGTCAATGGATTCTGGTTGCTTTAAAGAGAGCATAAAACAGCCTTAGTTCCCCCCACGTTAGTCTATATCCTGCGTTCCACTTCAGGGATTGCTCTGGTGCTGCAGGAAATTCCGCCGGATGCATGTATTTTCCTTTTCCTTCCACTTTCTAAATTCGGTGAATTTATGAGGACTATAATTGTTGACTGCTCCTCAGATCTCTGCATGGTAAATTGAGACAGCTAGCTAGACCATCTGTCCAATCTGAGTTTTCTCTCGCACAACTATTTTGCAGTGGCTCTGTGCAGAGTTTAGCACCGCCCATGACGATTCTGATTGGTTTAAAGAAATGCCATTAAACCAGAGCATGTTTTCCTCCCATCCCCAAATGCTATGTGGAGTAGCAAGACCGTCCTTCAGCGCGCTTTGGAGGAGGGTCTGGCAAAGCGAGACTACCCCCACGTAAACGTAAACAGGGCTATCTGACGGCAAGGTAAAGCAGGGAAAACATTTAAATATAGCGTACAATTAAATTCATATTGATTTTTTGTTAGGTGGGCTTCTTTAGGTGACTAAACACACAGTACAGTACATTGCTTATAGCTTCCGTGCCTGTCCAGCTGCCTGCTTCTCCAAACTAAGGACGTGCCGACTGCCATCTACTGTAGGTAATACACTGACTATGGATAAGTACCTCATCCAACCCCACTTAAAAAAAATCCAAACAATCCCTTTAAATTCTACAAAGGGTGAAAGGACAATTGCAGCATTGACTGAACCACCTGTGTAAATATTGCAAACTTTTCTTTGCATCGTTGAGCTCTTCACACTACCAACCACTAAATTATAGTTGATTATGATTATGATTCATAATTGCGAGCCTCAAATTGAAAATAAGGATGGCATTCACTCGCACTATCAAATTTGATATCTTATATAACGCTTGCAAACTATTCCTGTTCTTAATGGGTCCCGTCCTTGATCTCCCTCCCCCTGCTGTCCTCAGTTGGAAAGCAGCGAACATCAAGGTCCTGATTCGTCATGGGCTCTATCGAGTAGAATTCCTTGTGTTGCCATGGTATCTGGGAGTGCTGTCACTCATTGTAAGATGACAAGCTCTCATTTCTTTCTCCGCTACTATGTGTGCTCTTTTGAGAGTGTTGTTGTTTCTCAAACTTGAAACGTGTCAGATGTTATGAGAAATTATGGTTTATCTGCATGCTACCAAACAAACTGTAATCATTGATTTAGCCAAACAGTGGGTCTGCTAAAGAATGTATCTCAAGTCAAGCTTTTCTCTCACACAAGATTAGATTAGATTTCTTTATTTAAAAGGGACAACGCACATTAATCAACACAGAGTCCAACATGTAAATGTGCTAGATTTAGCCATACAGGCTAATTTTCATCTGCAGTCCCTAGCAGGTTGATGGCTTAAACTATTCCAGATCAATCAAATCAGACAACTGGCAGGTTGATGGCATGAGAAAAACACAACTCAAGTATCATACACAATAGACACAGGTAAAAGTGCATAGAAACACATTAGAATGCATCAACAACACATAAGCACACACAGAGACACTACTATAGCGACAAAGACAAACACATTATTCCCATCCCAGTCTTCTTCCTCTTTCCCTCCGTATCCAAGCCTGTGCTGCATCATACCACATCTAAAAGCCTCAGCAATTATCCTGTAATTCATTCAAACCCTTACTCTCCGCTGCTTTTCCCTTTGATGACTTCCATTAAGTCACATTGAGAGAAAACATGCTGAACCCCAAAGCCCAGTTTTTCCATTCTGTGGGTATGCACCAGCTGGTCGAAGTTATGTGGAGGAACTCCTCTGATCTTCTCTTTTTCCTTCCTCGTGGCACAATGAAGCTACTCTGCTATTGCTTCACAACACAGCCACTGGTGCTTGACATACTGTATAGAAAACACTGTTCCCAGTATCATTACTGTAACATATGCAGTACCTACAGCTTTATTGTTCACTGGGTTATGACAGCTCAAAGTCTTCAGAGTAACAAGGTTCACAATTAAGATGCTCCTATTCTCTCTGCCTACGTTTCAACCAATGCCTGATGATTACAACAGGAGAGTTGTTGCAGTACAGTATGGAATTAATTTCAGCCTTTACCACAAGAGAGATCTTTATCTAGGCCATCCATCCCATCTAGAGGGCAGAAACTGTCTTTGTTCTGTTGTTTTCCTTCATGTGTCACCTTCCATTTAAATGTTCAGTGAGTAAGTGTTACATTTATGTCAGCAGCAGTGCTGAGGGTGCTGAGTGCCGCTGTGCTAGTTTGAGAAGGTGAGGCTCCAGACCCATCAAGGTTTATTTCAATCAAACACCTCCAATCTGTTATACAAACTTAAAAATCTCTTCTCACCTGTCAGAGCATAAACCGTTTTAAAGAAAGTAACCCATCAAAGTGAGGGATTATGGGTTATTGTTGGCATTGGCACTGAGTTTGTCATTGTTTTTAGTCAAACAACACATAGTGAGAGAAGATTAATTATAGGCTCTGTTTTACAAGATTTTTGCCCCTTCAACCCTCTGGAACCACACTGCGTAAAAAAATATTTTACTAATGAGCAAAATGATGGCATTTCTGAGTAGCCAACATATTGTCAACACAACAATATGACATACCTGCCTCAAACATGTTTTGACTAATGCATTACGCATAGAAATAAAGAACTTTGGTTCAAGAGATTAACATCCGCACAAACCTTGGATTACTTTTAACGGCAAACTTTTTTAATGTCCACTTCTAATACTTTTCTCATTCTCACTTTCTTCAATATCTGTGCATGGAAACTATGGTTAAAGTTGGGGAAACATTGTGGTTATGGCACATAATCTATGGTTAAGGTGTGGTTAGGCTTATACATCTAAACTAGATAAATTTATGGAAAGATTGTAGTTGCTGTTGACTTTTCTTCATTTGTAATAAACATTGGCATTTGGAGGTGAGGATTTGTCCAATAGAAACTTAATTAAGGACATCTGGATGGACACTGACAAGGGTTGCTTTCCATGACTTAATGTGACTTCATCACCATTACTACCCTTTTCTAAATTGTTTCTCCACTTAATTTAGAGCTTGAGGTGGCCAGAACAGGGCAGCAAATCCATCAAACATACAAATAAATAGATAGCCTGACTAAAACTAAGGTTATCATTAGTGCTACTAATTGACAAGAGTCCATGATTTGTGTTGCATTGTAGCGGGGAGATGGAGAAGAAAAGTAAATATCATATTTAACAGTAACTTCTTTAGCACAAGCCCAAGGATATTTCCTAACCTCATGTACAGAGATGTTTTATTGAGTGGGCTTTCAGACGACCACCCACTCGATCCTGCTCCCTGCCCAGCTCTGGCTCTCCTGACTTAGCTGCTGCTGCAACCTTCATTAGTGCACAGAGGAAAAACGGTGGGAGGGATAACACATCGTGGGTAGGTGGGTGGATGGTTCAGCTTTGCATCTCATGTCCTCATAGCTTAAACACACACACACACTTAGTACTTGATGTCATCCCACATTTGCAGTATTGTGACAGTGTCCCCGCTACATCCAGTTATTAACTTCACACAGTTAAACAGTTTGCGTTCCTCTCTGGTCACTTGCCAAAGCATTAACCAGTGACCCACGTCTTAGATGAATGGTAGTTGCTCTATATTAGGAGAGACAAGGCAGAATAATTCAATTATTCCTCCAGTAATACAGTTACTATTGTTATTGTAATGACTATATTATGTTCAGAGAATAGGCTGCATGCAGTTTTTTTTCACTGCTATACTCATAATTATTATGATCATATGATTATGATGTTTCATGAATTTATCAATTTTCTCTACTCAATGAACAGGTTTTGTCAGAGAAGATATCCTTTACAATTCAAATATATAGCTTCTACTGCTTACTTTGAAACACATTCTGTTTGGATATAATGTCTTTTTGGTTCAATTGGATTGTCACCTCTGATGTTCATTTGCATGGTTTGCAGCAGACTGGGATGTGGTCATCATGAGGACCACAAGGTCTGAAGTCAGGTGGACTACTATCTTTTGCCGCATATCCACTGTATGGTACGGCCCGGCTCTACTCAACTCAACTTGCTCTTTTTTTTCCATTAGCAAAAGTTGTAGATAGACCTTTGTACCTGGTAGGCCTACTATTTTTGGTACCATTAATCCAAAAGTGTCTCCATGCGATCTGAGCTGATACTAGAAGGTGGAGTTAAAACACTGCAGACCACTGATTGATCACAGAATGGTACTGAGAGTGAGTTTAGTCCAACTGAACCAGGCAGTGGAAATGAAGCATTAGGATGTTGTCCATGAGTGATGGACCAGAGTAAGACAACGGCTGTAGTAATGCTACTTTGTATCAAATATGAGGACTTAGCTTTAATGCAATGCTCTCACTTTAACAGTCAATGTTCATTCCATCCCTCACTTAGCCTACATTCACAAGAAAGATTTGGGTTGTGACTGACAGAATAGGATCAAGTGGCTGAGATGAGGTTTCTCTGTAGGCCAAGAAAGAAAACAAGAAGGCGTACCTCCTTAAAAACATACCTACTACACGTTGAGGTGACTGCGGCTACGGAGATATCACATGGAAATCGGAGGACCTTTGATTGGTCAGTTTGGACTGCTTGTGTATTCTAATTCTACAAGATTCTGTTGCAAGTAAATACAAGTTGAAGAAAGGCTCAGTAATCTTCTACTCTCGTAAACGTACTTTCTCACCGTCACTTGTATCAGAAAGTGAACAAAGAATGTAGGCACATTTATTGTTGAAAATATAATTAAAGTACAATACTGCCTGCCTGACCATGTATGATACAAGCTGTCACTCTTTGACCAGGACAAGCAGTGAAAATAGATACAATGATGGATGGCACTTTCGGGTTATAATCAGGAATGCTGTGTTAAAAAAAAGTTTCCACTTCTGTAACCGAGACAGAGAGGAGCAATACATTCAAATAGTCTGCTGAAGTTAAAGAGACATGAGGAGTTTACAAAAGTGTTGAAATGAAAGGTAATGTTCTCTTTTTTCACCTGGAATATCATCTGTTTACTGTCGCCTGACTTCAACTGCAATGTGTTACATGCCTACACTGGGAAGTAAATTGTCAGTGAAACCACGTTCCAGTAGTATGATCCTTAATAATCTGTTATTTTGCAAATTATGTTTTTTATTCTCTTCCCATTTGGTCTGTCAGCGCTGTGTGACTGTGTTGAAGCAGATGAATGCATGTATGTGTGTGTGTGTGTGTGTGTGTGTGTGTGTGTGTGTGCGTGTGTGTGTTTGCGTGTGTGTGTGTGTGTGTGTGTGTGTGTGTTAAAAGGAGGGGACGTATCCACATGAATGAAAAGACCAAATTCCACCTTAATCAGAAACAAATCATGGCAAACCGCTGGATCAAAGACTTGTCAGCTTTAAAGATGGCTTCCTGTCCTACGAACTTTGAAAAATCGCTTTTAGCTCATCGAGAACTCAACATCCACCCCGAGTACAGCTCAGAAGGTTCAGATGTTCTTTTCAAAGGGCCTTCTCTCTCTATTCTCTTTTCCTCAGCTCTCTCTCTCTCCTCCTGCAAATAGTTAACAGGCAAAAATGAAGCTCAATATCTGACCTACATTGTAAGAGCGGGGTCTGGAGCAATTAATCTTTCAAAAAGCTTCTTGAGATAGGAAGCAAGTGCACACCACCCTTTCCTTAATTTAAATTGAAGGCAGAATAATAGCTGACATGGCACACTGCCCCTTTTCCTCATCTTTGCTATTCATTGTTTATTCCAGCGCCTAACACAAATCCATGTCAAAGTTCAACAACAGCCCGAGGTTCACATAGTACATCATGTCAGATATTTTATGGGGTGTGAATTGGGAATTCATGCAATATATTATCAAAGAAAGTTGTCTGATTTTGTACAACTAACACAATATTTGACAATTATTTCATGAGAATAAATGGCCTTTTTACTTTATTTCCTTTTTTCTACACCAATATTAACTGTAAACTAAATTTGGGTTCCCTCCGGACATCTTTTACAACATATTGAATACAATATAAATGAAAAAAACTCTCCTTGGAATAATAATTTGTGTCCGATATGTTATGTTTACAAAAGAAAGTTCAATAACCTTGTTAAAAATTCCAGAAATCATGATTATGCAAATATTGTTAATTTCAAAAGGAAACAACTGGACGCCAAAAATCTCGTACATCACTGAAGTCCATTCTCAGTCTTCATGTTTACACATCACACTTGTGTAAATTGCATATTGGACCATGATTAGCTTACAAAGTAGTTGTGATGTCACAAAGTCCTGCTCATTCATACTCGATAGATTCAAGGTGAGCACAGAGAAACTTTCCCCTTCAATTGGTTAATGTGAAAACAAGCTTCTGGTTTCAAACTCTGCACATACTGTACATCATTATGCACAGTGAGGGTCAAACACCCAAGTGAAGTAACAATAAGCAAAAGACATTTTTGAGTAAAGTTTTGTTGAAATAATTGAAAATTAAACAGCCCTCTGTAGGAATTTAAACATTGCTTCGAGGGATACCACATTTATAAAATCAATGGGATAAACTCAGAAAGGATTGGCAACAATTTACCTTCCAGGTGAGAAAACCTCTGTGCGAACATTTCAGCTGCACTATGTCACCATGTCACTCAGTATCGAAATTTATTTCATGATGCCCACAACAGACATCCTGCAACGTCCTGCCTTACGGTGTTTAAAGCAGTCTGCACCAAGATCAAATAGACTTTGGTGAGCCACAGCCGTCAGGGTTGGTCAGCTACACTCACCACTCATCTTTAGCAGCGGTTGAGAAGGACATGTGAACGCTCAGAGGCTTTAGCATGAGGCTGGTGTGGTCCGGACATCTGGCTGCGCAGTAGCCACACACTATCACAAACTATCCTTGGTGTATTTTTGTTTACATGTTGGTACAGCTAACACATGCAGCAAACATTTAAAACAGGTTTCATGAGTCCATGTTAAGCTCATAATAATAATAGTCACGATAAAGATTTAGGTTTTAACTTATCCAGCTGTGTGCAAAGGAATGTGTTGTGTTTACGTCTAAGTGTTTGCCTCAGTTGAGGGCAGAGTTTTATGGCCAGATCAGATTTATGATGCTTGTTGTGCTCATGGGAAATAGGGAGCAGAGGTAGGAACGTGTGACATACAGTCCTGTACTTGCATAGTCCTATTACACATCGAGAATCAATTAACCTTTCCAATTGAGGTGGCAGTGGGAATAGAAATGACATCAGTATGTTCTTTATGTGTACATATACTGTAGTGTGTAATTCAGTATACACTCATGTCACATTATATTTTCAAGTGCATCCTGTATGATGATTTCTTCTGTTGACAAATCTGTGTGTAACATGACCCCATTATGACTTATTAACTGATCACCAGTTGTTGTGTTTCACTGGGATGATATACAGCTTCGAGGCCATAGCAAGTCAGTATATTTGACTGCTGTGCTCCACCGTGGGCTTTACAGCGAACAAATCCTCATCTTACTCCTGTGAATCCAGCTTTTCGTGCCCCCAGGAATTTAGTGTTGACAAGACGAACATGGTGTGAACTTTGGAGCTGTCAAAGGCTTTTTGTCACCTTGACAGCCTCAGATGGAAAAGTCTCATTACAATGCATATGCACACTCGATGTGCCAATGGAGCTGTAAAAGCATGCGTTACGTCTATCAAAGATCTCTTATTTTTGCTCTTATTTCTATTCAGTGAATAGATGAATGCATGGAGGTTTTTTTCCAGTCATGTTTACAGACTTCTGAAAAATAGCTTAAAACCCATGTCGAGCAGCAAGGAGCAGAGAGCAGTAATGAATGAAAGAAATGAATGCATGGTTTAACAACCTCCTGCTTTCATTCCATTGGAGAGATGTAACTATTGCAATTTTGTATTTTTATTTGGGATTAAATACTGTATGTGTGCATCATGCAACATAACACTCTGTGAAAGCATGTCCTAAATGCAGGCTTTGTAACAAAAAGAAAACAGAAGGCAGGTGATTGTCCAAAAGCTTTGCTATCCTGTTTTGATGGAGTTGACAAAAGGCGTCATGCTTGACTTCACTGGCCAATCAGGAGACCTGTGTCTCCAGGTTGAAAGGTTAACTGGCTCATTAGTCAATGCCCTTTTTGATATGGCTAATTATCATCACTGTTTGCCATTGCCACTTGAGGCTTTCTAAGATGTCCAAAAAAATCCTTTTGAAGTTCTACATTTTTTTTTGAAGAATGAGCAATTAAGTTTGGCATGGTTTTGTTTGCAGAATAGAATATCTGATTATATGCTATTCATTCCTATGATTTGGGTTTATACATGTAGAGGATTAATTTATAAGCCATATTCCAGTAGCCAGAGTTATACTTGGCAGTAACGATGTACACGCCAGCTGTGCAGAGGGTGCGCCGGGGTTTAACTGTTTAAGTGTTTTCTTGCTCGTCAACAATTCACTCACCAATTCACACTTTTCCAAAACACATTTATATGGTTCACACTGCCTTGTGTGGGCCTGGGAAAATTTCTCTGCCTGACACTGTTGATGAAGAATTGAATAAGAGGCTCTTAGAAATGTTTGAATTAACCTGGCTTGTCTCAGTTAACTGTTATTTTGACGCAAGCATAATAGAAAATATGAAAGACGCTTCTCCAGTGCAAAGGAGTGGTTTTCAACAAATCATTCCTCTGAAGAACTTTGAACAAATGGTGGATCACAAACTTTCTTAACTTTTAATTACTTCAATAGCAGATTCTAATTGTTATGTCGAATGTGAAACTGATTGAGTTACACTATGGCCTCACACAAGTCGTCTTGATCTTATATTTCATGTTAACTTCCTTAAATGTTTACAATTAGACATGTTACGCAGTAATATTGTGTTTGAATTGAGATTACATTATTCAGATAATTAAATAATGTCCTTCCCCAGATGTAGTAATATAATTATCTATTGAAAACATCTGATAGGAGAAGATATTGTTACACACCTCTCATTAAAGTCAGGTTGTTCTCAAGTGACTTATGATGAACTAATAATATGTGCATCCATCCCTCTGTAGCTTTCCTTTTCAATTGTGCATACCCCTAAATCTCCCATCTTTGCTGTACACAGTATGGGTAATCATTAGGGATGTGGGTACATCCAGACTGGTCTGGATTTACTCAGGACAGAAGTGAAGTTATCACAGAGCAGCTGTTTGGCCTCTTTAGTCTGTAGGCAACATGACCGGTGGAGACATGGATGAGGTCATTAGATGAGACGATGGAGTCACTGTCAATATTTGCACAATGCAGACGTTTAGGTGAACCTATTAACCCCATCTGAACTTAGGAGTCTGTATTCTGAGAAGATATTTCTCTCTTTTCTCTTTCTCTCCCTCTGTCTTAATGTGTAGGTGTCTGACCATTCTCCCTGACAGGGTTAACTGTGGGATAACAAGATTTTGACTGGCTGCTTACAGCTGGGGTTCCTTAGTGTTTACAGGTTTATGCCAGCAACTTTAAAAAGGTTTTCTGGCCTTCGTGCTGCTTACATTGTCCAGTCTCTATTACATCAACACTCTTCACAGCCCTAATTGGGAATTCTTACTCATACATTCTTACACTTAAATGTGCAGAGAGGAAGTCATTTCTTTGCTACTTTAAATCTCCTTAAAATGAAGGCACGTTTTAGTTTACAGTAATTGAGAATGACATAGTGTTTATACTTTCTGAACATTATCAAATTGTCTTTTAATCTGTTACGCTCAGTAATTGTAAGCAATTTAAACCGACAATAACGTATAGCTTGTGGGGTGGTCCCAATGCCATAAGTGGACCTGGCTATTACTGTAACGAATTTGCAGCCGTAGCATAGCGACAGCAGACCTGCATTTCACAAGATATTTTGGCCTCAGCCATTTTTCAATTGATGAGGATGATTTGGTGTAAACTTAACATGGCTTATAGTGTTTAGAAGAGGACGAGGAAGAGGGAGGAAATAGGCCGTTACATCCAATCAGAGGATGCAGGCGATCCATAGGATTTTACTGCTGACGAATCAGTTAGATAAGAAAGGTATCCTGACAAAGACTATCTGTTTGAGCAGATTGAGTCTGGGAACTGGCAACTTCTGGACCTACCTGTGTGTGTGTGTGTGTGTGTGTGTGTGTGTGTGTGTGTATGTGTGTGTGTGTGTGTGTGTGTGTGTGTGTGTGTGTGTGTGTGTATGTGTGTGTGTGTGTGTGTGTGTGTGTGTGTGTGTGTGTGTGTGTGTGCGTGCGTTTAGCGTGTGCGTCCGTGGCGCGTCGGCGATGCGTGTGTGCTTGTGTGTGTGTGTGTGTGTGTGTGTGTATCTGGTGTGTGTAGCTTTGAGTATGTGAAGCTTTCAGCTAGTATAAGCCACAATCTCATCAACCTTTTTTTTCTGAACTTTGGGCAGTGGACTGTTTGCTGAAGGTGTAACTCTAGCTTCCCTTATTCCAGACTTCAGCAGCCACCAGGACTCTAATCATCAGTCACCAAAGAAGCTTTTTGAGGCTGGGAAGACAAACAAAGACACTCACTACAAACACCTACTGCTCGTCTGGTCTCAACTCCCTATCCACTCTGAAATCCACCGGGCAGACTGGGGCCACCGGCCAGGGTCAGTGAGGTTGAAATAACACAGCTACTTCAGTTTGACCCCTCAATTAGGTCACAACCGCCATCCTTCATTTGATCTGCCAACAGATATCACATCCGCCTCTCAGGCTTATTTAGCCCACTGACAGATGAATGCCTGTAACTGGATTTACGTATGTATTTATGTATGCATGCATGTATGTGTCTATACATTTATCTTTTTCAGGGTTACTCTGTACTACTGAGAAATCCAATAATGATGCATAAAAACTCCACAATAGATTATAAAAATAGCTACAAGAAACTAAAAGCTAATATTCACAAAATGGTTTACGTAATTTCACAAGGAAATATTAATGTGCAGCAGTTTCAGTCAAATTTGGAAGACACTAATTCTGGGAGTAATGTACAGAGGGGTTTCTTTCTGTACTGTCACCCTCTGAATCGGCAAGCAGCCTCCTGGCACTTAATAAGAGACTGTCACAATTTCACATCATTTTGATCACATACATTTAATATTTTCATTTTGGGGTGATCGCCTCTTCATTTATGCGTAAAGAGAAGATAATCTCTTTTGCTTTCAACTGTATCATGTTTTCAAAGACTTTTTTTTGGCAACTTTGTGTGTAATCGTCCTCACGTGCCTGGATGCGCAAGCTCTCACAAGATCTCTCAAATTATCTGCATATTTTCATCTCCAACTCAAATGTGGGAAGCGTATTTGAAGTCCATAAATGGATCAGCAGCAGTGCAACCGCCGCTCCATGTTTCCCCACAGTGAAGCATCTCGGCACTGTCACACTGCTCTCTAATTTGGAGGAGCTCTGCTCAGGCCTGAAACACCAGAGAGCAGCAAGACACTCTCCGGCTCGCTGTTGTATAATTAAAGGAGAAATGTTTGCCTCAGTAGCCTCGTCACACCTGTGCAAAAACCCTTGTTAGCCACCAGTGTTTGATTACAAGGTCTTTGTTGCTGGCTAGTGGCCACACAGCTTTTGAGCATGTCTTGTGTATGAGGTGTATGTGTATGTGACAAATGAACAGACAGAAATATGGAGGTAAACGTCATATTGAAGCACGTTAGCACTTCTTCCCAAATCCTTCCCATAAACTTATGTAACGAGATTTAATATCTGTAAAAAAAAATGACCGGTAGAGTCTCGCTAAATTATTAACTGTTTAATTTTAAGTCTCAAGTTACAGAAGCAATGTTATGAATCAAATATTATTCCAAATCACTTGGGATAAGTGAATACAAATTCGGAATGGAAAAAATGGAATTAAAGTCACAAACATAATCCCATAAATACACACTGTTTGTTAAACTTTAATCTAAAACTTAAAAGAAAATATATTCTCTTTTTTTTAAGTGTGGAAGTTTTGCATTGCATACTTCTTTGCTCTGTCGCTCCTGACAGCTGACTGCTCAAGGAAAATGTTTTTTTCACATCTGTGACCTGCTCTTTACTCTAAAACCATTCTATAAAGAGCATGAAGGGTGGGTGATTTAGTGTTTGTGGGATGTTATCCACACTCATACAGCAATTTAGATCATTAGAATCAATTTATTTTATGAGTGTGTTTGTAAGTTAGTTTGTGTGTGTATGCCTATGTGAAGTCATGTGCATTTGTGGTCTTTTGCGTATGTGTACAGAAAAGGAAAAAGTACTATTCTTTTTTCTCATGCCCGTCATCTTTATTCTACATGTGTTTATGTCTCCCTGTGAGTTTTAGGCAGGAAATTGAGCTGGGAGATACCTCTGCATGGTGGGGGTCTAGTGGCAAGATTTAACGGCAGGGGTCATGGGTCAAAGGTGCCTCCAGGTTCCAAATTTGCAACTTTGCCCAGATCCTGTCCGGGCTGCTGTCAAAGTGGGCAGCCAGCCGAACTCTAATGTGTATTAGCAAGACAAAGGGAGAGGAGAGGGGCGGGCATAAGATGGGCTTTGATTTCTCCGAGATTTATGGGCGTGATTAAATCAGCTTTGAATAAACTGGGCTTGCCTATTTTCTCTATCGTTTAGCTACATCTGAAGGCTCCGGGGTTTGTTCCGGGAGACAGACCCCCTGGATAAAAAGGCAACAAATCTAGAGAAAGAGGAGAGGAGGGCTGCAGCTTCCTCTGAAGTCCTCACATCTCCCATTCAGGAACCTATCAGCTGGCTGCAGTCCATTGTATGTGCTGCTTCACGACCATTACTGCCTCACCAGAGAAATTCCCAACCGAAAACTTATGGAAATGATCCTGATGCGTTCCTGGGATACCAAGAAAACACTTGGCTGCCTACATGTAAATGTCTTTGGCTGTTGTTTTGCAACATTTGAACACTTAGGAGAGTCAGACACGTCAGTGAAATATCCTGGTCTTTATAAAGTAGTTAAACAGTGTTGATGTATGTTAGCCACCAAGGTAAGCATCCAGGGGATGGTGATGAGGGTGGCTTCCTCTCAATCCCCTCTCCCCCATCCTGCATGTCCTGCAGTAAATACTAAGTGCCCCTCGGTGACCCTCCCAGTGATAAATAACCCTTAAGGTTAACCACGTTTGAAATGGAGCTGTAAGGCCATTAAAGGCCTCCGGAGTTTTCTTGACATCTTCAATATGTTATCTGTTTGCCCAGGGACTTAAACCAGAGCAACATTAACTGGCCTCTCTCTTGTGTCAGGACTGATGATGTTAGGAAGAGCCCTTTTAACCAACAAACCTGAGAATGTGATTTTAATCCACCATCTGCATGTTTAGCAGCCATAATATCTGTACAGTATAAAATTGATACAGGTTGCGTAAAATGTGTGTGTGTGTGTGTGTGTGTGTGTGTGTGTGTGTGTGTGTGTGTGTGTGTGTGTGTGTGTGTGTGTGTGTGTGTGTGTGTGTGTAATTGCACCTTGGCGTCTGGTAGGCAGCTAAAAAAAGGTTGGTGTTTATCTTTCATGGCTGCTGGTGTTATCTGTGATGATGTCTGGAGTCTGAAGATGCTCTCATTCATGTTGTACAGAACTAACATAAAACTGACATGAAACTTTTGGCCCATCTAACACTTATTTACACATTTAAAGTTTCCCCTCTGATTAGCATCTGTCCAACAGTAGTAAAAACACATATAGGGAAGGAACGTGGCTGCGTTTTCACAGTTGAATTATGTGAATTGCTATGTAGTATATGTATATGTATATATATATACACATACATATATTACAACCTTTTTTTAGCTGCCTACCAGACGCCAAGGTGCAATTACACACACACATACACACACACACACATATTTTACACAGCCTGTGTCAATTTTATACTGTACAGATATTATGGCTGCTAAACATGCAGACGGTAGACCGACAGCAATTCACATAATTCAACTGTGAAAACGCACACGTTCCTTCCCTATATGTGTTTTTACTACCGTTGGACAGATGCTAATCAGAGGGGAAACTTTAAATATGTAAATAAGTGTTAGATGCTCCAAAAGTTTAACACATAAGATATGTCTTCCAATACCATATAATCAATGTACAGGTATTAATAATGGCAGACACTAGGACCTTTTTATTAGTATACAATTGAATTTGTTCTAACAGGAATTTTATGAATGATTTTTTACTACGCCATGTGCACACTGTAGTTTTGTACATTTGAGAGCTGGCAGGCATAAACTTTGTTTCTGATGTTAAGTATAAGACATCTATAAACTGCATTTGATCAAAGAGCAGAATCATATTTCAATAATCCACTGTGGTGCCAACTTCTAAGAGGGAGCATGAGAGAAGATTAGTGTCATGTTACCCCAGTATTGTATGCTTTAAACCACAAACAGAGCAGGAAAATGTATCTTCTTCAGTGTGGGAGAAACAGCAACATACTGTATACCATATGACTCAAACAACAACATACAGAGTTTTGATTATTTTTTTCAAAATTTAAAAAGCTTCAGAAAAAGATCTTTGGAGAAAATTTGTTACAAGTAAATGTTGATTGCAGTCCCCACCTAGTGGAACTTTATGTAAGCAATGTGATCCTTCAAAATGTTCTTCTTGCCATGAGCATTCCCCACAGACTGCTTAGATGCTTAATGCAGGTTAAAACACAATTTAATGGACTCCTGCCAATTGGTTGTCTCCTAGACATGTAGAATAAAATATGTTCCACCTTTACCAGCTGCAACATTAGTGATGCTTACACATAACTAATTATAATCCAGTCATTAAATATATATGATTCTGAAATGGACCCCTCTGCATAATGAATACTTTGACTCTTGATTTTGATGCTTATACTTAAGTAAAAGTCTGGAATACTTCTGCCACCACTGACTAAAACAAATGCTGTAACATGTGAATAAATCCTATACTGACATCTAGTGGTGATACCTGCACCCCATAAATTCAGACAGTAGTCAGTTTCTCCAATGAGTGTTAAAAGCTTTACATTACTGTGACGTCTAAATATGTCAGATTTTTCATCACAAAGATGCTGTTGAGGCATTTTTTTCTGAACCACGTTTAACTATATTATTTTATGTGTTTTGCTAAGATAACATGTCAAGTTTCCAGCAGTTAATAAACATGTCCTCAAACTGTAGGCAGGTGGTGCTATTTGTTTAAAGTGTGTCCTTTTATAGTCAGGATAAATGTGCATGACAAGCTATTTGATCATCAGTTTTACAGAGAAATCCTTTTTATTAGAAGTCACTGTGTACAAACTTGTGATTTTTAATTTTTTAATAGCATTGATTTCTTTCACCAAGTCCTCATTCTGTATTTAAACTCAATGCATTTATCTTATCTGAATATGACTATGTGGCGTTGATATATTTCACCCTAAGGTGAACGTCCTGGGAGTGTTTTGTGTCACAGCTCCACCAAGTAGTACTTAATTAAATAAGCTACTACAAGGAGCTTCAACAGTCTTCAACACATGTGCTAGTCCCTGCATACTATACTGTTAATACATGAGCTAATATGAGTTCAGAGTAAGACCACTGAACAAGAAATATCAGGTTAAAAAAAAGGTCACTGTGTGATGTGAACACTAAATGTACAGTACAGGCCAAAAGTTTGGACACACCTTCTCATTCAATGTGTTTCTTTATTTTCATGACTATTTACATTGTAGATTCTCACTGAAGGCATCAAAACTATGAATGAACACATATGGAATTATGTACTTAACAAAAAAGTGTGAAATAACTGAAAACATGTCTTATATTTTAGATTACTCAAAGTAGCCACACTTTGCTTTTTTTGATAGCGCTGCAAACCCTTGGTGTTCTCTCAATGAGCTTCATGAGGTAGTCACCTGAAATGGTTTTACCTTCACAGGTGTGCTTTGTCAGGGTTAATTAGTGGAATTTTTCCCCTTATTAATAAAAAAGCAAAGGGTCGCTACTTTGAAGAATCTAAAATATAAGACATGTTTTCAGTTATTTCACACTTTTTTGTTAAGTACATAATTCCATATGAGTTCATTCATAGTTTTGATGCCTTCAGTGAGAATCTACAATGTAAATAGTCATGAAAATAAAAAGGAAACGCATTGAATGTGAAGGTGTGTCCAAACTTTTGGCCTGTACTGTATACTTGCACACAGGTCATTCAACCAATCTCTGTTAATTTCACATATATTTGGTTCTTCCAAAAAAGAATCATTCATTCCAAAGGGTTTATTTAGAAGAATAATGACACAAATGCAAACTGGGGTTTGTACAAAGCAAATTAATCACAGGACATGACACACTTTCATCACAAAGTAGGCTATACATTTCAAGAATAGTATAAAAAAGCACCATTTTTTTTCAAAACTAGATTACAAAATGCAAAATCATTTTTTTATTTGGCATATCAAGTACAATTATAATTCAGAAAAACTTCAGGAGTTTATTAAGACTTCTTATTGTTATCTTTTTTCTGAGGAGTGTTATCATTTCCTTCAAGACGAACACAGATATTCTAAGTAAGGCACGTGGTTCAAAGCATTTGACACTCTACTCTTGCAGTTTAAGCGACATCTCTTTGGCACAGCTGCATGATTTGTGAGAGACAAAAAATTCTATCACATAAAAGAGCATGATAATGTTAACTTGACAACACTATGTACAAAATGTATGTAAAAATGTTATAAATATGTCTAAAAGCCACAGACACTATGTACATCTTTGTACTGAAGCGAGGCAGGATTACTCATCTTTGTTATAATCACACGATTTGTGGGTGCCAGCATGCAACAAAAGTCAATATGTCGCCAACACATATATAAACACAGTTTGAAGACAATCTGTCACCGCGGGAAACATGTAGTGACACTTTGTTAAAATTCACAATGTGAACAGGTGTGATATTTTTCAGCATTTGATGGGAACATTATGGATACTGAAATACAGCAAAAAAGATCCCCTGCTATGATAAATGTCTCCCTTTTGTGTTTACAATTTTTAGTGACACATGCAATTTTGTTGTATTGTTGTGGGATGTCAGTCTGGTCTGTGGGCAGTAGGCACAGTGTGATGTTGTTGTAAGGGGTATCTTACAGTAACTACCCCTCCTCTTTTCTCCTCTGCTCCTTCTCTCATTCTTTCTTCCTCAGGACGATATAAATGAGGCCGCTGATGAGACAGAGAGGGAAAGCCACCCAGGCCAGCACATAGGCGTAGCCGAATTGTGTGGTATCATTATCCGGACTCATCACGGTGTAGATGATCGCCCCGCACATCACAAACACACCTAGGAGAGACGAGAAGAGTGGTGAGGAGGATCTGACGGCAGAATGATCTCACGACTCCACCCAACTCCGCTCTGGGTGTGACCCGTCAGTGTGATGAAGTCATACTCACTTGCCAAGATCTGGAAGATGGCAGTGAAGAAGAAGCGTCCGCCCTTGACCAGTTTGAACAGCTGAAACACGAACGCAATGAGGGAGAAGAAGCAGAATAGCAGGGACAGGATCATGAGGGCTTGTACTGCCTGGATCCAGTCTAGAAGACAGATGGAGAGCATGCATTTAAACACATCCAGAACTTTTTCCATACCAAAGGCAATTTTTTTCTGGAATGCTGACTAACCTTCAGTGCTGGCTGTCTTGCAGTGGTAGCCTCCATTAGTCGTCGTGCAGCTGTACCATAGATCTGTGCTGCTTTCCCCACCTACAGACCAGGCCTGGTAAACACAACAACACAGAAACATTTAAATACGCTGAGGCATCCACAGCACAACCGATGGCTATAATCTTCAGCAACAATAACAGTTGATGATCATTACAATAACGCAACTAGAGTCTAGCTTATTCACACCATGCCCCTGTTCCATTCTGCTTTTGTTTTCACAATTTAAAAGTGAATAAAGTGTAACAGAACAACTTACACTGGCTGCTGTCGACACGATGAGAAGAGTGAGAATGATTAGGTGCAAAATAAGCACTCCAAGCAGAATGAGCAGCATTTTGTCAAATAGATCTGGAGGGATACAAGAGACAAAAAAAAGTCAATCCACATGAGTTTACCAACCCTCCATAACCCTCGTTGTTGGCGTGCAGCTCAATATTAGCTCATCTCGACGCCAGATGGCGCTATTTCCTCACTTCTACACCAACCGCAATGTTTACCTGAATGTGAAAGTATCCCCTTACACTCAAACGTAGAAAGAAAGGAAGAAGGGAAAAAACTATAATTTCTTCCTGATGGGGCTAACACGGGCAATGTTGAGTTTAAAGTCGAGCTGTAGTGATACTAATTCGATTCTCAAGTTGATTTCACGAACCGTTGATCTATTTTACAACTCTAAATTATTTAATTACAACTCATCAATTTAAGCAATGCGTGCTGGCATAATAAGTGAAACAGCTCGGGAGAAAATCTCGGCGAAAAGGAGGTCGATGTGAGTAAGAACGGCTGACTCAAGACTAATCAAAGCATGCTGCTGGAAAACAAACTCAACCCATCTGCATGAAAAACATTCCAGCGTAGTGCCGCCATGCGCGAGCCTCAATCTTTTGACTGTCTAGTATGAGTAGGCTATCTAAATCTACAATGGTGATAGACGAGCGAGTTAGTCAAGCCGCCACATATGAGACGCAGTTGCTTTTTCGCTTCATATAAGTAAATCCAAAGTCGATTTAAAGTCCAGTGGTGACGTCCTGTTGTATGAGTTGGGGTAAAAAGTCAATAAAAAAAAAAACAGTTCACTGACAAAAACAAAAGGAACTCCAACACTTAGTCCAACTTACAAATAGGCAAAGCAATAGGTTTGTTTCCGAGAAAAAGGGAGTGCTAAAGTGAAGAGTTGTGGAAAGTATCAGCGAGGTTTTGCTTCTCTCGACTTCTTTCTCTGGAGCTACTATTCCAGATGTGGCTCACACACCCCAGTCAGACTCCGCCTGAGAAACACCGCCCTGCATGCCCTGCACGTCACCAGAGGCCCGTCCTAAAACTTTTCCTTTTTTCCCCTCTTCTTCTCTTCTTTCCGTGGTAGCCTATCGTCTGGATTGTCTTAAAGTCCACAGGATTGTTTGAAGAATCCTATGCTATTATTGTGCAAACCGCAAAGCCTCTCTGCATTTATAGGCTACTATAGGAATCATCCAATATTTTCACTCCTAATAAAAAAATCCTTATGACATAACCAGACATATTCCAGTGGGGGCATGATGTGTCTATGATACTCAATAATTTTATGATTAATGTGTTATAAGTGCATTTTACAGCTGTGATGTTTCCCTATAAAAGCACTTTATCCTGCATCCCAAGGTGTTCATTATTCACATACTGCACCATGCATCTCTGTTTATGTTTTGCCTTTACAGGACACACCGACTGACCCCCACTGACTGGCGGAACTTAAATGTGCACACTGAGCTAAACCACACATGTTAAGCAGTGTTCTGACCAGATGGTGTGTGTTGTGAGTGTTTGTGTGTGTGTGTGTGTGTGTGTGTGTGTGCATGTGAACAGAACAGCCCCCTGGAAGCCCCGCGGTATGCCCAGAATGCCTAAGTGTGTGAAGCAGGCCTCCTGTTTACTCCTGCGTCTGAGATAAGGGAGAGTTTGTCCAGTGCCAAAGGGTGTTAACACGTTGCAATGTTTCGGCCATGCTGAATTGATGGAATGGCTTGGATCTCCACTCACACATGATTCAAGGATGAATGACAAAGACTGCCCACCACAACCCGCCGTGGTTCTGCATCCCTCATTACACTGTGTTTTAAGGCCATTTCCTCACAACAAAGTGACAAACCAAACCAGAATGCAGACGACAGTGACACAAGCACACATTTGCTGTTTTGAAACCACCCTAGTTCAAACGTGATTGTGATCAGCTGTTTGGTCAGAGAGCACAGCTCGTGCCTCCTTCTTTCCCCTCTCCCTTGCAGTTCTTGGCTCATCAGTTGGATTCCTGTGGTCTCTGTTTGTAAACATGCGAGGGGAGGAACTGTTGCCCAGGCTAACTGTTGGATGTGAGACAGTGCTGTGAGCCCTGGCAGAGCTGGAGGGGGCAGAGAGAGAGAGAGAGAGAGAGAGAGAGAGAGAGAGAGAGAGAGAGAGAGCACTCTTTGACAATCGGCCGACCACTCAGCTGGACATGATGCTGTTTATGAAGATGTAATTGGTGCAGTGGTCAGGTGAAAGGCAGCGCCAGCACCAGCAGCAGGGTGAGAAGTCAAACCTGGCTGCCCAGCTGGAGCAGGTGTGCGAGTGGAGACTATAAATGTCACAGCCGTCTTACACTCCTCTTTAATCAGAGGATTCACACACAATCCTGCACTATTACTCACAACATAGACATATAAAGCAGAATAGTAAAAAAGGGCAGGTCTATTTCTAAAGTCTATATTCAGCATATGTGATACATTCCTCAGTAAATGAAGCGTCACTGCAGTAAGCAACAAAGTGCCCCACCCTTTCTTCACTACAGCTTTATTTGATTTAATAAGTTGTGAGACTGCACTCATGTAATTATACAGCGGTTGGATATTTAATATTTCAAAAAACATGCACATAATGCCTTTTTTAATGAATCTGTCATTATTATGTCATTATTGTTTGATGTGTTGTGATACTTATTTCAGAATGAAACCCATTGCCAAAAGAATCCCCAGTTATTGTGAGGACACCCTGCATGCCAAACCCTCTGACTGATTACTTTGTGCTGTCAGTGATAGCTCAAGGCTCAAAATTAACTCTGAAGAGTCAGGATCTTTCCTATGACTGATAGCACTGGAAACCATCCAAAACCATTGACCCATTAAACGAAAACAAACAGCTCCTCTTCTCTTCTTCTTTTGAAAGTGTGGGATTACAAAGGAAACAGGAAGGAGCAGCTCACCACCAGTTACTATAGTCACGGCCATTGTGGCAAAGCTGCAGTTGAAATTTAAAACCAACACACCCCGCTTCATTGAGGGATTCATCAGGTGAGCTATTTTGGATAGTTGGTTATTTAGAAAGTGACACGTTTGCGGATATAAACTGGAGTGTTTTTCTGATTCCCTAAATAAACCTCACAGGTTTGAGCAAAAGAGTTACAGTACCTTGCTGTTTAAGCAGTACCTCGAGCAAAACAACTGACCTAAAACAAAACCACAGAGGCGTCATAGTGATTTCTCTGTTGTTTAGTGAAAATACAAATTGTAATGCTACGAAACATTGGGCTGTGACTTTATTGGAAAACTCAGTTTTTATAGGTGTAGATAACTCTCGTTTGAACATGAATCCTCTATTCTTACAATCACAATATGGTGATTTTGTTATTGGCCAGGAGTCAAGGTGAGTGCGAACTTTCAGTTTTCTTTTTGGCATCGATGCAAATTATCTTAGATTTTTCAAAGCCACAATCGGCCAGCCTCCCTCTAGTGCTCATATCAAAAGTCAAGTCAAGACTTGTGTTACAGTCACTGGAATGGTCCGCTGTTTTGTGACAGAATGAGTCAGCCTCAGTTTAAGCCCAGCCCTGGTATATAGCGCCGGGCTGCAGGAGGGACCAAATGACTCTTTTGGAATGCTTCAGCTCCAATAGACAATTAGGGATTAAGTTTTGGACATGACCCTGGTTTGGCTGTTTAGAGGATGTCTTAGTGGAACAGCTGGACAGTCAATTTTACTTGTGGGAATATGAAGGAATGGTGGAATGCCTCAGTGCTCCTTCACCTATGGAAGCCACTGCCAAAACAAGAGGAAACACTAAAGCTCTGAAGTCAGTCTGGTCAAAAGTCATCAGGAGTAGCTGACAACGCCTGTCCATAAAAAAAAAATCTAAGGATATCTCACTGGACATCTCTGAATCATCACAGCTGGAAAAAGTTGGGATCTACATTGCACACAGGTGCTCACAGAACCTCAAGCTTTTGTTAGTTTGGCAAGTTTGTGTTGTGGCCTGGTTTGATCAAAATACAGTCAAATGCAAAAATGCATCACTTAGTTATTTGAAACCACAGACAGTGACATTCCTCTTGCAGATGCATTCTCTGCTTTCCAGGATGTCTACATCTCTTTCCTTGTGCTTCCCCATCCTCATGGCTGAACCAGCCTCCCTGTGCGGCTCTTTGTGTTTGTGTTGCATCACTTAGTGACAATCAGATAACATCCCACAGAGCACAGCCCTCCAGACCCATACCTACGTTAAAGGATTGCACACTTAACAAGGCCGTGTAAAACTGTTCAAACGCGGTGACACTGATACTACACTGCATGTTTACACGCACCATAAACATGCACATGTCCTCACAAAAAGACAACATTATTTCCCTGGCTTCACATTTAACCAGGCCTCAAACTGTAATGTCTGCAGCTTATCTTTGAGAGGCTGTACTATCAAATACGTCTCTGCTTTGTGTAAAGCATTATATGCAGGTCTGTGTGCAAGTGTAAAGCAGGATCACATTAGAGCGTCTGTGTCGTGCATGCCCCATCTCACCTCTTCCATTTTAAACTCTAAAGCTCCACAATAGACCGTGACGGAGCAGAAGATCTCCATTGGTTGGGAGCTAAATCAGATAAAGCGGGCCAAAATGTTATAGTGGTGAAAAAGCTTTTTTCTTTCCCTTTAGAAATGGGCCTGTCCCTGTGAAGGAACAACAACCAAATAAATCAGAGACATACGGCATGACGAACTCCAGATTGTGGCACCCTAGTGATCCTAAACATGTGCTAATCATTAGCCCCTGGCTTCCTGTTGGAGTCGATGTGATCAGCACACACATCCCAAAAGGCGAGACCAGCATACAAACTGTTGCTTCGAATCAGAGTGATACTGGCCTCAGGGGTTTGGAATGAAGCAATAAAAGCTATAAAAGAATTCAATTTGAATCGCCTTGCTCTCATTTCCTACACAGTTCTCACTGCTCTGTTATCTATGGATAAATATCTAAGCCGGATCAGACACACTCCATGCTAGTTATCTTTGCATACAATCAAATGGCTGAATAACGACTCATGGCCACATGATTCATTTGCTGATCTGCACCTAAAATCCACTTAAACTTCCAGAGAAGAAAATCATTCGTGTCCTCTTGTTATGAGTGGTTCTCTCATTCCTGCTGCTGTGCTATCTTTTCAAGGCAGTGTAGCTGTGCTCCTTTGACAGCTAACAGTTCAACACTTCCTTTACAGGCTGCCAAGAATGACTTTATGCAAAGAATGGTGTGTGCCAGCAAATGTTTTCTTTTCTGAAGTGTTGCCAGCACTTTGTAGCTTTTGTAAATTTGGTCTACCTGGGAGAATAAGGAGCTGACTCTAACTGCCTATTAAGTGAATTATCCAAGGCATGTATTTGTTGTAGCTTTGTAGAAGTGATATATAGAGCTGCCTCTGGGGTCAAAGGTCATGATAGGCCAATGTAAACACCTAGCATTGAGCTTATTTACTCTTTGAGGTAAGATGTATTGACATGATTAGCACTGGTGAGTGCAGCTCGGGTACCCTGTCGTCATCAGGAGGTTTTTACACCAAATGTAAGGCACTGACTATTATTAAGTCTGCGTAAAACAGCTGAGAGGTGAGTCAACAGATCATTAGCTTTTGGACAGCTAGCAAATGGCTAGCTGTTGTCTTGTGTGAAAGAATGGAGGCAAACTGTAACTACAGAGTAATTATGCTCTACATTGCGGGCTGTAATCTAAAGCGTTACATACAAAAATGAATAAGACCGTCCTTAAGCATGCTGCTAAACGAGCTTTCGTTTTATCTCTGTCTACATCTCACTGTTTAAGTTATGAGTCATGTGGCTGTTTGACACATGAAACCAGACTTGATAATGGAATCCATAATACTCATAGTGTTTTGGTTTCCTGTCGGTATTTGTAGAAGAAGATGGCTGGTCACTCTGGAGGCTTTTGAGGAATGTGGTGAAACACATAAACAGCAATGGCTAGCCTGGTGACTGTCTAGTGGCCTGGCCAAAGGAAACTGTGGCAATGCTGTAAAGCCTGGCTTTGGGTGCTGCCTCTCACACACAATCTGCACATAACCCACAGACAGCTCCTCTCAGTGGAGGAAGAGTGAAGGAGGAGGTGTGGATGGATTTATAAATTCTGGCAGACACAGAGATGCACCAGCACATCCTACAAACCCACACATGCATAATGCACACACTTGATAACATCCACAAATTATGGTTCTGACAACCCTTCCCTAATCCTAAAATCTACCCAAACAAAAAAAAATGCTTCTCCTATATATATTTTTGGCAGGATGGCTCTAGGGCAAATTTCAGTCTCTCCTTTACTTTGGTCCAGACTGAAATATCTACTTGGGAAATGACCATGGGGTTTTGAACATACATTCATTGTCCCCAGAAGATGAATCCCAATGACTTTGATGACTTGACCTTTCCATAGCACCACCAGCAGGTTGACTTTTTTTGTTTGTTAGATGTTTGTCTATTATAAGATTTGGAACACACATTCATGTCCCCCTCAGGATGAATTGTCATAACTTTGCTGATCCCTTAACCCTTCATCTAGTGCCATCCTCAGGTCAAAATTTGAATTGGACCAATTCTTGTTTAAAGAGCAAATAACTGCAAAACTAATGTAATTCCCATTGGACTCAGCTGTACTTTGGTAAATTGTTTGGTGCTAGTTAGCAAATGTTAGCATGCTTATATTCTACACTAAGATGGTGGTTCCATTATGATCATGTTAGCATGCTGACATTAACATTTAGCTCAAAGCCCCACTGTGCCTTAGTACAGCTTCACAGAGCAGCTAGCATGGCTGTAGACTTGTAGTCTTGTTACTCACTTTCATGGTTTGTATAATGTCATAGTGATTAGTTCATAAAGGCTTATAAAAGCTTACTATGTAGGTTTCTGCAAGAACAAAAGCTTCTCTACACAGTAGAAAATGATGTAAAAAAACATAATTAGATTGGAATAAATAGAAACACAGTTACTGCGAACAGTGATAACCACCATAGAGCACAAACAGAAAAGTCTGTTGCCACATAGACTTCATCAAAGGAAAATCTAAGGAATAATATATCTCAGTACTGGCCAAGTTAATTGGTTGTGAGATCTTATAAACCAAATTGCAGTCCCCACTTAACATAAAAGATGTGTCCAAAATCCCCATAAAACATGGATCTCACAGATTATCACTTTAACCTTACTGCAAGCAAACAAGTTACCTCCCCAAAAGTGCATTTTTCACACATATGAACAAGTTCCCAGGAAGAACAGCTTGATCTATACAGACTACAGCATTAGTACTCCTATTACTCCATACTACTCCAGCAGGATTTAAGACACAGCAGATCCCACCCACTCCTATCCCAGCCTAACCTCGCTGATGATCCAGATCGATGAGAGACGTTGGGATGTATTGTTATGCTTTATGCATTCCAGATGAGACCTTAGCCTGTTCCCCCACCCATGTGAGTGTTTCAAAACATGTGTTCTGCTATGTTCCTATGTAATTCATTTTACCCTATCATGACAACAGAAAAGTGGGGTGTGGTCAAAAACAACAAGCAGTGTTACAAAGAGAAAAAAATACTATCTATTCCTTTTTAACTTGAACTTGTTTTTGTGTAGCATTTTCTGTCATGTAGCATTTTTTCTTTCAAACAAAACGGTTTGGAGAAGAATGACTTTTTCTTTCTTTTGAAACTAAACGGTTTAGAGAAGAATGACTGTAAATGAGGCATCAGCCATCATCGAAGACTAAACTGAGGTTTCGAATGTGCAAGCGGAAAAATTACATTAAATCCCATTCTTGGCTATATGGTGTGAGCAAGTGGTGAACTCAGAGAAGAAAATATAGCATGGCAGCTTGGATTGAACTCTCCACTTTTTCAGAGTTGTGGGGGGGGGGATGGGATGGAAAGACTTAATTGAAAACAGGGGTTGTTTTTATATTTTTCCATTATAAAATTACCCTTTAAAAATAAGTACCTGGGCCCTTATTACAGTGGGCCTACAATTCAGCCTCATCCTTGTTAAAAGCTGGCCTACTGCAAGACCTAATGCCACTCTTTTGGGCGTAATAACCAATATATTGTATAAATACTATAAGTTCAAACACGTATTGACTACACACACAAAAGCAAGCACAAGTTAGGGATGCATGCTCATTGAAAACTGTGACGCCACAAACTAAATATCTCTGTGTTGCTCTCTCTCTCTTACACACACACACACACACACACACACACACACACACACACACACACACACACACACACACACACACACACACACACACACACACACACACACACACACACACACACACACACACAGAAACTACATACAATCACAATGTAGCTGACAACCTAAAATGTCACTTTGGGGATGTGGGGGTTTTCCGAGGAGAATATTTAATTCTCTGAGGTCAGGGTTGGGTTTGTAGATCTCCAGTCTGTAAAAACTACACACATGGTTGTGGGAGGAGGGAGTAGGGCGCTGGCCAAGTCCTGAGAATCACTAGACTTTAACTGCAGTGCAGTTGTTGCACAATGGATGACTGGAAACTTCATGGAAAACTGGAGACTCTGTGTTGACGGTAAAACTGACTTATAACAGGTGGCTAAATGCCAACTCTTTCGGTTTCATTATTGAATTTGACTGTGGTTCACCCATTTAGAATTTTAATGAGCTGTGTGAGATTATCAGTGCCACAGTAAAGGCCTGAAAATGACCAGTGCTTAATTCCCAATGAAACTTGCTGGTGATCAGGAAATTCCTAATTCTATCAGCAGTTCTTTCCGTTGAGTAGCATTTCTTCTGTGTGTGCGTGTGTGTGTATGTGTGTGTGTGTGTTTGTGTTTGTGTGTGTGTGTGTGTGTGTGTGTGTGTGTGTGTGTGTGTGTGTGTGTGTGTACTGTCTACTTGAGTTGCTGTCTGGCTGGCTCTCTTCCTTCAGTGAGAACGGATCGGACAGGCTGCAGACGACAGGCAGCTGGAGCGACCATAACACACACACAAACACACACACACTGCAGGCCACCCTGGTCACACCCAAGGCATCCCAAGCACGCAGGGCCAGGCACTCACACAGTGGTCTCCAAACATGCCTACAGCCCTGTGGGTGACTCACTCTCACTATGCACGCCTGTGTGTGCATAGGCATATGTGAAAGAGGGGAATAGGTGTTTGATAGTGTTTCAAATGGCAGCACTGTGTGGTGTTCCAGATGTAGTGCTGGAGTATACCATATGTGTCTGATGAAGGGCTCAGCTAACAATAAGATTAAGAATGAATAGATAGAACTGTGACAGTGGGCTGAGTGTCTCTTGTCTCTCCTCCCATCCCAGGGGCCAACAGCACAGTGACCTCACCCTGCCTCCACCCCACACTCTCCCCTTCCAACACTTCCTGACTGGCCCAAAACAGCAGCACAGCTGGAGCATGCAGCAGGAGAATAGAGAGAGAGAAAAAATGGTTTGGATGATTACTTAACCATTCCCTCTCTATTTGTTCCATCCTGCTATGATTCACATTTTGTCCAACCTCGCTGTTGCTCACCAAGTCGGTCAAACACCCACGTAAGCACTTTTGCATTCCTGAACATGCGCACACACACACACACGCACACACACACACACACACACACACACACACACACACACACACACAAACACACACACACAATTCTCGCTCCCATACAGCTTGCGGTTTTCACTGTCAACATGAAGTTTTTCTGGAGATTGTGGTGTGAATGAGGCAGTGCTTTGCTTGACATGAATCTGGGACAACTTTCTTTGCCTCTCTTTGAGCATCCCAGTGAGCTGTCAATCAAAGTAAACAGCTACAGATGGAAAGGGTGGAGAGGGCTTTAACCAGGATTTACCATGCTAGGTACACCGCCAAAAGGCAATTGTCTGATACAGGAAAGCCAGAAGATGGCCTCATGCTCAGCTGTGTCTTTCAAACTCACTGCCAGAAACGCCTCAACATCACATGCAAAGCATCACATTGAGTGTTTAGGTTTAATTTGAACACTGCAGATAGATTTCAATTTCAGGCCTAAATTCACCCAGAAACCAAAACATGTCTCATTGCAAATGTGAGAACGTTAAGTATAATAGATCAAATATTTGTGCTGTGCTGTTTTTGACACTGGTTTTAATCCAGTATTTGAGTGAACATTTAACCCTCCTGTTATCCTTGGGGTCAATTTGACCCCATTCAATGTTTAACATCTCTAAAAAAGTGCTTTACATAATTTTTTTTGCTTCATATTGAATGACTTTTCCTAATTTAATGGGGACAACTGGGTAAACATAAAATTAACATGATGATATATTTTCAATGTCCTGTATGCATTTTGTACGCATCAGTGTTCCTTGGGGTCAATTTGACCCCAGGCTGTTTTAGCTGTAAAAAACATAGAAAATATGAAAATTTTACACAAATTTGCTGAGATTGTTTTAGCTGATATTGAGGTCACTTTCACATGCAGGTTGTTGCAATTTCACAATCTTCAATTCCCCTACCCCCACCCCATACATGCACACACGCACCCACCCTTTGTAAGGGAGGAAAAATATTGTTCCCGCACTCTGAGAGAGGGAAAATATTGTTCCTGCACTCTGAGAGAGGGAAGATATTGTTCCCGCACTCTGAGGGAGGGAAAATATGGTTCTCGCAGGGATGGTTTGTATCACATGATACACAGGGGAGGGGCGAACATATAAAAGCTCACACGCAGGCTCCGCGGCCTTCTAAACCATTTCTCTTGGTGCTCGATGTGCCCTCTCTGTACACTCACTTTCATTTGAAAATGGCCTGCAAGAAAAGGTTTTCTGTCAGCAAAGTTTTGTCACAGCTCTTTGACACTGAAAGTGACATAGAGGAGAATGTGTCCGAGAATGAGGATAATGTTGAGGAGGACCCTGATTATGATACGACATGGTGGACTTAGTGCTGCTAATGTGATAAAAATTATTCCATGCCCCACCAGATATGCTGTCAGCCATGTCCACGACATAAAATCAGCATTTGAGCTTTACATGACACCATCAGTTGAAAAAGATATACTTGAGATGACAAATTTAGAGGGAAGTCCTGTGTATGTGGACAGTTGGAAAGATGTGGATGTGACAGACTTCCATGCCTACATTTGGTTGCTCATTTTGGCAGGAGGATACAAGTCAAAAAGTGAAGCAACAGCAAGCCTTTGGAATGCTGAAACTGGAAGGGCAATATTTCCAGCCACTATGTCTCTGAAAACATTCAATGTTTTCGTGACAAATTGGCAGCAATACGGGATGTATGGGACAAGTGGGTGCAGCGATTACCCTTTCTCTACAATCCAGGCCCCCACATGACTGTGGATGAAGGTCTGGTTGCATTTCATTTCAATTTAAGTTGAATCAGGGAGATTTTGTAGTGATTTTCATATGTTTCAATAGTCACATAATAGGTATTCTGGATGTGTGTGTGTGTGTGTGTGGGAGGGGGAGTGGGGGAGGTGGGGGCACTGTCAACATTTTCTAGTTGCCAGTTTAGGCTATCAACATAAAAATTTGGTAAAAGTTTTTTAATTACCATCATTTTCTGGAGGTTTAAAATCCTGGGGTCAAATTGACCCCAAGGATAACGGATGTTAGTAAATGTGAGGATAACAGGAGGGTTAAGGCCCTGACACACCAACGCAACGACTGAACGTCGACAGAAAAGGCAGTCGGCTCCCCGAGGTCCAAAAAGTGCCTTGGAACACACAGAAGTGACGGTGACTTGACGCTTACGTTTTGCACGTGCGCGAGACGTATCACAAAAAATTAAAACCGGAAATGACAAACGCGTCACGTGGGTCTGGCTTCTCCAGCTGACCGATAATGACATCTTGTTTGAAATACGATCTCATATTTTACGAAAATAGTTCATTGAAACGTGTTTCTGAAAACATTTTAAACGAGAAATAGGCCATACAGTTGCTGAATCTGTCTTCATTTCAGATCGACAAAGGTCAGTTTAAAAGATTTTAGTCAGATTTTGAGAGGCGTTCGTCACTCATCCCGTTCGCCATTTCCGGGTTAGCACTCCACCAATCAGATTGGTCATTGAAGGCTGACGGCCACTCCGACGGACAACGGCACAGAACACACCAAACAGACTCGAGTCACTGATGGGTTGGTGTGTCACGGCCTTTACACCTATAGCACGCATGCCTGCATGATGGTGACTGTATAAGCGGTTACCACTGCTGTACAGTCTTCTTTTCTGACTTCTGTTATTCAAAAGAGAGCAGAAACAGGGTAAATTTTATATGTGCAAGATGTAAATATTTTGTACATTATTGCAGCTTGTATATACTGTCCATGCTGAATTTTCTTTTAGAACTCCGTTTTTACAAATCACTCTCACTTATGTCACTCTGCACATCATCCTCTTCTTCAGTCAGTATTCTCTGCTGTTTTGAACTCATAAAATGAAGTGCTTAATTGGTTTATTGAATCAAAGTGTAAATCCAGCCTAATTCAATCCTTAATAAAATAAAATAAAGACAACCCAACCCAACAGACAAATAAACAATGACACAATACGTCTGTTTATGGTCTTCTTGATCTGATGGGCTGTGTAAACTCGGAGCGGGAGGAGGAGAGTCAGAGCCTGGCCGACAGGACAACTAAGAGAGCCAGCATCGGCCGGACTTTTCCCCCTCTTCTCTCCAGCTCAGCCCTGAGGGAACCATGGTCAGAGGGAGGGGAGCATAAACTGAATGACGGAGTTGTTAAATGGAGGACCAACACCCAGTACAGTATTTAAAGTCAACTCTCCACATGGAGCTCTGGGATTCTTCACCCTACTGTTGTTTTCTATCTCCAGACACGCCCTGATTTAGGATGCAATAGAGATTTGAGAGAAGTGAATGAGCCTTTAAACTGCTGTTTCCACTAGTGGAGGTTGCGTATGAAGTTGAATAAAAACATGAAGGTGATAGACTGTAATGGAAAGTCTGTCTGATTGGCTCTGCCAGAGCTGATATTAACGGGTGCACTATGAAATCACTGAGGTTTCGCCTGTGTGAAAAGTGGACACTGTGTTTTATTACGCTGACAGAGGAATGCACGAGGCCTGAGCTCATTGCCTCATCCCACCCAACCAAGTATAAAGTCAGAAGTGAATGAGGAACATTTGAATTCCTCCTGAATATAGCGGTGAAGTAATAGCTATTGAGTTGCATATCTTGGTGTCATTTTTTCACTTGGAAACTGTAAACTAACTTTAAAACTAATATCTGCTCAAATAGACTTTAATTTAAAGTACTTTTAAGAATGTGAAAATACATTTGAATATGAAATGAGTTTGGGGAAACACAGAGAGAGGTGTTCAGAAATTTAATTTCTACACGCAGGGCTAACCAAAAATAACTAGATTGCTGAAGAAAAGAGCCGCTGAATGAACGAAATGTGCTGGACAAAAGGAGACACTTATTACCAGATTATCATCAAGCATCAATCTGTGAGACTGTCCTTCAGATCCTTCTGCCCCTGCAGTGAATGAGTGGCACTGGTATTACTCATTATGTTGGGAGAGAGGGAAGATTAAGTTGAAAAAGGACTGGAAGGTCAAAGTTTAAAGCTGGCCTATGGGAAGTGACCCTCTGTGATCCCTCACTTCCTGGTCAGCTTTAGAATATTTTGCTCCACAGCGGGCATGCAGTTTCTACTAAACAAGGAGGGCATTGTATGGACATACATCCTCTGATGGAATGTGTCCAAGTCTATGTGGGCAAGCATGTAGCCTCAACATGTTGAGCCTCTTTTTTATCAATCCTGGGTTCACTGATAAACTGACTGTACCCACCAATGAGCTACATTCAGAGATGAAAGGAGAACAAATTGGAAACCTAACTCTTAATTTAGGCATTTTGATGTTTAAAAATGTACTTCACCTTATCAATATTTGCTTAAAACGTTTTGAGTGGAAGTTTACATTTCACGGCAGCCTAAAGGTGTGGGTGTGTAGAGTGTAGCATGTGAGGGGGTATATAGAGACTTCTCCTTCCTTCAGTGTCAGCCAGCCGTGGACAGGTCTTGGAAAGGGAAGCAGCCTCTGGCAGACTTGAGGGGATAGAGAGCAGCAGAACCCCCAGTCCCATTCTTTGTGGTCATGGCTGAGTGCAGTCCTCCTGGGGACGCACATGGCTGCAGGAACCGCTCTTCTCTTCAGCGGAGTGAGACAGGGTTAGCAGAGCACCGCACAGACAGAAGGAAAGAATGGAAAATGAAGGGATGAATCATTGTTTCTGTGCTTATGGCAAAAATGAGTCCTCCATGTTCAGATTTTAGTGTTTCATGCTCAATGCAAAATCATGGTGGAAGTTTTATGAGTACATTTTGAAATCTGTACCTTGAAAGAATAACGTATAGAAAAAGAATTTTGGCTGTTTGTTCATTCATAGCAAAACGAGCAATACAACTTTGTTGAATACATGGTTTCACTCTGCTGAGCTGGATTGAGGATTTTGCAATTGTGAGATGGAAAAACACATTTTAACACTGCCGATTTTGAGTCCAGCCCCAAGAGGCTATGACACAATCTCCAGATTTATGAAAGAAGCTGCTCGTTGCTCAACGACTGGGGGGAGAACGAGAGAGAGAGAAAGGAACCGTGTTTCCCTTGGATTCATTTTTCCATCTAAGAAAGCCATATGCCCACATTCTGACATATCTGCAACAATCCCTGAACAGGGAAGACTGCACTGATGTTTAGAGGATGGGCTAAGTTTTCACAGTCTTGCACACAGGCATCTGAAGCAAGGACACCGGAGACGTTTTTCCGTCCTCCCCGCTCCTCCTCCCACCACGTGTGTGTGGTCTCCTGCTGCCCGCCCTGCACTTCCAGGGTTTACAGGTCAACAGGTCAAAACTGGGTACTGGAATGTTTATGTTCGCTGCTCCTGTTAACACCAATATCCGTAGTGCTGCGTATTGCACTCCAACAGGAATACCTCAGCCCATCTTTAAGGCCACAAAGGGAAAACATTGTTTTTCCTAATGATAACATTTGTTAGCTTGACTGTCTTACAATTTGTTTGGTTATTTGGCAGACCGAAGTGAGGGCAGATGTAGAGCATTTGAAAAGGCAAAGATACATTACTCTGGCAATACATGTTGAGATTTAATCAATAAAAAAGACAGCCAAGCAGAAATGTCTTTAATAAATGGCTAACAAATATACATGATGGTCATCGGTGATAATAGCATTTGAAATACAGTCAAACTTTATCTTCGAAGAATGAAGGGCAAGATTAATTTTTTATAAAAACATCAATGCACTGACATGTAACAGTAAATACAGATCATACTCTTTGTAAGATCTTGCTTGACTGCTTAAAAACATATCTTGGCACAGTTCAGATTCTATACATATTATTAAGGGCGGGCCTTCTCACTGGGGTACAGTACGTCCTCCCAGATACTCTATGGTCAGAGATATGTGTAACAAAGCATGGGAAAGGATGCCAGTTATTTTCATTCTCACGGCTGACCACAAATGCACAGTTGGGGCTTTCGACCGTGGCAATCACTTTCTAGTTCTGTGCCAACAAACTCCACAGACTCATTTACACACACACACACACACACACACACACACACACACACACACACACACACACACACACACACACACACACTCCTATCCTCTTCAGTGCAGAAGTACACAGCAGAAATGAGTGTTTGTATATGACCCATTAAAAAAAGAGGAGCAAAATACTGCTACAAACATAAAAGAAAAATGCTGTAGCTACTTGGGGAGTGGTCTGGATTTTTTTTGGGGGGGGAGCTCACACGCTAATGTTTGTGTGTGTGTGTGTGTGGGAGGGAAAAGGGAGCAGAGCCAGGCAAAGGGCGGTAAATGAACAATTTAGTATTCTGTTTCTTTTCTCCCCCATCCCCCACTTTTTACTTCACCTCTCTCCCTCCTTCATCTGCCTCCCCCACCTTCCCCTCCCCAGTCCCCTCCACCAGCAGGTTGTTTAATGCTTTCCAGATTTCAGCATGCCGTCGGCCTCCTGGAAGAGTTGCAGGTCTGCTGATGGAATTTGGCGGAAAAAGGTTGTGGGTCCAGGCAAGGGATTCTAACATAATAAACCTTAAGGCAATGAGCGCCTCCCATTGGTGGCTGGAGGAAGAAAATATGATTTTCAAAGTGAGTTAGAAACCAAAGGGAAGTGACATTTGACAGCCTCTGAAGCAGATAAGATACAGGTGTTTAAGAGAGAGAAACAGCTGCAAGGCAGACTCAAATTGCAATGACTTTCTATGGGGGAGGGAGGTGAGCTGAGCCTCCTGAACAAATCTGCCGTCTCCGGTATCAAGTTCAAATGTGAGGGACAATTTCAACAGTTGTGTTCACATCCTGCCTCTTGCTACAAATCATGCAAATGATCTCACTTGACAGTCTTGGTGATGAGTTTTTTTTTCAACTGTTTTTCTGTAGACCTTGTAAAATGTGGGCGTAGCACGGAAAAATGAATACAATTAAATAAAACTCATCGATCAATATTATGTTTTGGGGTGCAGGCTGATACAAAGATATTAAAAAAAGATTCATTTACAACCCCGAAGCCGAACCAGCAATTTCACTGACACACCCATCATCAGATGTGAGCCCCACACAACCACTAGATGGCAGTATATAACAACATTTAGACAATGTGAGTTGTTGCTTGGCTGTTGTTCTATCAGCACATGATAAATAATTAAGTTAAAAGGGGTTATTGAAGAAAAAAATAAATAAAAAATAAAGACTATTCAAAACCAATGCAAAAGTGGTGACTAGCGAAGATGTAGTCTTTCCTTCTCAAAGAACCAAGTAAAAAATAAAATAAAAAATCTAATGTCTAACAAGAATAATGACTTTGTACAGAAAGAGAAAGTAGGATCAATAGCTCCACTGGTTTGTATTGACCACAACAATCAATATAAATGGCCTGTTTTTACCACAAGTGTAAGCATAATGACTTTTTCTAGCCCTCTGGCAGATTGGATGCTGGCATACAGTAATGTGACTGAGAAAAACTGAAAGTGGAAGGAGATTAAAGATCCCCCGAAGTGGAGATGAAAGATTGAATGGAGAAATAAAGGACACCAAAGAAGAATGGAGCAGTATTTTCAGCATGCAGTTTTAATGTGGAAGGATATGGGTGAGACCTTGAACTGTGTGCAGCGAGTGTTAAAAAAAACAGAGTGCACTGAACTTTGACCGAACCGTGAGAGGTTCACTAGTGTGTGAAAAGCCAAAGCGTGGTCTGTAAAATCAAGTGACAGAACAGTTGTGAACCTGTGATGAGTGGGATCCTGGTCTTATGCGACTGCCCAACTCATCCGTCCTCCAATCAGCAGGGCGAGAAGAATTACCTGTCATCACCGTTTATGACTACAGCTCTCCATAACGATAAACTTTTCCTTCCTCCATCCATCTTTTACCCCTTCTAGATCTCTAGTGAGAATATAGCTGTGTCACGAGGGTATTAGGAAGAGCTTTTAAACATTTTGACTCTTCTCTCTCACACACACACACACACACACACACACACACACACACACACACACACACACACACACACACACACACACACTCTCTTACTCATGAGTCATCACAGCATTCTCCGCTTGTATAGCCAATAGTTAAGAGACCCATCCAACTAGGCCTAGATTGCTTCCTTCCTTCCTTCCTCTTCTGGGAGAGCCAAAGAATAGCGACAGGAAACAGAAGGCACTCAAGGAATTCCTTTGTTAATGCTGCCGATTGACTTCATTATCTTTTGATGCACGGTGACAACATGGCAATAAAATATGGAGCAGGAAAGATGTTCATGATTTCTTTTATTGAAAAATATAGGTTATTTTAGATAATGCAGAAAGAAGGTAACAGTAAAGAAGTAAGGCATAATATACATCAATATACAGAAAGGGCAACACAGACAACTTCCCATTCGCACAAAATTGTTAACCCTAGAAACAACCTGAATATATTTTGTAGTGTTTGAGTGATTGGAAACATAAATAACCAGTTATGCAAATTCAGTCTTTTCCTGCTTGATTGACATCTTGGAAGACTTGTATATATGTTTTAACCTTACCTAACTTAAGTCTTAAATTCAACAGTGATTACCCATACAGAGAAGGAAGCGACAGACCGATTTGACAGGCTCTCCCAAAAGTGAGTTACACAAGTAAAATTATATTTGGCTAAGCAATTATGATTTGGCACATCTGTCAGTTTCAGTTAAGGCAGGGAAATCAATCAGCACAACTGAGCCCCAATACTTCTGGCCGCGGCTTTTAATGATGCAAGAGATAAAGTCACGCTGCAATGACTATCAACTTGCACAGAAATAGCAATCTTTTTTTAATGCTTCAATGCTATTGCTGGCTGAGTCTTTCTTCTTCATCCACTCTATAAACAGACATAACAAAGTTTTTTTTCAAAGATAAAAAAAAACAAAAAAACAATAGGTATTGAACACCAAATACTAGTAGTGTCTGGTTTAAATGTGCCTGCTGGTGCACAGATTTTCAACAATACATACCCTAAAGCCATCTTCATGACTAGTAGTGGAAACTGTTTTATACATAAAGGCAGCCCATGGACTAATGAGGATCAACATCTTTTACACAGTTCAGTTGCACCACTGCAGCTGCTCGGATGTACAAAAACAAGGAAGGAAGTGGTTATTAAACTCTTTTCAGTTTCAACTTGAAATAACAGATTAGTAAGAGGAAGATAGCCAATTCATGTCAGTTATCGGAAATCTGTAAAAGCATCATCATTATGGCTTTAGGGTGGAACAAAAAAAAGAAATATGTTCATTGAAAAAGAGACAAACACTCTACAATCCCTCTCCAGCTTGCCACACACTACTACTTACACCTCTGGCTTTCTGCAGTAACACCATGCTTTATAGTTAATGCAGGCCAATGCATCTCCATTAGCTTTACAACACTGCTTTTCTCTAATTTACACTGAGGCTAAGCCTGTGTGGCGCCCACAGTGAATTAAAAACAGAAGAGAGTTTTGGTTTTGGGTGTTGTGGTCCTGCTTTACAGCAGGAAATGGCAGCCTTTGAGCAGCATCGCAAGGACCCTGAGTTACATATGGGAGAAAACTGACAGATCTATGGCACTTTAGTATAGTTTCAGATGAAAAGGGGCTCAAGGAAGGGATTCACACTCTAGTGACAAACACAGCCCCCTTTATTGTGACAAGATACCCACCAGTGATCCTGTGGTGACAGCCCAGCCATCATGATATCCCAACGCCAGTGAGAGAAAGCACAACAAGACGAGGAGAGGCGAACCAAAATGAGCACATGTGAAGCATCAAGAGAGGGAAGGGAGAGAAAGCGTGAACTGAGCTTCAGTTATGGAAAGTGTTTTTTCTTTTCCTAAAAAAAGGTTTCTTTCGAAACCATCCTCCCCTTTTACTTCTGGAATGTTCTATATTCAAAGAGTGGTTGCTCTTCCATGTCAGTTCCCTCAGTGTTCAAAAGGGAGAGACAGATTGACAGACAGTGGAGGGTAAGGCTCTGACAGATGGAGTTTGGGCTTTTCCAAAAAGGAGCAGTAACTGTCTTCTTGCAGACCTACAAAGTAAGTGGCCTCCATCTTCTTCACACTCCCATTCCCACAGTAACTGACAACAGTGTCTTTATTCCTGTTCAAGTGCAAATCCACATTGTCAAAAGGACTTGCTAGTTTCACTTGAACCCCTTCCAGAGCTCTGTCCTATTTTTTTTATTTATATATTTTTTTTTAGAAGACTTCAGAGTCTCATACGTGGATCTCATCGTCTTCATCCTCCAAGAAAGAGGAGAAGTTGCTCTCCTCCTCTGGCGGGGCACTGAAGGTGGCGCTGTCTGTATCTCCTGCATACGTCAGGCTGCTTGGTTTCTCATCCAGGGCAGCAGAGCCAGAGCTGGACATGGAGCAGCTGTCTAGATGCTGCAAGTGTTTAGGCCGAGTCTCGGGAGTGTACTCCGGGGTGTAGGGCCCTCCATTCTCAGGCCCCAGATCTACAGAGCTAGCTGGATGCATTGAGGCCTGCTGCTGAAGATCTGCGGCTTCTTCCTCCATCTCCTCCTCTGCATCCTCATCTTTTTCTCTCTCCATACTATCTTCTTCCTCACCGTGGATGCTGAGAGGTGGTGAGGCATGGCCCTCGCTGCTCTTGCCCTCCTCGTAGCCAAGATCGTCATCCTCCTTCTCCATCACCCCCAGGATGTCACCCAGCATGGAGGGTCCCAGGTCGACATGAAAAGACATTACTGACTCGGCATGCTTCATGCCACCTCCGTAGTGGTGGGAGCTCTCCGGAAGCTCAGTCAGCTCCCCAAAGCTGCGCTCTTCCAGCTCCAGGAAGTGAGCAGCTGAAGCTGCACCTCTCCCATCCACCTCACTGTGCTGCTTTAAAGGACTCGAGGACAAACTCTTAGCCACCATACTGTCCCCTCTGTCATCGTTGAGAAAGGGCAGAGACATGGCATTCTTTACATAGGTGGGTGACCCACCAGGACCCACCAGGGTGTTGTCGCTCTGCTGGTCAACTCTGGTCACCGACTGGGAGCGTTTGCTGCTCCTGAAGGTGCGAGACAGGAGGCCGGGCCGGGGAGAGCGGGGAAAGAAATTGGTCTCCGGGGGAGGTTCTCCTGAGCGGGTGCTGAGAAAGGAGGTGTCTCCGAACGCATCACCACTGCGGCCTACATGCATGGTGTGGCGGAAGTCGCCCAGTGGAGCGCTGATCATCTCCCTGGTCAGGTCCATGCGTGAGCGCCGCTTGGTCTGGGAGGAGCCAGACACTAGCTGTTTTAGTATTGGCATGGTGGCTGTTTTGTTATGCACAAAGAGCTTCAAAATCTTCAAATATAATCCTTGTTCGAGATCTTGGAGTGACTATTGATGCTTCTCAACAGCAGTCAGACTGGGAACCTGAAAAATTAAAATAGAATAAATTACACATAATGCATTTAATTATTTTTGATAAATTAATATAAAGGGTAACCTACATAAATGTACTGCACAACACTCACAGTCGATCGTGTAGAACATTCACATTTGACTCTTTAATTTCATTAAGTAAATAAAAACATTTCAAAAGAATCGCAAATGCATTAATTACAAGAGCTGAAGCTACCAATTATGCAACTCCATAATGATAAGCAGCACTCCAACATCTCTGTGAGAGGACCACTGAAATGCACTAAAAAAAAACAAAAAAAACACGGGGAACACCACAAGATTGTGCTTTAAAAAACGGCAGAATTATAATAGAGAGCAAAACATCAACCACAGACCAATATGAATCGGAGGAGGATAGTTGAGGGCTGCCAGGGATTTTCTGCGGCAAAGCTCAACTTTGACTGCACGGATATCAGTACATGACCAAAAGATAATCTTGTAGTCACAGACAAAGTCAATTATACAGAACACTAATTCCCCACTCAACCGAGTATGCTGTTCAACAGTCACCGAAGCATTGTTTTGACAAATGTATATGAAAATGTGATAAGAGACATGAGAAATGAGAGTCCCTGGCCTCCTTCTCCTTCTTCTTCTCCTCCTCCTCCTCCTTCTTCGACAACAGTGTTTGTGTCCCTAGAGGTTTGTAACTGACAGTGGATAGAAAATGTGTCTCTGCATTATTGAAACATGCAGCCCAGACAGAGGAAGCCTCACCACAGGCTGACAGCTAGTCACTGCCGTTTCCACAAGGTGCTGCACTGGAGGACAGGGGCAGCTCATTAGCGTTACATCCCAGCATATAAAATACACATAAAATAGAGCAGTGTCGTGGTGGTCTGCAAAGATGAAGTGCAAGCACTTTCTACAGACAGACATCAGAAACACACACCCCTCTGATTTGTGGTGGAAAGTCTCTATGGTTACACATAAGCGGACCTGAAGAAAACACTTACCTTGCCGTCTGCAGCGTGCACCTCTGGCTTGCACAGAGTGCCTCTTTCTTTGTTTGCCCACGCTAACACAGGGAGATTAAAACCGTGACCTAACCTTGACTTTGGATTTCTTACAGGCAAGCCTTCAAAAAGATATTTAAGTCAGAGTTGTTTTTGGTAGAAGTGCCGTTGGGAGATTTCGGCTGTTTGCGTGGCAGGCTTTTTAGTGCATTGACCTCGTTCTTCCGTCTCAACCCCGCCCCCCCCCCCCGTCTTTGCCAGCTGAGCTTCTACTCTTCTTCCTGTTAATGCCCTCACCTGTTTTGGTTTCCATGGAAACACCCTCCTGCATGCAAGCAACAGTGTTTCCTGTCAGGGGCTGCGGAAGGCTTCAGGCTTCATGCAAGCATACAACACATGGCCGCCTTCTGTGTCAACCAAGAGCTCATACAATACACCCTTTTAATGTGATGTCTGCTATTTTTCACATATTTAATCCATCCATGTTGTGTGTATTTTTATTGTTAAAAAGGGAATTTATTAAAATACGCAGTTGTTCCGATGCTGTAGACAAGGAAATGGAGGCATCTACAGAGAAACATATACATGTAGGATTGCAGCATTTTTTACTGAGACTTCGACGCAATGTGAAAACTTTCCATGAACTCCAAATGGTTTGGTGCCAAAACACACAAACAAGGACAGCAGAAACATGTTTATTATTGAAGCTGCATGCATGATTTTTTTTTTTTTGGGGGGGGGGGGGAAATAATGAGAGGGAAATAATTCACACCCAGCCAAAAAACAAAGTTTTTTTCTGACTAGTTAGCTTCTGGGTGGCATAAACAGGCAAGGAAAAACAACCAGCGGATGAAACAAGGAAGGCGCCTCCCACTCCTCCATTCCACCGCCCACTCCCCCCCACCCCCCAGGCTAGGATCAAGCTGAAAAGCTCAACAGTGCCCATTGCAGGGACATGGGTGCAGAAATTTGTTACAGACCACCAGGCAGATTGTTCATCATCTGAATCTAACCAGGATCCAGAACAGGCCTTTAGCAGTTACTTCAAACCTGATTCACAGCCCTGCTATAAATATAGCTTTGTATAAGTGCGCGTACATGCACGTGTGGGTGTATACGTGAATGAAAAAAGTGGAAAAGGGCCTGAGAAAGCAGCAGTTAGCATGGGAACTATGGGGTCACAGCAGGGGGATGGACTTTATAAACAGACTTTCACAACACTCAGGGTCTGGCTGGCTGCAGCAATAAACTGACTGGAGACACAGAATGTAGGACAGGATGAGCAAATGAGGCACATCTGCATCTTTTCATTTTGACAGCAAAATCGGAAAGCGTTTACACATACTTCACACTGACCTACAGGCCTTGAGCCCTTTGAATGACATAGGATTCTGAAGATGACTGACTAGTCTTGATGTGGTATTTCTCAACTGTGGAGTAAAAAGCAGCAGTCTGTGCGTGCATGCATACATACATACACACTGTGATAAACTTGTACACACTGGGAACGTTTCCAAACCGTCGCCACTGCTGCTTCACATCTTTTCACATCTGTTTGGGTAAAGGATATTCCAACCCAATTCCCCCAAATGTATTTATGTCATGGGAAATGTAATGCTAGCTCTGTTTACAGATCACATTACACAATTATCAATATAAATACCTAGCAGACTGGGGCTAAGGAAAATACACACCCACTACTTCCGAGGAAAAAGGACAAAAATAACGAAATAAGGAGGTAAATAGAAATGGGTTCTTTTAATGAAATGGAAGAGAAAAAATCTGACTAAATCAGACGGTAACCTGAGAATATTCACTTCGGAGAATTGTGGATCTCAAAAGGAAAGGCTGCATTAATTCATAAATACTGTAGAGAGATGCTACATCACAGGAAGTAAAAAAAAAAAAAAAAAAATCAAGCTTAAGCTATGACTCAAAAAAACTCTCATAGCATCCATTAAGGTTGTACAGCTCAGCTAACAAAAAAAACAACAGAAGACCGAATGTGTGTCACACACACACACACACACACACACACACACACACACACACACACACACACACACACACACACACACACACACACACACACACACACACACACACACACACACACACACACACACACACACACACACACACACACACACACACACACAGTCTGGTAGATGGTGACTGCTGCAGTGACGGGGGCTTTCTGTCTGCCTCATTTGAAGTCACTGACCTGGATGGACAAACACATGACCTGAGGGTGGAATGACATTAGGGGAGTGGGAGGCCACATGTACCTAGATCTATGTGGAAAAACAGGGAAGGTGCTGGTTTCCTCCGTCCTACTGACATCTCTGCCTGTAAAATCACTCTGATGATCATACAATTTGCAAACATCCCATTTGTGAGAGAAAACTCATTCATTACCATATGTTTAAGTGTAACACAAGCAATTGTTCAGTAATAGGCTAGCACACACAAGTTCCAGTAATTAAGTAGACAAAATCGGCCTACAAAATCGGCCTACAACTCAGCTAGCAGGGCTGAATCTCTCATTTAGGAAGGAGCAGCCCAAGGACAAACAGTGGAAATCACATTATCTCTAAATCATACAGACAAGGAACAACAGACATCAAACTGATGCTGCCCTCTGAGATAAACACAGCAATGAGAGAAAATACACAGCTCTAGTGTAAAAATTAAGCCCTCCAACTTGCATAAAAGCCAGATTTAGCAGTTGCTTAAATGGTCTATTTTAGGGCTTTCTATGTGGCACACCGTTTGCTTGTGGCGTTTTGTTTCTGATCAAGTTGTTGACCTACAGGGTAACTTGAGTGTACTCCTGCCTCATCACCCATTTTCCATGCCTCTCTTCACCATGCGCTTGATATACAGCAAGAAATCCAAGGGCTCATTTTGATCAAAGTGTAAATCCTCTGTGGTCCAAAGAACAAGGCAAATCCAAAATATATTACTGTGAAATGCTGAAAATGATGGGTAAATCCCAGGCATTTCACACCAAACTTGGCCTCTTCATGTTTGCTTTAGTTTTTATGACCATTTTATAGCACTTTAATAGATATAGAGTTGAAACAATTAGTTGATTAATAGGTTTGTCAATCAGGAAATGTATTAGGCCACGGTTTGTATAATTGATTAATCCTCGTTTTTCAAGCAAACATGGTTGTTACAGTTCGTCCAACGTGAGGATTCACACTTTTTAAAAGAGAATATTTTGAAGTGTCGATTGAAGAAATGATGAAGAAAACAAGACAGTTGAAGGAGTCACTTTGGGATCTGGGCAACTTTCATTATTTTCTGGCATTTTATAGACAAAACAAGTCATCATTTAGTGAGAAAATAACAGAGACAATTTAATAATGAAAATAATTATTAGTTGCAGCCCTAAATAGAAATATAATCAAATCAGTAAGTCCAAAATGGTATATGCCCTTAATCATAAGGAGATGAATTAAACACCTCAATATAGTCCCTCCACAAATGGTGAATGATGCCTCGGAGGACAGGAAGGAGAAGATAAAAAGCCTGCGAGCGTGTGTATTTCTCAAACACAGACAGCAAAAAAACTCACATACCAGAGTTTCTGCTATCCCCACTCATACCTGGCAAGCTGGTGTGAGGCATCTGTTAAGCTATTGCATGCAATCAATGTTTAGAGCTTCCCTGCTGATAAAAGTGCCTGTAGGTTTTTGAATTGGCATTCAATATCAATGATTACTAAATCTGTAGCAATCCTTAGATGAGTGGAAATTTTGAGGTAAGCAGCTCTGACTGGAAGAACTAACTTACAAGAACTCAGCAGTGTTTAAAAATAACATTTAGTATACAGTACTGTTACATGATTTTACAACTAAACAGGCTGTTAAAAATAATCAGTGTGGAGGTGTAGCTGCATTATCAGTAGACCAACTATAAAAGTCTGTATTAGTTAAGATGAGCAGGTCAGAAGAGCTAGAGAGAAGGAGATAAAGTGATGGACAGATGATGACCAGGACAGAGCAGAGATACTTTCAAAAGAGCTCCGACAGCCAATGAAAGGGTTCCTGGCAGAGAACAGGCCTCAGCAAGTCATCTCGACGTGTACCAGCTGACCTCCGATACCCGAGGGATGACTTGTCCCTTTTACATTTACAGTCGACACAGCCTCCAGACAAGACACTCCATTTCCTTCTCTCTCTCTCTCTCTCTCTCTCGGTCCTCCACTTTGGTGAAACTGACAGCTTTTATTACAGACACAGCAGCGAATGGCAGACAAGAATGCCAACTCCACTTCAAGAATGAAAAGTGTTGTGTGGGATACAAGACTGACACTCATCATTTTCACAGACCTACAATGCCTTTTTATACACAAACACTATTGTCCATTTCCGCTCTGTGCTATCGTCTTTGATCGGAATGAAAGTTATAAAAATGTGACTGAAATAGCAGCCAGCATGGCTCGACATCAACGTCATCTGTGTACTGGGCATGGCATCTAAATACAAATGGAGTGGGGCAGACATTGGCACCACTCCAGCATTTTGAGTGTCTCAACATAATCAGAGAGAATGAGCAGAGAGGAGGTTGACATTGGCGATATCAACACAAGAGCACGCCAGAAATAACCACTTAGCATTAGTTTTTGAATGTTTTCGGTAATGAGACATGGCTAAAAACCTTCCCAGCTTTTTCATTCTCCTCCAGCTGAAACTGCCAGGTCAACAAACAGATCTAGGTCATTATTAACTGCCCCTGTCTCCACAAATGACATCTCAGCGCTCAGCATTCTGTATGCAAACAGAATTGTAAGAACCTGACAAATTACCACTGAGATAAGTGACAGACGCCAGTAACCTCAACAGAGCAATTTGCCCACCTTTATTAAAAAATTACAAAAAGGCACAGCCACACATGGTGGAAGTGGTTTACGGAGAAACGTGTTAGCGTGTTAAGGGGTACGTCCACAGGAAGGGCAGGGAGAAAATGAGGCAGTAAACCCTCCCATCTCTCCGGAAATCTACTTAGTCTGCCCTTCCTGACAACTGGTAATGTAAACATGGCCTCCACGTCCTCCAAACACAGTTCATATCTCCATCAACAGATTTATAATAATCTAATCTACAGAGATGTAGGCCAGTGCTGGAACTGTGTGTTCAACAACTAAATGGAACATGTATCAGTTGCTTGGGGCGCCACAGGTTAAGATACATTTATTAATTTTAGAAACTGAACACAACCGGATCTTCTTCACAGCAGATAGCTTAGGCTACGCCCACACTAATACATTTTTACGCTTATCTTTTACTTTAGTGAATTTATGCCTCACATCTTCATTAGCCTACTCAGTTGTTTCCGAGCCCCTAAAATGGAGGGTCACTTAAATGTGTGTGACGTCCTATTATGTTCTTTAACCCCCCCAATGTAGCACAAGTAGACTTTATGTTTCACAATTATTGTTTTCCGTCCAATCGTTTGTAGACCGAGCATTTCTGAGCGCACTTGAAGGCAGCTTTGTTTCACGGAGAAATTGAGAAAGAAAAGAGACAGAGCGACTGTGCTTTGTGCTGGAGCTTGTTGCAGGAACAGTCAGCTGCACAAACTCCTGTGCAATTAATCAAATGTAATAGTGATTAAGATTTTGGCTCCCAATGACCACAAAAACAGAATAATCGGGAAAAAAACCCAATTATTTAGCTCATTACGTTTTGCAAGTAAACTCTTATTTTCTCTTGTGTTCTGAATGAAAAAATAAAGTTGAAATAGGAAAAGTATTAAGGCAAATTTCACAGTTATGTGTTGTTTTTTTACTGTTGATTTATTTAACTTTTTCCACTGTTTAAGTTGAGTAATTGCAACATCTTTCCAGAAGTCAACGAGTAATCGTGTTAAATTATCGTGATTTCAATATTGACCGAAATAACCGTGATTATATTTTTTTCCCATAATCGAGCAGCCCTAACCCTCATACTGGTTTAAAACTTTCTTGTTGCAGCAATAGAGACAGTGTACCTGTACGGGACTTTCACACCACCTCAAAACCGACTGTCAAGTCTAATTTCCGGTTATATGATTGGCCATCGCAGTGACGTGGGTTTACGTTTCTCCAAAAGTTGAATCGGTCTCAACTTTCTGCCTCGGGCCGCTGCTGTTTTTTTGGCTTCCCCAACGTGGCCCCCATCGCCACAGCCTAAACGCACTCCCCACATTCAAAATGAATGGAAAGACCTGAGTTTTCAGGTTGAGCGGTTGAGGACTGCCACAGTCAATGTGAATGCACACGCATGTCCAGTCCAGTTATTTCAAAACGCTGTTTAAAAATGTAAACATAGTTGTATGGCTGTGTCCCAGCTGATGGCAGCCCTGGCCTCGGGCCCAGGTGTCCGTATTGTCACCCAGGACAGAACGGCCAGGTGTCTGCTAAGAGCTGCAGAAGAGGAGTGAGGTTACATTTTAAAACACTCAAGTGGAAACCTGTGCTCCTCAATGGAAAGAATGCAGGGAAATTATGGGATCCAGAGAATCTTGCTTTAAAGTGCGAGAGTGTCATAATTATAGGGGTCAGAACAGCCAAAAAGCAACAAAATGCATATGCTGGAGGAAAGCCAAATAAGCAGCTATCAAACAGTGGAGGGCTCTTTTTGCCAAAAGGTGTTTTTTTTAAAACAAGAAACCACTCGATTTGCCAAAGTATTGCCAAAGTCTCACTCTTGATTGTATAATAAGTGCACTGTGCACGGATTCTCTCTCAGAATGTAATATCAAATTATTGGATTATTACAAATCAAATAGCCAAAAAGGGTTCACACAGAGTCAAAAATGTTGCGGTCTTCTGGTCAGCCATTATAACATTTGTGCAGTGTCATTGTCACCTGCTACGCTAATATCATCTACATTCAATACAACAAGGAAACAGGATGGCAGGAAACAAACATTTCCCCCAGCTTATAGTACCAACCCCAGCCTACCAGATCACAATGCAAAGCATGCTGGATCAGACCAGAAAACAATGCCCCCAAACAAAAGACACAGGAACAAACACAGCATTCACACACTGAAATATGAGACGCCCTCAAAATTTGATGTTTGGACAACAAGGTTATAAAAACGTTAGGTGGCAGCGTACTAATGAACTGTTGCTTTTTGTCACAAGTCAAACTAGCAAACCATGAATTGTGTACTGAGAAAATTAACGTTTTTAACAACTAGTACATTTTTGACTGAGCTGCATGGGGATTTATGTAACATTTGCAGGCCTGTGGTAGTAACTCAGAGCAATGAGAACTACCTAATATGTTACTTATGCTACAAATACTTCATAAGACCAGTCACGTCCTCCATAATAATTCAGCAGTTTACTATCACCATCCACAGAGGCTTTCCAGAAAAAAATAACAGTTTATATTGGTATTTCCTGGAATGTGAAGGGGCTGGACAGGACACACACATTGCCACAAATGAGCACACAAACTGCAGACATGTTCAAACACGGGTGCAGGACCATACACTCACTGGCCACAAATAACACACTAAAGTTGCACTTCAGCACCACCGCAGAAGGATTTCAAAATACTGATTATCTCCGAAATGAAAGCGAGGCGCATAAACTTGCTAACTTTTGAAACTAAATTCTGAGCAGGTTGTGTTTCCTGGGCTGTGAGCCAGGAAACGCGGTCTACATTGTGCTGTGTCCAATAACAGAGTGGTTGGCACAGTGTCCAACACCACACGGCGGAAGGATAACTTTCACCTTCAGGCACTAAACATGTCTCCTGCAGGCAATTAGATGCTTTGTAATTTAAGAAACAGAGGAAAGTAATGGGAGCAGAACCTGTGCAGGCTGGTTGAGAAATGTGTCGCCTGTTCTGAAGGCATTTTCAGGGGTACTTCTGGGGGGAAAAGTAAACAGGCTAAGCCTGTGACACATACATCTTGGCAATGGGGCTTGCTTGTTTGCTAGGTCATCAACCTAAATCCATCACAGCGTCCGGGCAGAACAACATTTCGCAAAGCCCTCAGATTTTGGATGAGACCGGTCAAATGTCACATTCAACCCTGCAAAAACAAAGAAATCCACCCAATTTGCCTCACAAGCAGAAGCTTCAAAAACATTATCTCCTCAAACAAATGCTGAGCAGTTCTTATCAGTAATAAGGAGGTCATGGGGTGATGGCCTACAGACCTAAGGCCTATCACCTTATTATCCCAGTCAATGAGCTCATCAGATGCCATCATGACACCCTTGCCAGGCAAACTGAACAGAACTGCCAAGTAAACATGCTCAGGGATAGGTGGGTAATGAACTGGACAAACAGGACAGACGTGCTCTGCATGATAGGGCAGAAAGTGGGTTATTTTTGTTTTAGTCATCAGGTCTTGTAAAAGCCAACATCCTGCCTGTGTAAACGTACATTACATTCACTCAATATGCACTGCAAAGCAGAATGTCACCAAACACATTTTGGGCCTGATTTTGCTCAACATCTGTTCTCATATGAGGCCTGTGAGAGTTTGCCTTTGGTAAAAGGTAACAAGTAAACAATAAGAAATAATTGCATCAAGTCTAACTACAAAGCATTCCCAAATAAGCTAATATGATGATGGCATTTATATTAGCTTATTGCTTAGGGGCTGCAGACAAATAAGCTCGATTCTTGCGACACTACATATAAATGCTTTAGGGACTAAAAATACGTCTTCACAGGGGTCCATTTAACAGCACTCTTGTATTCATCAGTCTAGTCATCCACTCGCATTACAATAAAGCTGTGATTCTGGGTGGGTCAATGGCAGGAGAACAATAAGTAGCTGACCACAAAAGCGTCAGCTGCCGTGCGCTCTACTGAATCGCTCAATAAAGCAGCTCTGTTAAATACATATTTATTCTGTATTAAACAAATACAAAAGAACATTTTATGTTGCTAAGTTTAAGTGCAAGTACAAACACTGAAGAGCACGCACTTACCGAGCATCCCCATTCATAAAGCCGGTGCTGCTTCACTGTTAGGCCCCCAGCAGGTTGACAATGGGGGCGCATTCATCAAACGACAGAGACGTAAAGAAAGCGCTCAGCTCAAACTCTCGGGAAATTTCAATAACTCTGTTAGACCGACAGAGATCTCTTTTTATAGAATTGTTACTAATGTTGTCACCGCATCCTCAGAACCTGCGCTGCTAATCTGAAGCGCAATAACTCAGTAGAATGCCTGCTGCTGCCTCGGTAGTGTGTTTGAACACGCCCTCTTTACATGGCTCCTTAAAGACACAGGCTGCCAGCATGGGGCCACTCAGACAGACCCATTTCCTTCAGCATAAAAGGCGGGTCTGTGTCATGAAATCTAAAAAGAAACCAGGAAAACATATCTTTAATTTATCACTTGAACCACTTCATGGTGTTTTAGTGGGCTAATAATATAATTTTTTAAAAGGAAACCATAGAATGTTTTGCTCTAAACCCATCTTCTCCATCAGTCAAGGAATTATTCAGCATTAATGGCTGTGTTTATATTGCAAATAACAGTGTAATCCTTTCTAACAAAGTACTGCGTCTTTCCTCCTTCACTTCCTCTTTGTGATATTAGAAATGGCTTGGCTGATGATGCAAAGTTGTCAGTGAGAGGGAAAACATGCACAGTCATCCTTTGTGAGACACCATGATGTATCAAAGGAAGTGGGATAAAGTAATATCCATTACATTTTTAAGGAGGTGCATGCAGTGTACCTCGGTGATACACTTCACTAACTTTACATGGAGAACAGAATACACAAGCTAATACCAAGGCTAATAGGTAGGACCCACTAACAATGTATCTGTGTAGACAATTATTCACTTCTCTTCAGACAATTAGGATAAAACAAATCAGGATGTTATATACAGGGATTCAAGTACAAGTATGAGGTTTAAAACACACTTTAGTTAAATAGTTTGAGGAAAGATGTCCAAAAGTTTTTATGAATGTCTCACAAGACCTTTTTGAGTGACTGACCCATTTGTTTGACCTTGTGTATTCCAGGCTGATCAGCTGCCCACGGTCAGTGACCGCTCATTAGTATCTTTTGCAATGGAAATGAGTGGGAAGCAGCTAAGGTGCACCCCATGGCTGCATATTCACTCTGAACTCAAGGGAAAGGAATGTGAGAATGGTTATCAAAGGGCAAAAGTCAGGCTCCTACACTACCTGGATAGAATGACTATTCACTTTTTTCTTTTACAGCCATTTTCATCCATGCTGTTCTTGAAAATCTCGAATGTAATGAGTTGCATGGACAATGTCCATCACACACATTTGAGAAGTTATTTTCTGCCTTTGGCTATGTTCCCAGTATGATCTGTCCCACCAGCTGATGGGAGAACAGGACACTTTATGATGAGAATTTGACTGTAGTGGCCTTTTGTCCAGGAACAGACTGAACTCAAATGTTATAAGTTGCTATTTTGACATACCCATGCCCCAAAAATTTTAATTTTACAACTCTCTTCTATAATGATTAACATACACTTAAAATGAATATTAAACAGGATGTTTCCCTAAAAGATGACTCTCTCTCTCTCTCTCTCTCTCTCTCTCTCTCTCTCTCTCTCTCTCTCTCTCACACACACCAAACCTGGTTATTGAAATCTGGTTAAGACAGAATTTCAGAGAATGCACTTCCAAACAAAGCAGAAACTTGGTTACTACAAAACCTTCATTTACATACAGCTGGTCTGTAATCAGATATTTCTCCAGGCCATTATCTAGCTGTGCTGAATTAACACACCCATTTCATGCATCCGGTACTCATTTAGTTCTTTAATGCAGTACAGTTTAAAAACAAATTTGCTATTAGCTGTACTTCTCAGCGACCTATCAAAAGTAAAGTTCTAGGTGCTGCTGCTGCTGGAGAAATAGGCCTATACTGCAACAGTCTCCTTTCGTTGCAGCTTTGTGTATTGCATTGGCAGCTTTGACAGCTTTGTTCAGTGGTACATCAGGGTACAACAGGGTGCACTGGTGTCTCAGCATTTGCCTCACCCATTGCTAGCTACGGGTTTGATGTTTTTGAATCTTTCAAAAAGTCAATTCTAAATCTTTGAAAATCTTTAGCTGTCTGGCTTTTTGACGTTGAGGTCCCAGATTGTACATGGGAACCCTTGAACCTTACAGGACTTTCAGTTTGGAATTTTGTCAATGGAGTTTTGGCAATGGTTTCAGACTGCGTTAGTCTGAATGAGGAGGTGTGTGATGTAACACTTTCTATCCTCAGTGCAGAGGGATCCTTTGTCAGTCTTGTGATTTTAGTTATTTCACAACAGAGGGTGCAAAATAAGGCTATGCTTCACTGCTAAGCCTATAAACCACATAAGAGAGAGAGAATACTGTGCCCTTTAACCTTTTAGCCATGTCGCTCCACCCATGACAATTTGGGTGGTGGTTGCTATTTACTGTGCATAAGAACAAAAAACCATGGCAAAGGTCTAGACAGACCTGATTGGTTAGAGTAGATGCAAACCCTGCCTTGCAGAGGGCAGTGGGGAAACCTATAATGGACCAATGCTCACAGAATGGATTATGATGCATAATCTCCATTTTATTGACTGTCCAGACTGAAGAAGCCTGAACTGACTGCATACTGATGGATACAGTATGTATCTTGTGAGGGAAATAACATAAAACCAGAGGACCTCTCAAACTTTTTAGAAGCTGTAACATCTAATTTCCTTCTGTATCATACATCCTGATTTTGTCCTCATTTTGGAGTCACCAGTCAGGCTGAATTAGCTGTGTTGCAAATTTGCTCTGATGCACTCCAACAAGCACAGTCAGAATTAGGACACATTCTGTATAAGTCGGTCCCATGAGGAGACACTGAACTGAAATGTAAAAATGTAACAGATTTGTTGATGTGAAGCCATGTCTGTGAGTTTGTCTGTGTGTGTGTGTGTGTGTGTGTGTGTGTGTGTGTGTGAACAGAAGATTATTCTTTGAGCCTCTTGCCAGTGACTTGAGTGAAGGTGAACAATAGTCACAGTTGTGTTGAGTATGAAGAACTACCATAATTTTGATTTACAACATAGAATAATTCAAAATGTTACAAAGCAATATGTTATATTTAGTTATAAAAACTGAGCTTTAGTTTTGTTGAAGAGACAAGTTGGGCTATATAGTTTACACGGGATGTGACATGATTTCTCCTCTGCAATTGTAGACTTCATGCTGGGGAAAACTTAAAAAAAACTTTAATTTAGACATTTTACATCATTGTAATGCCACTCAGAAATAATACCATTTGCATAATGATCAATTATCCATATGCTTATCCATCCACTTTTGCAAATGTAACGATCGGTCAATGTGATTTCTTTTTTGGGTCTTTTTTTCAATCAGGGTAAAAACAAATGTTCCAACACCAACAAACTGTACCCTTGACTTGACTTTCTCATTTCTCTTAAAACCTTCCAGCCTGATCCCTCTGTTCCTCCCTCCTTTGCCTCGCTTAAGATCAATGTTTTATGGCCTGAAATAAGGAGATTACCCAGACACACTCTCCCACCCTCCCCCAGCTTTTCAGCATGCTTGCACCGGATCAGGTTCTTCTTCAAATTCTTTCCTGGAATTCATGCTCTTATGCATCCCAATTATGTCTCTGTTGTGGCTGAGCGAATCAGGTTATTTCTGCACTGGGTCAATTGTCACCTATAATCACTTTGTCTTTCAGACCATGCAAATAGGTCTACTTAGGATGTGTAAAATAGTCAGCAGGGTCTGATATGGTTTATATTTCCTTTAAAATCCTGAGTTTATACCACTGTTTCATAGCTTTCCCACGCTCTCTCATATCAGAATTATTAGTCACCTGCCTTAATTGCCAATATATATTATTATGTATACCATTATATTATATTCTAAAATATTCAGATGAGGCATGAAGAAAAAGCCATTACAAAATAGAATAATTTATTTTAGAGCGCTACCATGAATAGGTCCATAATGTTTCCTTCATGATGTATACAGTGATGGTCACATTGGAAATTTGACAGATGATAATTTGGAGCGACTGTCTAAGTTTATACACTATGAGTCCAACCTCCAGCACAGCAATACCCTTTAGTAAAGAACCAGCATATTCAAAAGAGTGGTAGAAAACATCTCATCATAACATATGTATATGTTTGTACGGTGAGCATAAAACACATTTTCAGTCATATCAATGCCATGTTACACTGTAACATGTTGAACTCACATGACGATCCTCTGTGATGCATTTCATGTACAATACTTGTGTCCTGTTGCTGTCAATCATTAAATAAAGTTTAAATAAACATAGATACACCAATAAGATGAACTCTTATCCAACCTCATGAACAGATACATAACAGCTTTCTTTATTTTTGAATTTTTACTGTCTGTAAGTTTCACATCTTAATTTAGAGTTTGGTCACTGTTCTTTATGTCTCAGTAACCTGTTCAAATATAGTTATTCTTGTTCTTCTTTGACAGCTATTAATAGCATCCCGAAGTGGGTGTGATTGGATACAATCTTTTGAACCAAAAAGATTTGTGCTATTGGTCCTCAGTCATATTCTCTGACAACATAAAAGCAAACGGATGCACATTCAGAAATTGATCTTAGCATGTATATCTACTGACATGAGTACTAGCACACAATCAACACATCCCCCAGACTACTATAAAGGTGCCACAATGCTTTAATGTGATTCATAACATTGCCACTAGTGATGTTCTGAAAATGTTTAGCTTGAAGCTGACTGATATAAATATCTGGTAAACAATATTAGACAAGTACATATAGTAAACACACAATGCAGTTCCAACAATGATTAGGCAGAGTGAGGAAGTCAAAGGCCACCGAGGGCCGCAGTGACCATAGTGCCTCTCTCCAAAGTCAGAGTTCATTTGTCACTATCAGTTCGTCCTCCGTCCAACATCACATTATTCCATCAGAGTTGGTTTTTCCATAGTCCAGTCTCAGCAAGCCAAATGGTCCATACTCTATATGGTTATAAGGTGGTTGTTTTTCCATAAAGCTCTCATATTAAACAATAATACAGTGTTTTTAAAACAAGGTTTTCTTTTTTTCAGAACCTTGGGTTCTTTATTACCTTGTTTACATGGTTGTACCTTCAAATAAATGTACTTAAGCAACGAATAAAAAAACTTTCAAATGATTGTCTTTTCATAAAATACATATCACATGGATTAACCAATCATACGCGCTACACACAATCATACACGCACACTCTTCACAGAGGAGAAAACGCTATTCAAGATGCCTGCAATGCTTAATATTGAGCAACAACTCTGTCAAATAGACAGAAAAAGAAGAAAGAAAATAGAAAAAGAGCAAAATACAAATAAACCAACAGCAACAAAATCAAAGACTCGTCCTCAGGGTCCTGTCGTTATTGGAAGGAGAGCTGTGTGTCAAACAAAAGAGGAGAAGCCTGCGGTAGGTGCCTGAGCGGCACAGCCCAGGCTGCTGGGGGGCCGGTAGAGGGTGCTGTGCTGGCTGGGGGGTTCGGAGGACAGCAGGGAGGGGGTGGGAGTCCGGCTTCCCTTAGACCTGAACAGAGTGCCCTGGCCCTGGCATTGGGGCTGTGGGGATGGGGCGCTCTGGGGGAGCAGAGGTGGCAGAGGTGGCAGAGGGGGCACGGGTGGCGGGTGCTGCCGTGACTCCTGCTCCACAAGGGGCTCGGGCTGGGAGTAGCCGTATGCCGGCGGACGAGAGACACCCTTCTGCTGCCGGCGCCAGGAGTTGTAATAGGTGGGGTCACTGATGTAGTGGTTGACAAAGGAGTGGGTCTTCTGTCGGCTCTGATCCATCTCATATTCGCTGTCGCTGCCCTGCGGGACAATCAGGGAAAAGACTTAGAAGACCGTGAGATTACTAAACACACATATGTTTAGGATGTTTACTACAGAGACAGCTACATGCTCTCAAATCAAGACTGATTCTAATACAGCACCCTCACTTTCAAACTTCACAATACTGGGTCATGACACAGCAGGATATAATCTACTAAGAGATAACTGGAAATCTATTAATCCATGTGCAACTCTACGGGGCAGATAATCACTTCTATTGAGCGTCTTTCACAAGAGCTCAGCCATACCTCTGAGGAGCACAGAAGTGATAAGCGTACACAAGAGTGTCCTAGAATTGGACAGAGAAAGCTGTTAGCTTTCGTTGTAATATTAAACCATCAGTCTTGTAAGTTACAAATGTTTGTGTGGGTGAATCCTGTCGCAGTTCCAGCACACTGAAATGGCTGAGGAAAACAAACAGAGAGCAAATTACTCTCACAAAAAACATCACACTTGGCACATTTGTGTCCCTGATGAGTGCCTGCCCATCTACTGCTCTATTGAGACACTGCAGCTTAACAGATGTTGAAGCACCATTTATTTGCACAAGTGGTAGGTAAACAGTGGGAGGCTATGCAGAGGAAAAGAAAAACACCAGTTTGTGTCTCCCACGGGAGCAGTGTTTGTTCAAACCAGGTTGAACAATGTTTTGACTGTGCAGGTACCAGATAAATTGGCCAGGGAGACCCAGTGCAAGTGTGGGAAGACAGATGTTCACAATCTGCTACCATCAGCTTCTCTGCCTTTTGCATCGATCATCCCTCATCACTTCTAACCTCCCTGTCCCTTCACTGGACCTCGCTATTACAACACACACACACACACACACACACACACACACACACACACACACACACACACACACACACACACACACACACACACACACACACACACACACACACACACACACACACACACACACACACACACACACTGAGCTGTTCAGATCATTACATGACGAGTTGAGACCCAGCAACCCAGATTAATACCGCATTTCCTCTTGGAGGAAAATTAATTAGTTGTGAAGACATTTCAAGACACATGAGACATGAGAATTGGCCCCGTACTTCCTTCCCATGGGAGAAATCAGTTTTAAAAGTCAGATCCAGAGATGTCAGCCATGACTATTAATTTCAAGGTTATCCACTTGAGGCAAATGTCTTGCTGACTGTCATTCTGCTTCATAAGTAGACAGCCATCTAGTTGCAACTTGAAAAGCAGTGGTTATAACAAAAAAAGAATGGCAGTAGAATGTGAATGTGACAAAAGTAAAAGAAAGTGGAATAAGATAAGTATTTTTTAAGTTAGGAAAGGTTATGCCTCTGCCCTGGAGGACTTTGTCAGTTGAATTTTACTTTCTAATTTAAGTTCATTGCCTATTCCAGACGAGGAGTGGACATGGGCTGCAAGCCAGGGTCACTGCTTACCTGAGAGTCAGATATCTCAGAGGGTTTCTCGGTCAGACTGCTGCTCTCTGCAGGGATCAGGTCATTGTACTTAGTGCTGACATCCTCATCTGAGTAGTGCAGGCTTCCAGGACTGGGTCTTGGTGGAGACCTGGACAGATGGGAGAGAATGAGACAAAGAAAAAGTGTCTGTAAGAGATAGAAAGCAAAACTGTGAGAAAGAGAGAGAGAGAGAGAGAGAGAGAGAGAGAGAGAGAAAACACTTACAATGCCCTGTCATTCCTGTGACTGACACCACTTGTATAGGACTAATGGAAGGCTGCAAAATAGTTCTAAAAATGAAGAGGCTTCACATCCCACAGGTGCTTCAGTGTGATGCAGAGATTCAGCACAGAGTCATTGATTAAGAAATGGGTTATTTGTGAATTCCTTGAAGCCACGGTTACAAAATACAGGGAAGAGATTATAATTGGTCTTATTCTTTCGCCATTTTTCGTCTGTCAATGTGTCCGTTTGGAGCTTTGGCAGCAGGCTGAGTTCAGCTCACCTCAATGCACAAACAAGATCCTGTATGAAAACATATGAGCATCTTCATGAAAGGATTCTTTGTGGTGATTAGAGCAGAATGGCTGAACAGATTGAGTCAGTCAGAGATTTTGACCTAACCAAAAAAGCTGTTTAACTAAGCATGGCCCTGCATTCTTTTATGAGCGCAGGTCAAGTAAAAAACTCCTGGTTTCTTTTATCTCCAGCCATTAAGTCCATAAAGCGAAGCAGAAAAAAACATCCATGCAGACAATTATTTTTCTTCTTCTGCAATAATGACTGCTGCTGTGTGCAAGGTCTGCTGGGACTGAACTGGATGGTCAGAGACGGCAAAAACTGGAGCACTACATTCACATCACTGAGCTACATCGGTGGGCTCAGTATGTAACTCAGGCTAACACAGCATTAAGAGAAGAGTTTGCTCAGTTGTTTTCAGAAAAAGACTCAAGAATTAAATAAACTAGAAATGGCATGAAAGTAAATTTAAAGTAAAATGAAAGTTTAAATGATCTGAAATGGAAAATGTTGTGGGGGCAGAATAGGCAGGTATAAAATGCTGTGATATCAAGTGTAATATTAAGGAATTAAGCAGACAACCTTGACAGCCTCTCAAATACAAATGAATATGTTCTGAGATATATGCAAGCTAAATCACTGGGAATGCCAAGAACAGGAAGCTTATAAGACACAACATGACAAGGGCCATGAAAGGGTTGACACAACAAAGAGACATCTCTTCTGGGTTAAAGGGGATGACGTGAGGGGGCTGACTGTGAAAAAATCAACATCTACTTAGAATTCAGATAAGGTTGAGTCAGACATTAAAAGAATGGGGTCACGTGAGCGCATGGGGAAGGGCGATGGATCCTGCTACCAATCACACTCCTAAATGCTGCAAGTGAGCTTTGAATTATTTAGGAGCACTGTCTTTTTGCAATTGCCTTATCTGTCTAATTCATCCCTCTATCCTTCACCCTTTCAAATATCCTCTAGGGAACCCTCCCACTCTTCCTCCTCCATCCACAGATCATTAGCACAGAGTACGGTACCAGAATGGAGCTCTTCAAAAGATACGTAGCAACTCAAGACCCTTTTATCCCACTCTTGGCTTCGTTGGTCAAGGAAAAAAACCACAAAGATCACCCTGCCCTTAATGCACCCCATTTAGCACATTCTATCATTATGTGCAAAAAGCAACATCTTTTTTTGTTTTGCTGTAACAAGAAGCAGACTCTGGACTCCCATCCCCCAAAATAACCATGTGACCATCCATCCAGTCACCAATTATGTGTGACCCATGCCTCTACAAATTCCCTTTGCTTCTTGAGCCACAGAGTTTGTGAAATTCCTCTTATCTAATATTTACCTAAACATTACCGAAGAGCCCAAAGTCCTGCTGACGGGTAGAAGGGCATACTGATGGTGTTGTACTTTACATCGAGACAGCTCTCACAGCACTGCACTGGAGAGAAACTCTGGGCTGAAGGCCAAAAGAAAATGTCCGGCTCCGACCCATAAGCACCCTTTGTCTAGAGCGGTGATGGACAGACAAAGAGCAATGCAGAAGCTCATGAATGCTAATTAGCTGGTGTTGTGCTGTCCCCTTATATAAATAGTTGCTTCATACAAACACTGAATATCAACGAGGGGAGCGAAAGGAGTTTCAAATCAGCAGCTCGGCTCTTCTTGGCTCGGTTTGTTCTCTCAAGACCGACAGACTATTGTGAGGGATGATGGGGGACACACACAACTACATTATTAATTCCTGTCTCTATCATAAGTAACACTTATGTAACACTGAATTGGAAGAGAAAACTGAGTTAACAATATGCTTAAGAAGTGCAATCTGTGCATGAAGGAAATGGATGCACCATGCTCATCAGCTGAACACCGTGGTTGATTGTTTGGGACTGACCGTGTGTAGATGCCGTTCTTGCGGCAAAAGGAGTTCTTCACGGAGAGGCGTCTGTTGTTGAGCTCCAGGGCTGGGAAGCGTCCCTCGTCCAGGCGCACCATCTCTCCGTGGGTCAGAGGCAGAGCTGTGCAATTGGAGTGGTTGCCTGGACAGGGGTATGAGGACGACACTGTGTGGGTTGTGGAATGAAATAAGTGATTTGTGATCTTCAGGAAAATCAATTTCAGTCTTGAGGATTAGTTGAAAACGACACAATAAAACTCAAGCATATGGCTTGAACTTGCACATAGTTTTATACTTTTTTTAAACAGTTAAATAGATTTTTTTAAACGGAAAAACAAAAAAAGTTATATACAGGCATTTTATTGATCACATCATTGCATGTACAAAACGCTGTAAAAGTAAAAATGCTGCTTTTTGACAGTTAGTCAGGCCCACTGTCCGGTCATGGCCTCTAGTAAAACAAACAGACAGATCAGCCTCATGGCTGAGAAAATTGGGGAGGGGTTGAGAGGGGCTAAGAAGCCCTCTTTGTGTCCCTGCACAAACTCAGTCCTTGTCTGAACTGGTCTCGCTAAGCCCTGTTTACTGACCTTGGTAACCCTCGCACCATGCTAAATGCTGACTAGGCTAAAACGTCTCTGATACGAGGCTTTAGTAAGGTTTGGCCTGACCCTTTACTTTTCCCCCCAAATGTCCCTCCTTAGGCTGGTTACACACTGCCTGCGTGGCGTTTCTGTTGTGTGTCAGCTGCGTGGATTTTTCTATGTCTTTACTGTGTAAGCAGCTGACACGCAACAGAAACGCCACGCTCACGCCACGCAGGCAGTGTGTAACCGGCCTTACCATCTCTACTACTGGATTCTTCATGCTGCTGGGTGATTAGACCACATTTAAAAGATTAGCCCCAGAGGCCCTCACTGTGATTGCCTGGCAACCATTATGTGAAGTATTAACATTAAGTTTACCAACATTGATTAACGTCCCCTACCTTATGTTTTTTAGGGTTTCGAGTAGCTGCAATGTTACCTGGGATAATTCACAATCATGAAAATTGGCTTCTTGATACAGTGGTGTGAGTGCGGCTAGTGCTATAGTTACATAATTACTCTCAGTCTGAGTAATGACCTGAGCATTAAACCACTGCCAGGCCATTTATCCCAGTATTGATCCTCGCTGCAGTTAAACATGAACAATAATGTTTATTCACCTGTCTTTGTCAGCTGTTTCACTGTTAACCTCTATTCTCATCATTCCCCTGTCAGCCAGACAATGTTAAGAAAACCTAGGTAATTTGTAATTAATTGTGTGAGCCTTCACAATCCCATTTTCCAAAATAGACTTAAGAAGTGCAATCGTTAAAATGCCATTCTCAGCAGAGCTGTCCAAGAGGAAGACAAATTCCAGTCGATAAGCTTAAGTCGCAGAAGCAGACAGAGCAACTGAGACAGAAGCAGTAAGTTTAGCAGACAGTCGTGCTTCCTACCTGCATCTGTTTTTTTGGTGTATTTTTTACTCTGGCCTCGGATGATGAGGATGAAAACAAGAAGGAGGATAAAGATGAGGCCCACCAGCGCGATCACCACCAGGAACCACCACTCCTCATAGAACGGAGACACTTTCTGGGCTAAACACATAACAAATAATAGACATTAACGAACAAAAATATAGTTTTTTTGACATGCTGTGGCATTATTTTTTAGATTAATGTACCTGAGATAGAGGGGGAGGGGGCGCTGGGTGATCCATAGCCATAGTCGTTAACTGCAATTACTCGAAAGTCATAGGTGACGCCTTCTCGCAGCATGTCCAGGTTAAGTGCGTAGGATGTCACTTCTTTAGGAATGTCTTTGATAAGAATATCCCACAATCCTTCATCTAATGGCAAGATGAGAAAATATATGAATAGGAAATGTGGTAGAATTTCAAGTTTATAAACTCATGCTGTGTAAATTGAGAAAGTGGTACCCCAGGTCTCATTCAGGTCAGTTTTCAACATAACAGCAAAAGTCATATCCTGTCTCAGGCAGAGTAGTAGTTCAACGCTATGTCTCAGGAGACGCAACAGCTGTTTGATAAAAAACAGTGCTGCCTCAAGTGCTCCCATCCCACCAAGGTCAGGGAAGGAAGTTACATACACATACTTACACATACACTCACTCAGTCACTTTCATATACACACCTAACACTCATACACACAGAAACTGCAGTACACACACACATAGAAACCCTGGATAAGAAGTTATTTGACCCAGACGGCCAAAGATGAATGTGCTGAATGTGATCTGTGGTACCTACAACGTGACTTGTTACGTAGGTAAGAATAGTTCTTATAACTGATCAGATAGCATCTTCACATGTGCATAGACAGAAGAAGGACCTTATTTGGTAAACTCTCATCTTGTATGTCCAGCATTGATTTAAATACTCCTTCAGGAGGACAGGACCTTCAGGGTTGGGATGGCACTACGTGACACTACACCATGGTTAAATTGTATTGCTAATCCTGATTCTCCTCGATCAAGATTCATTAAATGTTTCTGGGTAAGTCATCAAAGTCTCCCGAACCTTCTTCAGGTATCCAGAGTCTAGCTGCTCCTGAGGTTTCCCTAACAGGAAACACTAGCTGAGATAATGGAACCCAAAAACTGTTCATGTATGCGGCTCACCAGAGGGTCTGGCCTCGATGACGTATCGTGTGATGGGTGCACGGCCTTGATCACCGCTGGTCCAATGCAGTGTGAGGGCAGTGCCATACCGAGAAATAAAGGGTTCTCCGGGAGGGCCTGGGGCTCCTTGGGAAGACATAAATGGTGAATAGTTAGAAAATATGGCCTGCTATGAGTCAAGGAGGCACCTAAAAGATGATATTATTGGCATGAATATCAGAAAAGGCAGTAATGCATCGCAGATTTAGAGTCCTACCTTCTCCAGGCCCAGTAGTGATGTTGGCCTCCACCTCGGGGCCGTAAGTGAGCGTTTTGGCCCGGATGCGATAGTTATAGGTGACGCCATCAGCCAGGTCTTTGATCTTCATCCACAGGGGAGCGCTGCCCTTCACATCTACTGTCACTATCTTACTGACACCTGGAGTGCGAGGAGAAGAGTCTGTACAGGAAACACTAAAGACTCTAGATGCTGCTTTCTACATACAAGCGACAAATAGCAAAGCTTTTGCATATGAACAGACACATAGTCACACAGACAAATGCAAAGAGTTAGAAGACTACACAGACAGACTCGCCTAGACTATCAGAGACATGCATATATTTGCATATACAACAGAAAAGGTCTATTACCCAGCAGCCTTCTAGATATCCAGATAGGAAGAAACACAAGGACCTTTTTATAATAGACCAATTGATATTCCCTGTCTTAACTGCTCTGGTCGGCTTTGCTCTGGGTCCATTAGTGGATAGCCAAGGGACCACAGCAGCCTCAGCTCAGCATTCCACCTCTGCTCCCAATTACTTGACAATCTGGTCCAGGCAACCACACTTAGCCAGCTATTAGCCATGTTTCTTTCAGTGAGAGAGGAAGCTGTGCAAAGTCTCACCAGAGCATTCCAACTATATTTTATCAGCTATGCCATAGGGCCAACACTCGCCTGTAACAGATTAGAGCATGAGCTTATGCAGAGTGAGTTAAAATGTATAGGGTAACTAGGCAAGAGGTTGTAAATCACAGTCTGAGAAAGCCATCTGAGGAATGTCAAAACATGACAGAGTTATTAGGCTCAAGGCAGAGTTTCTGACCATCGACTGGAGTGCAGGGCTCGTAAACCAGACGGTAGCCCTCAATGATGCCGTTGGCCTGCTTGGGCTCTCCCCAGGACACGTTGACCGAAGTGGTGGTCAACTCACTGAAGTGGATGAAGCTGGGTGCACTCGGAGCTTTTGGTGAAGAAAGAGAGAAAAGAGGTGATGAAAGTTGGATCTCTTCACAGTATGGAGACAAAACATACTACAATGACCTACTACATGACGTGGATATGTCACTTTGGAGATGTAATTAATGTACAAACTGGGACAGATTAATAACAAAAAAAGCAATTTAAAGTTCAAGAGTCTTGTCATTCATTCTTTACGTTCCTCTGAGTTTCATAAGTCCCAATATTAACCCTATGGGGTCTTTTAAAGGTATTTGCATTTAACTGATCTCCATGTGTTTCATATCAAAATGTTCAGAACAAACTCAGCTTTCTATATAGTGAACCCCAAATCTGTCCAAGAGCAATGTGTAAAGAGATAATTTGGCGCTAAAGCTGAAACATTGATGTTGGCTTTTTTGAAATTCCTCAAATCTCGCTGGTGCATCTTTTGTCCTCAGAGGGTTAACTTAGTACATTTTCAACAGCACAGTTACTTCCCCTATTTGCTCCAAACTCCCAAGACATTTGGGTAAACTGGCAACAAAAGTAGATTTGGGCCAGTACGACAGAGGGGAATCCAAAGGCAGTACTGATATTCTACAGCATGCAATCTGATATATTCAGGAAAGAAAAGAAAAGCTGTTACGCTAGATGACATTAATCAGAAATACTAGGAGGTAAACAATGAAAGCGGTTTCATTGTTCATTGTTATCAGGGCATTGTTGAATAAAAAAAAAAAAAAAAGAGAAAATGAAGTCACTAAAAAGCAAACTGGAAGTCAACATAAGAGTGGGCAAAATCATTCTGTAACCTTGAAAGAGAGCTGTGAGAAATCTGCGTGCTAACCCAACCCAGATCTAGCTAAGTGTCAGGATTTTGCCACAATTCTGCATACATTTCACAAAAGCTTGTGTTGGCTCACTTCCCATTACCCTGTGGTGCAGAGAGCCAAAATTCCTGCCTGTGTTTTTTAAGATCTCAGCGCTTTGTACCCCTCGCCAATGTCACAGCCTTCAAAGGGGCAGAAAAGACAAGAGATATTTATACTGTAAACCATTTTTGTGCTGAAACCGCAGAGGAGGGACTCTCACTCGCTGGTACACAGACGTCTTTGTGCAGCTGCGGCCAAAAAACTAATCTACATGTGTCCCCCGCACTCTGTATTCATTGCTCCTGCGCTGTCAATAGGCTTCCACCCTCGTGGCTTGGATAAAGGGGCCAAGAAGACTCTGATCTCTTCTGCTATATCTCACAGGACCAAACTACACTCTTTAGTGACATTTTTTTATTTCTTGGTGAATACAATTTGTGAGTCTTACATTATTTGTCTGAAAGTTGCAGTACTTCAGTTCCAGTTTTTTTAACACACTGACTTAAAAAATGAAAGTACTCATCATCTATTCTTTTGTAAGCACCTTTTGTGACTGAAAAGAAGACCAACCTTTTGATGGTACTCCACACAAACACTTCAGCACAATAAGTAATACAATTAAATAAGAAGAAGGAATGTCATTGTGCAGACGACAGAGGGAGACAGACAGAGGAAAGACAGAGGGGTATAAAGAAATACAGAACTGTGAAATGCCACATGGTGTTGGCAGAAGATTTTAGCTGCAAGATTAATGCCACTGGTCTTTTGAGCAATCAATGTAATCCCTTCAACCGCATCTTGATTTATCGCAACTCACCTGCTTGCTGAGTGCGCCCTCTGGTGGGCAGGGAGCGAGGCCCATCCCCTGCAGCATTGAAGGCTGCCACACTGATCATGTAGGTGGTGTAGCCTGTCAGGTTTTTAAGCTTCACCCCGAGCTCCGGCAGGAACAGAGTACGCAGGCGCTCCGTCTCATTCTGGAGCTGAAACTCCCAGAAATAGATCTATAAACAGAATAAAAGAATTTAGAATGTTTCAATGAAAAAATATATTTATAAAAAAAGCCATGATGTAGGCTTGGCTGATTTGCAGTAACACAGAAAAAAAAGACACATTATTGATACCTTGTAACCCTGTATGTCTCCATTCTGAGCATCCAGAGGAGGAGGGTCCCATGTTACATCCAGCTGTGTGGCTGTTGAGGACTGGACCACCACATTTTGGGGAGGGGACGTTGGGACTAGAATGGAACGAAAGAGTGTGAATAATAACACTACCCCTTTTGTTATGTCTCATATGACTTGCTTAACATTTAAGAAATAGAGATTAAAGGTAAGTAGCACATGCTGCACAGTGAGGGGCAAAACATACCAGCCTCTCCAACAAACACTTCCTGTGGTGCACTGCTGGGACCCTCCCCCACAGCGTTGTACACACTGAGACGGATCTCATAGCGTTTGTGTTTACTCAAATCTGCAAGGAGAGAACCGATAGCAGCATTATAATGGAACAGTTAAGATAAAAGAGCAAAATAAGAAGTTTCTCCAGAGAGACACACAGTCATAGTGATGCCCGTGGCAAGACAACATCACGAATAGAACAAAAAGACGGAGGGGTGGAACTGTAAGGCAAAGTGATGAAAATATTGGGTTAGTGTGGGGACATGGGGAAGATTTGTCAGCGATTAAAAAGAAAGAAAACACACTGAAATAATGTCAGGGCAGCTTGGAGAGATTAAAGTCAAATACACTTTTTAAGAATCAGCGGCAGCCCCTCAGCGGATGCGGCTGAGTGGGAGGATGGTGCAAAGCGCAGTTGCCGTAAATTATTATACAAATGGCATATTTTTATGTAAGAGATGACATGCAAACAGATGGAGAGTGACGGAAGAGAGGCATAAAGGGAAATATAAGACTTACTATCCAGTTCATATTGGGTGAGCGAGGATTCGCTCAAGTTCCTGATGCTGTAAGGAGCTGGAGTTTAAACAGAGGATGGGCAGGGTTGGGAAAACAAGGGTAGATCACAGGATTGAGGAAGAGTAGCAATATTAGCTGACTTATCTGTCTACTTAGCAAAACACACCACAGGCCTTACTGATAGCATCAAAGCAATACTTGGATGTAAAAATAAGTACATTTAAGATTCCAGGTAGCAGCACTTTCTGCATATAACCAGAAGTAGTTGATGGATAAGCAGTGAACAAGTAAACTCACCAGTGAGATCAGCCCAGTTGGCAGAGGGACTATTAACTGTGCGCACAGTGAAGCTGCGTAACCGGTCGTAGTGTAACTCCCGGTACCTGACCCTAAACCCCAAAAGGACTCCATTTAAGTGATCCTCAGAGGGAGGCTACAAAGAGAAGAGGTCTGTTTAATGCCCAATATTTAACAAATACACATTCATGCTTCCAATGACAAAACACAGTGCCAAGTAACTCAACAGCGTACCTGCCAACGGACCAGTACAGACGTGGTGGTGTGAGGTGTAACAGACAGAATTATTGGGGCTTTGTCTGGAGCTAGAGAAGATAGGGGAAAAAAGAGAATGGTGGTGTTAGCAAACCAACACAGCTGAACACAGTGATATATAATTCAAACAGTCTGCCAGGGAACAGCTTGAGAGTAAACACACACACTGTTGACGTAAAGCATTCTCTGTGAAACTCCAAAGACAAAACATCAATGTAAAGGCATGTTCATACAATTACAAAAGTGTTCTTGTACAACTGAACAGAACATCAACGGATAATGACTGCGTAATGGTGACATTTTTGCTTCATGTCTAATGCTCCAGTCGCACAATCTTACCATCCTGTAGTGTAGTGATGGCCTCGCTTTCCTGGCTGTATTCACTGTCTCCAATGTCATTGGTGGCTTTTATACGGAACTGATATGAAGTGAAAGGCTTTAGCCTTTGAAGAGAAATAAAAGAGAGCAATGTGTACGACATGTTTTACCCTACTCATTCTATTTTTTGACTGAATAATAAAAAAAACTGCTGACACTGAGGGGAACATTTACCTATCCACTATGTAGGAGTGGGTCTCGTGGCTGACTGATGCAGAGTGGACAGTCCAGTTGCTGTCCGGCAGCTCTCTGTATTGGACTGTGTAGTAACGAACGGGGGACAGGCCATCGCTGCCTGGTTCCCATGACAACAGCACTGTGCGAGCCTGCACGTCCTCTTGAGGCACTACGGGACGGCTCGTGGGTTGGGGTCGGGCTGAAAGACACACACACACACACACACACACACACACACACACACACACACACACACACACACACACACACACACACACACACACACACACACACACACACACACACACACACACAATCTTGTACTTTAAATTTAGAGGTGAATATTTTATTGATCCCACAAGGGGAAATTACATTTTAAATAAATTAAATAGCTGCAGTATTTTACACGTACCCCTCTTTTCTGTTGTGACCACTAAAGCCTCAGCGGCCTCACCCCAACCCTTTCGTGTCTGAGCAGTGAGGCGGAATACATAAACCATTTCTGGTTTCAGTCCAGACGCTGTGTACTGTCGCGCGCTGGGGCTCAGCACGTCTACGGTGGCGGCGTTGCTATTTGAAGAGTTTCTTCTGTATGTGATTTGATAGGCTAAGAGGACAAACTCATATCAATATAAAGTAATGCAGAAAAAAGAACAAGTCAGCTGCACTACAAAATCAAACAACAGTATTTTTGAGGGACATTTCTTTTTATCTCATGATAATATCTGATGTCATAGATGAAAGTCTGTATATTGCAAACTCACCCAGGATAATGCCATTGGGCTGTGCAGGAGGTTGCCAGATGAGCCTGACTGAGGTGGTTCTGACTTCTGGGAAGAGGATGCCGACTGGAGGGCCAGGTACTATCACACGAAAAATCAACAAAAAGACAAATCAGACAACTCAGACAAGAGTAATACATGTGACATAAATCCACTCATAGAAAATGAATCAAGGAAATATATCCATCTTAAAACAAGAGTTAAAAAAAACGTATAAGTATAACATGTTTCTTAAGGCAGAAAATTTCAATAATTTGCTGAAAAAATACTTCCTACAAGAAAATGATTGATGAATTGATTAACAATAAGTTTGTTTAGATAATTATACAATTTAAAAGGGTCAGCTGGATTTGTTTACCATCGTCCAGGGTCCTCTCTAAAATGGACGGCGAGCTGCTCCTTCCGTCTCCTATACGTGTGAAGGCAAGGACCTGGATCTCATACAGGACGTACTTGCCCAGACCAGTCAGTTGGACACTATGGGTGGTATTGCCCTCCACTGCCCAGAAGCTAAGAGTGGTGTCTGAGTCCTTCTCCTTATACACAACCTTAAATACACATACACTGAATGTTATACACTTAGATGACTTTAAGGCGATTTTTTTATTTTTCAGAAAGAAATTAGCGATGCTAAATCCTGATGATCCTAATCTTAAACAGAGACAATTTCCAGGTGAATGGTGTAAGGGGCTGACCTTGTACCCCAGGATCAGTCCATTGCGGTCAGCCTCTGGGACTTCCCCCCACCGCACCAGGATGCTGCTAGAGGTGGTGGCAAAAGCTGACACGTTGGTGGGTCCGCTGGAGGGTACTACAGTAAGAGGTCAAGCACAGAGCTTAGCACACTTCAAGCACACCTTTGTGCATGTGTTTGGCATGTGTTTGCATATATTTCCTTCCTCACCAGACTCCCTGGTCCTGCCGTGGACTGGCTGGCTCCAGGGCCCAGAGCCGATACCATTGATGGCTTGAACTCTGACCTCATACTCTGTCCACTCCTCCAAGTCCTCGATAGTGAACTCCCTCTCCTGCCGGTCCATGATGACATGGGAGAGAACTCCCCCTTTAGACCCGGCTTTAGAGTATTGGACCCGGTAGCCAACGAGATCTGGATTCCCATTGTACTCCCACTCTGGAAGAGGCTAAGAGGATTTTTATTTTGTTTTTATTCCTCCAGTTCAAGCAAGATCAATATAAATGACATCATAACGGAGTGCATGATAAAGTAATAAGCCATGAGAGGCCATACATCAACGTGATTTTACAACAGCTAAGAGGTGTTGTCAGGAATGATGAGAAGCAATATGGGAAGAAAAGCTAAACCCTCTCAGCACTTAGTTCTGCAATTATTGGTTTTATTAAATGTAAAAATACTCCATTGTCTTAAAATAATAGCACATTCACTAAATCTGTTAAATCAATAATAATATAAGGCAATGTACAATAGCTCTTAAAAGGCATAGGTACAGGTTTGAAATTAACTGTTGTGCTTTCAGGGTGTTTGCAATCACCAAAAGTCCCTCAGTGAGTAGGAATCTAAAACTAGACCATCCTTTGTTCTATGCAGTATATCTTACTTAAGTATACTTAAATATGTACTGGGCTTATTTCTATCAAAGTGCTTGAAATTAACGTGGCCTTGATTAAGACTTCCACGGCCATGACCTCAAACATTTATGACAGTTTAACGCACATCTTTTGAAAAGGGTCACAATCATTGAGCTTTATCATTCATTTAAAGGTGCACTATGAGTTCCTGCATGGTTTCAGCGCAATTTAAAGGTGCTCTAAGTGATGTGACGGATTTTTTAGGCTACATTTTTCGTCAAATACAGCAAACATCTCCTCACTATCTGCTAGCTGCCTGTCCCCTGAACACACTGTAAAAAAAACACAGTCTCTGTAGACAGCTCAGGCTCCACAAACGGCAACAAAAACAAACCGCGCCAACCTGCCCCACGAACCATAACAAACAGTGTTCCAGCCAACAACCGACAAGAAGGAGCTGGTTGAGTCATCACTACAGCAGCGTTAGCAAAACCAACTCCTTCTTGTCGGTTGTTGGCTGAAACACTGTTTGTTATGGTTCGTGGGGCAGGTTGGCGCGGTTTGTTTTTGTTGCTGTTTGTGGAGCCTGAGCTGTCTACAGAGGCTGTGTTTTTTTACAGTGTGTTCAGGGGACAGGCAGCTAGCTGATAGTGAGGAGATGTTTGCTGTATGTGAAAACAAAATTTGTAGCCTAAAAAACACATCACATCACTTAGAGCACCTTTAATTTTTGTCTCAAATCGCAGGCATCGCTCCTTGATCCACTAGCTGCCTGCTCCCTGAATACACCGTGAAAAAGCCTGGTCTCGGGAAACAACACAGGGGTTGTCACGTCAAGCACGTCAAAAACGTCAAACAAACACTAGGGGCACAGGCTATGCACCAAAATACAACAAGCCACGTTCCACCCAATCACCGACAAGATGGTTGAGGGAGGGAGTGGGGGTTAGTGCGCATGCATATAATGGGGGGGCAGTGAGCAGAGTTGATTAAGTAGCGTGAGTTGTATCTAAGAGTAGCTGCTGCAAACGTGGTTTGTTGTATCTTGGTGCATAGCCTGTGCCCCTAGTGTTTGTTTGACGTTTACGACCCCTGTGTTGTCTCCCGAGACCGGGCTTCTTCACAGCTTATTCAGGGGGCAGGCAGCTAGCGGATCAAGAAGAGATGCCTACGATTTGAGACAAAAATTAAATCGTGCTGAAACCATGCAGTATCTCATAGTGCACCTTTAAAGAGTCATATCGCACAGCTGACACCCATCTGCTGTTAAATCCAGGTGACATGCCTTCTTTATAATCCTGCAGGAGCTGCGGTATCTCTCCTCTTTCTCTCACTGCCTGGCACTGCTCAAGCACTGGCACAGTGATGATAATGGACAGATGTGGCAAAGAATATACTGGCCAAATGCTGACACAGGAAGCAGCAATAATCAGAGCGCGTAAAAACATCATCAGTGCCATGGCCTGTATTCATCATATCACAACCCCAAGTGTACAAGAACAAATGTAAAGAAAAAGCCAACATTTCATGAACAAAAACGATAATGTACACAATTAAGACCCAATGGAGTGTGCAGAATTCTAAATTGTGTGGGGGGGGGGGGTTATAAGAGGGAGGCTTGTAAGTCAGTTGAGATGAAGCCAACTGTCAAGGAGAAAGTCATAATTTAATGTCAAACTTTTAAATACATGAAAAATTGGATTTTTTTGTGATTTGGATGGGCAAACGGAAATTGCCTAAATCTGATTCGAAAAAGCTTATCTTATCAATGTTGTATCCAATTAATATCCCAAGGGCATATTGCCAATTCAGTCCCAACATGATTTTCCACCAACGAGAGCACACAAAAGAAAAAAAGACCGCAATTTCAAATAGCTTATGTGCATGTGAAGGCATTCAGTGTAGTCTGAATAGGAAAAACCTAGACATTCATATCTAAATCTAATAACAATCTACTAAAACTACACTTAATTCATATACACAAGGCCCAATGTGCGATGGGTTGTGACAACTTACCACCCAGCGAAGCCACAGGCTGGTCTCACTGGCTGTGCGCAGGGTGACATTGGTGGGGGAGATGTCTGGAGGGGCCTGCAGGGTCTCGATCTTTCTGGAGGGCTGACTGGGAGGACTGGTGCCCACAATGTTTACCTGACGCATACGGAACCTGGGGCAAAGGAAACCAGCTGATGGATAAATCAAGCTTTACATAACAGTAAACTGATTCATCAAGATTACAGATAACCAGTAACAACAATGTATTAGGTTCAATGATTTTCATAATGTACTTTTCATGGGACATTCATGCCCAAGATCAATTTCATTATTTTTCTACAGGCACCATTCACCCCATTCACACACAAATTCATACCATACAAAATGCTACCTGCTCAACAGATGAAATGAATGCACTTTTCCACACTGATGGCACATCGGGACAAATTTAGGGTTCAGTATCTTGGGACACTCCCAAGGAAACTTTAAATGTAGACTGCAGGGGCCAGGGATCGAACCACCGATCGGTGGACAACTGCTCTACCTCCTGAGCCACAGCCGCCCTGTGTGTGCTCACCTGTAGAAAGTATAGGGGTTCAGGTCTAGGACCTCCAGTGATCTAGCATCAGGTTCATTAGCCAGCTGATGAACCATCAGCCACTCCTCATTCTCTCCTATTATGCCAATCTGAAATGCACACAGAGAATGGGGTGATATCAGCAGCAGAACAAATTAAACAACCCACTTGTTATCGTAATACCTGTACACTGATACGAAGACATCAAACAAGTTGTAAAAAAAAAGAAAAAAAACAACTGTTGTCATTATGTTAAAAATAGATATGAAGCATCTTACCTGGGCTTCAACGTGCCAACGGGAAATGGATGTCTTGCCATCGTAACCAGGTTTGAACTGCAGGGTGACAGAGCGAGGCCCGATGTTGGAGATGGCCAAATTGGTTGGAGGGCCGGGCAACTCTGTGGAGGAGAATGGAGGAAGGACATTAAAATCAATTCCCGAATGTCACTGCTTTAAGAAAAAGCTGAGTAGAAATCCGTTGAGTCACAGTAAGTGGTTGTAGCCCTTTCAGTGGATAATTGACATACTTTTACATTCTCAACTTAAAGTCAAACAGTTAATCTATTCATCTGAACAATCACCTGGTGGTACACCAGAAGAAATAGTGGAGGCGGAGAGCAGGCCCTGGCCCTTGGCGGTCATGGCTGCTACCTGGATGGTGTAAGTGGTGAGAGCAGTGAGCCCTGTCACCTTGTACTCCTGAGTTAGGTTGGGCAAGTAATGGGTCACACGAGTATTGGTCCTGTTGAACTCCTCCCAGGAGATACGATAGCCTGGAGGCAAAATCCAAATAGTGTTATGCAGTGTTCACAGTAAACACAGCTTGGTGAATCATACATTGAGAAAAGCGGAGAAGACATGTTAACTTTGCATAGTTATCTTTAATGGTTACCTGTGAGAAGACCGTTTTTCTCTTGTGGCTCCTTCCAGCTGACTTTTAGTGAGGTGTCCAAGATGTCAGTAAAGCTAAGGTGTCCCACAGCACCAGGGGCTGTAAAAATAAAAATAAAAAGAGGCAGTAAACGGACAGAACAACATGTAATTATTTGTAAATACTATATACTGAATGGGAAAACTTACTGTCCTCATGTGTGCGTAACCGCTGAGGCGGGCTGCGCGGGCCGTCTCCAGGGGTAGTGAAGCACAACACTGATGAGTAGTATTCTGTGAACTTTTTCAGGCCGGAGATGTAACCAACATGAACACTGTCCTGGAAGTTGGGCCGCACTGTCACCACACTGACCTCGTTTGCACGATTGACTTCCCAGGCCAACAGCTATAAGTGATGGGTGTTAATGCACACATTTTAGGCACACCACTGGCAGCATCAACATTGTTTTTTTTTTTTTACATTTAATAAAGTAAAAAGTCAAATAAATACCGTTCACATCTTTTAAGTTTATGATCTATTGAGAAAATTAAGCTTTCAGACAACGTAATGAGATTGTGTGGACAGTGCTCCTTTAGCTCTGACCACTAGAGTGCACCAGTTGACATAAAGGGGCTCACCTTATATCCCTGGTTGATTCCATTGATAAACTGAGGGCTCGGGGCACTCCAGGTAAAACGCATAGTGGTGGAGTTGACAGCCTCGGCTTGTACATTTCCTGGTGGCACAGTGGGCACTGTTCCAGAGGAGGGAGAAAAACCAAGGAGACAGAGAGGGGGAGAGGTAGAGGAAGAGGGAGGGGGGAAAAGAGAGAATGGTAATGAGATAAGGAAGGAAAAAAATGAAAATGTACAAGAGGCACTTTCAGACCAGCCTCGTTTAGAGCGTGAGAATCAGGCTAAAGCATTTTATTTTATTTTGGCTCATTTGGGGAAGTAAGAACATGCCAATCAAACCGGGTGTGAGAGCGGTTGCCTCAGGCAGCTTCCAGGTGAACCCTGCAGCAGTTTGTTTGAAGTGAGCATGCGATTCTGATGTAACACCAGAAAACAGTCGGGGAGTCCAACATTAATGAAGCTGATTGGCCAGTATTGGTCCTCATATTCCCATGCTATCCGCGATTTCGTTTTGAGCGTATTTAAATGCTCATCATGATCATCTCTTGAGCCTTTAATGGAGTGAGTGACAGAAACATCCAATTAATGAGAGCTGAGCTAAACAACATGAGCGCCTTGTTCACTGTCGTATTTCACTGACACTGACTTGGATGATGAAATTATTATCTATTTTTTTGGCAGGGGAAGAGACATGGAAATAAAATAAGAATCTTTTTAGTTTTGCTGATTGAACACAAAGAAAATTGTATATATATATATATATATATATATATATATATATATATATATATATATATATATATGTGTACATTTCTTTATTTGCAGATGCATCAGACTCTGATTTGGACTGGTTTATTAATGGATTGATTGATCAGGCATTACTCAAGGGTGAAGAAGTTTCCAAGGTTTTAACGATATCATGTGTGACAGGTAGACTCCATTATCTCTGAAGCTTTTAAAGTATTTCTTTTAATCATCCAGAAACATAAAAGAAACTGACATACATAAAAGCCATCTTTTTACACACACAAACAAACAAACACACAGACACATACGCACACACACCTGCTCAGTGCTCATAATACAAATGAACTAAAGAAAACAACATCTTTATACAGCAGAATGTAAAGAAATGTAAAAATGAAAGCGGAAAAAAGAGAAAAGACCGAAGAAAGCAAATCAAAAGCAACGATTGGTAAAATTGACAAATGTGAAGCACAATTAACAACTCGGACAGAGAGAATAATTTTGTGTGTGTTTTAATGAGTGTGGGGTTCAGACCCGCTGCTGTCAGGCAAGTATGAGAAATACTTTATGCTACTGCTTTCCTGTCTATTTTTATTTATTTTTTTAACAAAAAGGTATACAAATAAATTAACTTAAACTTGAAACAAGTTTGGCAGACTGGTATACAGCATCACAAACACCTGTAAAACCTAATAAAGTCAAAATATCTGCTGATTCACCCTCTCTAATAAATGCATTTAAGCAGGGAAAGGAAATGGAAACACTCCGAATCTTCTTATGAGTGCGCTTGAGAATATTTAGTGAGTCTGGTGTAGAAGATCTCTGTCCATGGAGTGGATGTAACATGACAGGGATTCAGAGATATGTGAGTGTGTTAAGCCTTTCAAAGCTTTATATACAAGTTAAAGGAATTTAAAATATAACTGGAAGCCAGCGCAGCAGCGTATCTAAACCAGGAGCGATATCCTCTTTCTTGTGCTTGTTAAAGGCTAGCAGCAGCAATTTGAACTCTGCGTAATCTATGATCTAGGATTTTTTAGGAAAGCCAGTAAAGTGAGCATTATTCAATCTTCCTGGAATGAAAACATGGGTTAACCTTTCAACAAGCTGATGCATTAGCTATAGCCTACTTTGGCTCTATTTCTATAAAATGTCTTAGATTCGGTGGCAAAAATAATCTTAGATTTGGCTTAGTACAAGTTGACTTTCCTCCTCTGAAGATTTTGAATAGACAGGGGAGGCAAGGATCATAATGTGCTGAAATCACTGGGCGTGACAAAAATATGTAGCTGTATGACACCGGGGAAAGTTCATACTGCGTGTTCTAATTATGCTACTCAGCATGTAGAATGAGAAAACCGAGTCAACCGAGGCAGCTTCCTTTGGCAAAATCTAAAGGTATGTTACAAGTCTGACGCACATCATCACCAGGTAATTAATGTGCAGAATCAATTAAATGTGTGCTCAGAGACGCCCGCCGACGTCTCCGCGTGGTCAATATGAACATTTTTTCATTTGTGAAACCGTACCAAAATAGGTGATATGACGAGAATCTATGAGATAAAAATAATCTAAACATTAAAAAAACGTAGTAAAAGTAAAAGCAAGGGGAAAGGAAAAGGAAGATAGTGGCTCATGTTTGCAAACAATTTGTTCTACAGTACTGCAGAACCTATTGAGAAATTAACGAGGCTACATAAAAACATACAAAACAAATAAGCAGTGCTGAGAGGCAAATTGCTCTTACATGACCATGTCTTTCACATTCCTTTAAAAGCCTTGCTGCTGCAGTCTGTACTAAGTGATGACTGCTGTGGTCTTCTTCACAACATGTGTGAATCAGCTTTTCAAGGTTAGCAAAGGATTTTTTTAATGCTGTGGGAAAAACAGGGCTGTAATTGCTCTTAATTTGTTCGTTAAAAACAGATGATTGGATTAACCATCAGTCACAAGTTTTATGCCACAGGTTTAACATTAGCCAAGGGACTAACATGATGAGACTCCAGGTAATGAATGGAAATTGTAGAACTAAATAAAGCCTCTTATAGCAACTAAACTGCAGGAAAAAAATTGAAATTCATAACATAATGCTTGCAGACTTGGTAGCTTGGATTGTTTGTAGGCTTTGTATATCTACAGAATATGTAAAGCCTGTGTGTTGCACTCACCCCCTTGCAGAGTCCATTCAGTGACTTTGTGGCTGTAGGTGCCTCGGCCCGCTCCATTATAAGCCGCCACTTCGATTTCATAGTTGGTCCAGATGATGAGGTCCTCCAGAAGCAGACTGGTCTGGTCTGGGTTGGTGATGTTTTTCATCTGACAATCCACTGGAAGCCCCGACAGACAGTACCTTGCAGCAGAGGGAGTAATCGATAGACAGAGCGAGGCGGGATACAGAGAGACAGACAGAGACCACACAGACAGAAAAATATATTAGAACGCAGATTCTCCTAAAAAAGAGAGGGAGGAGAGTGGTAAAAGAGGGAAAGCCATGCACACAATGGTTAACAAAAGGGAGGTGACAACAGAATGGAGGGGAAGGTATTTAATTGGCACCAATTATTCTATTGCAGCAGTGAGCGAGACTGATGCGAAATGGAGAGGAGGAAACAGAGCTGACATAACAGTTATTATCACATCTGAATGGCATTGGCCCAGACAGACACCTGTCCCTAGGAAAAAAATAATGCAGCCTGTCATGGTCTTCTTACCTGATGATGTAGCCCTGGAGTGGCCCATTCTGATGGCTCTCCGGGGGTGGCTGCCATTGGATCATGATGGACTGATTGGTGCGGCCACTTGCGATGACTGTCTGAGGGGGGGCGCTGGGAGGCTCCTCGGGGAGAGTTAGTCTGCAGCAGTAAGGAAAGAAAAAGGAAAAGAGAGGTTAAAGAAGAGACACAGAGTGAAACCATGCATTAATTATCGGTAGTTTCTGCATATTTCTATCCTATTTCATCATAGGCATCAAATCATAATAAAGCCAGCTTTTTGTATTTTCTTCGGAACACCATAAAGGAAAGTTGGGATACATGTGGCTTTGTCCAAAGCATATTCTCTATAATACTGTCCGCGGAGGGACATCTTGCTATGGCAAGACAAGGATCAAAGAGGCCATGGTGGAAATGGAGCAGCACAATAGAGAGACAGTGTGAGTGAGAGAAAGATATAAAAGAACAAGAAAGAGAGATCCAGGCAGACTTTTCCCTAAAGCCAATTTAAGATGACATCTTGATTTCTTCCCAGTGGACTGGAGCACTGCTCTGAAGGAGATGAAGCAGAGTGTTTAGGATCAAAGAGGTGTGCCCGTGAGATGCCTCAGAAAAAGCCCTGCACTCTCACTGACGCTCAGTCACCCTCCTGCGGTGTGCTCTTGTCTGGGCACATTCACACAGGAACTCTCTGAAAGAGTGTGTGGCGCAAAAGGTATGTGAAGGGTAGTGATGGCTTGTGAGGGAGTTCCTTGCTGCAGGTATAAAAACAGCAAATGGGTTGTGTTGATGCGGACAAGGTCGGACAGTGGTGTGTGTATAGGTGATTCATGATGAGCTAAGCATGTGTGTGTGTGTGTGTGTGTGTGTGTGTGTGTGTGTGTGTGGGGCAGGCGCTGTATGATGATGACCGTTTTGTCTTGCTAGTCAAGAGAATTCACTCGAGATTTGAGTCGGTGTGAAGCTCTAGCTCTTTCAAGCCTCTCTGTATTTTACTATGCAGTACGGCAAAGACAGTTAATAGGAGGGAGAGAGATGAAGCTGGGTCAGCGCACCCATCATGTCTTCACAAAGTGCAATTTCAGCTCATTCACAGTTTTATCTTGAAAAGGTCCGTCCGGAAGCTGGCTCGTCTCTCGCTCACTCCCACAGGAGTGAAGACCAAAAAGTTAACTCACATGAAGTAATCACTTCCATAGAACTGCCAAGGCGGGGGAGAAGAACGGATTGTTCCAGAACTGTGAAAGTCCCTGAAGTGCAACGCTGTTCTCATCAGCATACACAGTTACACAGACTACCAGCAACATCTTTAATATTCAGCAGATGCATAATAAGTGCAGTACCCACCGGTCAGTCTCTTTGCTGAACTGGCCTCTGCCCACGTCGTTGACGGCACACAGGCGGAACTGGTACGAGCGCGCTGGGATGAGGCCACCAACAGTGACCCCGGTAGACTCGGGTTCAATGTTGGCCAGCAGCACCGTCCAAGGAGCATCTGGGGCGGAGAAGACACACATAATAGACAGAGCTGTGAGCAATAGCAAGTGAACGGTAAATGACCTTGTGAGAACATTCTTAAGATAAATCTATTCAGCACTTGGAAAATTTAAATTCTATGTTATTTCTGACTATTATTGCACACCATACTTTCATTTTCAGTAATAATATTGCAGCTGCTGATAAAAAAGCAAGTCATTTATTTTGTGTACACTCCCTCTAAATATAAGATTGAAATTCAATTATCCAAAAAACAGATCCCATCTGCATGCTCGGATTCATTTTCCCCTTAATGAGTTGTCATCTTCTCAGTAGCCTGAGCTTCAATGAGAAATGGCTGAATGATTTACACTCTATAGGTGAAAGCATTCTCACTTCTTTGATTTGATCAAACGAGAGGAAGACAAGAGCATTGGGCATCAACACAACTGGGTTCCCCTGATCATTCGCAAGGAAGCGTACAGGTGAGGCAATTGAGTTATACTGATTGCAGACGGTAAGAGAGGATGCAACTTCCAATTTTAGGGAGACAATGGAAATGTAATATAATAAGAGGGGCAGCAAATGAGTGTTTCCAGGGAGGATCAAGTAACAATATGGCCTTTAAAATGACTAGAAACAACAATTGCATCAGTTTTTTAGCAACATGCTTTGTCAATGGGGACACTGGTGCATTCGTGATGGGGAATCACAATGAACCACTCACTGTTTTCTGACACCTCCAGGATGTAGCGAATCAGGGGGCTGTTGCCATCAAAGGCCTGGGCCCATGTGAGGTTGATGGCCCTTTTCTCTGTGGTACTCAGAACTGCTATTGGGTTTTCTGGAGCATGGGGCAGTTGCCTGTTTGTACATATGAGAGGCACAAAGTGATAAACAGAAATAGAATCAGACAAGAGAGGTAGCAAATAACAGAATTAAACAGCCAAACCAAGAGCCTTGCATTTTAAATATTAGAGGATTTGATTGATTAGAGAGGAGAGCGGTGATAAACTACAACAGTGGGGAAAACATCCATCCATCATGTCTCGGTGGGACGTAAATAAAGACGGGAAAAAAAATACAGACGGTAAGATAAGACAGGGGAGACATAAGGCAAATATGCAGACCTGACTCGAAGGTGGGCATTGCGGGAGTCATTGCCACCCACTGAGGTCACCCTGCAGGTGTATGTTCCGATGTCACCCGACCACGTTTGGGAGATGTGCAGGGTCCCGTCGGGATCCTGCCGCAGGCGGGGGGACGAGCTCACGTCAATCACAGAGCCGCTCTTCTCCCACACGTACCTGGAGGTATGTACACACGTATCATGTAAGAGTAGTCCACACATACAACAGGGCACACGCACACACTTACACACTCTGTATCTCTGAGTATTGTGACAGTTACTCTGTTTGCTTTGCGTCAGTTCATACAGCAAAACACAGAACGCGCTGAAACCGGTGTAAAGCCTTGTGAGGCTGATGGGAAAGTGATTTGTATCTTAAAACCATTTCTCTCTGTCATACATACAGTACAGAGCCTCTCCTCCATGCATTTCTCTCCTTGTCATATACCCAACCGTACATATGGCTGCCCCCCCCCCCACCACACTTGCACATGCACACACACCAGGAGCTCCTGTGATTAATTGCGACTGTTCGGGCTTTCCAGCTAATCTCCTCTGTGTTGCGTTTAATTAAAGGCGCTGTCTGAAGTTATTACTCTGTTTACATATTCATCTGTTTACCCTGCGATCTGATCAATGCTGTGGGCCCACAGGTGACAGGCACTCTAATCACTGGGCTCCACAGACATCATTTCACTCCCTCTGAGACAGATGCATGTGCACACACTCTATCATGATCAAGACTGTCTGAAGAGTGAGGAGAAGCGATGGATTAATTCCTCAATCAGATTCTAAGAGTTTCAAAATCTTCCCATAGGAGGTCGCATAAGGGTGGATAAACACTAAAAGATCTCTCGCAGATTTTATAAACTAATTAAGTAAACATTGCTACCCAAGCTTGTTTTCTAGACTTGGGTTGTATAGAGAAATAGCTAGCAGAAAGTATGTGATGTCTGACAAAATAGTATGCGATGAAAGAAAAAAAGAAATCCACAGATATTGCAAGTGGATGTTATCATTACCTCACAGTGACACTGGGGTCATGGGTCACACCACAGGTCATAACAGCCTTGGTCCCTTTGATGACACTCTGGTCTTGTGGTGGTTTAGTGATGCGAGTACGTGCTGCAAACACACACAGAGGTTGTTATTCAGAGACTGTGTTTGAGCAGCGGATTGAACAGAGCTTAGTGGAATTGGTCTCATCTTTCACTCAATGTCTTTCTGAAACTGGATGAAATACACCACATTTCTAATGGGTGGAGTATTTTGCAAGGCTTTCAAAGACTGATGATGTGAATTTATGCACAGAAAATGAGTGCACGCATGAGTCATTAGACAATGTATTCAGACTATCTAGAGAATGACCTCCAGCAACCAGGTACTTTCTGCATCTATAAGTAAGTCATGGATTAAAAAAATGAAGAATGTTTCTTTTTATTTCTTTATTTTTTTCCACAGGTCTAGCTTGGACTCATAGTTTGCAGTATTTTCCACCTGTGCTGGACAACGTAGAAAATGAGGATACAGGGGTTTGCACACGCTGCAAGCAGGGGAGTATCCAGTTTCTGTTTTGCTTACCCCAGACCACTAGGTCGGCTGAAGCTTCATCAATGCCCCTGGAGTTACTGGCCATGCAGGTGTAGGTACCAGCATCAGACAGGTGAGAGGGACTGATTAGCAGGCTGCCTGACTCCAGCAGGGTGAACCTGGGCAGCTGGACTGAGCCACTGGCCAAGACACGTTCACCTGCAAGGAAGGGTGGAAATGATTGATGGTATGGAATAGAGGACAGAGAAAAACAGGGGAGAACAGGGACAAAGAGAGATTAGGGTATTGGAGAAATGTCAGGAAAAAACAAACAGGAGGGAATAGCAATGCAGCAAAAGTAAAGCTTTAACTTTTTAGAGAAAATGCATATTTTGAGTCCTTTCCAGAGATCTCGTTTTACTTTGACAAGTCCAAATGCTCCATAATGAACCCCCCACCTCAGAACCTCATGCTGTTAACCCACGCACCTTTCTGCCAGGTGATGGCTGGCCGTGGGGCTCCTGAGGTCTCACAATGCAGAATGACTGACATGCTGTCAATCACGGCGCTGTCAGAGGGGCCAGCGGTGATGTTGGGAGCGATACCTGAGAGGGGAGGGGTCACACACACACACACACACACACAGAAACACACACACACAGGCAAACAAAATCAGGTGAGACAGAGGTGATAATGAGAGACATAAACAGCTTTCACCCTAATAAAGCAGACGCCAGCTGAGAGCTTAACAGACTTGACAAAAGGGGCGGCTGTCAGGTCTTATTCTCAGGGACAGTTCTGAGAATCTGACATCTCGCTGCTTCTCCTGCACCTTGTCTGATTCAAAAATAGCCAATAATTGCCCAAGCATCCAAGGTGACAAATCTGTCAATGTGAAAAGATATATAGATAGATGGGTGTAGGAGGCAAGACAGAGAGTGTGAGAAAAGAGGATTAGAGAGAACAGAGGAGCGGATTTAGGAAAAGAAAGGGAGGGAACAGAGAGGGAAAGATGAGCAGAATTAAGAAGCAGACATGTAGATAGCTTTCAAATATTTTCAAGGGGACATACTAGTAACAGCTAGGTAGGTGTTTGTCTGGATCTCTCCTGCGAGATTGCGGGCAAAGCACTGAAACATCCCTGTGTCATCTGGCAGGAGACCGTTGATCTGTAGGCTGCCTCCTACCAACACCCTATACCTGGGGATCTTTACCGGGCTGATGGGCACTGCATCTTTGTACCACACTATGTCTGGCTGCGGCGTGCCTGCAGAGGAAGCAGAGGATTAATTTATTTCTTCGTCATTGTGACGTTTTTATTCTGGTTTTTGTTTCATAATTTCTTGCTCTTTCACACATGCAATAGCACAAAGAAAAACAAACACCACTGACCCCGTGCCTGGCAGGGGATATTGACCACCTTCTCCATCTCTGCACTGATGTGAGTTGGCGGCTCTTTTACAAACAGAGGATATTCTGTTTCAAAGAAGAAAAAGCATAAAACATTGCCCCATTTAAGCCTTTAAGAACGACTCACAGATCATCTGTGCTTTTTTATCTCTACCTTCCTCTATTGAATGAGCATTTGCAACACTCTAGATATCGTCATCAACTCAATTACTGAAGTATAAAATGGCAACACAATGTTCTCTCAACATGGGGGTTAGCATGCTGATGCAATATTTGGATAATTTCAGCTCAGCTTCTCTGTGGAAGGTTAAAATGGAAATTGTGGGTTATTTACCTAGCACATGCAGGAAGGCCCCAGCAGTGACCGATGGGACGCTGCTACTGCGGAGTGACGCCTCACACTCGTAATAGCCGCTATCGCTGACTGCAGGCAAAGTGATGACCAATCTACGGCCGAAATCTCGGATCCCCGTATTGACCACTACCCCGTCTTTCCTCCAAGTAACACTCATTTTGACGAGAGGTCTGGAGGAGAAAAAGATGAAAAGAAAAGCAAGAGATAGGGAGTGTAGTTTAGTGCTTTTAATACAGATTTTTATTCCGTTTCAAGGTTACAGAGCACTGAGGGAGCAATGGGATACATCTGTCATTCTGATTAAGTCTTTGAATTGGAGATAATAGTCAGGATTCAGCCCTGAGATTGCGCGAGATAGGGAGAACAGAGTGAAGCCGTGAATCAAAGGGAAGAATGGAGGAGAGGTAAAATGAGAGATGTACAAAATACTTTTCTATCATGTTCAAACAAAGGGTTTCCAGACTCATTTGAATCACAAAATATCAGATGTGGAGGCGAGAGAAGGTGGAGGTATTTTGATAATGTGTGCGTGTCTGTCTGGGTTGTATTTGTCTTTTCCTCAGTATCCATGCGTGTGTCTGTGTTAGTACCTTGCGTTAGCAACACATTCCATGATAGCCTCGTTTCTTCCCATGGTTACACTGGTATTCTTGGGGGGGATGATGATTGAGGGGGCGATGGGGTCTGCAGGTCCTCCCACATCTATCACACACACAGAAACAAATGGACATAGATAATAGAAGTGAAAAAAGTGAAAAGAAATCTATAAACTATAAGATGACCTCATATTAAGCCTGTGCAGCTGCCTGATATAGCCAACTGAGCATGACTAGATCCGTACACAGAGATTGACAGTCACTATCACCAGCAGGTAGCCAGCCTGCTATCACCCAACTATTAACAGCCCTGTCTTTACTTTAGATTCTTTTTCTAGTGCACACAGCATTTCCTGCAGCACGATGTTAGCCCAGGTGTTAGAAGCCATTATGTAGCATAATTGAGACAAACACAAAAGGCGATTAAATGCAGCACCATCACTCACGGGTTTCACGGAGCCTCCAGCCAACCATCGATTCACTGCCCTCAATCAGTGATCTCTCTCTGAATCTGATCTCATTTTCCCCCACCTCCCCAGAGTACGGGTATGGGCCTGTGCACTTCTATGTGTTTGAGCGATTGCGCGTTTACGCGTTAATTAACGGCCTGTACTGCGTGCATGTGTGTTGCCCATGTGTTTCCACGCGCAGGTTTTTTTCAGGGCTACACCAGGTTAATAGGGCCCGTAATCACATTTTTATTATCATTATTGTTATTTTGTGCCATCTTATTGTGTCACAAAATAACACACCCTTTCAAGGCCCATTTCTGTGGAATATCAGCAGTGTAATTACAGAGCTTCCTGTACAAACACTGCCTAAATGCAGGCACAGCCCTCCTGATGGGTTATTGCCGTTTGGTTCTGCTCCCCATTTGATTGCTTCGCTCAAGTCTCCAGCTCTTCAGCTGTACAGTCTGAAAAATCATAATTTTGGTTGCATTACAATTTTACAAACCCAGTTGAATGCATTTTTATCAATAGGTTGCTATAAAAATACAATTTACCATTTGAAATGTGATTGTTTGTTGGGCTCCCATAGCAGAAATTCTTGTTTAAGTAACAAGCCACACACTGTAAAGTTGAGGGTTAGGTTTTAAAACAAATATAAAACATGGCATTGAGTACAAATGTTCACAGTAGACTATAAGATGCCAACTGTATTAAAAAGTAGTGCTTTTAGCTGAGCCACATACTATTAGCTATGCTTGTACAGCTTCAAGCACAAGCAGCAAAGAAGGAAAAGAAGAACAAGTCAAATGAAGCTGCTGCTGACATTTAGCTGGCATATTTAAAGAATAGCATTTAACATTTCAAAATGAAGACATTTGAATTAAGACCAAAGCATCATTAAACTCAGATTGCAAAGATAATTCCATGGCAGCATACAATGACCAGGAAATGCATTGCCATTATGTTTGGTAGATAAAAAACTCAAATTGGGTTTTGTAGCAAGCAGTCTGGACGTGTAGACAGGCGAATAACAGCAACATTCATCCTTTTGAGATGCAATGTGTTTTATTCAAAAGAAAATATTTGGAGGCAAAGGATTACCCATTGATTGAAAGGTAAATAGATCAATTTTGCAATTTTGCAGCTTAAAGGTTTTAGAATGTATTTCATTATGGTGGTACAAGCATCATCTTGAGGGCATTATTGACATTATCATTTATTTGCATACTGAAGACCAATCAATCCATGTAGAACAGCTTTTTGTCAAGTAATCACAAGACTCAAAAAATTGAAAAGAAACAGAAACAGGCTGCAAGGATTTACCAAAGTCCAAAGGATTTATGAGGAAAAAATTTTAATCACTTGGGTCAGAATTTACTGTCTTAAGATTACAGGCATTTGGCAGATCTATGTAATTTTTGTTTCCTAATTAATGGATGAGATTATGTGGAAAGTTTGATTGTTGTGGGTCTTATGGTCTCTGAGCTCCTGATACATTTAGTGGAGAAGAAATTAGACGTAGAGAGAGGAGGAGCAGGAGAAGAATCGATTGATGGAGAGGGAAGAAGAAGAATATTCATCTTTCCACCAAGAGAGACGAGTAGTGGTATAAACAGCACATAAATAATACTATTATAAATAATCTATGCATCATTCATTGATTGTAACTGCTGATGTTGTCGTGCCCCTTTTAAATATAGTGATTGTATTACACTTTAATATATATTTAAGGTTTATCAAATGTGTTACAGTTTTGTTTAAATATACAAATTAAACAAGTTTGTCTGAGAATTGTGTCCATGTTTGCCAATGACACAATGAAAACTGGGAATCCATTAGACTAGCCAAATAACTCATTTTATTTTCTGGAAGACATGACTGGTTCCTTGGCAGAGACTAATTAATGTATTGCAGTTCATAAACTCTCAGTGTTGAGAATACCTCGAGTGTGTAATCTTCTAATTAAACGGGAAAAGTAAACAACGTGGTGACCTGCATAGCAAATTATTGAAACTAATGTCACCATATTGTTGACATCTGTCTGTGTCCAAAGACAATTGTAAACCCAAGTCAACTGTAGTGAATTTCACACTCTAAAGAAGAGAACAAAAAGCAAAATGTCTGCCCACTTAGCCAATGTCAGTTTGCCTTTTACGATTAGACTCAGCTCTGTCTCATTTGTATGCTGCTCCCTTTGGAACAACACGCTCCCTCTACTGCATATTTTTCCATCTTTTCTCCATAGAATTTCTAAAATGAACAAATGCAGCTGTAAAAACCTTATTGACTTTCAGATGCAAAATATGGTTGTGTGATCTGCAAGGTCAGATTCAGTGATATTCAGTGATATCTGGTCCCCACAGATTGCTGTGTCATGCGTATTGAGCATTGAATTACAAACACTGTGCTCACAATATGATGAGCAAATGGCTGATATTAAAAATGTTCAGCTCCACATGAGAGCAGGTTAAAATCCTTATTCAATAGTATAAATGATCCAAATCACAAGGTTGTAACATATGTGGTATAAAATATTATCAAATATGTTATCTTCAGAGACAGTTTGAAAATGCATTTAGTGGCTCCCTAAATTGGCTGGTCGTAGTAGAGACTGATTTTGACTAGAAGAAAGTAAGTAACAGTATTTGGGAGAATTTGAGTGACTATGTTCAGATGAAAGAGGGCGAACGTAGTTAGAAGGATAGAGAAGCTTCAGGTTCAGCTAAACGCTAATAACTTGACAGGTAACCGGGTTTGCATGAGCAATTCCAAACTTTATTTGAAGTTGTGAGCATGTATATGAGAGGCCGACCTTCTAATCTGATGTGTGTGTTTGTGTGTGTGTGTGCATGTTTAATCATCCCCCGTTTGCCCAGTGCCACTTTCATAAATCTGCGTTTTGTGAGGAGCGATTAAACTGAAGGTCCACTTTATGGGCCCGTACATCCAGCCAGTCAGAGAGCTGCTGGAGCTCTACCTAACACACACCTCATGACCGTAATTCACTGCTCGAAGCCAGAGGTCAGAGGAGGACTGCAGAACAAGAGGACAACTATTGTAGGTAATGGGTTTGAATACTCTGTTGGAGAGAGAGAAGAAGGAACAGCAGAAAGGAGTGATACGATGAAAGGGTGCACCAGTAGAGGGCGTTATCTCTGTTTACTCTGGTCTTTGGCTGAGCCACCTGTTGTGTAGCTGCTGTGCTGAATGAATGTGTGTTGAGCTGAAAAATAATATGAGGAATGAAACTTTTTTTGCAACAACCTGTTAATGCAGTCTGCTAGTGAGGTATGTTTCGCTAAGTGGGCGAGGAAGCCTGTTGCTTAAATGTGTGTGGATGCACGTGCACCTGCATGTGTACTTACTCTCCACTGTGAGTGTGATGGGCTGACTGGTTTTGTTCTCCCCATTCTTGTCATTGACCGCCTGGGCATAGTAGCGTCCCGCATCAGGGGCCACAGTGGACAGGATGACCAGCGTGTTGTCCAGGGTGATGGCACTATAAGTAAATATTCATGCCCACACACACAATAGTTTAACTTTAACTTTTAAGGACATTGCATTGCCTTACATGCATTCCCATGGCACTCACTTAATCTCAACCTTACCCTCATGAAGACATAAACGGCTTTAGCTAGCGAAAAATTTAGTCAAATCAAATTGGTGTCACCAATTTGGCTCCCAATTAATCAGACATCCCCAGTCAACTGGTGTGCATTACAAAATGTGTCCCCAAACATACGCTAAACCACTCACACATACACACATTAACAAGCGCACAGACACACTCATATCATTAAACCAGGGAGTAGTTGCTTCTCACAGTCAATAAATCCTAAGGGTAAACTGACACACAATCACACATGCATGCATGCACGCACACACACATACACACTGACTCATAAATTATGTCTGAAAAGAAGCACAGAAAACCAATTTTTATGAGCACTTCCATCTACAAGGTACTGCAGTGTCTTAAATGAATAGTTCAGAATGTCCCTTATTATGTTATACTCTCTGTTTCTGCAGTAATTGGGTATTAACACAAAGTAACTCAGGGGTTTTAGATTAGTGAGGCTGGTTTTGTGATATACTTAATATATACAGCAATGAATTGGTCCTACAATAGCTTTGAGCAACTGATGAACCTGTTGATTACTGATTTATATTTAAACTATATTTTAAGATGTAAGCCACTGTCAAAGCCAATCTTTGCAACCTGCCACAGTGTATATAGATGAATAATTGCAAAAGACAGCACATAAAGTCTAGAATTTAGCCATGCAGACAACTATATTTCTTTAAATGCTATAAACTCAATATAAGGTGTTGCATTAGCATCATGTTAGCTTGGCTGTTTCGTGGAGTGTTTTTTGGGCACATTCATTGCACTTATAATTACAATAAGATACACAGAATACAAGACAATGGATGGATACTATTTCTACTATACTATTTCATCTATCATACTATCCAATTTGCTTGAAAAACACCATGCTAAAAATCCTTTTTGTGCCTCGAGAATGGCTGAATGTTGGTTAGGCAAATGGGCTCAAACGTTTCAGAGGGGACCATTAAATGAAGGCTGACACTAAGCACGCGGCCAGATTAGGATCTTCACATCTGCCAGCATCTGCCTGATCGGTACAGGATAAACAGACAGACTCCTGGACAATTAAGAGCCGTGAGTCTCACAGAGTCAACAGACACTTATACAAACACACAAACACCAACATACACACACACCTGTGAATTTCAATGTGGCCTGACACAAAGCGAGCAAACAAGCGGTAAATGCAGAGTGTCCCGTCAGTATCTCTCATTGTCACGGAGAAAAGCTTCACCGCTTCACTTCTGATAAGAGTCAGCCACACTGTAATCAGCTCTGGAATTGGTTAAAACATTAATGGAAGGGGTTGAGATTTTTCTTACAATTTCCCTTACCGATCCGTTCTTTAATCGAGAGCATGCAACTCGGGGTGAAAGTTTTCATGTCAGCTACAACATGGTAGTTGCTGAATAATACATGATGAATTGGGTTCTGAGGAGTTGTGGACTGCCTACCTATATTTGTCTGGATGGCAAAATTGATCTTAGGTGATTACCTTTAGATTGATTGATAAGTTGCATATCTGAACAGGCACATGTTCAGTGAACAAAAAAAGCTAACACACACACACACACACATTCATGCTTGGAGCATAGCCCATATAATACAGATTTACATACAATTATACATATACTGTAACTCCCACTGTGCACATTTGGACTCAAAGAGATTCTAACCACAACCACGTATGCACACACCCAGGGGTGAGGGCTGTCAGTCAAACATATCATCAATTGAAGCCTTTTGTCCAATTTTGTCTAATTGGTTCCCCTGCTGCCTGCTCTATCTCTACCCTTCAATCATTCCGCCTGCAAAGTCAATAGGGGCAATATAATAACCCGCTTTATCATTGAGAGGTGATTCAATGATGAACACAGGGCCGGCGCCAACATTTGTTCATCAACTACTCTGCTCAACTTCGCTCATGTTGTGTGTGTGGGGGGGATTGGAGAAAATCTGTGAGCAGTATTGAACTTCTTGGAGTTCTCTGAAGTGAAAAATATTCTGCTTCAGCAGCTCAGCGTTCACCAACATTTCATATATGAGTGTATATGAGACACGCGCAGAAACACACAAGAGTCACATGCACTCACTCTCTACTCGTACAAAGGTAGACTTACATACGGCTGCTGGAGGGAATCTTACGTCCATCTCTGAACCAGGTGATCTGTGGCCTGGGGAAGCTGTGTATCTGCGGTGCGTGGATGAGAGCCCCCTCACCCTGGGATACAGTTTGAGACCGTTCGCCCTCCACAAAACCACCCATATCTAGCAGGCATAAAGAGAGGAGTGTAAGAAAGTGAGACAATAGAAGTGAGCAAAAGAGGAAAATTAATACTACAAGAGAAAATGTGGGAAATGGATGCCAGCAAAATGAAAAAGAAGAATTGTCATTATTTCCACATTATGTACCTTTTTCAAATGCTAAGCTCCTTTCCTCCACATACTGTGCCTGACAACCCTTTAACAAAAACAGTGTCCTCCCTTTACTCTGCCAGATGTATGGAAAGAAACTCGCACTTACAGGCAACCTGCACTTCAGTACTGCACTGCATTAAAGCACCCACTCGATTTCTCACAATGCAGCGGTAGTGGCCAGCGTGCAATCGGTCCAGCGAGGGGATCAGGTACCTAATGGGCACACACAACACAAAGTGCCATTAGTCATCATCAGCATGACAGACAGCAGCATTTGTCATCTTGCTTTTATTCCCCACACTCAAGACACTAAATTAATTGAGATGTTTCAATGAAACAGTTTAAATGGCATTCCACTTAGCCATTAGACATAGATGTTCTAAATTAGGCATATAACAAAGTAGCCTTGAAGTGTGATTCAGTGCTGATGTACAGATGGACAGTAGATGATAAACTAAGGAAAGAAGAATGTAATATTAAAGCCAGCTGTATAGTGAACAGCAAAGAGAGTTTCTGACAGACTGGCTGGACTCACAAAACCCCATTGTTATCCTGTATCTTCAGTCAGTGGAATCAAATCATATGAGCACCTCTTACCTGTTACTCCTGGGCATTCCTGATGTGCATTCATGTTAAATGGTTTGTGTGAAATGCTAGGTAGATAATCCCAGAGCTGAGTCCCCTTTAATTGGTTTGCTAGAGCCACTTAGGAGTGCGGAGTCGGCCCCTTCCATGTTCCCCCTGCACTGCAATTCAGAGTGTGTGTGTGTGTGTGTGTGTGTGTGTGGGTGTGGGTGGGGGTGGGGTGTCTGATTAAATGGATTCCAGTTCTCCTCTTTGATCAGGGCTGGTGAAGAATAACAAGCAGAGGGCTGCAAAGAAGCAGACCCAGAGACTAAGCCACGTGAGAGCACAGCCAAAAACTGAGGAAAGACAGGAGAATCCGAAGAAGACGAGGGGGAGAAGAGGAGAGAGAGGATGTGAGAGAGGGAGCGAGACATGGGAAAGGGTGTGTGGGGAGCAGAGGAGGGGTGTAGCCACTAGCCAGTGATAGCAATCAGACAATGCCACCTGAGAGAGTCTGTCCATGTCTAGGGGACTAGCCAGACTGTGAGTAGAGAGTGAAGAAAACGAGCTAGAATTAGATAGAAACTGACTTTCACTGTGGACTGCAAATGTGACTTGTGAACACACATGCAGACACACAAGCATACAGTACATGGGCAAATGGGCACACTGATGCATACACACATACACACAGAGAGGCTTTGTTAGCACAGGCTGAAGCTTTCTCTTGCCACAACTCGCCGTTAGTTGAATTCTTCCACATTGCGTTCGGAGGCTGAAGTGTTACAAAAAAAGGTGCCCAGATGAACTCCACGGTCAGTGAAACAGCACCTTAATAGCCCACCCACACAGCACAATCTGATGAAAAATATGCATTGTTATAGCACCATGCTAAATTTGTTTATATATTGTTCTATATGTATTTCTGTTAACAAAAATATATGGGCTGGTTCAATTATGCCTGGTATATATAATAACTTTTGCATAAATATAGAGAAACACATAGTTTGTGAAATGTCTACTGCTGTAAGTAGCCCTTGAACATCTCAGGTGCTTTTCTTCTGTATTGGGTGCAGCCAATCAGAGAGGAGTCTTGGAACCTACTGGGTTTTTTGAGGGGTGGGACTTAAAGCAACACTAGAGCACTTTTCCCGCTTCGGTCCCCCTACAGTTTGGAAGCGGAATTGTCTGTTACATTACATTATGTAAATTTGCCAGATCGGGTAGCGGATCTGTAGTTCGAATGAGACATAATGAGACATTACGACAGTGGTAATGGACAACTCCACTTCCAACCTGTAGGGGGACCGAAGCAGGAAAAGTGCTCTAGTGTTGCTTTAACGGAACAAGAAACAGATTGAGTATATATTTTAGTTTACTCAATGAATGGTATGTATTTCTTCTCACATTATTATCCTTGATGCTTTGGCAATATTGTTATTTCTGACATTCATGCCAATAAAGCAATTTGAATTGAATTGAATTGATTGAGAGCGAGAGAAGCGGGAAACAGTCAGAGAAACGCTAAGAGCTGGTTGTAAGTTCAGTATATCGGATGCTGCCACACGTGATGCTGCAGTAGACATGCTCAGGACTTTCCGCTGCATGGCAGAAGAGCCTGAGTTTTGCACACAAACACTCAGGACAGGTTTCTTCATCTTACAGCTTCCCGCTGGACAGAGGGTGTGAAAAGACTGCTATTAACAGCTTTCTGAGTTACCGAGAAACAGTGAGTACAGACGATATTCACCTTTCAAATGAGCTCCAACAAGCATGCTAGTAATGTCATTCATGTGTTAAATAAGAGATATAATGGCTAAGAATGAATGCATGGGAGCTTTAGGCTCATGATAACAGTATAGCTATATAATAAGCTAACTAGGCCTCTCTGCATCCTGGTCAGAGTCATATGCCTGAATTTGTTGGCTTCTGTAGACACATCCTACTTTTACATTTTAGTACCCCTGACCAATTCATCTCCCATGCAACAGATCTCTCAGATTTGAAGGGGCACATGATAATCCTGTAACCAATTAGAATTGAGTTAGTGGGCTACAGTTAGAGTTTGTTGCGGCAATGATAGTTTCAACAAACCGCAGGAGAAAAGAAGTTATCTGCTCACACCATCTCTGCATGTTGCAAACAGTGTGAGATACAAATTGGAATGAATCTGACAATCCCCTGAACACAGTGTGTTATGTCTCAGGGGAGACAGCAGCCAAATCAGTCCTGAATAAATCCATAGAAATGAGCCTTGAATATGAATAAAAATGAGCTATGAGCTATTAGTTACAATTAAATGCTGCTAAAATGTCTCATGTAGTAAGCTAATTATAGTTGATGAATAAAAAAAAATGATAATAGAATCAGCAGGCAAGGTTGCGTTCCTTACCTGTATTCCAAGGAGAAATGTGTGAGCTCGGTACCATTGTAGATCCATTTGAATTCCAGGGGCCAGCTGCCCTCTGCCATGCAGGTTAGGACCAGGCGGTTCCCCTCCAAGTGGACCTGGGTCTGAGGGGGCTCCATCTTAAAATAAGGTGGGACATCATCTGTTGGAAAAACAAAGAAAAGAAGGAAGGGAAAAACGTAAGAGTGATATAAAAAGACATATTGGGAAAGACAGGAAAAAGAAGAATGTGAAGCAGTCAGAGGGGTAGTTGGTTAAAAAAGGCAGTGATTTTGGTGATTCAGTAACAAGCTATTTCCATTTTTTCTACTGCACTGATTGGGAACTTGAAGGTCAAGAGGAAAGCCTGCCAAACAGCACATGAAATAAGTTGTTGCTGCAAAAGCAGCTTACTCTTTTATTTCAAACTGAAATGTGCTGGCAAAGAGGTAGAAGAGCAATTTGTGCAGCAGAGGAAGTGTAAATGAACTCGTCCATACCTCTAGATCAGTAAAAGAGGATGGGAAGAGAGATGGAGGGGGAGAGGCAGAGGGAGATGGAGAGAGGAGGGAAGGGGGAATAGACAGAAAGCAGATGGAGAAAAATACAGCAGAGATTGTACACACAAAAAAAAAACCTAAGCAAGTAGGAGGAAGAGAGAGTGTAAAACTAGGAAGCCATGGGGGGTGGGGGTGGTAAGGGCTGCTTTAGAAAACACAAAGTTTCCCAGCCTTAAACCCTCTTCTCTGACAGGATGAGTTATGCTCTGTGCCTCCCTTCATTTATCTTTATAGTTCCCTAATGCAGCCAGATTATACAGGCCCCATCCGCAACACTGCACACAGCCAGTGCAGCCACAGAAAGCCTTTAAGGTGATACGCAAGGTCCAGGGCTGAGCTCGGAGACAAAGTGCTTTCATTTGAGCTGATGAAAAAGGCATGATCAGACCTATTGATCTGTCTGCCTCGCCAGCCACGGGCGACACTGAGCCGATTGTGCCAGTGTTTGTGGCGGGCTAATTAAAGTCTGTATTAATAGTTGCAGTAAGCCGCCAAGGCCTGAAGCACGCCTGGTTGTAGGTCTACCACACTAGGCTGACTCACTCTCATGGCAGATTGCTGGAGCCTCTTTCTCTCTCCACATCCACACGCATTTTCATGCCCAAGATTTATGGTGGTGAAAGCAGAGGATGGTGTGGTGGAACTGGGTGAATGTGAGGGCAGCCTCGCCGAGCAGGGGAGGGGATACAAAAAATTGGACCTGATTGAAACTGTAAATAAAAGAATGACTCCGCACCTCTGTGTTTCACACCGGCGACCACGCGCACACTGTATGCAGACGCAGAAACACAGATAACAGGACACAGACATACACACTAGCACACAATACCCCTCTGAAAGCTGCAGCTTATTCCCCTTTCTATTACCCTCAAAGACACCACTCATAAAAGGAGGCAAACAAACAACAGCCACCTCAACGCTTTCTGTTTCCAAAACCAGTTCTTACATTTTTACCCATTTGGTAACAACAATACTCCACAACCTGGCTGATCTGTTCTTTCTACCACTTTTGCATGAACCTATCCAAAACAAACTGATCTTTGTCTGAGCCCAAATGTGGGAGCCATCCCTTTTTTTCCACAGGCAGTAGCTGCTGGAGTGGTGGCTTTGCTGTAATTCCATCCACTAGTAAATGCATTTGTACTTGACACACACACACGCACACACACACACACACACACACACACACACACACACACACACACACACACACACACACACACACACACACACACACACACACACACACACACACACACACACACACACAATCCCAAAACATTTACTTATGCCTGAAAAAAACGCACAGCTGGTTCAGGGGCACGGTGGCTACATGCACTTAGTAATGCAGCTACATCAACAAGCCACCATTAGAGACCTGCACATGCCGTACTCACACATTGATCGTCTGAGGCAAGGAATATGCATAATACCAAGTTACTGATGTGAAATTGCGGAACAGGGAATTGCGAGTACAAAAATCACCAATGTGGTTACATGTTTTAGTGCCATTGTGTTCCTATTTGTTTATGCCTTAAATTACTTATTGAGTTGACCCCTGATTGTGAATCCCTGAACCCTGGCTAGCTGCTGCACTCGTGACCAATTTCACAAAAGTGTATTTGTTAAGGAGCAAAGCCAGCTGGGAAGAGAGAAAATTCACTGTTACATACAGTGCAGAATTGACATCCAAGAAAAGATTTCTCACCATGTAAAAGACAGCTGAAGTGATCCTCTCTTTGAGTCTCTGTGAAATCTTAAATGACTGCTGGCTGTAACAGTTCTTAATGCTGAAGGAAGATAGGACACAGTCCTCTGCACACTGGGCTCTGGGATCTAATGAGTTTCCGACAGAGAACCTATTGTCTGACCCTCATTCTCCTCTTCCTCTTCATCACTGTGCTTTTGTTCTTTGCTGAGGTCAAAAAACGCTGATACATGTTTGTGCCTGTGGTAGACACTGCATGCAGATCACAGTAGATGAGTATGCTGCTGTCACTAATATGTCAGCTGGATGTGTTACACTGTACACCTACACTGTGGTATCATCATCGCTGAGCTGATCCATAATTTGCCTCAGCTGTCATCTCATTTTAGAGCACTGCTGTACACGACAAATACATAGCACATGTCTCATGTTTACAGACACACGTGCCTGTAGACACAAACACACATCAAAAGTACATATAGGGGACTATAGAATCAACTTAATGATTGGAGAACATTAGCCCATCTGATTGAAGCAGACATGGCAGCACTATGTCAAAGGTAGAGCTGACATCTTTTGGAAAAAGTCTGGGGTGGAGGGAAGAAGAAAAGGAAGAGCATTGGCCATGAAGAACTGGTGTCTCCTTATTCCAGTGATGAATGAAGGGACAGTGGTGGGTTTGGCAGGTGCAAGGCAGTGCCTGCTGCAGGCTTCGAATCCAGATGGAAAGCTCGAGGGCAGTCCTTCTGGACCATGGACTCCTGCAGCACTATGAGCACAGATAAAAGCCAACCGAGATGGGTCGGCAGATCTAGGGAAGACCAAAAACTGGCATGGGAGGACCAGGAAGGCTTTAATGTGGCTGCTGTGCAGAGCAGCTGCCCCCAACAGTCAAGCTGCACCACCACACTATTCACAAACGATATGAAAACACCTTATTCTAACCTGACAGCTGAGGTTGAATGGTGGCATTGCTCCAGCCGGGTCCACTGCTGCATACACAGAATTTTAATGTCTGTGAGACAAAGACCACAGGCACCAGGGCAGCTTTTTAAAGCAAGGCCCATTGTGTTCCCCATTGCGCCATGCTGGCATGCAATCACACAGACAGTGTTCACATTCGGCTTTTGTCTTGTACTCTTTATCTTGCTTATTTTGTGTCTCACCTCCTTAACCCTGCTCCACACAAGCAGCAGGGAGCTCATCCTGCACTCTTTTTATTCCTCAGGCAACTGTGTTTGAGCCTATGTAACCACATCCTAGCTAGCACTTGGCACAACTGTATCACTGAGATGTAGCGATAAAGTAGAGCCTCTGCCTGTTGAAACATTTGGAGACGCCATTTCTCAATCACTCCACATCGCTATGTCTTTCGCTCCACCTGTCTTTCGCTTCCTAGACACACACATATACATATTATGCACATAACTTCCCTGCTCCATGGACCACTTCCAGTGCACCTCATGGCACATCATGTCATCCAGGAAAATTTAGAGCTGTCATTTAGCCTCTCCAATTGGACTTTAACATGCGAGATGGGTCATGGTTAGCCTCTCTGATGGGGGTTATGCAACAGTCATGGCAGTGACCTTGGCCTAGTAATGAGTTGGTGAACGGGTGTGGGTTGTGGGGTTGGTGGAGGGGGGTTAAAAGCATCTTAAAAGCTGATGAAACACCACCCTTATAGATACACACACACGCACAACAAACACACACACACACACACACACACACACACACACACACACACACACACACACACACACACACACACACACACACACACACACACACACACACACACACACACACACACACACACACACACGCCTACTGGGTTGCCTTTGGTGAATTGTTGCTTTACAAGTTGAGATGAGAATGTTTGGGCCAGGACATGAAGCTCTTTTAACACATAAATACACACACAAACACTCACAAACACTCACACCTTCCCCCACGGAAATACGATCCGTCCTGAAGGTCAGGCTGATCTGTCACTCTGTCACCAGCTGCTGTCACCGGGACAACAGGCACCCCACCGATTTACACTCCATCACTTAGGTGAGTCAGAAAATAGGCGGACATGAAGGGAGGGTTTAAGAAAAAGAGCAAACAAGAAAAGACAGAGAGGAGGAAGAGAGAGTGATGGTGAAACAGATGGTGAGAAAAATGCAGGGTTTAATGATAAAAGAGAGATTGAGAAGTGATGTACAGAGGCAGGATGAGGTGAGGGACTGAGAGAAGGAAAACAAGAAATGAAAGGATGTCCTCCAACGCTAGGCAGCAAGGTGAAGCGACCCATTACAGCCAGAGCCAAACAAGCAGGCCAGGCTTGAAAGACAGGGAGGGGAGAGGGAGAGCCTCCATCTAACCCTACATTCATTTAGAGAAATGGCCCATGGATCAGCATCTGCATGCTGCATGTGAGTGCCAGTCCATCATATCTCGATGTCTCCCTACCCCCTTTGTATTTATAGCCCCTAGAACATGTTGTGCACCATTCAGTGGGATAACGCCCTGTATGAGATCCCCTTGGTATTGATGTTGTGGCAATATAGGTTTCATGGCCCAAGTGACATGCTTTTAAAAGCTCATACAATCATGCTCACTGCTCAGAGGAAAAAGATGAAGTAGGAATATTGATTTTCCTGCTTTGATGTTGCAGAAAAAGTCCTCAGGTCGCCACAGATGAAATACCGCCCGCATACCAGCTGTGTTTAGTGGATCGCCACGGGTTAATTGATGTTAATTGATGTGATTAATTGAGGTGTAATGTACTGCGGTGACGTGTCTGGGATCCCACTTGCTGCGGGGCCTGTGTGCATGTGTGTGTGTCTAGGTGTGTGTATCTGATGCTACAGCAACACAATTAGAAGCACTAGCATCCAGCCAACAAATTGAGATTTAATTAGGAGCGAAGACGGAGCGGGAGGCCAGTCAATGTGCAGCAGATTGAATTATCTGGACACACACTCCAGTGGGCAGCACAGACAAATTCACAGTCACACACACATACTCACAGTCACACACACATACTCACAGTCACACACACACTCTCAGTCACACACACACACACACACACACACACACACACACACACACACACACACAGAATTATTCCCTGTTTGTCTTGCTGCTCCTCTACCTCCCTCTACCTTTCTGCTATGCTTGTCTCATGCCATCTTTTCTTTTTGATTCCCTCTTCTTCTATTCTCTTTCCATCTTAAGTTTGTCTTCTCTTTTACTTTCCACAGCATCAGTTTCCTCCCTGTGTGCTGTGGCAGTTTCTCTTTCTTGGTGGCCTTGATCTCTCCCAATACAGTAGTTTTCATACTCTCTCTCCTTGCCCTCTCATCAGTTGTCATCACTCTCCCTTTCTCTCTGCGTCCCTTCCTTCTGAGCTCTGTCGAGATGTCTTTCCATCTTTCTCATCTCCCTGCATCGCTCCTTACTCCATTTTCCTCCATCCTATTGCCCTGCTCTCTCATTCTCTTCAGCACTAGCAGTATAATGTATGGCGTACCAAGGGACGTGTCTGTGATATCCAGGAGCCTAATTAGCAAGTCCAGCTCCTGGCAGAGAACACGGCACGCAGAGGAGCACAGGCACAAGGCCCGGCGTCAATTAATGAGACCTCCCACACCCACAGCCACCAATACACACCCTCTGCAGCATCAAGTCTCTAGTTAGCTCAGCCTTGTCCGATGAACAGTGGGGAAACCACAAATGAACAACTGTAGCTAGATGTAGGTTATGTCTTTAATCACCAAGGGATAGTCCTATAGCTTTGTAAAAGACAAAGCAGGGATTCGTGTCTGACTTTGTAGCACTCAAATAAGATTTATGCAGCGGTGAGTTGTCAACATATTCTTGGAGCCAACAGATCAACATTTCAACTTAGTAATGTAAGCCAGACACTATTGCAATTTCTTACTTTCTAAAGACAAGATATATGAAATTCTTTCTTTCTTAAGGAAGTGAGATTTGGATAGCTCTTATGGGTAGAACACATTTGGAAATGATCCAGGCTTGCCACCCGTTGTAGTGCGTGCGTGACTGACATAAGAGTAATATTTCCCAGGTGAGACAGGTGGCTTCTATGATTTAGTAAGGTTTTGTGTGCCAGATCACATACAGATCTTTCTCCGACTTTTCTCTTTTCTCTTTTCACTAGGGAGAAGGGAGATGGTAGCAGGTGGGGAAGAAAATAGGTACAAATTGAAATTTCACTTGATCTTTTTGAGAGCTAATTGACATTGTTTGAAAAAGGAGAAACAGACAAGAAGAAAAAACAAGAGTAAGCAACAAAAAACAGATAAACGACAGTAAGTGGAAGAAATAGCAAATAAAAAAAACACAAGCTGCATCGGGAATAGGAGGCGGGCAGCTTTTCTCAAGGCATGAGAAGGTTGGAAATAAGCCTAAGTGAATTTAGAAAGTAGGGCAAAGACTAATGGAGGAAAATAAACAAACGCGCTGAAATGTGAATTCCACAGGGCCCCAGGTCATTAGAGTTAATACTGCACGCTATGCCATCTGCCGCGATTGTTTACACTAGCCTGGATAATTAGATCCTAATTAGTAGATGGTATGGTGGGGGAAACGTTATTTCACATGCATTGAGGTGGAGATGATCAGATGCACCTGCAATGCTGTGTTGCCTGTCCATCCTGGAATCCCTCTGTTGGTGACTCCATGAAGATATCAGACAGGTCTTGATTTAATTGCTTGATGCACCAGACGTAATCTGGATCTTCCCTCCTTTTTTTTTGGAGAAGAGAGTCAACATTGCTCTTGACATTATGAAAACGTGTCTGCTCCTTGTTTTCCTTTATCCCTCATAATGCACGTGTGTGTGTGTGTGTGTGTGTGTGTGTGTGTGTGTGTGTGTGTGTGTGTGTGTGTGTGTGTGTGTGCAGGTGTGTGCCTGTGGATGAAAACATATGTGAATATGCTCATCCTTGTGTGTTTGTGACTGTGACCAGAATATTATCAGGCAAAATGCATAGACTAAAACTGCCATGTCCCATTCGTTCTTTTCTCCCCAGCCGATCCCTTTGAATCTCTGAATTGGAGAGATACCACTGGCATGCTAATAGTGTTTTGCTAGGTGCGAGGTATCAGGGCGCCTGCCATTGTAATATATGCGTGTGGAATGGCTGGTGATTGTGATTCTTATCAGTGTGGCAGAGTGCATGGGCGCCAAGCAGTGAGTGGCAGGGGCTGGCAGTAAATGCTAATGGCAGAGAGCAGCTGACAGAGAAAAGAATTATTATCTCCCTTCATTACATTTACACGGCCTGCCTGTCTGTCTCACTTCCTTCCTCTGAGCCCAGACGTGAACAGCAATCATTGTTGGCAATGCTTTATTTACATGTTTTGCAGATGACATACACCTTATTTTTGTGTCAACGCATCATGCACTCGAGGATTGGGAGTTTAGGAATTTCTCAAATTTACAATACGTCACACAGATTACACGTCAGGTCTTGAGTTGGACCCGATGAGTTGGAGATGAGTAATGAGATGAGTTAAAGAGTGTATGGATGCTTTTTTTTTTTATCTTTTCTATACCTGTTGCAGGTCTGGGATGATGTGTAGCAGGATCATCACCTTTGTGAGCAGGGCAGCCTGTGAGAAGTCCCTGATCCTAATTGAGACTTCTGGAGTGTGAGAGCTAACAGAATGGAGCTTGTCACATCACTGCCTGTCTCCACCACATTACAGAGGCTCTCTGACCACTATTTTCTCCCTTTATCCATGCTAGTGGGACCAAGTCATGCTCTGTGATGGTGTAAGACTACCCCATCACCCCCTAAAATCACTCCTTAAAGATGGAAGCTCGAAGCTGCAAGCCTCCTATTCAACATCCCACCAGGCCACATCTCTGACCTCTGATGCATCTGAGTCTTCTAGTGTCTGTGAAGTGCACATGCCCCCCCAAGCAGGAGAATGAACACAGCTCCGTGGCATTGTGTGAAGACAGGCAGCAAACACAACGCCAGCAGGCAGACAGAAAATCTGAACGCCCTGACATTATGCTAATAGAAATCTTTTGGCTGGTTCTTACATGACTTCACACTACATTGCTCATCGCAATTAACAGATACAGTAATGGGCACAGAGTGAGAAGCCTGCAATTTGAACAAAGCAGGAAAAAATTCTCAGTCAGGGATCCTAATTGTCTTATCTCCCGCATGATCTTTTAGGATGGTTTAGTGCGAGAAACACGACTTGTGAGAATCGCGTGCGCTTAATAACATCCTATGTGAATAATTTGAAATTATGCATGCGTGAGAATGAAATTAATGAATAATGATTAGACAGTAATTCTGACAGACCACACCAGAACATTAAATCTGTGTATATTTCTCTTGATTATCTAAGTACACAACTTAGGATAACAAAGCAGAAGATATGTCCACTGAATTCGACTATGTTTTAAACATACAATCAAACTCTAAGCGTAATTAATCACCCTTCTCCTTCTAAAATGCCTGCCATCCGTTCACCTAATGATAAATGTAACAAGCCCAAATTTCCACTTGTAAAGATTGAGTCATGTTGATCTCAAAATTGCAAGCTGCCTTACAAGAAAACCAAAGCATACCCCTTGATAGTTATCATAACACTGGCACAAACTACAGCTTGGAGCCCTGGGCCAACAATGCTATCTAATATATGAGGTTCATTTTGTTTTTGTAATTATATTCGTAAGCTTGCACTCAAGCTAACATTGCTTCCAGTGTTGCTGCAGTGATGTTGGCAAGGTTGCTTTATTCTATTTGGGTTGTACCTTGCTAAAGGGAACATTTACCCTGCCTCATCCTGGATTTAAACCTTCAACTCTCTGTACCCCAACACGTCCATTTGATATACAAGAGAAGTATGGAAAGGTCTGAAGAAGTTCTGAATTTGTAAAGTAAAAACCAAGGTTAGCTCTATTTTTTGTCACAGTCTTATGCATATGTAAGAGCTCTTTACATATAAAAAAAGGAATTACAACCACAGCAATTTTAGTCTTCACACAATGTCACATATATCCTGGAGGTTTTCGTTAAAAAATTACATAGATTTAAATCGGAACACCATCTTCCATTAGGTTAATGTATTCAGAGATCTTTTTTTCCCTCCCTGCTGTGTTCTTGAAATGTTCCCATTACTGCTCTTAACAAACCAGTGTGAAACATTTTTTTTGTTGGTAATTCTTTGAACTTTCTCCGCCTCTAAGGACCTACAAAGCGGAGGCTCATCACTGTTGTTGGCTGCAGTCACATATTGAAATATGCAAACAATCAAGCGGATATGGCATAATGTTACAAGCAACGGGATGAGTGATTTGAAGGCTTGATGCGGCCCTCCACACAACATAGAGTTAGAGCCTGTGAATTGCATCATACACGTCTGCTAAATTTCCACTTTTGGAAACGAATATCACTAAATGACAACCTAACAAGGAGCCAGATGGGGGAGGAAGGAGTGACACTTTTTTCACGTTTGTATTTTTCACCCATGATGGGACCTAATTCCATATTACTACATCTATAAGCCATGCATAAATACACATCAAATCGCCTTTTTTTCAAGCCTCATAATCCCTGTATAATCTTCATCTACAATGTGAGCAGCACTAAATTGGAGGGAAGATTCACAAATGAACATATTTACATCAGTCCCATTAGTGAGACACTGCTCAGAGATCTGCCGCTGTTTCGAAATGCCTGTAGGCACTTAAAAATTGTATTAAAAGCACTTTAACGCTCACCATGTCATGGTAAGTAATGTGCTTTAATACACATATAATGCAGTGGATTACAACTCGGGATATTAATAAATCAACTGTTTTATTTATTACTTCTCCTTTACCATGGCGAGTAAATGACATGTTTAATCTCTGTCATGGATTCAAGGGCTGTTTGTGTGCTTTCTTGCATATGTGTGCAATATCCCCCCAAATGTGTGGACATGTGGGGGGATATATGTGTGTGTGTGTGTGTGTGTGTGTGTGTGTGCGCGCACATGTGCGTGTGTGTGTGTGGTGTGTGTAAAATGCAAATGTCGGCACCTTTATATAGTATACAGTAAATGTAGATGTTTGTGAGTGTAGAATAGGTGTTTACTTGTGTCTTCACATGTGAGTGTGCATGTATATTAATGAGGATACATCCTTGTAAGTGAATGTGTGTGTGTGTGTGTGTGTGTGTGTGTGTGCGTGTCTCTCTCTCCAGTTGATCCGTGTATGTTTGAATTCTTCACCAGATTAAAGAGACGTGATTTTACTCCACAGTCCCTTAATGATAGACAGATCAAAGCCCATCATGTTCCTGGCTGAGTTGAGGGGGATCATTAATGATGGGTCAACAGGGCATCATTAGCCAGCATGCTACCCCTGCAGCATATTTACTTTTCTCAGAGTCTCATTGTACGTGTGCGTGCACCCGTGCGTGTGTGTGGTGGGTGCACATGCCTGTACGCGATCATCCAATGCATCCATATTGCTCTCTGATCTCTGCACAGTGTGTGGGAGGAACACAGGTCTCTCCTGTGGCCCATTTCCCCACAGACAAATGCTGCTCCAGCGGTGAGAGCTAGCCTCATCTATTGTACCTCCTGCCTCCATCAACTCACTTTCCATCTATTACGACCCAACAGGCTGATCTTCATGGCTGAAGCTCATTGTAAAACCCTAGCCTTGCTGATTCAATAGGCTCTGGAGGGTTCTGACAATGACCAATTCACTCATGACTATTATTCATCACAAAACCTTTCCAGCTCTCCAATAAAATCCACCACCCACCTTTCCTACTCTGTTTGGTATGCTGTAACAATACATCACTTACAAATGCTGTGTTGCCCCTACCGAACGTACCATGCACACACAAACACACACACACACACACATCACTTTTCTCTTACAACTCCACTGAACAAACTCGTTCTCACCTCAGAAATCACTATTTTGGTGCAGGGCTATTCCTTCTCTTAGCAGTTTCACATACATTCTTTCGCCCTTTACAAACATTCCCTCCTGGCTGCCTTCTACCATCCACCCTTCTCATCTGCAAACTGCTCTTTTCCACTGCCAACTTTGTCTCTCTCCCTCCCTTTCTCACCTGCAGATGCCACCCATCCACTGCCTCTATGCCTGACTGCTTTGACAGGCCCGAGATTCAAGCATGGGGGATTTGATCCCTCCATGAAGTGAAACTCTGGCAGTGGGGTCCACTCTCAAACCGCCGGACGCAGAGCCCTGAGCCACCGATTAAAAAGTCATGAAGGCTTTTAGGGGCATGCAGGGCTGCAGTTTTCCACTCCTCTGTGGATTGGCTGCCTGAAAATAGTCTTTGTGTTCCTGAGACAACAGTAGAACATGCAGGAGGGGGAGGAGTTTGAAGAGATGCAGGTTAACAGAGCAGCAGTGCGTGGGCCACCTCGCTCTCCCCTGTGCTCTTAAGCAGCACTCTCCTGGCCCCTCACTTTCTCAGATTAGATGAAACACCCACAGTCTATATACACTGTACATCATTGTATTGTCCAGGCTTTACCAGCATGGGGCTACAGCTCTTTTAAAGTAGTGGCCTCCTCCTTTCTTTTCCATCATGCCGAAATCAGCTTGGGCTAACACTTCATCCTCTAATACAGAATGGTAACATCTGGTAGCATATAGAATACCGATGCCTCCTTTGAAGATGAGTAAATGGACTAATGAGAATGTCTGTGAGCTAGTATATCATCCACCTGAATAGCTTGCTTTCTAAAGGTGCCACACAAATCAAGTAGGTGACCACTTGCCTCATAATGGCTGCAAGGACAGGTCGTATACAACAATACACGTGTGAAACAAGACCTTAATGTGCTGTGAAAAAAAGTCTGTCCTCCCAGCATCGGTTTACTCTTACCAACAGCCATCCATACTATTGTCACAAATAGCAGCCAGCCCCTAATGGAATCAATAAAGCCTTGCAAATATTTACAGGACAAGAGAGCCTCAAGGCAATCAATTCCAATCTATAGGACGATGGAAGATTTCTACTGTGGCTGTGTTTTAGGTTAGAAAAATCAATAAAGTCAGCTTTGGAAAGAGAAGGAAAAAAATAATAGTATTGCAGCAGCACCCCTTAGTCTTTCACTCACACGCTCTCCTTCCTTCCATCATTCTGACCCTTGTTTAGGTTCCTCCTTTTTTTTCCCTGCAGTCGTCCAAGTTTGACATTGCAGGCCGCACCTCCCAGCAGGTATTGGAAACCGCAGGGAGTGCATCCAGCAAGGTAGTGGGAGACTTTTAAAGAAGGCAGAAGCTAGTGGATGTGACAGGCTGTTGAGCCTGGGAGATAACAGCATATGCTTCTGGAAGTCTTAACAGGTAGAAAGGTAAAGTAGAGGGGGGTGGAGGGGGTGGAGGGGTGAGAGGGCCAGGCAAATTCTCCGGATAATAGGATATAAAAACAATGTTGCTCAGTTCCTGCATATATACACAGGAAACAAGGACAGCAGGCTGAGTGACGGAAAACGAAGCATTGAAGCAGTGCAGAGAATAAGAAGTAGGGTATATTAAAAACAGATTGCTTCCATTTCTCTCTGGGGGCAGATTTTTTTTTATGCACAAGGTTGTAATCCCTAGTTTATGTTCTGTAGTAACTAGCTCAATAAAATACATCAACCTAGCACATAAAAAGTGAATAAACGGAGTATATAAAAGTGTGTCAGGGCAGCAAGAAGCTATAGAAGTCAAGACCGCCCAGAGTGATCACTGATTTATTGAGGCACTGATGCCTTGTAGTGCAGTGACAAGTTCAGCAACTTCTGATAAATAGGCGATAATGTCAAGCTTTTCTCTGGTGGGCACACAGTTTCCAGGCCTCACGCAGCTCCCCGTTCTCCAGCCTAATGAGCAGGTAGTTGGAGGGAGAGGATGAACAGAGCAGAAAAAGTGTCTCTCTCTAACTCTCTCTGATGCCACTTGCTGTGTTTTTGCTCTCTCATGCACAGAGCTCCTAGAGAGAACGATCAGACGGAGCTACAGCTTCTGCCAGCGGCTATCAGTGTCTCTTTGACAACTCCACCTTCCCTCTGTGGAAACATACATGTGGGAAACAAACTGTGTGTGTGTGTTAAATAGCCACACACAAAGCCTCTGGTGGCCAGCTTTATCATAAACAGACCATTCTAAACAGCTACACAAGGGCATACAACAAGTGCACGGTTAATAGCGGAACCACATGTCACTGTACATATCACATTGCGTTCCAATGCCCCAGGGCTCGAAAACCTAAGTACCTGGTCGACTGCTTCATCACCAAGTGCCTGCCTCAATGTGTGCGTGTGCAACAGTACAGATATATCAGGCAGATATGTTCATTAATCAACAGTTCCACCATGGTTTACGTTTTGCACTGTATGCATCATGCAGATATGAATACTGCATGGTCCACACTCCAAAAACAACTGTATCCTGATCTGATAGATATTTCACAGCACAGCTCAAAAACAAGAGTTGTTTCCAATAAACAGATCAAACTGACAATGCACCGGACAGAAAGTGTGTAAGTGTGTGTGCACGCCTGGGTGTGTATAGGAGATAGAGAAAAGAATGGACAGAGAGAGAGAAAGAGAGAGACTGACAGCACAAACTTGAGGGCCTACTTGGCAAAGCATATGTGGTTCTGACTGCCAACTTGTGAAAAATGTCAATTACCCTCTCTACATCTAAAACTTTTATAAAAGGTTTCTGGGCTGTATCAAAGCCTTCCACCTCACCAGCTCCCTCAAAAATATTTTCTCTCAGAGAAAATCAGCTTTAATTATTGAGAGCGTGGCTTCAAGTTTATTAGTGTTTTTCAGGATTTCCTTCAAAGCAGTCCAAGGCGCCGTTGTGCATTTCAAAAATGATCTTATTGATTCTAACATGCTTTCCAATTTGCAAAAAGACATACCGTCAAAAACCTAAGATCTGTTGCCTGCAGTGGAGGGCTTGTGATTCATTACAAAGACAACTGTTTGCAGACACAGAGGAAACATGTAATAGCAGCAAACACAGATATCACTCTGGAAGGAAATGAGAAACAAACAGAAATCCGCAGAAGAGAGGTTGAAAATAAATAAAGATGAGTGAGCAATGATGCTTGTGATCAAAAAATCGTAGCGGCAGGTGGTCTTGCTAGTCCACCATATGGGGAATCAGACCTCCTGGCCCCATCATGAACTGACCCAGGCTCAGACTGCTTTCACAGGAAGGTATATCTTTCCCAGCAGTACATCAGACAGACAAAAAAACAGGCAGCCCTGATCTTTCTACTTCCATGAGCAACACTGTTTTAATCCCTTCTGGATCAAAGGGGGCTGCAAGCTTTGCCTCCCTTTCATTAAGGAGAGATAGAAGACAGCATGGAAACCCTCCCTGTTCTCCAAGACTCAACGGCCAGGTTTGATCAATCAATAGCAGACCACTAGCTCTGGCCTAAGTGCTCCTGCTGTAATCACTCTGGAGGATGATGTGGTGGGACCAGAAAGACACAACCAGCCGCAAGAACTTTCATCAAAATAGTCTTTGGTCTGCGAACGAGTCTAATTATACTATGCTTTGTTATTTTCGATACCAGCAGAAAAGCTGCTGCCTGACAAGCACTGCCTCAGTCCTTAAGTCCCATCGCTCAAAACATGAAAGTCTGAATGCTGGTGAAGGGACAGAATAGGGATCAGCCAGGCTGACGGAGTGCCAGTACAACTGGGCTGCTGTCTGACTTTACCATTGTTTTTCACTGGTGGAACATAATCTTCTTAATCTCAAGCTAAACCTGCAGAACAATTGACCCATTTTCATATGCAGCTTCTTGTCTCTGAATGTGTGCCCATATCTAATTTAGAAGTGTTAGAAATCCCTCTTCAATCTAGGTGATCTGTTCTCACCAACCTGTCTCCACATTCCTCTAATCCACTCTGATCTAATCTAATGCATATCAGCCAGAGAATGCCATGTTTATGTATTGAGTACTCAGGTTCTGCTGTGCTGTCCTACATGTGTTTAACACTGTTGGGATTCCTCACAAAAGTAATACTAGCTACTCTTTTATGCGTTGTGAATTTCATTCCTTATTTTTTTTCCTTGCTTTTTTTTTGTACATTCGCAAAGTTAATTCTCACATAAGTGCTTCTTCTCTCAACAGGTTAAGTACATCCCAGCAGCGTAAAGCAGGCTGTACGGGTTGTTGGTCGATCAAAGGATAAAAATCAGTTTTTTTATATTCACAGTTCTGACGTCCAACTCAAGCAAAAGTAAAGAGAATATTTTCAAAACTATCTTTGGCATTAAAATAATAAAAAAATAAAAAGGCTTTTCTTTAGGCTGAAAGTAATCATAGTTATTGGTTATAAACAAAAATGTAAGCTTACATTTAAAATTGGATTAACAGGTCCAACTCCTAATAAGAAAAGTCAAGTTAAATTTATTTGTGCAGCGCCTAATCACATTAGTCTCAAAGAGCCAGACACCCACATTTTAAAGGTCCCATGGCATGAAAATGTCACTTTATGAGGTTTTTTAACATTAATATGAGTTCCCCCAGCCTGCCTATGGTCCCCAATTGGCTTGAAATGGTGATAGGTGTAAACCGAGCCCTGGGTATCCTGCTCTGCCTTTGAGAAAATGAAAGCTCAGATGAGCCGTTCTGGAATCTTGCTCCTTATGAGGTCATAAGGAGCAAGGTTACCTCCCCTTTCTCTGCTTTGCCCGCCCAGAGAATTTGGCCAACCCATGGGAGAGAGACATCATGGCTTTCAAATGAGAAAAGTGGCAGTTGGTCAAGGCCACACCCCCACCATCCACCTTGCCCCGCCCTCTCTCCTCCTCAATAGCTAGAGACACAAAAATGGCACATCCTAAGGAAAGCTCATTGTGGGACTGGCTCTTGTGGCTGTAATTCTGCACCAAGGCTGAATTTCGGGAAAGAGACTTCAGATATAGTATTAGGGGACCACTAAGGTCTATATAAAAGCATCCAAAGAGCACCATGTCATGGGACCTTTAAAACAACTAATGGTTGCTTTTCAGTGTAGAATGAAATCACAAAGATGAATTTGTTTTCACCGGAGGGAGTTTGACATAATTAGCATATGTCTTATGATTAAATAACGTGGGTGAGACTGCGCCGAGATGCACAACACAGACAGATTTTAAGACTTTTGAAGACGGCTATGTGGCTATGTTGCTGACTGGCATCATTACTGTGCATCATACACATTTATAGGGCAAATAAGTGCAGGCTCATTTCAAACACAAGGTTTGAAATGCAAAACATAAATCTTGTACCCATATTTGCTGATGTAAATTGCTTCTGATAGTTATAGATAGTAGTATAACAGAGACTGGTGAGGAAATGTTTGCAGAAGAGATTGAATACATATTAATATTGCTGTAACTATTGTCAACTTTTAGTCGTCAGTTGATCACTGTTAACATGACATTTTCATCTTGTTCTCATGAGAGGTGAGATTGATTTTGGACTCAACTAAAATTGGTGTTTAGACAACTGCAGCGGTTAATTTGTATTTCTATTGCTGAAAGTGAGAGTGATTTCTACTGTACGTCAAAATATTACTGACTTACCACGCATACAAGTTGCTTACGTATGTACAGTACAGGCCAGGTTTATATAATCCATGCTTTTGTGTGTGCATGTTCTTATCACTTTAAAAGTCTGCCTACACAGCAGAAGAAGGGTGTTTCTGAAGGATTACCATCACGGTGGCAGACTGTCTAACATTCAAAAATCAGTCGTTTTACCTTTACTGGATGCCAGTCAACCTCCCTCTCTTTACCACCTCTCCACTCTCCCTTCTTCCACCTCTCTCTCTCTCTTTCTCAGCTATTGTCAGCATAAGCAATGGTGGCATTATTGTCAGCGTGAGCTGTCTATCGTTGCAGTGTGTCAGGCCGGACCCCTCCTGTCGGGCTGTCACCGTGGTGCGGGGATGAGATGAGAAAACTTCGGCGGATTTGTCAAGGGGGAAATAAAGCATGGCACCCGACTGATCTGACACCCTTATCTTCATGGTATCAGTTCCTTCACACATAGACAAGTCAGCCAACTGGATCAAATATAAGCCACACACAAAAAATCAATATGAAGTACATCAGATGCTGCCCATCTACTAGTCCATGTGAAATTATTATGACATAAGCAGCAGATGCATGGCCCAGGGAATATCAGAGTTAGGGAAAGCCTACATCAAAAGCTCTAAACCTTCATCAAACAGCTTCACTGAAGTTAAACAGTAGACTGGACAGTGCCAGAATGAACATCTCTCCTTTTTCTCTATCTCTCCTGCTCGCTGTCACACACTCTGCCAAGTTTAGAAATCTGAAATCATCCCTGCCAGAGAAAAAGTGATATCTGGAAGCCATGCTCATGTCTAAAAAAAAGTGTGTGTAAAGCACAAAATTGCACATCCGTTTTGTGATTTGTTTTATGTCTGCTCACAATTGTGTATTTCTTCTCTGGAGAATACATGTGGCCTCCACATGAAGCCAGCTAGTGAATACAAGCTTTTTCATGTTTTTCCCCTCACTCCCAGGGTGTCTGAGCTCTACTCAGGGAGTAAGTGTGGTGTAGACGGGAGCAAAGCCACCAGCTGCTGACCTTTACTAGCATCAGTGGGGAATGCCTCAGTTTAACTGACTCACATCTTGAAAACAGCTAATCAAAAGGTCTCTAAAGTCTTACCACCTGTGAGAAGCTATGTGTGTGTTTGTCCGTTTACTCATGTGTGTATTTATTTACTGGGTCAGTACTGTATGTGTGGATGTGTGTTTGTGTGTTGTGTGTACATATGCACATCATAAAATGTTTTGATTATTTCATTACAAGTCAACAAGAAAAAAGAAAATTACTTCTTTAACCCACTACGAAGTTGATGTGGGCTGTGCTGCAAAGGCCCTCAAAGTCAGTGTGAGTCAGTTAAATTTAATGAATCATATCCTAGTTTCATGCTCATCCTTTAATTTGTAGTAACCACACAGCCGTTTCAACCGCTGCTGCAGTTCAATACCAAAACCACACCTTAAAAAGTCGCAAAGGTCAGATGAAGTCATGGTCAGGCCACAACTGACTAAATTCCTCTGTCAGATAAAAAATACATCTTAGGGCAAATTCTATTCATGCTATTCTTTCATTATGGGATGCCAACTTAATATGTATGGGCATAACTATTGGCATTAAATTGGCTGTAAGAATCTGAATTGAGTTTAAATACTTTGTAGAGGTTTACATATTTGTTTCTGCATTCACTGTTACATTTGTTAGTTGCGTTTCTACTTTGGGGTGAATTTTCTGTCAAGGTTTATTTATGCTTGAGGCCAAAGTACAGCTAGAGAAAAAAGTGCAATTACTCCAAATAATTCCCCTTTCCCGCAAGCTAACCCACTTCTGAGAACTATCTTGCCCTTTTCCTCAGCAAAGGAATCCAACCCACCTCGTGACTCTTTCAGCAAACCTCCTCAAAATCCCTCATAATCAGCACTGCTCCTTGGCAGGCTGTTTCTGCAGGGCTACTAAGGTCGTACTGATAAAGGTGTGCCTCACATAAGTAAGATGGGGTAACACTCTAAAAGTATCCACTCATCGATCAGATCATTATCGGGCGTCTCACGCTTTTCCTCTGTGGGAGAGGAAACAAGGGGAAACAAAGCAAGGGGAGAAATAATAAAAGAAAGGTAGATGTAGAGAGGAGAGGAGACGAATATTGGGTGAAAAGATCTCATTTGTGACAAAATCCAAGCCCAAGCAATGCAAGGAGTTGGACAAGGGCTGGTGAAGGCAGAGGAGGGAAGCGGGGTAAAATGGGGGAGGGTGGTGGGAGGGAGTGGCTTGGCTGCTATTATAGCTCCCGGAGAGTAGGAACTCAATCAGCGGCCAGGCGAGAGGCCCATTGTGCCGGGATGTAATGGGAACTGTGAGATTTTATTAAGAGAGAGCAATTGCATGTGCTCCTCATCAGGGTTTCCATTGTGGCGCTGGTGGTCACAATGACATCTGGGGAAGATAGAAACAAGGTATTTACTGTCTCACATGCGTAAGAATAGACAGCTCCCAGAAATAAGGTTCCACTTTGACGTTAGGGGCTCTGTTGCCTATAATTGTCATGGCATCCTCTTGTTCGATCAGTTTCCTTCCCCATTCCTCTCAGTCTATTATTCCTTCAGCTCTTTGCCTTTCTTACTCTCTCTCTCTCTCTCTAGCTATTTCATTTCTTTGCTCTTTCATGTTTCTATCACTTTCCCGACTGGCATTATGGTGAAACTACACTAGCAGAAAGTGAACCTTAGCGAGTTTTTTCAATGATTGCATGCATAGCAAGCCTGTACTGTGGCTATTTAGAGGAGACAAGTGGAGGGAGTGGAGAGAAAGGTGTGGGAGGACAGCACTGTGAGAAGGTGTGTCAGCTTGATGGATCCAGCCTTGTCTGTTTGATGCTGTCTGAGTTGGGTTCTCAAGAACAAAGACCATAAATACAGTAGGAAACTGTGTATTCATTTCCCCCTCGGTCAGTACAGATAACTATAGGTAAAGAGCATGCTGTTGATTGCTCTGTGTTTGCGTACATCTTCATGGGAGGAAAAGAATAGATTTTCTGTCTGTATAGGTTAAATTACAATTCCTTCACTGCTGAGATTGGAGAGACTCCCATTAACTATGTGGCCGACATCACTGCAGAAAAAATGCCCATCTCATTTTCTCTTAAAAGACCATACTGGTTGTTTTGTGCACATTTAGTTAACTGTGCTTTATATTACTAGTGTTTTTAAATGGCTTTCAGCAACCAAGAGTTTTCAATACAGGTAATTTGCAACACAGTGCATTACCGTGCGGCAATCAGGTGAGGTATCCGACAAAAACTGAAATGAAACCAATGTCTGCCTGGAAGGTAAGAAATCAACAGTAATGTGAGAAATGCAACACGTTCTCGACAAAATATGTTTGTGGGTAACTACCCTCCAGAACAACACATACATTCAATACATGTACGAACGAATCTTCATCAAGGAATCCTCACTGCAAAGACCGACTTTCCTAAATCACTGACCAAATCAGTAGCTTTCAGAATGAACTACTGAAGTGCATTTCAAAGGGGATGCGGACGCTCATGCTCAGGAAAAAAAAACCGACATTGTCAGTGACTACAAATATTTGAACTGAACAACGTATATCGAATGAGCAAAGTGATTTGTAATTACCAGCGCAAACTAGCGTTTTGTGATCCAACACTCCTTGTCAGTACCTTCAAAAGATGTTTCAAAATGCTGTTTGAAAAAGCTCTGCTTTACTACCTAACACTGTTATGGTTAAGGTTTGGTGATGTTTAAGCACAAAAACGACTTGGTTAGGGAGAGATCATGATTTTGGTTAAACAGGTATATAGTCGAGGTTAGAAAAACATTTGGGGGACCGTCATTGTCACAATAATAACTACTACACTAGGAAACAGAAAATGAACAACAGTCTCCTATGGCAAAGTCCCACGTCTTTGTTTTTCTTTCAACATTTCACATGACTCCCTCCTCTGCTACGGACGGGCAAGTCCCAATTACCATGGCCACAAGAAGACAGTCTTGAAATATGGTTGTGCAAAAACCCCACTGCAATAGTCTTTAAAAATCCTGTTATTTTAGAGCATGTTTTAGGAGGGTGTTTTCTCTTGGTTCAGGAACAAGTGTTATTGTTCATGAAAGAACTGCATTTGGTCTGAAATACAGTGATGTGACTTAATTATAGAAATCTATGAATTCAACAAGTTGAATTGTAGATTGCTGCAATTATCCAATCCAACTGGCAAATGTATTCTCTCGTTTTAGGAAAAAAGCTGATTCTAACATTAGTGAAAATGGACTTTGCAGGCAGCCACGTCTTCTGACTGTGAGATGATTTTCTATTGAATTATGAGCTGCTATCATCACTCTCTGTCCTGATGTGGCTCTGTCCTAATGAATCCAAACCCTACTCCTCTCTGGTCCCAGCCACTACTGCCTCTCCATCACAGCCAATCTGATAAAGGGATGAGAGAGGATATCATGTGTTCCTCACACAAATCCTGCCTGTAATCCTTACATTGTTGTTGTTCTACTTCCCTCACTGTAATCTCCTTGCAAGTCCATTCTGTCCTCACCAGCCCACCAAATATAGCATATCAAACATCTCGGTCAGCCATAATTTGGGGGAGACAAAGGAAGATAAAAACTAACTTTAGGAAGTGCTTTGTTATCTGTGAGAGATAGTGCTGGTATGTGGCATAATACGGCTACACATGCTGGACATCTGATAATGAGGCAGGGCAGAAGGTGGTGGTGGGGGCGGGGGGGTAGGATTACATCCCATAACAGGGATGGGGGACCAGCACAGGCCATATGTGGTCCGATCCCTCATAATCCCATTTGACCACAACACACTTTAAGTCGAAGAAATCTGAAGAGTAGAGGACAGATTGAGGGATAGAAAGATGTGTTTGAAATAAACGGATGACATGGTGTTAAGGACAAATGTTACTTCTATCAACAGATTAATCCTCTACCTTAAGTCCATCAATGCACTGGGCGACCCTGAACAAAGCCCTGCCAAATGTTGTTTTCTCCATGATTTTGTTTCTCCACCCCTTCCCCAAGCCCCAGAGCTGGCTTCATTCTACCAGTGTTATGTTCACCAGTGTGTTTATTTCACTGTACATGCTCCATCTGCTCAGTTCTGTGAATGTAAAGTGATTGCTGTCGCACATAATTTCTCTGATGCGACTTGATATTTGTCGCAAGTTCGCCTCCAGAATAAACCACCCGAAGCGTAGGTAAAGTTGCATGCACACAAATGCACAGGTAACAGTTTGCCCAAAAGTGCATATACGCACACACACTTAAAACACGTCCTCCATCTAAAACTAGACTTCATTTTTATCCAGATGCTGACAGTTCCAATCATGAATGGCATCTAAGGCCATTAGCACTAATAATACGCTTTGACAAAGGGAACAAAAACTTGCAAATGGATGCAGACACAGTGAGAGGAACAGTGAATTATACTAACCCTAAAATAGGTGCAATGCAGCACAGCTGACATAGACTATAAACTTTTAGACATGGAACAAAAGCATTGTTTTTGAAGTCTAAAAACACTGTGATGTATAAGCATGGTTCACATCTGACATGTAATGCAATAGCTACACAGACACTTTTGTTTAGGTTGGATCCTTGCCAGTGATTAACAAGGGAAGAGCCAGGTGTTGTTGAGCCGCAGGGTCAGTTTGGGGCTCTGCTGGCTGGTTGATAGTGGCAAAGCTCCACTGAACACTGTAAACTTGACTGTATGCCACAGGATTCAATTTACAAGCTGTTGGTTTAAGCTGGCACGGTGAACCATCCTGTTGTTTGCACCAGGACACTGTCTGTTTTGGAGGCTTTTTGTCCTGCACTTAACAAGCACTCTGATGAGAGAGAAACTGTAATGGTTGATTACGGCTGTGATAATGGTAGACTCTTTTGTGTACACCTCACAATAGTAGAAAACCCGTCCTCACCGAGAGGAAGGAAAACAAATGAGGAAAAAATAAACTCTCCGCTTGCAATATTGCAAAGCCTGGTGCTTTTATGTGATGTGCTGACTGAGGGCTCAGTGCTGCCTGTGGATCTGGATCCCAGTCAGGGGGATCACGCATGCCCAACACCCCACCAAACCTCTCTCATCCTCTTCCCTCTACACACACACACACACACACACACACACACACACACACACACACACACACACACACACACACGTGTTTAGTCACTCACAAAGGTGTTCTTAGAGGTACACTAGGGCATTACTCTGTATTCCTGCTGTATTCTATGATTTAAGGGGTAATTCAAATTCATAAACAATGCTGCAGGCATTTCTCAGCTTTTCAGAAAATGCCGGCTGAATATATTAAATGAATATTCTGATTTAAGTTTCTAATTTTGAAGCATTGGACGAGAAACTAGCTTCAAAACCAACATATGGTACTGTAGGTAAGCAACTAAGAAAACAGGTTACAGACTGAGAAGTACTTCAGTCCAAAAATGGACACATAACTCTGGTTATTGGGGATTTTAGTGAAATCATGTTGGATATTTGCACATCATTTGTTTGTAATGACACACATTTCAGTATTTATTTGACATATTATGCATTTGGCACACAGCTTCAGAGGGCTGCACTAAGAGCAACGTCGAATAAAATGGTATCCTGATCACTGAGAGGAAGCAAAACAAACAATGCATTCACCTGTTCAACAATCCCTGAGAAAACAGAGAGCACAAAAACACAGCGCGCATAACAAACATAGAAATTCAAAGTCAACCAAGCACAGGGAGCAGACAATCAATCCAAAATCCATTTCACTAAGAGATCAAAACTCTCAAGAGATAAAAGGTTTGAAGAGCACCGGAGAGAATTTTCTCAATCACGTCGGGTCCACAGGTGTCTGGGGTGAAGAACCACTGCGTTCCTTGGCAGGACTGAGATGACAGCGTCAGTTAGTGGTGAACAGTATTGAGAGTTCAATACAATTAATCTCGGACTAGAGGCCCTTCAGCCACAGCTACAGTGTCAGGCTGGTGATGAGGTCGTGCTGAGTGACCAGGCGCTGTCTTTAGCTGATTAATCAAGAGAGTTTACAAAGCCGCTGCAACTGTGGGTAGCCATTTGTCAGGCGCCCTGTAATTAATCCATTTCCATGGGAGCCTGTTGGGAGTCTGTGGGGATGACTGAGGAGGCCCTTGAAAGGTAATCATTAGACACACAAAAACTGAACTGTGTGACACACACAAGACAAAGACACAGAGGCCTGTTTTGAGTGACACCGATGTATCTGATGTGTTCCTAGCCCTTTACCTCTCAGTAAGAGGGTTGATTTGAGAAAGGCCATAGATCAGAGCCTGAAGCAGCCGCCACTGTGGGAGAGACAGGTGGAAAGGAAATAAAGAGGACAAAAAAATGATTGTTCTCTAAGTGGACTCATTTATCCAGGCTCTTTAAGGTCAACACTTGTCTTTTTGCCATGACAGGCAATATTTGAGCTCTGGTAATGGTTGATATTTCCAAGAGGATGTCTTGAAGATGCCTTGCACAGCTCAGCAATGATGGGAAAGGTAATTCATATACAGTATCTACGGGAGAGGAAAATGCCTATTCACTGGAGAGACAGCTGAATACCCCACTGTTATTTGACCCTTAGAATTGAGTTGAAGACGTGCTATGCTAATAGCGACATTCCCTGTTGATATCATTCCGCACGTCACAAGAGGTGATTTATGCTCAGTAATGGAGAAAATATTTCTTCAGTCACACAGGTGTTTGACACCATGGCTGAGCGCACAATGTTATATCCAGCGCAACCAGAAAAAAAGCAGATGTCCAGTCTCTTTCTTTAGTGCAGCATCCCGCTCCCACTGGGCTTGCACAAAGTCACCCACGCATTAAAGAGAGGCAGCTGCCAGAGCATTAGTGTCCAAAAATTCAGCTGAGAGACAGACATAAACAAGCATGACGGTTGGTTTTGGGGATGCGAGGAACGCTGATTGACAGTGCTCTGTCGGCCGGATTAGAGACGTTCATTTCGTCCTGAACTCAATTATATTTTACAAAGGCTGACATCCCCAGTTAATTGCAGCCTTTCCACATGAGGGAATTATTTGCAGTTCTCAATTCCCTGGCCATGTGTACTTTGTTCCGCATGTACAGGCTTCAGCTAATATGTAGAAATATTGCAAATTAGATCAGAAAAAGAAAAAAATAAATAAAATCTGGGAAAAGAAAAAACTTGGGGAAGTGTCAAGAGGCAGAAACGAGCGAAATACTGGTACAACTTCAAGAGAGAAGCGTCTGAGTGAGTAGTGTGCCTCTGTCTCACAAGTGTGTCTGGATCTTAGCTCAGAGACAGCTTAGTTCAGAGACAGATCCAGAGTGACAGCATTGTGATGATTGACACGCTGATGAAGAGGAGAAGAGGAGAAGAAGAGTGGAGAAAAAGGTTGCGCAGCGCCACTGGCTCCACCTTAATGAAAATGTGAGTCTTGCTCATGGAAGGATGTGACAGGAATCCTAGGCCGGGCTTGTGCTGAGGAGGTAATGTCAGGAAGGTAATGTCAAGGAAGTCCACAGGCCCCTGTACAGGAATGTCTGCATATGTGTTCAATAAGTACCTCCACATACTTAAGTGTGTGTGTGTGTGTGTGTGTGTGTTTCTGTGTGACTGGGGCTTGGTGTAGAAATGATGTGAAAGACTCTGGGGCTATATATCCTGGATTACCTAGCCATTTTTCATTCACCCTGACTCCTCTCTCTAGACACCCCATGGTTGACATGTGTTACAGCACACAGTCAGATTACCATGCCTCTAATCCATCTCTTAGGCTGACTGGGTGGGTGAGAGGGCTGCGGATGATCTGCCACACCACGAATAATCCAGCACCTAGCATTTACACGGTAAAAGGGGAGGGGGCAGGCCCGTATCTCTCTGCTACCCTTGGGCTGTCCCTGATCAGCGGGCAGCTAATCCCGTATCATTGTTTTGCGGTTTTGTTTGTTACAATGGGTATCCGTGACATCACTGGTGTTGACATCAGCTCACCAGCAAACAACACCAGTGTTTATCTTTGTCTGTGAGATACCGGGTGAAATACACTCCCAGATGGGAGCAGGGCGCTGCCAATGAGATACCAGAGCAAATAGGTAGACAGGAAATATTTACTGATAATAATCTCATCAAACAGATGAATGGAGACTTGTCTTTTCTCAACAATAAACATCTTCTCTGCATGTGTTAGACCGGTAGGAATACTATGTAATATAACATATTCTGCATTTATCCTGGTAAACGCAGTGTGATAAACATGCATACAAATTGTTGCTTAAATGTACACATAGACAAAGAGGGAATGATTCACATAGTGCTAAAGATAAAATAATGATTCATTATATATTTGATGGTATTTGCCGGCCTATGTGCTATGACTCACTCCGTGAGCGGGATTTGGTTGTGTTGCTGCTTTAACTTGACAAGAATATGGTTTTCCAGATTTCCTGATTTCTAAAGTGATATCAGCAAATAAGGGAGAATTATTTGGGGGGAATAAAACATTTGGTTACACTTTACTTGAAGGTATCGACATAAGAGTGACATGACACTGTCATGAACGTGTCATAAACATTATAAACAAGTCATAAACGTTATGACATGCTTCTGTCAGACAGTGTCATTCAGTTTTTGTCATGACAAGTTAGGGTTAGAGTTAGGGTTAGGGTTCATATGTCATGACACTGTCATGTGTTCATGACACTGTCATGTCACTCTTATGTAGATACCTTCAAGTAAATTGTTACCAAACATTCTAACTGTATCAAGTCTTGTACAAAAATTTATTACGGTTTTAGTAGATTAATCTGTTTAGGCATTTCTTGTGGTTAAATGTTTATTGAAAAGACTTCGTGAGAAAAACATCTTTCTCCTCCAACTTGATAGGAGTTAGAAGGAGAGCTGGACAGCAGGGCAGAAGGGCAGGTCAGGTCTGCACCAAGCATAGTGACTCCCTGCTGCGGCAAGGCACTCCACTGATTAAGACAGGCCAATCACTCTTAGTGTCAATGTCAGGTTTACTGTAGCTTCTCTCTCACCTTAGAGGAGGAGAGTCGCTGGCCAGAGTGTCAAAGGGCCAGCACCGGTTCAAGCAACCCCCCATTAGCAGGAGTAAACCAGTGAAATCCAACCCTTAGGAGACCCCTGACTCATTATAGGGCAGAACCGGCTGCTTATTAAGCTTGAGCAGCTACAAGTTAGTCTAGAGTGGTGTTTCCATAATGATGTAAACAATTCATACTGGTATAATTCTGCAAGACAGAATTATTTTGCAAGTCATTGTTCTGTCATTGTTTTGAGTGTGGGTGTTGCTCCCCATCTGGGAGATAGGGAAGTCATTAACTGAGCACAGCCAGGTTCCAATCACTGTAAAAGTAATGGTGAAATTGCTGGAAATTACATAAAACTAGTGTCTATAAAATCCACGCAGCAGCACCTATAACCTCCCTCTCCAGATGTTGGTTAAAGTCAGAGCTCACGCGGTTGCCAGATATTGAACAGTGACTTACTTTAACATGTGTAAGACTGTTCACGGCAGAGACAAAAATAACTACTTGATCACTACTCAAGCAGCCCCTCACACCATAGTGTGGCCTCAGTGGTTATCACAATATATGAATGATGTAGAGACAATCATCATGATGGAGTGGCTGAGTGTGGCATGTAGGGAATATGTAATGTATTCTCTGTGTCCAGGCCGAGCTGTTCAAACACTATCTTTATGGTTGGATGTGTCCCGGGAGACAGCAATGCAGAGGTTAGACACAGAGACATAGATTGAAGACTGGCCACCTCTCCGCTACAGGGCCTAGCCACCAACCTCACAGAATTTTTAATAGCACACTAAAATGCTGCGTAAAGACTAAATTGCTGCCCTCAATGGGCAACAGATGATGGAATTAAAAAGATTTAGAGCTGTGGGGGGAAAAGGGCTGCGCATGTTTGATGTGGGCCTGGGAACGAGGGAAGAGAGGAAAGAGGGCAGCAGAGCAAACCAAGGCAGCATGTGGCCCTTGTAGGGACAACACAGCTCTCTGGGAAGTCTCTACGGAGCGAGAAAGGGGCTGACTGATAGCTCTTTCTAACACCCACTATGTGCACAGACTGGCACTCAGCTACTAGTAACACCTGCTGCAGCCGTATGACAATACAATATCACCCATCACCTACACAAAACTGGAACAAGTGAGGCGTAAAAAAGTTTGCCACCACACAAAAATACTGTACTCATTCCAACCCTACCCCTACTCTAGGTAACCATAGCAACCCCTCACCTGTCGTCTCCTCGACAAGAATAGGCAGACAGCCAGGTCAGAGTGACACATTTTCTCTAACTCAAAAACACACAGGATGTTTTTCATGTGCTGCACATTCCCCCATACTCTCTAATATTCCCTCCAGAGTGTTAGCAGACACACATACCCTACTCCATACAGGATTTATCATCCGCCTTTTCTCTTACCCTCCCTCTATTCTCTTCTGTGCTCTCTCCTTTCTGTTTGTCTCTCATTTTCCAACACTCGCACTGTCACAGATGCACACACAGACACATACACACAATAACACATTTTAGCTTCACTACTCTGGCCATAGAAAGCTGGCAAAATGCCTTCCGTGCCCACTAAAATGGCAACAGTTATCCTGACCTGGCATATTCTGAGCCCAAGTGAAAATGTGGCCCAGTATAAAGGGCCAGTAGGCTGCAGCAGCCTTTCTATTCACTAGAGACAAAACCTGGATCTGTGGCATGATCTGGCTGGCTGGACTTATGAATAGAGCCAGCAATCCACCAACGACAGACCCTCTTAACCCGTAGGCTTTGCCTTGCTGTATACAACATAGATGGAGAGGGAGGTGCTGGTGTGTAGTACTAGAGAGGGGGTAGATGTAAAAACTAAAAAACTGGCAGTGACGACAGCTCTGCGCTGCATGTGTGCTCGTGATAGAGCCACGCGTTGCACAAAGAGACGGGGGATTCCAGACACACGGCTGCAATATACAGGGCGACAAACAGTCAGTGAAAACTCCAGCAAAAATGTACTAACCGCAGCCTCATCCCTCACTACTCTCCCACACAAACTTCTGCTTTTATCTCATCCCAAGTGTGGAGGGAAGTTAAAAATAATTCCAAGAAGAAAGGGAGGCTAGCAGACTGACACATTCAAAAGCTCTGGTGTAAGGGATGAAGCTAAAGCACAGAGGCTGTTGATAAGTTAGGATAGGACAGGCTTTATACCGGGGTAATAAGAGGGGGATGGGCTTCACCACCTTGGCTCTCATTTTCCCGCTGCTTTCATCTCGCTGCACACCGCAGACCCAGTGACTCACCCAGCGAGAAAAACACAGCTAAAACCAATAGCCGGCAGATAGTATCTCTTACGCTAACAAGCTTTTCACTTGGGGATACCATCAACTCCCTGGTTTTCTCATACAACTAATTAGGGATGGACTGAGAAGCAGACCCACAGCTATCTATCCGCCCTGTTTTTATCCTCCTTCATCTCACTCTTGAAATCTGCTGCTTTTCTCTGTCTCTGTCACTCTCTGTCATTCTCTCTCACTCTTTCTTTCACTATAATTCTCTCTCACTATTTCTTACACTATAACACACACTCAGACACACACCTATGTCTCGATTCAATCCACACTCCATTCACTTTATGCTTCTATCTAGCTCTCCATCTTCCAATCCGCTACCACTGCTGCCATCACCACCAGTGTGTCCAGCCCAAGGCCACTACTGTCTCTTAATCCCATTAGACCAAACACAATCAATTATCCAGCCAGCCATAAGGAACTGAGAGCATTAAAAGGTTAGCTCAGGAGATTTAAAGCCATTGATGTCTATGACAGGAATGCACCCCTAGCCCCCCTCCCTTGAGCACTTACCAGAGCATTAGTTTCTGTGTGTGTGCGTGCGTTCGTGTGTGTGTGTGTGTGTGTGTGTGTGTGTGTGTGTGTGTGTGTGTGTGTGTGTGTGTGTGTGTGTGTGTCAGCGTGTGTTCAGCAACATGACACCCCGGCACCAACTTGAGCCACCATGCAATGCTTGCGGATCTTTAATCATGTCCCTGCAAGTCCCGGCAAATTACTGCCTTGTGATGGTAATCGATAAAGCGATAAACGCAGCCAGGGACTGCAGCTGCTGGAGCGAAGAAATGCCGCTGTGGCCACTGGTTGAGTTTTTTTTTTTTTCTTCTCATAATTTGATCCCCTCCCCTCTCTCGCCAAGAGTAAAGCGGAAAAAAGTAAAAAGAATGACTCTCTTCTTCCAAGCGGGAGAATCCTCGAATCCTCATACACTGTACTGGCATTGAGAGATGGAGGAGTTGGGGAGACACAGGTGCAGGTCAATCAATGCTATCAGGCAGATAGACTGATATAATCATATTGTAATCTGGACACTCACCCCCTCCCTCCCTCCACCCTCCCAGCCCTGCCGGTCCATAAACTCCATGCCCCTCTGCCGCTCCATTCATCGCTTGATCTAATTCTCTCACTCCCTCCCCTTAATCTTTCCCATACACTCCTCTCCTCCACACTCTCTTCACTGACTTGTTCCTTCTCAGGCAAGAAAATTTTATATGATCATTCCTCTTCAAAGGCACCACTATTAGCCACATAATGAATATTCAGTTAATGTAGCAGAGAGAAAAGACTGTGTGAGGAACAGAAATAAGTGACAGCAATAAATTAAAGTAGAGACTGGTTTTCCACAGCCTTACAGCACAACAAAAAGCAAATGTACGTGTACTGGCATATCATTTTACATATACTTCATAGCCAAATGACACAAAACATTAATTATCACAAATACCTTATTAACATGAATAAGCAGCCCTGTGACATTTAACGATGTGAGTAGATCTACCTCATCAGAGTCCAATACATCATTTATGGCTCATTACTATTTCCAGTAATGAATCATTGATTATAGGGCTATTATGAAATACTTCCTCAAATCTCATGTCCCTGATGCGACCTCCGCTGGAAAATCATTTGGCTAAGGCTTGAAAGGCGCTGGAGCACTTGTGGCTCTAACTTTAACTCCACTCCTAAGGACTTGTCAGTCTGCGTTCCAGATGCAGTTGCCAAGCACCTTCTCCACTGGGATTCAAATGTGTTTTCTCATGCAGACACGATAGCCACTTTCCAATTCCAACTTCATCTTTAACCACCAATTTCTGCTGCCGTGGTGGTGATTGAAATATGAAGCCCTGCATATATACAGGCCATTACAGCGAATACAAGGCCCCAGCTGCTGTCTGTCTGCCCAGCGAAGTGAGAGGAAAAGAAACAACAGGGATCAGCTACAGTCAGAATACATTTCTATTTATTTATTATTCAATAATCTTGAATTGGCCCCTGACCCCCTGCAGCAACTCAAGCCAAACTACCCACAGAAGAAAATGGCAGCCTTGCTGAATCAGGAAGAAATCAAACAGAATCCCTGGGGCTCAGTGGTATGAGAGTTCAAATCTGACAGAATGTGATGAGTCTCCCCTTTTAGAAAATCCTTTTTACTGTTTTTGATTCATGTGAACATAAGTCGAAAGCACAGACATTCACTTTCTAGCGCAACACCATGAACAGACATGCCGACATAGAAATAACAAGTAAATAAATGAGTCATCCCATTAAGCAGAATCTTTATGAGCATCCTAGAAAGTGATGAGCATTTTTCCGAGCTTGCTCTTGCATCTGTTCTCTCCCTTTCTCTGTCTCCAACCCCACAAACCGACATGTTTTTTCAGGGGCAACATGTAGTGCTTTTATCTGTCTTTTATGCCTCTCCAATTTTCAACAGAACGGTTTGATGGGTAGGTACTTCTAACCTAATTTCTGCTGGAGAGAAACGATTATAAAGTAACAGTTGTTGAAGTGCAGAATAAATGAATTGAGTACCATAGCACATAGCACAGACACCAGAATAGTGGGGGAATGAGAGTGGTGGGGGGGCAAAATGCTGCTAACGCACTGTTGTCTGCAGCTTTCAAGGTTGTTTCAGCTGTTAATTAGTTCAGTTTGATGGCTTGCATCCATGGGTGCAGTCTAACCCAGTTAAGTCAGATGCTCACTGAGTTTTCTCTGGGCCCTAAATACCAAGCCGCTTCTCTACAGGAACCTGGCTCAAGGTTAGCACCATGGTGTCAGTCATGCCCAATGTCCGACACTCACAGTCTGCCATCCTCCTCAAGTGGCTGCCAGAGAACACTCACCAAGGTTACGTCTGTCAGAGCCAATGAGAATGCCACTTATCTCAATCAAAGTCCTTCACAAATCTTTGAGGGATTGGTCCTGCCTGTGCTTCTAACTCGGGGAAGATAAGGATATTAACTTTCGGGGGAAAATGGAAGGCAAACAGTCACACTGTTGAACCTAAAGTGAACAGCTTGACAAATAACATCTTGCATTATTAAGCCGCAACCAATCAAATAAACATTCTCAATTAATCAATTTAAATTGCTGCCCACCAAGGGAAACAGATGAAGATATTTGCATATTCTTATTTGCCATAACTATCATCTGTGTTAAAGAAAGAACTCAGTGATACTAAATTTCTCTGATGGCTGTTGGCTGGGACGTTTTTTTTTTTTTTAGGTTTGATGTTGATAAATAGGAAAATTAAATACATCTTTAGAGAAACCAGCCTGTGTGCGATGGACTGCATGTGATAGATTACTCATTGATCTTTATTTCTAGTCACGAAGAAGAAAAGTTTCCTATTGCATAAGTCTGCTACTGATTGCAAACAGCAACTGTAAAACTGAAAGCGTCCCTTGTTGTATATTGGAAACAATATGAGTAAAAGCCTTTCAGTTAAGATTGGTTCGTAATTAATAGCAATGTAATGTAATGACAGTGTTTAAATGCCAAACTGCAAACACAAGAGAGATAAATTGACATATCCTCATTTACCCAAAGTAAGTCTGAAAGTAATGAATTGTGCATTAATGACAATAAATTACTGCACTTTGTTTCCACAGGAAACAGTCTATAAATTGGTTGACAGGCGATGTAAATGTGTTTTCTGTGCGGCATAAATCACCAGCAAACAATATGACACCTGTGGATTTTCAAAAGTAAGAGAAATCCTCTTTCAAGTCACCCACCTGCTTGATATTTCACACATAATAACAAATGATCTATTCACTGTTCATCATGCACAAATGGAGCAATTAGTTATGATGGATACTGCGGTATTATTTCAGGGACATAACAGTGAAGTAGGTGCAGGCTTTGATAGATCAGATTGTTTGTGTCCAGTGAGTGAATGGTATCATGAGATGACACGATTGTCATTCTTAAATGCATGGGGTCCTTTTGGAATGTCATCATGTTTGTGTGTGTGTGTGATTGTGTGTGTGTGTGTTGGAGACAGAGGGTTATTTGTCTGATCCCTCAATCTCCAGGGGCAGCAGTTGCCTCTCTCATCACCCAGCCAATGTGACTGTCACTCCCAATCTGCACTGAGAGGGGAGCCCGTATCTATTTTTATAAATATATTCATATTCATTAGTCCTGAGTGTCATTCATAGCAGCAGTTCTTTAATGTGGCACGTAACCATCAGAGGCTGGAGGAGCCTGCCTCTTCTCATCCCACAAATTAATAACACAGGCAATCACTGCAAAGGTGCCTACTGTCAAACAACAATGGCTCCTGATTTCCATCATTTGCGCACACCTCATTTACACATGACGCACAAAAACACTCATCAGTGGTCTCCCCTTGGGGAATTTCAACAACAAAAAATGCCATTGTACCAGCCTTTGAAATATGAAATCATTAATTTAAGTGAGAATTAATTACAACCCCTTTTTTTTTCATTGACCCACTGCAACATTCTGCCTCATAACATCTTGGTGGCAGCTGGTTAATTGTGCAGAATAACTGGTGTGAACTTCGGCTGCTAATGAGAGCAATTAGGCATCAGACTCGCACAAGATTTCACTTCACCCTCTCACTCAAGGACAGCACACTTTGCCTTGATTGACTTGTATGTGTCACATAAGACACATGATGAACTAATTTCAAACAGTCAACCAGAGCGCAAGAACCAAGACTTTCTCTATGACTGATATCTGGGGGGGAAAAAGACTCTTCTACGTAGTAAGATTGACATGACTGCACATTTTGACGTATGAATATAGTTGTTATAGAATCATAATGTGTGACTGTTTCTCTCTATATTGTACATCTACTTGCTTATGCACCATTTTGGGCACTGTGCCTTCTAAAGTAATGGAAGTGGGCTGCTTCTCACAGCCTTGCCATGTTTTTTTCATGGCCATTGTTTCTGCTCCACCCCACTTTAAATCAAGAGCACAATGCATCCCTCCCAAGCCCCACTACCCCACGGTACTTCACTCTGGACAACATTAATAAAACAAGCTTTCAATGATGCAGAGTGCAACGCCACAATGTGCTCCGAGCAGTGGTGTGATTAAAGCTTTTAAACACCACCACCCTTTGAGTTTGCATGTGTCAGCTCTGCAGTCTGTGTTTGTCATAACTGGTGGGGTACATGTTGTCTCTATCGTTTACCTGGTCTCTTTTTCTCTTCTTCACTACGCCTCACTAATGCAGTGGAGACAAGAAAAGTGCTGGGCCCACTTTAACATATATAGCAATAACACGAGCTTCAACAATAAAATCAGAATGGGGTCGACAGAGGAAGATAAAAGTGGAAGTGTAGCTGCTATGCTACCGTGATTGCATCTATTGTCCATTTCTAACAGCTGTACTTCTTCCTATCTTTGCATACCACACATACCCAGTCAACCCACTTATTCCACTCTGTTCCTTCCCCTACAATTACATTTTCTGTTGCAGCTTTTCTCTTCTTATACAGTCACAATACTCACTGTAAAGCACTTGAAAGTCACTAGCGGATCAGCATAACATGCACTCAAAGAACACATTTGTTAATGGTAAATTCTTCTCACAATTCCTTCTCTATAATCTAATGAACGCGACCCCTTGAGTGATCACAGAAATGGAAATAAAGCTTTTTAATTTAATGAAATTAAACATCAGCCGGAGCAACTTCATTGAACTGATATAATCCCACTGACTATAACATTTCTGCTGTCCCCACTGGCAGAGAACATGTCCAGCATTGCTACAATAAGATATGTGCTCGAACATTTCCTTTCACAGAACAAGGAAATTACCCCATTAAAGCCCCCGACTTGCAAATGAAAATAGCTTGACCAGCAATTTGAAAGCTTTGAGGACAATGACACAGAAATTTAGCCCGAGGCCTCTGCAACACAAGTCTGAGCATCTGCAGCCATCATATGTCCACACGTAGAATCTGCTCACAAACATGAGGCAACCCTCCCTTTGTTGCTGCCGTTATGCTCTTGCTTAAGTCAGGCATCACAAATCAGTTTTGAGCCATCATATGTATGTCACATATGATGTAGATCTGATTTGGCTTTACTCTCTTGGGTAAAGCTCTGTGACAGCCTAGAGTGTGTTCACATGTCCGCTGCATCTCCAGTGTGGAGATAGGGAGCCAACATTGACAGAAGTCTTCCTGGTGCGGTACAGTACATGTCCCCAACAGGGGACGCTCGGGCTCGTTTGTTTAGGTACGTCTCTCTGACTCTGAGACAAGAGGAGACAGTGACCGAAGCATTTGGGACATGGCAATCCCCTGCAGAATTAAGCAGGCTGCGTCTCAAGCCCAAGTGACAGGAAATCTTACTCAGATCACAAAAGGCAGCACTGATTGCGTCTGACATGTGCATCCTCTTCCCTCAGATGCGATGGCTTTGTTTTGTCTGGATTACTTGTGTGTAGGCATTTGTATTCTTTTCTGTACTGTGTGTGTGTGTCTGTGTGTGTGTGTGTGTGAAGGGCTCCACACTGCGACCAAAATTTGAGAGTGTGCGACTGAACACATCCAGTTGCACATGTGCGACCAGTAAATTTAATTTGCATCCTTTTTTTTTTTTTTTTTTACACGTTAAAAGTCAATGAATCCAGAATCTGTGGCAGGCGAATGAGTGTGAGAAGGATAGGGAATGGCCACTGCAAGTGGCTAATGTGTGGAGGGGGGGAGGGTCCTAGAGATAATCGAGCACGCATAAACATCTGTGGGAAGGAGACAGATATCACAACCTGCTATGTGCATCTGAACAATGAGCAAGCAAACTATTGACTCATTCTTCCGACCTGCGGCTAGTGTGTTAGTGCCAGAGTCTACAGTGTCACAGTTGGATAATGATTCAGAGTCAGAGGTTTGTGTGGCGAAAAAGGCCCGAACCCACCATTTTCGGGACGTCTGGCTGCTAGAATTCAGCTGGTTGAGACAAACTCCATGAACTGCGTGTAACAAAAAGTTTGCCGTCAGTGCAGCCAGGCACTTCGCAGTATAAGCACAAGATACTAGTTAAACACAATCTTAGCCTCAAGCATAGAGTATGCTGTGACATGTTAATAAATGAAAAAGCAACGCCACTGACGGTTGCTTTTAGAAGACAAGAGGCTGTAAATCAGAGTGCAGATGAGGCAGAGATGATTTTCATGAAATTTAACACGGCCTACTTCGTTGCTAAGGAGGAACTACCCTTCACCAAATTCAAAAGCCAGCTACTTGTTCTACTGGAGTGTTATTGGCCAGTGCCCCTAATGTTATGTACATGCATTTGTTAAGTATTGTTTTTAACTGTGAAATTACCAAAATGTTACTAAGCACTTTGTTACTAAGCACTTTTTTTATTCTGAATGTATGGTATATATTTTTTTATATTTGTACTGTCATGACAGCGATGGTGCTGTCGGTTTACCTTCTATGTTGCATCTTCAAAAGTGCACAATAAAATGTGACACTGAATTTGAAACATTTTAATTTCTGCATCTATTATCAAAGTATGTATTAGTAATACAGTAGAAATTAGTAGAAATGTGAATATTTGGTTAGCATGTTGATTTACGGTGTGTGCCCCTGCATTTTCTGGTTGCGCCCCTAAAATTTTCAGTTGGAGGTCACTGTGCTCCTAGTGAAAAAAGTTATTCTGGAGCCCTGCTGTGTTCGAGCGGGGACGTTTTTTGCCACTCTGCCTACTTCACTTCTAAAATTGAAAGAGTGACCTTTTTCTACACATTGCCTTTCTGTAAGAATATATAAAGAGCTAAAGAGTGTGTAAAAAGACTCATTCCAAATTAAACAATTAGACTCAGGGTAGGATAACCAGAGATGGGTTGTGTCTAACGGGCCGAGCACACCACTGAAATGCAGGGGTGAATGTATAAAAAGGCTGGCAGAGGGAGAAGTGGAAGGGTTACTGTTTGGGCTCAAACTGGGCACACTAATCCCTTTGATCCCCCCATTTTACTGTCAGCTGTTTCCTAGCTACCGTCGGATCTGCACAGAATTTAGGATTTGTGCTACTGTATACCACAGCAATCTCTACCCCACTGATGCAGCGCTATCCTTTCTTTCCTCCATCAATACCCCCCCAGCCCCCACTCTACCATCCCCCCACCTATTGCCTCCTCACAATGTCCATAGCAATATTCATTTCTCTTTCTGTTCCCGTTTCTCCATCACCTCACTGCAGTTGGCAGCGACTGCAACATGGCATGGGGACAAGTTAAATTGGAAAGTATTTTGCACAGAGGACCATAAGAGCATGACGTTTCACACTGAGAAAGCTGATTCTGATTTTGTCTATTCACACGAGACACCATGGCTGTGCCCCACTTTCATTAGTCGTGCCGAAAACAGCATTCACACACTGTTTTGGTCTTTTGAGAAAGCTCCATTTAGCGATAATGAAACAATTCACGCATGTGTTTGCAGGTGCATGCGTCAGAGTAGGTAAATGTGTTTGCTTATTGGTGTACATGCACTCTTTTGCTGTGTGCGTTTGTGTATCTGCTAACATGCATTTAAGCAACAAAGGCACTTTTATTGTATTCCTCTTTCAAGCTGCCTTTGAAATTGAAATAAATATATGTATCTGCACAGGATTTCTTTCATCCTTGTCCATTTTGTTTGCTTTCAGAGGTGCAAAGTCCCACAGACTTCCCACTTAACCTCTGAGGAGCTCTCCCAAAACGACCCTAAATCATTTCAGGCAGAAACACATGATGGACTTGATTTGTGTATTGGCAGAATCATGCTCCATTGTCAAATACTGGCTCTCTGTGGCCCTGCATCAATTAATCCTGTAACCATGTAGAGGAAGAGTGAACACAAGTTTCTCAATTCGCTGATTTAAATAGGAGCTGCTGTGCTGTATTGATTTCTGTATGTACTGCACACCTACATAATTTGTATCAGTCAAGCAGTCAAGCTCTCGGACCATCCCTGTTTCTGGAACCTTTGTTCATTTTCTATCTTCTGTCTAAGTACTTTAAATCTCACCAGTCAATTCTTTCTTTAGCACATGAAATAATATGTAATGATCATTATCGGTAGAGAAGATTGTAATCAAATATGTCATCCATCATTGAGCTCTCAGATAATGTAGTTGTAATAATGCCCTCATACCTGTGACTAGGTTAAAAAAAAGATTTCCAACAGAAATCATCAGGTTGACGTCTGTAAATATCTCTCTACATGCAATGTGCCTTAGGAGAAGAAAGCAGGCCTCCATACAGTGTTGGACAAAGGTTTTGTCTGGGCTTTGACATATGGTTGAATCCCACCATATGGTTTAGTCTCGCACCTGAAGCACTTTCATGGCTTGTGCTGAGAGGTCAAGGAAAGGGAATCCAGATGTGACATGAGCCACTGTCAGCTCCCATCACCATCACACTTCTGAACTGACACTCTGCTGATGTTAGAGGCAAGGACAGTGATCAATGATATGTGTACATAAAAGCGCTTCATGATTGTTGCTCTTGAAGAAGGCCTGAGGGCCGAAACATCATCTAAATAAAAGAGAAATGCATATGGAGCCAGAGTGTGCAACCTTTTTTCCTTCTTTCAAGTTTACTTATAGTGATCAGCACTTTAATACAACCCTTGGTGTGTGTTACATGTACTTCTCTATATTATACATTAAAGTGTTGCCATACTAAAATGACATCAAGCTATACTCTATGCAATGTATACCAGACGAGAATTCCTTATCAGCAAAGACAAACACACTGCTGGATGAGATTGTCGGTTGGAATTTCTTAAGATTTATCTCACTTGATGCCTTTGCATGTTCCGCGTTTTAACATCCACACTGACATTGCCTGGAGTTGCAAGCCATTTGTTTACAGTAAAGGTGGAGCACTGTGAGGAAGAAACCAGGTGTTGCAGAACAAAATTGATATCAAACATGATATGGAATCCCATGTGGCCAAGAACAGGACAATGGGGAGTGAGAGTCAGCTCTGGTCCTAATCAATACTGAGCACACGGCATTGAGATGCAGCTTGAGGCATTTCGCCAGGGCCCCTAGTGGGACTGGTAGGCCTACTGCCAAGCACAGCCGGAGCAGCAAACTCAGCCCTGCAGATGGAGAGCACGGACGATTCTGCTTTCTAGACCTGCCATGAACTGAAATAGTTTATCCGCTCACCAATGCCCAACCTGCTGACCCCTGACCCCACCTCCATGCATGGGACATGGCACATAAACAAAAAATGCTCTCTTCAAACAGCAAAGTTAAAGTTGGCAGTATCAGCTGGAAGATGCTAACCTGACGTACCAGATGGTTTGTTACACAGAACCAAATGAGAAGCCGTCATTGGAAACTGTTTGAAAAAGGGCAGGCGCTTTAAAAAAATACCTGGCACGTGATTAGATGAACCATCTGTCTTTCGCGTAGCCATTGCGATAATTGCGTGATCTCGTGATATCATGAGAATCCAGCTGCCGTGCAAGGTAAGGAAGATGCAACTTTAATAGTCAAACAAGCAGGCAGTGAAGAAGAACTGTAAGCAAAAAGAAAATATTCTCTTCCAGTATTATCCAGTTCCATATGTCGTGGGCTTGCTAATCAGATTCGCTTATATTTCCTTTTACATGTTTCTGTATTAGGTGAAACAGCAACATTGTTTATCCATGTCATCACTTCCTGCGGGGAAACTTGCTGCTGGCGGTTAGGTAACATAACCAATTGCTGTGACTGCCTTAATTTGAGGTCAGTAGAAGAATGGAACCCAATGTCAAGATGTGAATTCTTTCATGTGAATGTACAGTACAAAGAAAAATGGATTGGCACCAACAGTTGTTTTTACTATGAGAGGGAGACAAAACATGGAACCCACACCCCCACCATTTCTCTATCTCTTTGCCTCTTTTGCCATTTTATTCACAACACAAGAACACACTCACCAGTCCCCAGGAGGGGCAAGCCGAATGAGAGCAGAGATTCAGTGTGCACATTATGCTGTAAAAAGGCATTGTTTCTCACCACAGTGTTCCTTGAGTTGCCTTTGTGTTGTTTAAATGTTTACAAGGAACAACTTGGGGGCTTCAAGACAGATGTATGGTCCAAGAAAACTGCCTTAGCACAATCCCTCTTTCCCCTGGATGAAAGTAATGACACCATTTTGAGTGCTTTTCAAATCGATCCTTAGAATGATGCTTTGATGAAGCAGCATGCACAACAGAACTTTACCAAAATATATATAATATAACATAATTATATTAGACAAATTGAACGAATAGTGCCAATTTGAATCCCCCCCCCCCCATACAAGGTCATTTCCTTTTCATTCCCAGTCACAGCTCAGGGCCTGACATTTCTTTTTGTTCTTGATAGTTGAAGAGGTGCCTCCTGGTCCTGTGTCAGATTGATTAGACTTTTAACCAGGAGAATTAATATGTGAAGAATATGTCTCTTCCCCCTGCAGCGCTTCTCCCCTTAGCCTCATCAGTAAACAAGGAGACATGGAAACAAAACCACTCTCAGCTATGATTAACATTGGCCCCAAAAGAAGGACTTGCCTCCTCAGTCAATGCTGCTAGTATTGGAAAATCTAATTTGAGAAGCCTTTACCTTTCCTTTCCTTATCAATAGGACAAAGAAAGGCTGTCTGTGGGTAAAGAAAATCAGTCTGCATAACATTTAGGGTTAGGATCTTGTCTTACCCCACAGGTTGCATCATACCTTGAATTCTCCAGCCTATCATAACAAAACATGTAGTTACTGTGGGCCTTCTTTAGCCAATATAATTCTCAACATAAACTCATATCATAGTGATAAGTACTTAACCCTAGCACAGCAAAACTAAACTCCTGCATAGTAAGTAATCATTTCAGCCAGCTCCTCTAATATGGCAGCATGACAGACTCATGGTGGGAGATAGGACTCTTTGCTCCATGCAAATAGTCATTACCATAGCCCTTCGGGCAAATGGCAATTACTGGGCAAGGGGTGAATGCCAAAACCCTGCGGTAAAAGTTAATTTGATTACATTTCCATTATGAACTATAAACACAGTTTTGCTGCTCGACTGAGCCAATTAAAGGCCTCCTTAAGCTAAAAAACAATGACAGCACAGCGGCCCGATTGTTCTTCAACAATAAAGCAGATCGTAATCATTTGTCACCCTTACACAGGTTCGAGGCACTTTTCTTTCTTTTCTGAAACATTACCATTGTTATTATTTAAAAAAAAAAAAGGTACCGGGCGTTTTCATTAATTTATCTCAAATGTTTCTGCCAGTGAGCACAGATTGTTTTTTCTTTTTCTAATTCAGCTGTGATATGTTCCATCTTGGTGAATAAAGCATCCTGTGGCAACATGAATAAACATGTGTAGACAGCATTTGGCAGCCAGAGAAAAAGCAGCCAACCAGCCAGACATGGGAGGCAGGCGCTGAAGACACACAAGGAGCCTGAATTGGAAACCAGGCTGCCACCACGTTTCACCTGAGGCTGTGCAAGCCACTAGCTGGTCTTTCTGAGCATGAGCCATGTTGCGAAGAAAACAAGCATTTAGTCCAAATTTCAGCAGACATCTGTTAGCTTTCTGGAGAAGTGAACATGTTTAATTAACTACATTTCACCGAACAGGGTAGATACATATATCATAAATATGCACTGCGTGTAATTATGGTACGGTGGCTGAGATGTTACAGCACTCCCACATCACTGTGCACCATATGGAACTTGTGATGTGATGAAAGTGCTTTAAAGTCCTGGTAAAGCAAAAATAATAGTGTCTGTCAAACCATAGGAAAATGTGTTATTAACCACCCGCCAAATTTGAATGATTAAAAAAATGGCCAAGTATATAAAATGAGGTTTCAAAATCGTGCAAAAAATAAGCAATATTCTCTGCTCTGAGACGCTGGGGGCATGTCCCCTGAAGACGCTGAGCCGAAGAACGAGCCACTGCCATGGGTCGCTTTGCATCCATAGACTCTCGTTGCAGCTGTGTTAGTTCGATTGGATGTCCGCGTACCGCCAGACTTTTCCGGATATGTCAACCACACTGCTAGGGTACGACAGCCCAGACTTTAAGATTAGGAAAACGCAACGATTTCCTCACATATGGCTCAGGATTTGTTATCATGTCTAAAATCAGATGCTTGAGGCCAATGTGGCATCAATGTGAGTATGTAGGTCTACTTTTGTGGAGCTACATGCAAAACAGATTAAGCTTTCTATTATTTGTGATGGAGTGTTGTACGTGTGGGCGGAGATGATCTGGTTTGTCATCAGTCTTTGTTGGAACTAAGAGATGCCTTTGATTCTATTAAAACTGTCTTATATTTCTCTTGATGGAGTTGTGTAATCTTGTACACATTGATTTTTCTATCTTTCAGTAGATGTGTTTGCGTGCGGGTGTGTATTGGTGTGTCACTGATGTAGATGAATTATGATCTGGTGCCCGCATTAGAGCAGGGAGTTTTAATCACACAAGGATTCAGAGTGTTTTAAACAAATGCTTTTTTGTAAGCATGGTGGATTATCATAAGATTTAAAGATTTGAAAATGCCTGACAGCTGTCAAGCTGCATAATAACGTACGTCCAGAAAATTATAGCAGCTGCCGTTTGGCAGAATGTCCATGCTGCTAGATTAAAGCTCAATAGACAGGAACATACAATAAGCGTCATCAAGCGCACACACACACACACACACACACACACACACACACACACACACACACACACACACACACACACACACACACACACACACAACAAGATGCACATAGAAACACAGTCACTCACAAGACACACGGGTAGATTTCAGCAACGGAGTCTTTGAGGAGGGGTGAGAAGATACAGAGACCGCTAAGAGGCGAAGATAGACAAAACCTCACATATTTATTTGCTATTTCGATGAGGGGGTCTTAATAAGTCTAAAAATGGCATGCTGAGAGCAGCCTGCGGCAGGAGAAAGGTTCCCTTGTGGACTCTATCAGGTATCCTCTTGTGCACTGGAGCAGCCAGCAGTATTAAACACAGCAGGAGCCTCAGCAGGAACCTGTTGAAAAACAAGTACATGCCACCTCCGGTTCCCTAGGGACCTTGTGTGTCTGTATGTCACCTAATTTATGACATCCTCAGGGAATGACTACAGCATCTCTAACTTTATGTACAGGCAAAGGCACAGCCACACTGCCAGTCATTTGCACACATGGATGTCCCATGAGGATGATATTGGCTTCCTACTTCAGAAGAACAAGACCTCTGGCTTGTCAGAGGACCCACTGTAAAGACTGCAACTGCGTCTTCACTAAAGGACCTAAAGCAGGGATAGAGGAGGTCCTTCGCAATTGAAAGAGCAGGCAAACAGAGGAGTGAATCTCTCACCAATGCTAATGCGCAGACGGAAACATTCAAGGGGCCTGAATACCAACTGCAAGATGAGAAAGAGGTCTGTTTGGGGAGGAAAGGTAAAAGCCTGTGAAGTAGCTTTGAAGCACTCAACAGATCCTCACATACTCCACGCATGTTTGCTCGAGAAAAGGATGGTAATAACAGCTAAAGGAACTGTGCCCTGCATAATAAGAGACGCCTGAGACTCTTTTCAGATAAGGTTGGGAGCACTTTAGCAATGCAACCTGTTCAAAGACAAACAAGCAAAGGGATTACGCTGCTTTTAGCACTTTGGTGCACTGAGCATTGTGATTATAGGATGGGGAGTGCATAGAGAAGCCACTTCTCATATGAGTCAACTTCCAATACAAGACTTTTTCCCCTCCTTTGGGACTTAATGAAGTAAATGCCGCAAGGATTTGTACGTCAAACATGCGTCTTTCTGTTGTGGTTATACATGACAGTCTCTAATAAAAACCATGACCCTGTGGTTGGAATCTGAAGCAGAAGTTGAATGCCAGTAATGTGAATATATACATCACGACTGCTGATGAAATTGATAACTCAGTAAGCCCACACAATATATTTTGTCCTTAATCAACTTACCTTCAGTTTATCTGACAACTGGCAGTTATGCTTTTCCAATTCTGAAATATTGAGGCAGGAAAGATTTGCTCTTGCAGGCTTTTTCTCTCAAGCGTATTACCTTCTCACTGGTCAAGAAGCACATGTCATCCACTGATGATGGCAAGTGACAAGTCGTACCAATTTCACAGTAATTGTATGATTAGTGTAGATCATGTTCACACCTTTATCCACATATTTCTGAATGTGCTGGATGTGAATCAACCCTACATGTTGTGATATATTCATTCTGCTCCATTACTTTCACACTGACTGCAAGTGAGAGTGCAAAAATGTACATTAGGCAAATGTAACACAACCTTCAAATAACAGCTATGCTTCATTGTTCCATAGTCATATTCATACAAGTTAATGAATGGTTCTGCTATTAAGGTCGCATATAGGCAGGAAGGGCTCCAAACAGTGAAACTATTTGTTTTGAGTTTTCTCATCCAGGGCCACTGGTCTTTTTTGTTTTTACATATCACGTTGGAGCTTTTTTTTAAATATTATGAAAATAGTATATCTAGAAAATTTAAAGTTACAGACACAGAGCATTTTAGAGCAATATACTGTATCATAATGATTATCAGGTGACTAATGCATTTAAAATTGCTCACAATGACAAATCGTATAGGCTCATTTAAACCAACCAACATTTGCTTCTAAATATTAGTGCACAGTTGTGCAGAGGTTGGCTGTGCTCCTAGAGCTTTTGGAGCAGAACATGCAAGTGGCCTTGTAGTTACAATGGGGAATATGTGGTGGAGGCGAAACCGACAGTTTCTACACGCTGTTGTTGGAGGAAATGAATTTAACAATTTACTAATTTAATCTCATTTAGTGTTTGTCAGGCATTGTGCTTTAACTGGTCTAAGTTTGGACCACATCTGTAAAAGCATGTCAATTTTGGAAAAGCTTTTGATCGCCTAATATTTTTGCCTAACCTCTTTGCCACTATACAGCTTTACCATATACTTTCTTGTGCGCTTCTCTGGTCGCCTCCAGCAACAACATTAGGTGAACAGAAAAACATATCTGAGTTGTGCATCTTACCTTGAGCCCGAGCGCTGAGCATACAAGTCGCCGACAGCAGAATCCAACAGACCCACACCTGTCCGACCTGTCCAGTCCGTCCAGCTGTAACCATGGTCCACGGCGCCACCGTCGAGCCACCGGTGCGCCTTCCCCTTCTCCACGCTGGGGACATGTTGCTCGGTGGCCACACGCTCCCGAGAAGAGTCCTGGCTGCTGCCGCTGCTGCTGGTCCTGTGCGTCAGAGTGCCTACTGGTGATGAGGGTGAGTGACTGGGGGATTGTGGAGAGAGCTCACTCCGCCAGAAAGCACCGGGCATGCAGACAGGCACGCGGTAGTATGAGAAGCCTGTGGACAAGTCCCGCATGAGCAAGGCGGAGTCAGTCCAATTGAATTTGCTCGGCTGTCAAGTGTGCGAGACGGAATATTGACATCATCTTCCTACTGCTCCGAATAACCACTAAATGTATCACAGAGAGATTAGTGAAATAAAAATAATGAATTTAAAACGAGATGGTGGCCACACAGATACTGTAAGTTCATGTGGTGTATAGATTACAGCTTTTGCTCAAACTGACATTTGAAGTGTGTAGTCCTCTAAAATCAAATAAAAAGATCAGCTATTTGTGTATTTGTTCTCTAAATACCTTCCCATTGCAGCTGTCATTGAGCAAGGCACTTCATTAGTGACCAGCAGAAGGCTGCACTATAGCTCCCAGGTGTGGGTGCTGTTTAAAAGTGTAAATCGACTCAGTCCACCTTCCTACAGAGGTTAAAAATGGTTTCTTGATTTTTTTAAAACGACCTCTATTGTGCCATTGTGTCCTTATGGCAGTTTTTATTTGAACTGACCATCACATAGACCATAGCAGTGCGCAAAACCCAAGCCAAACTGCCAGGACAAGTGTTCTGTACGCTATTGCCACCACGCGGCGGAAGGTGGTAGGAAATGTCTATTTAGACAGCTCTGATTGATTGGTGACACATAAAAGCTAAACGCCTGGGTTTCAAAACTACCTGATGACAACTTAATCTTTCCAAATAGCTGTTTTTGGATGTTTACTGCAAAGGATAAAGCATTAACTGGGTCACAGACTTAAAGTAAATGTGAGGCTATGATACACTATAAATCTATTTGTTCTGCATTGGCCCCAGTTAGCCCTCGCTCTGTGTTGTGGTTAAAAGCAGAACAGCCAAACCATTACACAAACAAATGACATAGGAAAAAGCTTACCTGGACAATTTAATGTGATTCAGAAATTAGTCTGAGATCAAGAAGGATGTAAGACTGTTATCATATGTGACTGCTCACCCCATCAGAATGCTTCCTCTTTCAGACTAAGGATAAAAGGCACCCAGAAATGGTGGGCACTTCTGAAACAGAGGAGGGTACATGTGAGCTGTGATGCTAGCTTTGTTGTCCTTGCTCCTTTTGAGCTCACTGAAAAATGCATGCGGGGCAAGGTAAGCTTGAAAGAGCTGTCACAATATGTCTTCTTTAAAAACATACCAGTGTGTGCCATTAGATTTTGTGAGTAATATTGACTAACAGGGAACATCCAAGCTACCACCTGCAATAAGCCTGTCGCTGCTTTTCAAAGAGCCTGGTTATAGTTTAAACAGAGGTGGTACTAGACTGCCAGTGGGATGTTGCCTCACCTCAGTCCCTTTAATGCTCTGCTTTGTATAGTCCCACAGTGAATCTTTTCCCCTGTCATTTGCTCTACAAATAACCAACTTCCCTTTGTCTCCATGTCTTACAAAGTCTCATTGGAGCTCATTCGTTGTCATCCATTGCTCACTCCCTTTATTTTCTCTCCCTTCACCCCGCTGCCACCCCATGCGCCAATCCCCTCCTGATAATGATGTGCTGATTATGAGGCTCTTAGGCCAGCAGATTGCTCTCCAGTCTCATTCGCATGCAGTGGAAAATTGCTGCTGTCTTGGAGCCACCCTGCTGTGCGTATCAGGCAGGTTGACATTAGCAAGCTGCTGGGAACAGTGCTCAGGCACCAGGGCAGGTGCTCTGTCTCCGTCTCTATAACTGTTCTGCAGCAGAGGAAACAGAGGCCGCCTGATGCCACAAACCACACTGGGGGGGGGGGGGCACCACAGGCTGGTGTCAAACAATATGGTATTGTGTAGCTGACATTTATACATACTGTATGTGAATAGCTATTTTTACTTGCCAAGTGAGACCCAGTGTGTTACAGTGCTACACAGAATATAAAAAAAACCTCATTTATAAATCTACTCTCGGAACTGCTCCAGTTGACTTAAACACGTCTTTCATTTCCAAAGGAAATGCATTATTATGTGTTTAAACAAAGCACTTCCTATTACAAGTAAACTAAATGACAACTAAAAGTGTTATACGAAGTAATGGCATTTTTCAAAAGGTACAGCAAGGGTTCTTAATGGATTCAGTTATTAACATCTTAACCTATACCTACCTCTTAACAAGTCACATTTTCTTATTGTCCTAGAAGACAACATGTTTCAAGAGGTTTTTTTCTTACATCAAGTGTAATTGTTTTGATAGTCTTGAAGGCTGAATCTGAGATAAAAAAAAAATAACTTGTTAAGATAGATGTGACATTCACTTACATGATACTTGTGGAGATTAGTCTTTCCTTAGAGGCATCACTCGTCTTTATCTAACTCTAACATCAGGAATTCTGAATGTTCCAACATGTTCAAAGCAGCTGATGTTTCTCAGGGTCACTGACAGTTGTTTGGCAGGTTCCTGCAGTTCACCGCCAGTGGGACTGTGACGATGATGCACTCTCACGCATTGCAGCTAAATAAATACTCATGTTGGTCTAGGAAATGGGAAATGCACTATGGCCTTTCGAAAGCTGTTCTCTTTCCATCAGCTCGCCTGATTTGAAATGGCTTGATTGAAACGAGCTTCATTTTGGATTGGCCATGCACTGCCTCACTTGTGCATGCAGGCATGATAGTGCAAAGGCAAACAAAGTGGCCATGAATTACCAGTCTCTGCCTATCACATCAAACGGTAAAGTTACTATGGTCTATCTGTTTTAAACAGGAAAACAGTCCAGCCATTTACTTCAGCTTTCTTCTTTCTTCTGTTGTATTCCTCTTTGTGTTCCTCTGTAGACGCTGCTGCCATTTGTCTGCTGCCATTTGTCACACATGTTGCTATTGTTGATTTTCCAATGTGGATGTGCTTCCCTAAAAAGAGCCAGCACACACACATACACACATACAATGCACAATGTTGCTGCATCTGTCGTGACACCCCATCTATAGTATCTCACAGAGAAAATAAAATGTATTCCGCAGTAACAGATCATCTCACAGCTCTTGCTCCTTGAGACAGTGGTAAACTCCTACTGCAAATTGAAACATGGAAAGAACAACCCAAGTGCTGCTATGAGATGCATAGCTGTGTCTCAGCAAAGACATCAGAGAGACATCATGTCACAAATAGATCTGTTTTCACTGCACAACAAAAGCAAATTTTCAAGTCGTTGTGCATATTCTGGACTTGGCAGCTGAGATACTTTTAGGATTTCACCATAACAACTTAAGTTTCAAAATAAATGATTTTAGACAAGTGTATTAACTATAGCATCTACAGCATTTCAAATACCAGTAGTCAAGGTATCCGAGTGTATGTGTTTTTAAAAAACAATTCTGGGTAGGTTTTAGAATATTAATAATATCAGAATGTTTTATGGTTATTATCCAAGGGACAACTCACTTAGGAATATTGCCTTGAATCACTGCCATAATTGGTCTCCTCCAGTCTCACTTTGATGTAAATAACATTAGCAATTTTCCAGTCATTTTGCATTGATCTTCCACTGCAGAATTCTGCCCCCAAGAAGCAGCTGGAAATTGAATGTCTTAAACTGGAGATGCGAAGGGTGCATTTCATTCAAGTTCTCAGAGAAACTGCACTACCTGAAAGATGCAACACCATTGGGATTGATTCTGTGTCTTGCCACGGGCAATACACCACCATACACCAACAGAAATGAGCACATGAAATGGTATACATACACATGCACTCGCATTACATTTGATGGCCAATGCAGAGTCAAACAGTTACATTATGACTTCACATTATGCTGTAAACTGCCCCTCCAGGGCCAATTCTTTATCAGACTGTTTGCTTTCAAAACAATTATTCTCATAAATCCACCGTGCTACTTGACAATTTGACATTTGTTTAGTGATTGTTGTGTCCTATTTTATGTTCGGAACTATTCCTCCTTCCTGTGTTACTTCCTGACCTTCACCACACTGATTGGGCAATTTATTGTTTCTACTTCCTCTCCAAGTCCTTGTTTAGAATGAATAGCTTGCAAGAGAAAGCAGTGCTGGTAGAAATTGTGTTTTTGTTTCTCTGTCCTTTCTCTCACTTAGTTGGCTCCGTCTGAGCAGCTGATAGTGTGACAGCTGCAGCACTCTACAGCATATAAAGAACTTACTTTCACTGTTGCATATGGTCATTTTGAGATGTAGAAAAGAGTGCACAAAATGTAGTTTACAGCATCACAAGGGAAATAATCAATGTTTACCACACTGTGCTGCAGAGTTATGCATTTTCTCACAAAATAAATCAAATCAACTAATCAATAATTATGACTGCTTGTTTTTCCTTGCATATTAAAAGCAGTTCATAAATAACTCAGTTTGGATCACTGTAAACAAAACCTAGATAAAAAATGTAAAATGGAGGAAGAATCATTAGAGGGCACCCTGTTAGTTTTTAGATCACCGGCTGATAAAGGTCATCTTTGTCATCTTCATATTCGGCTGCTGGAAGGTAATTAAAGCAGCTATTTACATGCAGAGCAAAATAATTTCCCCCACTAGTTCTCGACTGCCTTTTGGCTGATGACATCATACTGCTAAATCCTTTAGCCCATAAACCCCGACATGGTATATCATGGCATTATAAAATACCCTGGGCACACTGAAGATTAGGTGGGATGAATAGAGATATAGAAGCCAGAGGTTTCTTATGATTTCACACTGGTTTTAGCATGTGAAATTCTTCCCTGTAGCCATCACTCTGAAATAAGTCTCCTGTGTGTACCATGCTGTTGCAACTATTCAACCCAACATCTAAATAGAGAAGAATCCATATCTTGGCTTTAATAACATTAAGTTAAGGGTCTCTGTGGACTTGGTGCCTTTTTCCAGGTGTCCATTACAGCCTGGCATTGCTGCAGTTTGCCCGTGAGAAATGCAGCAGGCAGGGTGACAACAGCCCCTGGAGTTTCACAGTGTAAAGATTTTTAAAACCTAATGATTTCCAAAACCAACACCGGTATATTCACAGCTAGCATGGGCAGAATTCTGAAGTATAAACAGCAGGTTTGACCCAGCTGTGTCGATCCCACAGAGATTAAACTATTGTCTGCTTAGTCTGCATACATTGTCTGCAATTCCAGCATGGTGAATTATTGGGCAGAATGCTTTTAATCAGATCAATGGATTTGACTTATCGCACGTGTACGGATGGCATTATACCATATTAGTTGGCCTAACTTAAACCAATTGAAATGCCCAAGTATCTGAGCATTGACAGAGTGATTTATGTAGTTTTCAGGTTTGACCTGTAGTGTAATGTAAATTAATATGGTAGAGCTGGAGTGCTCCCATGTGGGTCGGGCATTGTTTGGGCTGTCTAGAAAGGACAAGGTGTACAAAAATTAGCATTCAGTCCAAATGCTCTGCTGTGCACTCTCCTTCTTATTGTCAACACAATCACAGTGAAAATGAGATGACTATAAAATAAGGAGTGACTCATTCTTTTCAAACTGCACGGCAAGTTGGTGTATATGTCATTTGGTTAAGTTGCATCAACTGTACAGTGTCAGTGAGAGAAATTGGCTCTCAAAGAGTCTGGCATCAATCACTATTTAGACATCAACAAAAAGATAACGTAGCATACGGCTTTGACGTACTAACAATTGGTTAGACTGAGTAATGACAGCGATGATTCTCACAGATATCTTGCAAGAGCATTTGCCGACTGTCATTAGGAAATTATTCCCAATAGAGAGAGATTAAAACATTACCAGCGTGATCCTGTCCTGTAAATGAGGCTTGAAAGACTGCTCCTTTCTTCTTTCCTAATGTAAATGGCTGCAGGACATTAGATGACCCGTTTATTGAAAGTATTTGTGAGATTTACCATAAAATGACATATTGATTTTCATAAAGCAACTATAAAGTGGGCTGTAAAGAACATCCAACCATAACCCAGTTATGACAGCATCAAAGTTGATGAGATTTGATGGAGCTGTTCAGGCTAAGGGTTTATAATCTTGATGTGAATTATTTATTTTCAGTATGCAGCACACGTCCTCCACAATTTAACTCCTGAGTGTTAAACCCACACAAGGTTAACAAAGCAAGTCATCATTTTCATTAGAGAAGCCACTTGAGCTAATCATAGAGAGCTCTTGTGCGGTGATTCTATCGAAAACATAATTAGTGTCCCTGTGACGTCAAGACATCGTGTTTGAGATTGGACAGCTGCAACTTTAGCAGACATACACTTATGATGGAGGTCATTTTTGTCATTAGGAGTATGGAGCCGAACATTTTATCCTGGCACTAAATAAGGCTGCTCCATAAATTTGATACAGTGCCAACAGGCAATCATGTCCTTTATATCCATTAAACATTAAACACTGAGCCAGCCCGTGGTTGTCTTTTTGACGACGGTCTCGGATTGAATAGACTGAGCGCATTTCAGGTTCACATACAGTATTTTTTCCTCCTCAGGCACTAAGAGAGGGGAGTCAGATATTATCACCTGTTGATGCAACAGCCTCCATCAGTCCATACAGTCAGTCTCCAAACCTCCAGGAAGAATGCCTTCGGGCTTCAGCAGCCTCAATAGCCTACAACTGAGCCCTTATCGCTTCCCAAACACAAAGTCTTTATGTTTCATCTTGGGGGTTTACTACTGCCAAGGGATCGTAGTCAAACAGATCAGAAACAGCTTTATCTTCATCATTTCATGTTTGCCTTTCCTTTATTTTATACATACACACAGACAGTACACGGCAACTCATAAAAAAAGCTTTATTTGGTTTTAAGAGAGACTGCCTCAGATGATGTCATCCCCAAGTAATTCCACTAAAAAGATCAAGTAATGATTAGGTAAAGTGTAGGTAATTCATTTAATCAATAAATCAAATAGAATAAAAAAACTAGAGTGATCTGTATGATTTATGCAGTCTGATTGACGTTTGCTGGATAAATTCGGATCCTGACCTGTCCTCACAGGTCTGTATTGACTTAACTCTGTTGTTTCTGACTCAATCTCGTGAGACTTTAGAGTGACTACCAAACCTCTGAAATGTTTGTTGCTTCTTCTTCTTTAGGGTAAAATAGTTTGTCATCTCATGAATTTAAATTTGAATGTCTCCTCGTCAAATCAGAAAGGTTTTCAGGTTAAAAATATATAGTTCAGTAATCTCAGTGTGAGAGATTTGGCCTAGAATCAGTAAATCATGAAATAATCTGTGTGGCTTGTGTGACCGAACACAGTCCTTTATGGTTACATATCACAACAATGGGCACATTTTCACACACACTATACAAATGCCAAAAAGGATGCTCTTTTTTGCCTTCTTTCTGATCTGCTTAAGAGAGCATCAGACAGGAGGAGCTGATCTGCGACGATGAAGACATTCTCATGGCTCTCAGCCTGTTCAGCTCCAGCCCCGTCAGCCCTAACATCCCACTCGGCTGCACCCACTCTCAGGCGGTAAGGGACCATGGACTAATGCCAGCTAGCCTGCTCCTGGGGCTCTTTCCATCCAGCCAAGACGAGTCTGACTAGCGTTGATGGGGACTGTCCCCAACCGAGACCAGCCATCACTGTTTTGGTGCTCACAGCTGGCTAAAAGGATATGGGGGAATCATGATGAAGTCAGTGGGTAGAGTGCAGGCCACCGGTAGACTAATGAAACCTGAACACTGACGCCATGAGTCAGATTTGGATTCAGTTTGGATGTGATTGTGTGCCGCGAGGCCAAGCACCCACCGTGCTCTGTGGTTCTCTGCGTCACCTCACGACAGTTCACCTTGAGTGGATGTGACTGCATGGCCAAAAAGCCCTCTCTATGCTTTTTGTCACCTCTGTCTGATCTTCCAGCCATCCCAGCATGCCTTCTAAGCCCAGGTGAGAAGGGCAGCCTCCCACTGTGGTGTAGACCATCCGTTTCCTGCAGGGAGTGAGTTAGCAGCACACTCTGCCATTTGCATTACTGGGTTTCGGAACCAGATCAATTCAAACTCATTGTGGATGCTCTTTTGACGCTGTCGTCAAGTACTGAGCTTAAGTACAATTTTGAGGTACTGTAGGTTAACATACCTATGTATGCTAGCAAGCATATGCTAGAAGTAAAAAAAACAACACTCCAGTCGAACTGCTCAGCAGCCAGCAGATCAGACTGTGTATTGGGCAGCTTCTAGGTATGAATGTGAACTGTGTGACAGGTCATTGTTGCAAATGAGAATTTGTTCACAATCAATTTACAAACAAAGGATTAATAAAAAAAATAAATAAAAAAATACGAATAGAGAATAGCTTGTTGGTTAAAATTTAGTTTACCTACTGCTTGAACATCCTTTTGTGGCTTTCCGTTGTTTCCATTTTTTCCCAAATACAGACCCACTGAAAAAGCTTTACAATGCTTTATTTTGCTGTCTGCACAAACAACACTTTTTTTCTTTGCCCTGTTGTGTTGTAAACAGCAATGTGACAGTGGAAAGAGGAGAAGGATGCTGAACTGGTGCTTTAAAAGCTGTATTTTAGTCACTCACTCAGGCAACACTAGTTTTTATGGCTAAGATCATCAAGTGTTTTTCAGGTCCAGGGTGGTTCACCCCACTGCCTTTGGATCTCCACCAAAAATACATTATCAGTGGGATCTACATCACTAACCCTCTCACATTGAGAATATATAGGCCATGTTATTCAGTGTCAAACATAATGCTTAACATTAAAGTTCCATTCACCTGTAGTAAAAATAATATCTGCTGACAAATTTCAAAAAATCTAAAATTAATTGGGACTCATGTTGATAAGTTAATATACTGATGTGATTGAATACTCGCCTTATTTACTACAAATTAGCTTTCCCAATAACATACTTTTTTTTTAAATCCTGGACCTGCTCGTGTCTCATTCATTTCTCAGCCCCTCTCAACCTCTCTGTTGTTCCAATTTCCTGTTTCCCCTGCCACCAATTTTCTTCCACATTCTCTATTTCAAATGTCAAGTAGCAGCTGCCAGTGCCTTGCCATTGCGGTCTCTGCTCATAAATCTAAGCTAATTCTCCACCTCTCTTCTGTGGTGTATAAATCTTCTCACTCACAAGAGCACTGGTCCTTTTGATGAATGGGCGAGAGAAAGCGCTGGATTCCAAGCGAGCTCCAGTACTGTAGTCTACACAAACACCGACAGTGAAGTTAGCAGTAGCATGTCTTTCTTTAAATTTATTTCATGCTTCTTAGTACCTCTAATGTAGAAAACAATACATGTTTTGGGGACAGAGCCTTCTCCAGAGTAGCTCCCAGGCTCTGGAACTCCCTCCCCCAAGAGATCCGCACCTCTGAGTCCCTCACCATCTTCCAGTCCCGCCTCAAGACCCATCTCTTCACCTCAGCCTACCCATAGTCCACCTGCCCCCCTCCCTTTTTCATCTGTATCTTGTTTTGTTCTACTTGGTTTGTTTGCTCGTTTTGTTTTATGTTTTTATAATCTACCCTGCCCTGTAAAGCGACTTTGAGTCCATGAAAAGCGCTATATAAATTCAATTTATTATTATTATTATTATTAAAAGGCATTCACCCTGCTGACAGCTTCATTAGTTTGCTCTTTTTTAAGATGTTTTTGCAATGTGTCCCCTAACACCTGCATTAGTTTATTATGAAGGTTAAAAATCTGGACTATTGTATTACATAGAACAATAAAAGTCAATTTTAAGTAATTCACTCATTAAAAGACGAAAAGAAGGCAATGTTCTGAAGGTTCAATTTCTTAGTAAAATGTTTACACTGTGTACATTCAAAGTCACAAGCAAAGGTTGAGGCTTGACTATAAGCATGACACTGGATCATTTAATTGCCATAACAACACATGAGTCAAGACTAGTTTGGTACAAATGACCAGTTTGTTGCCATACCAGGGCAGCCACGAGTGGGTGTTTTGCTTAATGAGAGGGAATGAGGATTTGTGCAGCCACCAGCTACCAAACAGTTGTTATTTTGTGCTTCATTAATACCAGCTGCTTGAGTCGGCTCAGTTGATCTCCATGTCAACACACATTACCAAGTCAATCTTACAGCTTGACTACTTGCTGAGAAACCAATCATAATCGATCTCCTAGACTCACTGTGTGCAAGAAAGAGACAGAAACACCCCGCCAGCTTGTCAAGTGCCAGAAACACTTCTTCAAAAAGACATCTTGATGACACGGTCTCTTGGCACACTCTGGGCATTTGTCCATCACTTTGAACAGTAAATGAAAGTGCCACAGATGACATCAGTCATTATGAAAAGCCTGTCATGGCACCTCTCCATTGCAGCCAGCTCAGTATCAACTCCACCTTATACTTCACAGGTGATGATGGAAATGCTGGTGGTCTCCAGCTGGCAAACAGGGGGAGAAGTTGTTGCCTGAGCTGAGCTGATAAATGACACATTAATACACTGTATGCTTAAAAAGATAAATCACCGTAAACATTTGAAGTGAAAACTCTCTGGTCAACAGTCACTAAATTATCTTATCGAGAACAACTGCAAGATAAATTCTGAAAAAGATCCATAGCCTTGATGTCACATGTTAAAGGGACATCTCTCTTCTAAGATATATAAGAATCTTTAAAATGATGTTTGTATTTTACATGCAATGTGATATTTAAATTAAAAATCAAAATGGTAATCTGTATGTGTTTAACCATCTACGAGTAGAACCACGCACCAAATTAAAGGTGACAGCAAAGAAAAACATGACTCCAGAGATGGTATAAATTGATGACCTCTGGACACAGGCACCTCTGTGGACCCAGCGGGCCAGTCTAAATCAGGCTAGCCAAACAGAATGGGCCATTTAATTTTTTCATATCAGTGGTGCTGGAGTCGGCAATGGCCCAAAGGTCCTCCACAACTCCAGATGGCAAGTCTGTCCTTGGATGGTAGTAGCATAAAAGTTAAAGAAACAGCCCTCTGGAAAGATTGCTCATTCAAATCTCTAGACAGGCTGGAGGTCTACATGAGGAAGTGAATGAGAACACTCCTCAACCACTACTTTCACAAGGTACCATTTAGTAAGGCACTAAACGATCATATGGTCCGACGAAGCTGCGCATTGGTTAAAGAGAGGCTCATCTAAGTGAAGGTCAACAGTGTTTAACAGTGTAAGGCCTAGTCCACACATACATGGGTATTATTTGAAACCTAGCTTTTTCTGTGTGTTTTGGTCTTTCGTCAACACACAAACTGCATTTTAGGTCACTGAACTTTTGGAAAACTTCCACGGTGAAGATTTTCAGTGTTGTTGTGTAGATGGGGAAAACATTTTTTGGCTTGTAACGTCAGAGTGTCCGCCCTTATCTCCTTTGTGAGGCGTCACAAATAAGACGGCATTTGGTACAATGGCAGATGTGGTCAAAATAGAGCTGGTTCTATCCTTACTAACAGGACTTTTTACATGGAAGACAGAAAATCATCCAAGTCATTAGGAAAACATGGATCCATGAATGTCTAACATTGGTGCCAATCCATCAAGTAGAACAACTTACCTGCTGGTGACACTAGATAAAAAAGTCAGGGGATATGGATACCATGGATATCTGTACAAAATGGAATGGCAGTCCACCCATTAGAGTAGTTCTTAAAATAACTAAAATAAATTCACACAAGTTCTTTTACCGATCCAAGCTCCTCCCTGCTAACATCTTTTCCCCCTCTTCTCCTCTTTTTCTTTTCTGTGTCACCCCTGAATGTGACATGCTATCTGCCAATTAGATCTTGCTTCCCATCCAGTCGATAGGAGTGATGTAGAGATGTGGGGTGCTGGAGCAGAGCCCTTGGGCGATGGCTAGGGTAAAATATGAGTGTCTTGCCAATCCTGATGAAATGCTGGAGTTGCCTGTTACGCAGTGTGCCCTCCTCGCCGCCATATATCACCTAGCGCTGCCATATCTTCTCCAACAGGTTCAGTAAATCTCTCACTGTTTTTACTGTTTAACCTCATTGCTTATCTTGAGTCATCCTCCCAAGGCAGTTTGTGGAAGAACATTGTGGACTGTTGGGCCCAGTGCTGAAGTGATAGAACTTTAATTGCAACAATCTAACGTGTAATTTTTCATGATGCCTCTTACTCCTTAGAATTGTCATGTGCTGAGGGCGGGGGGGCTATGGGTGCCTGAGCACCTGCCCCTTTGCTTACGAATGTCCAAAGTGCCCTTTTGAGTGGCCATTTAAATTATCAATACTTCGTAAAATTTGTGTATTATTCGAGAATAATTTTTTTTTTTAAAGTAATAATATAGAAGTAAATTTGGTAGCCTCGTCTACCTGCGCTGCTGCCGGTAGGTGACCTTTCACATTTGCCTGCCTGCAAGAGCATCGTATTGCTGTTGTGTTAAGAGATGATGAAAACAGTCTGTTTCCAAAACCATTTAGCTGATGTTGAAAAATAAACTGTAACATTTATCTCGTTTTGTAGTATAATTTCGAAGTATATGTTTGCCAGCAAAAGCTTTTCAACACGCATCATTTTAAACTGAATTGACCGGTGAAAGTGGCTACCACTCGGTTTCTTTTCTATACCAGCTAGCAGCTATGCAGCTAACCTGGGAAACCTTTTGAAATTGCAAAGGGAAAGCATGCATCGTTATATTGAATCATACTCTGTCTCTCTGCGATGCGTCTCCTCGTCAGCAGTGCATGCCGCACACAGACACACACAGAGCAGTCCTTCCAGAAAAACGCGAGTTTTTTTGTGATTGTTGCGGGCAAAAATCCTTGATTATGCGGCACGTTTTCTTAAAAAATGCGATGGAATATGCGGGATATTTATGCAATTTTATGCGATGAAATTGCGGGAACTTGCAAAAAATGCGGGAACTTGCAAAAATTGCGGGAACTTGCAAAAATTGCGGGAACTTGCAAAAATTGCGGGAACTTGCAAAAACTGCGGTTTGATAAAAAAGAGAAGAAAAAGTGATTCCCCCAACACCCTGCTTTTTTTAAACTTAATTTCCAAAAATAGTTTACAGATATTCAGTCATTGCAATAAGTAAACAAATAAGATACAGAAATATATACAAATAATATAATAATATAATAATAATAATAAGTAAAAATAAAAGTAATAGTCTAAACAGAGGGAAATAAAAGATACAAAAGAGACAGACTTTCAAAAATTGTTAATATTATAGACAGCAGGAGCACACCCTAAAAAATGCTGGGTTATTTCATCTACCCAACCGCTGGGTTATGAAATGTTTTACCCATTATGGGTTATTTATATGGAAGTTGGGTTATTTTGTGCAACTCATGCGTTGAGTAAAAATCCATCAACCCAACATACATAGGTTGACCCAGCACTTGGGTTGTTTGTGCTTCAAACGTCATCAGATCATCACCAGAGTCCACACACAGAGCGCTTGTCACAGCAGAGAACCAGTCTGGTCGTCCAACGAGGCAAATAAATAATAAAAGGTTTGTGTACACTAGCTACATGTCTAATTCACATTGTCTGTGTTGGGTTATCTATTAAAGTACTATCTTTTATATTGTGAGGCTAGTTGGTTAGTTTGGCTAACAATGTAGCTAGCTAACGTTAGCCATTTAGCCGTTATCATGGAAGCATGGATAGCCTACAGCTTATCCGTTTGGTCTGAATTATATTAATGAATTAATGAAACAAGTTCATAATGCCCATGGGCATATGGTCATGTTTATTGAGTTCACCAGGCTAATTTGCTAGCTAGTTTCAAGCTAGCCAGGTGATTCGCCAGTTAACTATCTAGCTAGCTAGGTAGATAGTTTACTAGCCAACAGGCTATCCGTTAGTTGCTTTGCTAGCTATATTATTTTAACTGGGTATAAATGAACGCGCTTGTTTTTCCTGAAGCTTTTAATGTGAAATGTGAAGGCATAACACAGTGTTTGACTGATTAAAGTATGTAAAAACAGTGAGACAACCTGATATGTCTGACTAAATGCATGTATGTGCATTTATTTAAGTAATGTGGTGACCCACAATAGATACGAACAAATGCTTATTTTAAATGGCGGCCTGGCAAACGACAAGGGCCACTTGAGTTAACGGTTAAGAAATATATAATAAAAAGTTTGGGAACCACTGCTGTAGACTGTTGTACTGACAGTCGTGCCCTGAAGGCTATGCTGTGAGCAGCCACAAATATTCAAATATGAATTGCATTCATATAAAAACAATTTACATGCATGCAATTTGTCATATGAATTGTATAGGTAGAGAGGGAGGATTGTGATGCTAAGTAAAATGGCTGTTATCTTCACATTGGATTACATTCTTCTGTTAGTCTGCATTGCTTTTACATGGTGATATCCGAATAGTTAATACAATAGCAATTGTATCTTTGCTTAAGCTCTTTTTTGTGTTTGTTTCAGATCAATGGATAGCTTTGTCATTAACACTTTGACAGAGTGCCAGACCTTGTCGAAAGATTTAAAGGTAAGAAATATTTGTTTTCCCATCCACAGCATATCAAGTGTGCATTGCTACTAAAGCCCTTTTCAGACATGAATTCTTATGAAATATAATTTCCTCTTTTTTTCAATAGCTTCCATGTAATGTGTCAAAGTGACTCCAATAGATGAATAGAGCCAACCACTGGATTCCTGGAGGAAAGTACGGTGGCCGGGAAGTGCAATGCAACATTACAAAGAATGAAACACTTTTACATTTTGGAAAACAAAATAACATTTTGGAAAACAAATTTACATTTTGGAAAACAAAATAACATTTTAGAAAACAAATTTACATTTTGGAAAACAAAATAACATTTTAGAAAACAAATTTACATTTTAGAAAACAAATTTACATTTTGGAAAACAAATTTACATTTTGGAAAACAAAATAACATTTTAGAAAACAAATTTACATTTTGGAAAACAAAATAACATTTTAGAAAACAAATTTACATTTTGGAAAACAAAATAACATTTTCGAAAACAAATTTACATTTTAGAAAACAAATTTACATTTTGGAAAACAAAATAACATTTTCGAAAACAAATTTACATTTTCGAAAACAAATTAACAAGATGCAAAACACTTTTACCAGTCCCAAAACAAATTTACAAATGACAGATTCTTGCGAAAGGGAATGTACCACATACCGGAAGTGATGAGGTTTTGTATACATGTCGCCTTGACTACGGCAGTTATGGATCGAATGCGTCAATAGAGCCGCCATCTTGGAACAGGGAGGCACTGCCTTATATACTGTCTAGGGCCGTCCTTAATGCATCAGCGTCAATGTAGGCAAAGGTCTAACGGAAATAAAATCACTATAAATCGTCAAAATCTCATGCGATGTTCTAGTTTTTTTAAACAAAAAGACAAAGAGACTAATTAATGTGTTAATACAAAGAATATTTATTATAATCAGTTCACAGATATGAGTACAAACGGAAACTTCACCCTTCTGAACTAAGAGGTTCTGCTTCAAAGTGAAGTTTAAACAGACTGAAATGTCCAGGCTCACTCCCCCACTAATGATTCATTTATTTCTGCATGTATTTATTTATTTAACGAGACTTTAAGTCGTGGTTTCCGTCCACAGTCCGAGTCCCGCCAGACTCCCTTTAGGAAACCTGTGATTTAAACTTCAGCAGGCTGTGACAGTCCGCTCCGTTCAGTCCTGGATCTGATTCTCCCGGGCTTCCCTTCCTCCAGCCGGGCCCAGCAATACGGCCTCGGGGCGCCAGCTGCGTGGTGTCGTTTTGGCTCCCAGGAATGGGCAGTGAGCTCCAGGTCCTGCAGCTGCAGACGGACTCAGCTGCCCCCTGCTGTAGCTTCCGATCCGGCCGCGGCTGTCGATACGTTCCCTGTGTTTCCGTCAGGTCCGCGTCTATAAAAACTCCAAACACCGACCACACGTAAAGTCACCATAAACTTCATTCACGCCATATACTCACTCACAACAACACAAATTGACTGCGCTCACCAACAACACCTCATCACTTCCGGTATGTGGTACATTCCCCTTTTCGCGTGAAGAATCTGTCATTTGTAAATTTGTTTCGGGACTGGTAAAAGTGTTTTGCATCTTGTTAATTTGTTTTCTAAAATGTAAATTTGTTTTCGAAAATGTAAATTTGTTTTCTAAAATGTTATTTTGTTTTCCAAAATGTAAATTTGTTTTCGAAAATGTAAATTTGTTTTCGAAAATGTTATTTTGTTTTCCAAAATGTAAATTTGTTTTCTAAAATGTTATTTTGTTTTCCAAAATGTAAATTTGTTTTCTAAAATGTTATTTTGTTTTCCAAAATGTAAATTTGTTTTCCAAAATGTAAATTTGTTTTCTAAAATGTTATTTTGTTTTCCAAAATGTAAATTTGTTTTCTAAAATGTTATTTTGTTTTCCAAAATGTAAATTTGTTTTCCAAAATGTTATTTTGTTTTCCAAAATGTAAATTTGTTTTCCAAAATGTAAATTTGTTTTCCAAAATGTAAAAGTGTTTCATTCTTTGTAATGTTGCATTGCACTTCCCGGCCACCGTAGGAAAGGCTGCGGAACGTCAGGAAGCGGCTGAGATAAACCAGCAGGTCGCAGAGCACGGCACAGACACCACCACAAATGCCAGATGATGGTGCTCTTGCAAGGGCTCTCATACCAGGTAATTATTAAACTGAAAAATTATTTGATGAAGCAAAACATCCATATTTCAGTGAATGACAACTTTCTTGTTCATTTTTACAGAATGCACCATATCAGACGAACGTGAGTCACAGCTTAAAGAATGGTTGAGAAACAATTCTCAGCCCCTCAGCCAGATAGAGACCTACATGCGGAACACGGCAGTCTACAGGGCCAAGTGGATTAGGGACAACAATTGGACCATCGATCAGATCCTCGAAGAGTTCCCTCACCTAATGACCAAAGGCATGGTAGGTATAGGGAAATATGATCTTACATATGAGGATGCATTGTTTATAATGTTTTATTAGTGTGCCACATTGAATTGGTTTTAAAAATGTGTTTTCCATTTTATAGATTGCACAGGCTTGTCCTGCATGGGGATCCTGCATCAAAGTTGTTTGAAACTTGGTCATATGAAATGCCAGGAGGGGAGTCTAAAATGGTAAAGTTTATTCAAAGTAGAATACTTGCTTGCAAGTAGAGCTAATGGCTCTAAATAGCAGCTTTTTAATAGGAATTTGAATTTGTTCACTATAGACCTGTTGACTGTTGGCCTGTTGAATGTTCAGCCAGTTCATTCGTAATTGTTGTTTTGCTCTGAATGTTTTCCTACCTGAGTGATATGAACTGCACCAGTTCCACTATATTGTTGATATAATAAATTTTTTTCAAAGATTCCATTATGTTTTGTTTTTGTATTGTTTAAGTGTTTATTGCATATATGCATAAATCTAGCATGTATTGTGTTCTAGGTTTGTAGTTTAACAGTTTTATTGCAATTTATTTTCTTAAATTGTACTGTAATGTGTTAGAATTAATCTGGGATATGGGTTAATTTTGCCAAGCATTCACCTATACACTATATAACAAATATGTAGTTGAATCAACCCAGAATTGTAATTAATTTGACCCAGAATTTGGGTACACTATATAACAAATATATAGTTGAATCAACCCAGAATTGTAATTAATTTGACCCAGCATTTGGGCACACTATATAACAAATATGTAGTTGAATCAACCCAGAATTGTAATTAATTTGACCCAGCATTTGGGTAGAATATTTAACTCATCTGTTGGGTTAAAAATGACCAACCCATCTTGCTGGGTCAAATTAACTACTGTTGGTCCGGTGCAATAGTGATCCAGCGGTTGGGTTATAAAACAACCCAAGTTTGGTTATTTTTAACCCATCATTTTTAAGTGTGCACTTAAACAAAGAAATGTGTGTAGACATCAGATATTAAGATAGCTTTCTTATTGAATACCAACTTAAGAGACTCACCGTGCGTTCATGGACATCGGAAAAACGTTTTTCGGAGGGAAAACGTCACCATTCACGTAACTTCCTGTGGGAATCAGAGGTGGGAAACTAGCGTTGGGTTTTGATAACCGAGTTCCCCAGTTGGTGACGCGTTGTTGACAACTGACATTTGATGGAGGCGACTTTGGTTCACTGAACATATTTCAATGATAATAAACTGTTTATTGTGGACAAATGCCTCTGCCAAGAAACATGCACAGACATAACATGTTTAAAATGATTCATAAATAGGCCTATGTATAAAAAAACAACACATTATCCGTGTCTTTTCCCGTTCGTTGTCCTGCAGATAACAAAAAAACACCTGGCGATGTGATGTTTGAATGCTCGCATAAGAAAAAAGCAGAGAATCTTTTGTTATTGTGGCCTCCATGTTTTCACACACCTGATGCTCTAGGCTACGGCCAACCGTTGGTGGCAGTCATGCAAAAAGTTGTTATGCCAAACGCCAATATAACAGAAGAAGAAGAACACGCATCCCGACCATTGACATATGATCCCGACCATGTGAACGCTGCCAGTCAGAAAAACAACGTAACCAGGGGGCGGTGCCTGTTATTCCGAGGTGGCATGAACGCAGCATCAAAGTATCAACCTTCAACACCTGCTTTTCGATGATGTTCACGTCGCGTAATTACGTCACTTCATAACGTTCCCATGGCACAGGGGGAAATGGCTGCTCTTGTGCGAAGTAAACAAAATTCTTTCAACTTTCTGCTAAGATATATCATATGTGACTTTTTTGCAACGAAAATGCGGGGATTATGAAATCATGCAAGCACCGCATATTTTGCGCGGAAATCGGCAATTTATGCGGCGAAAGTGCGGCATATTTGAAAAAATGCGGCCCCCGCATGAATATGCGGACTTTGGCTGATAATGCATTGAATTATGCGATCGCATAATCGCGTTTTTCTTGAGGGACTGACAGAGAGGCAGGCAGACAGAGAGCAGTCCCTTCCAGCTCCTACCTCTGAAAGTTTTTCTTGGCTTGTGTGGGGGTGAGTGGTGATGAACAAAAGACTAAGCAGCCAGTGCCTCGAGTTTAGCCTACAGCTAATTACCCGAAAGACAAAACAAATAGTTAACTTGCTAACATGCATGAGCTACTAGCTTATGTAATAAGTTAGCTAAGGTTTAGCTGAGGCATCATGGACCTACAGGCTAATGTTCTGTACTTAATGGAGACACTCCAGGTGAACAGTGACATTAAAATCTGTGTCAAATAACGTCATCACAATCGCCACATTGATATGTAAATTAGGCGTAAATAAAATGCGCTAATTTGCATACATTTGACAAGGCACTGCAGGTGAACAGGATAAACAAAATAACTGAAACATATCAGCACAGAACTTCCCCAGTTAATGAGTTAAGAGTCTTTCCTCCTTAAATGTTAGGTTTAAATATGTAGATTAATTTAGAAGAAATCTACAGATGCAGCCTAAAACAAATACCATCTAAATGTTTATTTTGGAAGTTTATTTCAATAAGAGTAAAAGAAGACATGGATTCAAAAGAGACCAAAATCTCAAAATTGACCAAAACGTGAAAAAAGTGTCCTGCATTAAACACTTAAAAATGATCAAAATTGCAGCCTTTGTCAGTTTAGTGTGAAGATTTTTATAATTTTTTATGAAAAAGATTTTTTGAAGTGTAATTTATTCCAATAACACCAAAAGAATTAAAATGATTTATTGCCCTTTGCAAAATAAACAAATTCTTAGTGAAACTATGTCCATCTCCTTGGTGCAGTCACTTGTTCTAAATATATACTTGAAACTAGTAACATAGAAAACATGCACAATGTGGCAGAGTTTCCTTTGCTGTTTGTGATTAACCTGATGAACACTAAAGAGTCTCTGTGTGAACTGATTATTTTGTTGAGTGTTTATTAAAACTATTAAATAATTTCGTAAGGGAAATAAGATAAATTGGTAAGTTAGTCAGAGTTGTGTTAATATATTAAGTGTTTTGTTTAAATTTCATATAAATAATTATTAACTATAGCCTTTTTTTTCCTTGAGCCCCTGCCACCCAAAATGTCTCTGCACATCCAGAATTGGATGATAGAGCAGCATAGCAACAGTTCATTCAGAATAACTACTTTCATACCCCTTAACCCTTGTGTTGTCCTTCGGGTCCCAGTGACCCAAAGGACAACACAAGGATTATGTACTTCCGTTTACTTTGTTGAGAATTGCTCTCTAAACAAGGGTTAATACAGCACCTTAGTTCTTGTTTGTACAGCATTTTGGTCAGCTTAAACTGTGTTTAAATGTGTTCTAGAAATAAACTTTACTTACTTAACAAGAAACAGGGTATAGAGAGCAATTCTCAACAAAGTAAAGGGAGGTACATAATCCTTGTGTTGTCCTTCGGGTCACTGGGACCCGAAGGACCACACAAGGGTTAACATGTAAGCATATTTCTTGTGCTGTCAATTGACTTAGTATGAATAGGATGAAACGGACTGCAGGATGTTGCATTGCCTCCATGCTTGTGCGCATGCATCTGCCTCTTCATGCACGCTTCAGAAATTAAGTGTAAATTTACCTGATGAAGGTCTGAGACCGAAACATTGTATTTTTCTTCTAAATAAATTATTGCTTGCGTAATGGTCAGTGTGCGGGATTTTCTCTAAAAATTTTGATCTGCCACTTTTGATCATATCCTACGCACCTGCCCGACAAAAGAGGTGTGCAAAAAAGCTTTCTTACGCTTCAGAAAATAAAATGGGGACCCACTAAAGAAATAAAATTAAAAGAAAAACCTTGATTCACAGCACTACTAGGTGTCAAAATCTCCACATCATGAAAAATACATTTTTATCAACATTTCATACTACGTACTACATCCAAACTAGTCTCCCCCCACATGTGTACTACAGTATTTCCATGCATCCAAATGTGTTGACAAGTTCATCCAAGTCCATTATATAGGTGTATGTTTGTCTGTGTGTGTGTGTGTGTGTGTGTATACGCTAGAAAAGAAGGTATCAGCAGCAGTAATCTAATTATCCTGACACTAAGTGAAGGGCACAAAGGGATTACGGAGGGTAAGTACTGCATTCCATTAGTGGTCTGACACTTATCACCCCTATCAATTCATTATCTATAATTATCCCCGATATCAGTTCAAAAGACCATCACATTCTGCTGGAGTGACTGAACCCGAAATTGTGCTATACTTTCAGTGTGTTGAATATAAGATGATTATAATATGAATATATATATATATATAAATATATATATAAGATCCCTGAAATAGCCTCATTTCCAACAATTCTCTAACGGGATGCACTGCAGCAGGGGAAGCTGGGGATTAAGCTGAATTGTTGCTGGGGTTTGTATCAGTGCATGATCCGGGTATGAGAGTCAGAGTGAGTGGGAGGTGAAAAAAATGTAAGTTGCCCTCAGGTGCAGAGAGGTCTACTTAACCCATGAATAATGTAATGAAATAGCTGGTGATTAATTCTACAGTAAACACAAGGTTTTGACAGAATGTCTTCAGACGGAGAGTGTTTGTAGGTGGTTGTGTGTTTTGGCTCCTTATATTGCTTGCATGCTTGTGTGTACATCAGTGTATGGATGCAGCTGTCTGAGTACATGCCATGGAAAGTATAAATGTGAACCCTTTGCGAGGTGCTGGCTGAGCTCATCACAGGTGAGGGCCATGTGTGGGTTGCTGTCACCTGTCCTCCATCATTGCTCCTCCCATGCCTGTCCCAGAATCTCATGGCTGTTTCATGTCATTCATTAATAGATGCCCTAGGGCCAACAATAGCTCACTACCACCTTTTATTACTGTCACTTCACTCTCAGAGCCGGCAAGGTCAAATCCGCTTCACTGTCGTTCACTTGTCAAATTCAGTGTGCTGACATTTGTGTTATGGGTAGCACAAAGGAATGTGTGTGTGTGTGTGTCTAAAAAAGAGGAAGAGGGTGAAAGAGAGAAAGAGACAGAATGACAGAGAGGAGAAGGAATGGAAATAATAAAACATCAGGAGAGCTGCCATGTGAACAGATGTAGTCTGTTCTCTGTCCTTGATTAACCGTGATGAGTATAGCTCCTGTGAGAATACAAAATGTAAGTAAAAATATAAAGACAATCTGTTTCTTGGAGAGACTTTTTAATCACAGGATCATTGGTATTTGGAAAGAAGTGATCCGTTTTCAAAGACAGTTGAAGACTGTCTAAGCTATCTGCTCGGACAGAGAAGTCTGCTAACATGGCGGTGGCTAACAGAGCGGTGGCTAACATAGCAACTGATGCTAGCGCAGTCCCGAACATGGAGGACTTGATCCCTTGGGTCTTGGAGGAGCAACGAAGTGTGCTTGAATTGGTGGTCTACGACGCAGTGAGTGGAGCCCTAGCGGAAATTAATGCCTTGCCGCAACACATCGGGGCAGAGCCTGAGATGCAGGAAATTACGGTATGTGATACGATGCAACCTGACTGCGGCACATTCATGATCCAGCGGCATCTGGAGCTTGAAGGGGCACAACACAAGCTACATGCTAAAGTCATCTGAGACTCGCTTATCTACCCGACCACCCTGTGAATGACCCACGGAGGGAGAGAGTTCACCTAACAACTACAGCCACAGATCCGGGCGTTTTCTGTCGGGAGTTGGATATGGAGGACGACGCAACATCCACACGGGCCACTCCGCACCGGGGCCTGTTGCCAACGAAGGAGCCAGAGGACGGCGGGGCGACTTTGCGTCTGGTGCTGGAGCCAGCGGCGGGGCCGAGGCTGGCGGACCCAGCGGCTGTGGATATCTGGGCTACTGTACCAAGTTTGACTTGAGGACACTGTATGTAAGTGTTGGAGCCAAGCTTTAAAGGAACATTTAACCGGACTGAAAGTACATGATAAATGCTGGCTGTTCAGTTTATAGTCTATGGTTGTTAACATTTAGCCAGACTGAAAGTACATGATGGATGCTGACTGTTCAGCTTATAGTCTGTTACTCCAACCAGGTTGGTGTGTTTTTCACATAGCTTATTTCAGAATTTGATAGCTGGTTGAAACATAGTTCTAGGGTTTTTGTAAAACTGTTCATGTTTAGCATAAGAAGTTCATCAGACCTGTTTCAACGTACCTGTGACTTTAAACAGGAGAGGTAATTGTGAGCTGGAGTTTACGCATGCTGTGTTTGATGTGGCCACGTATCATACAGATAGGGGATGGGGTCTGCGGTCTCAAAGGGTGAGGGGATTTATTTTTTATGTTTTTACCACACCTTGCTCAAATCTAACAGTTCACCCTTTGCTTCAAATTTATCAGCGAATTCCAGTAGGGTACACGAGACATGTATGCGTGTATATTTTGAAGATTGCTGAACTTTCGATCCTTTCAGTTAACATCAGGGGGCTAAGCGGGCCGATCAAACAAGCTAAATTCCTGGACTACTTAAGAAGAAAGAATATACATGTAGTGCTTATACAAGAGTCAAATTTACGTAAAAGTGTAAATCGCCTACAAAATAATACTACAAAATTGCGGCTTCATCTAGTGACGACACCAAAACCAAGGGCTCCATTGTGTTACTGTCGCGGAAATGCACACTCACCGTAGATAAAAGTAGTAAAGATCTATCAGGCAGGATATCTTATATATGCACCACAATAAGGAGTAGGAAAATAGCCTTTGTTTTGGTATATGCACCGTCTACATATGACGTAAGCTTTTTCCCGCGTCTAACTAATGAATTGCTCTCTCTCAATGCATATTCACTAATTATAGGGGGATACATGTATGCAGTGCTAGATTTAAATCAGGATAGATCAGGGGGCACAAAAACACACATCAGACATGTTTAGAGCAGTTGTGGAATCCCACCATCTTACAGATGTATGGAGGATGCACAATCCTACTAGGATTACACCTTCTTCTCCGCACATCACCTCACCCACTCCCGCATTGATTATATTTTGTGTTCTAGTATGCTTAAGGCAATGTTCCATACAATAGCAATAGAACCAACAATTCTGTCTGATCACAATGCGCTGATAACTATATTCCATTGTGATATGTTAGGAGCAGTGTTGGGGAAGTTACTTTTAAAAAGTAGTGTTTGCTCGTTACGCGTTAAAAAAAGTAATCCATTACTTTACTTAGTTACCACTAAGTAAAGTTGTGTTGAATGCACATTGGCAGGTCATCGGCGTTACACAGTGTTAGTGTATGTAATGTCTGTATCGACTTGTACCGGTCGCGCAGCCACAATGTTCTGTGCATTGTCGTAGAAACATGCAGCCTCTTTTCTGGAAATCCTTGCGTGTCCGTGCGACCAACACAAGTCCGCAGCGGTCCGCTGCGTATAACCTATGTATGAGCCCATCTCCACCGCATCCATCTGTGAGGTTGTCAGCTTTGTGTCTGCCTGGCATGCTCTGTTTGTAGGACGGCCGAATTAACCGCCAGTCCTCAGTGGCATGTGTCACGTAGCTCTCCAGCCTCAAGCAGCCACAACGCTAAAAAGCCAAAGCTAATCGTTACAATGCTTCCCGCATGATTGCTCGCATTACCGTATGGGGCGAAAAAGCTTTGAAGTCGCTGACAAATCTGTCCATGGGAAAAGTAAGTTGCGGCGAATTGAAAAAGGAACTACGTTTCGTTACCAAATTTTCAGTAGTAGTTTTTTACCTGAAAAAGTATTTATGTTACTGTAACGTGTTACTTTGTAACACAACACTGGTTAGGAGAAAGATCTAGATGGTGGCAATTTAATAACTCCCTTCTCCAGAACACAGCTTTTGATGCAGAGTTTATAGCAATCAATACTGACTCAGTTTCGGACCCGGCATTCATTTGGCAAGCAACTAAAGGATTTATTAGAGATTTCACATCTTCTTTTGCGGTCAATTTGAAGAGAAAAAGAGAGCAATGATTGCGGAGTTGGAAGAACGTTGTAAATCGCTAGAGCAGTCTCTAAAGACGTGTTTTTCTAAATCTCCATGTATCAAACGCGAAATGCAAGTAGCTTTGTGGGCGGATCTTGGGTGCTATTGCTATTATACCGCCGGGATAAATGAATCTTGCGCCCGACGCAAATCTAAAATGGGTTGGTCTGAAGTAGCTAGGTGTGGTTTGGGCATAACGTGCAATAAACCAATCAGAGCGTCATCTAACATTCCCTTTAAGAGCAGGCTGGAGAGGATTGCTGCAGCCATGGAGCGTGGGCCTCCAAACGCACCACCTGCTCCTGTTGTGCCCCTTCCTCCTCCCCCCACTCCATCTCCCTGATTCATGGAAATGTTGTGTAAAACACAACAAGCCACAAAGAATGCTGCGACTTTTTGAGGACTACTGTAAAGTGCCTCCTGACCTATTCAAACACCTGAAATAATTACACCGGAATATTTTCCTTGTAATTATGTATGGTTTGCAAAAATGGGAACTGCTGTGTCCGTGTAGATGAGAGAAGCAAAGTGTATGAACGTTGTGCACACGCTACATTATGGCCAAGCATGCGCCCCTAAAATAGCATCTGAATAACGTGCCACTGACTTTAGACTAGCGCCACTGACTTTAGACTAGGTTTTTCCTGGTCTGTGGCCGAATTGTTTTCTGAAACTGCAAAATAGCACCAGGGAACGTTTGTGCCTGAACACGCCTCCTCCTTTTGCTGAACCGCCCCCGGGAGCGCAAATTCATTCCCTAATTTACCGACGTGCATCTGTGGAGGAAAAGTCCGCTGTGTGTCTGGTGCAAAATAGGAATGATACATGCGTCGGTGTACAAAGTCAATTGCGCTGGGTGCAAGATAGGGCCCATACTCTTAGTCACAAGTTGAGCAGAGCTAAATGATTTGCTAAGAAGGAGAGCTGAATTCACAGAGTGAGGCAACATTATTATTTCAATGGTTGCAAACCAAACAAATTGCTGGCTCTGAAATTAAAACAAAGCGAGTCCAGAGCTACTTTCAACAGCATCCGCACAGACCGAGGTATCTCAACGACTCCTAGACATATCAATGCCACTTTCCAATCCTTTTATTCAAAGTTGTATGAGTCCTCCCGCAATCCAGATCCGCCACAGTGCCAGGAGTTCCTAAAAGAGCTAAATCTGCCTCTTCTTGACTCAGAGGAGGCAGAAGAACTGGGTCAACCTATAATGTTAGAGGAACTTAAATCAGCATTAAAAAAAGAGAAAAGGCTAGGGTTGGATGGAATTCCATCAGAACTTCTTCTACAGTACTTTGACATATTAGGACCTACCATTTTACAAGCTTCAACCTCAGCCATAGAGATGGGTACTTTTCACCAACAAACCAACACTGCACTAATTTCTGTTATTCCCAAAAAGGGCAAAGATCTTACAGAGTCCTCAAATTACAGGCCCATCAGCCTCATTGGGACTGATATTAAGCTCTATTCCAAATTACATGGGGCATACTTTATATGCGAATTCCACGGCCATAGTCTCAACCAATGGCTTGCGTTCTCAGCCATTTCCCATCGAGCAGGGCTCTCGACAGGGATGCCCGCTCTCCCCCATGCTATTTGCGATCTCTCTCTCAATAACAGCTCAATATCATTATTTGCAGATGATATTTTGTTGTACATCTCTGATCTTGAGGACTCTATTCCGAAAATTCTTAAGATCTTCAACGAATTTGGCTCAATCTCCGGCTATAAAATTAATTGGAATAAATCTAATCTTCTTCTATTGATCAACAGGCATGTGACAGCTATTAGTGGTACAATACCAACCCAAAGCAAAATAACATATTTGGGCATTATCATACATGCATCACTACAGCGAGTGGTCCAGGACAACTATGAAACTATGTTAAGTAATGTTCAAAGGGATCTGGCCAGGTGGACCGCGCTGTCGGCATCACTGCGGTCCAGGATTGCTGTTAAAATGAACATAGCTCCCCATGTGAATTTCTTAAGTTCAATGATCCCCTTACCCCCACCAATACATTTCTGGAAGAAACTTGATACTTTAATTTGGCAGTATATTTGGAACAATAAACAACCTAGGCTAAAATACTCTACCTTGCAACGCACCACAAACACTGGAGGCCTGGCCCTCCCCAACTTTTAAATGTATCACAGAGCCTTTCAGCTACAGGCACTCAGAGTGTGGATGGACCCCTCATCTACAGTTCCATGGAGAGGAATAGAGCAAAACCTCATTGGAAGTCTTAAGCTGCTTACACACCAGACGGCCGACCGTCGGCAGAAAAGGCAGTTGGACTGATCAGTCTCCCCGAGTTGGTCAAAAAAGTGCCTCGGAACACACCGAAGAGACGAGACGTAATACATCTCCATAACAGCAGGTGGCACTAATCTGTATTGTTGCCCAAAAAATGAAACGTAAATACTAAAATAGTTCACCGAAACATGTTTCTGAAAACATTTTAAGCAAAAAACAGGCCATGCAGTTACTGAATCTGTCTTCATTTCAACTCAACAAAGGTCAGTTTAAAAGATTTTCATCAGATTTTGAGAGACTCTAGTCATGCTCATTCCGCTCCCCATTTCCGGGTTAGCACTCCACCAATCAGATGGGTCATTTGAGTCCGACTGCCGGCAGCGCTCGCCCCGCCGATTATACATGTCAAATAGGTCAAAATGAAGGCCTACGGCCCCTCGGACGGACGACGGCACGGAACACACTGAACAGACTCGAGTCACTGACCTCGCCAGACTGTCCAACGGCTCGCCGTGTGTCCGGGCCTTAAGACTGCAAGACCTGGCCTTTGAAGGTGTTTGTCCAAAAAACTGTATGCTAACCTATGGCCCCATTATCACCAACACATTGCCTTAAATGTTTTGGAGTGCCATGGGGAAACAGTCTTGAGGTGCACCCAGTCATCAAATGTGTTTTTGATTTCCCTGTGAGAGGATTAGTGTCCAAGATGTATGCTAAACTGTTGCAAGTATCCATAGGAGAACTCCCAACAGTAAAGAAATGGGAACGAGAGCTGAGCCCTGTGGGGAACACAATTAATTGGGCGGCAGTTTGGGACATTTTCCACTGTTCCAAGAACCTAAATCACCAGTATATCCACTTCAACATATGCCATAGGACATATTGGACTCCTCAGAAGAGATATGTCTCGAAAGCCATTCCCACTCCCTATTGTGCGTTCTGTCAACCTGAACAAACTGGAACTTTCCTGCATATTGTCTGGGAGTGTGAACAGGTGCATGAGTTCTGGCATAAAACAACATCAATACTATCTGATGTGATAGGATATCTAGTTCCTACTGACCCAATTGTTTTGTTACTTAATGATGACTCTAAATGATGAAGAAAATGATAGCTCAATGCTGGCTCCCCCCCCCCCCACTTGCTTGGTATAAAACAGTGGTTAGCGTATTTTTTAGACATAGTTATGCTTGAGCTCTCTACAGCAAGGATTAACAAAGCCAAATCATCAACTATCAACCTATGGAAAAGCACGGCAGTACAAATATCAGACCTAATGACCTCAGCGCCACAAGTACTAGAGGAAAGTGACTAGGCAAGGTGGGATTTCTGTTTGTTTGTTTGTTTTGTTTTCTCCGAGACCGCAGAGGGTGGGAGAGGGTTTTTGTTCTTGTTCAATTTGTGTTTCTCTGTTCTGATATTACCTGGCACATATTGTGGAATTTGTTCTGTATGTCTGAATGATAAATGTTGCTAATGCAAAAGGCATCTAAAAAAATGAAGACAGTTGAAGACTTAAAAAATTAGATGTTGCATCTTCCATAAATGTTGCAACTTTAATAAATCAACTTCAGTATAATTTCCTGTATGATACATTCTGCATTTTACTAAAAAGAAGAAAAAGTACTTTAAAACATGTAATGTGTTTGTGCCATATGATTCAGTGATTCAAGATTAAAAGGGTTAATTTGTGACATATACAAGCTATGCGAGTTTTGAAATACCTGGCTGCAACTTGAAATACCATGTGGCATGCTCCCTAGGCTCTGCTAAAATGCAAAATAGTGAAATGTGTACCGTATATGTAACAAATTTAAGGCAAACTATGAAAATTTACAATTTCTACACATGCACGAGTGCAAATATGCTATATGTATATGTGACGGATTGCTGACTGCATTCTAATTGTGTGTTTCTGTATTCTGTACACATCTTGTTCTATCATGTCTAGCATGTCTATAATTTACAAAGGTAAATTGTAGAGTGTGGTCTAGACCTACTCTATCTGTAAAGTGTCTCGAGATAACTTGTGTTATGATTTGATACTATAAATAAAATTGAATTGAATTGAATCATGGTCTGCGCAAAACATAACACATTGCCTGCAGCAAAGGTACCATCAATTTATTTGCAAGTATCAAAACAACTAGTTGTCCAAATAATGCTGTGAAGTGTGGCAGTCAGAAAGTCAGTGGTGTCAGTGTATTTCCATGAATTAAAGAATAGAGAGTGGAATGTTGTGTGGTGAAACGGAAAACAAAGAATAACAATGGAGAGCGTTTTCCCTCTTTCTCATGTTCTGGTACGGGAAACACGGGGCTCAGGTGCTTCCAATGATGACCCGGTCACACCTACTGCAGACAGCTCAGCAGCCTAAAGAGGCGGGGACGTCAAAGTTGTGTGTTCTGACACCAATGTGATCAGACTGATTGTTGTAATGATGATCATGTGTGATCAACGAGAGGTATCTGTTCTGCATTCTCCAGGAAATTCAGGATTTGTTGCTAAACTTCAGCTTGCAAAGTAAATGCTCTCTCATTTTTACGCCTTTCTTTCATTCAAGCATTTATTTCATGTGTAAAATGAGGATAATTACAAAAAATCTGCACAGATTTCTCCTTAAAGCATGTTTTTGTGAGGAAAACAAAAATCAATTTACTGTTCCAAATAATTCAAACATCAAGCATACTATTAGTATCTTTCTTTTGTTCATAAACTTGGGTAGTTAGTGCTGTTGTCGCAATTAAATCAGTGTTTCCTCATTCATGCTGCATAGCTCATTATCCTTGCTTACCACCATCTCTATCTTGAAGGCCTTGTGACAAGTAGGCCTAAGAAAGAGCCTCTCTGTTCAATTTCATGCTCAGAACTGAACTAAAGTTTATTTGGAGTTATGAGCATTCTGGGTTTGTGTTAATAGAGAATAACTGTTGGTAGTGACGTTTGAGGGTGTCATGCTTTTTTATGAAGGGCAGAATAGCTGTTCTGGCTTACTTCATTCCTTGTCTCATGTACGTGGGAGATGACGGAGCAGACTGGAATAAGACCTCAGGGGGCAGAGTATGGCATCAAGCATTATCTAAAGTTAGTCAAACTGTGAAAAAAACTTCCGCAGATACTGCAAGAACTTTGGACTTAACTTGAGCTAGCAGGCAACTTGTACAATGTTCAGGACAGGCTGACTGTCAGTTATCAGCAGCTTTTTCTCCACAGAGTTCCTTTTGTATATACATCATCAATTCCAATTCTGGACTTGAAAAGGAGACAATTTTTCCAGACAGTGATTTCCTCCAGTATCTTATCTCCCCGTGTCTGTGTGCGTTTTCAACAGGCAGACCCATGGGGTTACAGTCTTGCAAGCCTTGCAACTCCTGCTTGCAAAGTAAGGAGGAACCCAGACCGGCTGGTGGCTGCTCGTGTATGTGTGAAGACTGGACATATTGCTCTGAACACTGCTGTGACATCTGCTGCCAGATGTGTGTAGACGTGTGCTCTGGCTTGTGTTCAGGAGACTGCAGCTACACCTTCTGTACCCTCTGCCTCAGCCTGGCACAGAACTGTGTCTCATTTTTTACCACCAAACAAACGGAAACATCAGAGGCACAACGTAAGTCTACTATGCATAATACAGCTATTATACAGTTTACCTGTACATTTACTTCAGCTAAATTAAACTTAACCTGAGTGTTTGTATCTGTTTTAGAGGCTATGATGAATCCAATACAGCATGCCTAGTAAACAGGCATGTGACCAAACCCAAAATATGCATTTATTAAAGAACACCAAGTAAATGAAATGTAGCTGCACAGTATTTCTTATGTTAGCTCCAGAGTCTTGGCACATGCTGTCGGAATTTAATGCAACTGGGTCCTTTGTTTCATCAAAGACTAGATTAATGCCAATTTCAGCTGCACTGTAACTAAATGAAAAGATTTTTCATTTGAGCTATTTAATCCACATTGACCTCTAAAGTTCCTGCTAAGAGCACTATGGAAGAGATCCAGCCATTTGCATTGTTCACTTCCAAGTGTATTTCAGTGATAGTATAAGTGCATTTCGGTGGTAAAGAGCTCTTTGATCCCAAGACATGTTGACAACAATAACAGAAGTCTCAATGCATTTAACCAGAAAACAATAACCCCCCTCTGTTTAACAAGGGTCAAAACAGGCCCGTGTATGTAAGTCCTCTTAAGTTGTTTTTAAGTTGACCTGTCAGAGGACAACAATCTCTCCTAAAAAATTGTGTTCCCATAAAACTGAACTGCATTCTCGATTACGTTTCAGAATAACATATTTTCTTCCGGATTACACATGTTCATACCAGCAACCGGCACACAATGTGAAATGGTTGCAGTTTTAAACATTTGCAATTGCAACAAAAGTACTTGGGTTAAAGTGGTTTGGGTTAAAATAAGTATGTTAATAAGTTAATAGTTAAGTTATTTAAGTACTGTATGTAAATTAAACAGGGACGGGTACAGACATTTGGAGGGGCTATTGCTTTAATCTGGACAAAAAATAGCCTGTTTGAGAAGAAAAAAAATATTGATAGACTTACTGCCCCATAGGCAAGGTAGTCTCCAAGAGTCTAAGGTTAAGTTAATCCTAAGAATTGCCACATTTGTTTAGTTTTAAAGCCAACAACTATTATTTTATGAGCTTAGGATTCTATGCACTAAAAAGTTATGGATAAAAGCCCAATAACTTAATTTTATACAATAAATGTAGTAGGGGGTCACTGATCGATCGCTCTCAGTTAAGGGGATTAAACACTGTCCAAGACATAAGTGATTAACAATTAAACCTTTTTAATATAGTTCAATACATTTATCTATACATTAAATAAACTGAAACCTGCTTCAGGGGGACTCCAAGAAGTTGAACGTTAATTAAAAGATTGAGATGATATTTCAGAAATCTAATAGCTCAGCTGGAAAAAAAAACTGCCCCACAGCCTGAAGGTTGTGAGGTCAAATCCTATCTTTGCCATTTGTGTTTTTCTGTTTCATAAAGGAGTCATTAAGAAATACTCAATAAAACACCTCAGATGAGGAAATCAGTCCCAGCATGTTTATGTCTTCTTTTAGGATGAAGAGTAAAAAGAAACTCTCCGAACAGGAAGGGACTCATATCTCAGCAGACGGTTATTTTTATTTTAAAGGTTAGTTTTGGGGCATTTTTGGCCTTTAATGGACAGGGCAGACAGAGAGAGAAGGGGAAGACAAGCAGCAACATGCCACAGGCCAGATTCAAACCCTGAGCTGCTGCAGTAAGGACTGGGGCCTTGGTACAGCAGGCGCACGCTCTACCAGGTGAGTTATACCCGGAGGTACAGTTCTGTGGTGCATCTATAGTTCGAGTTGTAGTTTTAAAATACATTGGTATATTTCTCATAAGTAGAAGATGACAGTGTAGACTTTTAGATACTCTAAGATAGATGGTTTTTTTGGGGGATGGTGAACACATTGGTTAAATGGGTGAAAATAGCTTATTCCCATATTTGACTATGGCAATTTAATTTGATTTAACTTTACTAATGATCGGCTTATCGAAATGAGGGGCAGCTCAGCCAGTTAGGGCAAATGGGCTGTTGCCCAGGCAATGATAGCCTGTACCTGTGCAAGTCACTGAAGTTAAGTATGTTACCTATGTGGAGTAAAAGTTAACGTAAATGAACCTACGTACGTAAGTTAAAATAAGTCAACGTTGACTTTTGGTTTCACACGAGACACAAACAGCAGTGTAGTGCTTGTTCACTCTGCACAGGCTGATGCGGTGACAAAGTAACAGTAGGCTACTGTAGGGCAGAGAAAGTCTGCACATAGATTTTCTAGATGAGGAAATGTGGACAACGGAATGGACAGAAGACAAATACTAAGCTGGAAAACTGGAGAAGTTCCCTATACTGTAAAAGGAAGAGAAGTCACAAATGGTACCACAGTAAAGGAAAAAGAAATATGGTCGTAGTAGTATGCTTTATAATTACAGAGCTGGGTAGATAAACTGTAAGAGACAATCTTACTGCAAGGATAAGTTTAATTAACTTGTACAGGAGACATGAGTGAAGGTTTAGCAGCAGGTAGGTTAGTATAAACAGTTTTGAGTCACCAAAAGAAAAGAGGGAGAGAGTTTAGAGATGTACGAGGAGTATTGCCAGAGAAGAAAACATTCTGAGTGCAGTAAGTGTATTTTGAGAAGAAGAGAGACAATCATGAAGTTGAGCTGCCAGTGTGGAGGGGAAGCAGAATGGACGTCGCTCAAGATTTCTGAAACTGATGGTCTGGGGAGTATTTGCATTAATTAATAACAATTTTCCAAGTGAAAAGGAATGGGATTGTGGTCTGACATGGGGATTCAGTGGGACAGAGTGGATGCAGAGTAGCGGGGCAGACAGATCGAGGCTGTGAGCCTGTATTGTGGCATGGGGAAGTACACATGCCATGTGATAAGTGCATAAGCTTTAAAAAATCAAAACGTCCTCTCCAGTTAAAGTGTGCATGCATGCTTTATCCAACAAGTAAAATGTTTATCTATCGGTGCATTAACTTTGCACATTGATGTATAATCTAGATGGGACAGCGTTTATCAGCAATAGCAACCATACATGTGTTCATGTAATGTGTACATCAATCAAGTCATACAGTACATGTAAAACAAGACATGCATTCAAAACAATATTGCGTAATATTCATATTTATTTGCAATTTGGCACCCCTACAGTTTTAGAGTGTAATTCCCTTATACTCCGCTGTTGTATGATTGACAGCTGTACACATGCATTTGTTACGATTACAATACTTACGATTAAAAACTAGCGAGTCCCAAACTTTGCTAACATAGCCAAACATCAAGCAAGTGCAACAGCAAAGACGTAGCAAGCCACTGTTATTACTAGTCCAACAGCAAGAAGGCCAGCTCTCCATCTGTCTTGCAGCCTTTTATTTAGCGAAGCCCTTACCAACGACTAAAAGCCAATCCAAGTTGTCCAGCGGCAGCTCGGTCAATTTCTACTTTTCTCTTCTTAGCTTCCTCTGTGTCCCCTCTTTGGTCTCTCAGCCTTTGCCATGATGTCCATAGCAGCTGCTGAACATGGTCCCGTTGCCCTCTTGCCTGGCTCTGGTTCTGGCACGACACCACTGCCGCCACCGCTCTCCCCCAGCATTCATTTCCCCACTTTCACCCACATAGCTTTAAATTTATTTAAATAAATAAAACAAAGAAAACTGGGTAAATATAAAACGGTGATCTATGTTGTGTGGTGGAGCATGTTGGGTTTTGGGTGAACACATGCAACGTTTTGCCCAATTTGGTCTAGTGCCACCTTGGAATTCATGCACCCCCTAGAGACCTGGCGTCATAGTGCACTTGGACACTTTGACCCATGTTTTAACTTTCTTACCAGTTCCACCTGTACAATCTGCAGCAATCCATTGTAACAAAAGAGCAACACTAACTTCAACCTCAACAATGACCATAGAGGGATTCGTAAAGGTTGTTAACAAAGATAAGATGTATTGCAGGACTGTGGTATTGGATTTCATTAGACTCAAAATAATGAAAATATAAATAAAAACCATGCCATGAATCTAAGTCCATTAAAGTGATGTATCAATGTATGCTCCTGATCAGGTTGCTCTGTTATACAGAAGGTATATTCATTATTCAAGCATTATGCACTACTTCACCACATTCATATGCCCATGTTAACAAAGTAATGGCTGTTTTCTAATGGCAACAACACCTTAAATGTACTAAGCTGTAACAACGGCAGCATGAAATTCCATAGAACTAGTTTGACCCACATCATAACCTGCAGACAACAGCACGGTCAGTGATATCTTGATATCTCTCCTTTACATCAGATATTGAAGAGAGTCTGACTGCATCCTTCCACAGTGGCTGTGAAGCCTAGCTATCTGCTGCTGTCTAATGAGGATGGAGATGAGGTGTGAAAGGAGCTTTTTGCAGAGCACCAATGTGGATCTGTAAGTTCAAAGTCCATTAAATGTTTGTGTGAAGACAAATAATGTACAATCACTAATAGGGTAAAATATAAGAAGTTTTGAATGGAGTCAAAAATAATGTATAAACATGATTTGCTGATGGACTGCCAGAGGTATTACAAGTACAATTTGTATGTTTTCTATTTTCAGAAAAATGGCCCTTACCTAAGCTTAAGGTTATCCCCGCCAACATGGCTGAACAAAAGCTCTGTGAATAAAACATTCCTGGCTCACACCCATGTGAGAAAGAGAAGGACAGTTCCCTTCTTAACACGCAAGACACCATCTTTCCAGTCTCATCATTTCATGTGGATGGATTTATTTCTTGTCTATCTGGAAAAAATACAACTAATTTACCTGTGCTTTCCAGTACAGAACTCTCAAAGACACAAACAGGATTCCCTAACATCAACTAAGGCGTTGCATTTTTCACATCTGGAAGATTAAGCTCAAGTGAAGGAATTGCCTCATGCTGCCATACAAGCAGCACTTCAAAGCACTCATTACATGTCTGCAAGATTGTTTTGCACTTTGAGGCAAACAAAAATATTATTTGGTTGCACACAGCGTGCAATCTGATATCTCTTGGTGAGATAAGGGTGCCGGAGGACACAAGGTGCTCTTTGCTTCCACTGAATTAGACCTTTTTATTATCCTGCATGAAATTGCAAGTTTATGGAAATTTTAATGATTGAGTAAGAAATGTCCCCGCATCCAAAGACGCTTAGAATGAGGTCTTACGAGGAAAATCTAACTACACGGAGAGTATGATGTGCTGCTTTCGTGTCTCCGACTACCCATCCCTGCTCCTGTTTTCTTCTCCTCCCAGTCCCTCTGGACTCTGCAGTGCATTCACTCCAACTTAAATTTGTATCCCTCTCAAACTCAGAGGATACGGTGCGTGGCCTAGTTTAATCTTTGGACTGACCTTATCCTTGCGAAAGCTTGCTTGTCTACATTTATAAGATCTGCAGTAAATCCTGTGAGTCCAAAATCCTGTGAGTCCAAAATAATTTGTGTATATATTTCACACACCTTGAAGCAACTGAATGTTGGTGTCAATGTATAGATTTTTCTACATATTTGCTTAAAATATATAGAGAATAGATGATTACAAGGTGTCCACAAACTGTCCATTTATGCTGCATTGAGCTGGAAAAGATCAGGAACTATGCTATATTGTGCTTCGGAGAAGAGTATTTTGTGAATGTATCTACTGTATTTGTCCTATTTTGTTAACACCAGGTTGAGTCTTTTTCTTGTGCAGTGTGGACTTTTACAAATCAATAACACCATATATTTAAATATCTCTTTTTATGGGACTTGTCTTGAAAGATGTGTTCATTTACAACCAGCTCATGGTGGGCATACACCATGGTAACAGTAATAGTAAGTTGGGCGAGGCCCCAAATGACTGAGGATCTACCTAAAAAATGCATAAGAACAAAATTTAAGATCTTGTGAGGATTTTCCCCAACCTTTCCTGTCTTTCATCTTATTCCCTCTTTCTTATCTCTTTGTGGCTGGGTGCATTTCTCTCACCTTGCTCGCTGTCTATGTTCTCTTTACTGAATATCTTCTGGTTAGGTGTTTGGGAAAAGGCATTGTGTGCTGCTGTCAGTCAACTAGATTACAGCTCTGAAGGATCCTTATTGCTCACCTTCCAAAAATAAGTAGATGCCTCCTAACTTTGCCGGCCAGAAATATCTATAGATGTCAGTTTTTCCCGTTCTCGGAGGTTGTGGTACAAAAAAAAAACTCAACATGAGAGACATAATCGGAAGACTAAATCTTAGTTTGATTCAACAAAGCTGCTATCAAAGAATCCTCACACACTATAACCCTGTAGATTCAAAGATCTAAAAAAGTAGAACACGTGTGGTTCAAACCCTTAATCCCTTTTCATTTTATTTGTTTTGCAGCTATGTTCATATTGTATTTTTTCGACATCAGTTCTCTGTTCACCTGTCAACATCCCCACTGAGCTGTCAGCTTAGTTAGCCGTGGCCTTGTGAGGTTTATAGTGTTTTGATGGCTAAGAGACGCCTATTACTGCTGTAAGAGGCTTTGCTCTATCATTAGCACTATTGACACACAATGCTTACTGTGTGCAAAGTAATGATGGACAAAGAGCGTATTGCTCCTCATCTGTCCAAAGTCAAACCATTATAAAGTTCAGTCTAAAAACCATCATGAAGCCCCTTGAAGTGCTTTTCTCTTTTCACTTCTTTTTCAATTGTTTAGAATTCTTTGTAGCACAGCTTCACCTGGTACACTTTTATCTATATGAAGCAAGTATTGGCTTTAAAAGTAAAAAAGGGCAATGGTGTGTGTCCAATCTCAGTTAAGAGAGAGTGGAGGTGGGTTGTTGCATGGTCTCTATTTTTGCCCTCCTGTTGCGTGTTAGGTTTTGAGATTCTGGAGATGTGCAGGTGAGACCTGCTGAAGATGTGCAGGAACAGCTAGGGGAGCTGCAGTTTCGGGAGGTGGGGGGCAATTAGTTTGGTTTTTTTTTTGGTTGAAATTGGATTTTATTTTTGTCCACTCTGAGACCTCCATCTTATCCTGCAACCCAGTCCTCCCACTCAATTTCCATCTCACCGTGCGAAAATTGAAATGATATAAAGATGTGAGCTAGAGATGGAGAAGACAGGCAGAGATGGTTGAAAAGGAGGGCAAGGGAATGGCAAAAAGATGCAGACGGCGAGATATCGGAGAGAGTGAGATGCAGGGCGGAAAAGGTGGCAGCACACATATTTCAACATTTCCAGTGCACAGCAGCAAATGTCTTGACCAGATTCCTTATGATAGCCTTTACTCATGTGGAGAAACAAACTATGTAGCTATCACACTCCAGTAAATTATTTACTTTAAACTGCTTAGCTTCAAATACAAACTACTGAAAATGAATTCATAAGAAACCAGCATTTTATAAAAATGGTAGCAGGGTATTTGAGAAAAAATATAATCAGTTAAATAGGAATATAGCTTTAAAAATCATGTATCTAATTTGTCTGTGGCCACTTAATATTCAAAACGTAGGTGAAATGAAACCAAGCCAGCCGTGCCCACTCTCCACTCAGGTGGAAAGACAGAGACACTCATACATACATATAAATAGTGACAGAGACATTGCTCATCTTGGATGCATTACACATTGTGATTTGATAACAGGGCCGTCAAACACAATCTCTGTTACTTCATATGCATTCCAAATCCCTATTTTTTTGTAGAGTCTACAATGAAAAGTATTTAACAGATTCACCAGCATGCTAAAAAGAGAGGGAGAAAATCATTAGCTAAAAGTAAAGAGAGAAATCAATGAATACAAAAAGGCCCTAATAGCAATGGTGGGACGAGTTGTGTTCATTTGGTTTGCATGTATAGGTCGACAGCCCATTAGACAGCGTTAAAAGGAAATCAGATTCTGGCCTTCCTCCAAAGACATTAGGGGATGGGGTCAAGCTGAAGACAAACTGGTAATTGACCAATAGATGCAGGTAAATTGTTGGTCCCTTAGAGGAACAACAATTTTGTTAATTGCATTTTTAACAGTGGGTGAGGGGATTTTGGATTGCTGGTGTATAACAGCAATGACAGTGCTGCAATGGGCCCAGCATATGACAGTCCTATTACTTCTAGTTCTGTAAACACATGTCTACCAGCTCAAACGCAAATATCCCAGTAATGCAGAGTTAGTATAAAGTATTCTGGGATGTTGCATTGGTTAAAAAAAAGACAGCCTAGAACGATGTAAATATAAACACAGAGATAGGTTTGGCACATTCTTACACATTTTAAGAACAGGTGGTAATACGTTCTGCATAAATAAAGGGTTAGAGTTGGTTCAGCTAGACAAAAACTGAAGTCCACTGAATACTAACAAACCCTCAGGAGCCACCTGTCAGTCAAACTAATGGACACTAACAATAGTAAAGTCAATGCTTTTCACCTCCACCAAGGAGGTTGTGTTTTTGGTTTGTGTGTTTATCTGTCAGCAGGATTACGGAAAAACTACTTGCCTGATTTTCATAAAACTTAGTGGAAGGGTGTAGTGCGGTCCAAGGAAGAACCCATTACATTTTGGACCCAATCCATAATATGTGGCAGATACACTAATTATTTTTTATTTTCGTTAACATTGCAAGATATGGCATGCATAGCCTTGGCGGAGGTCTGCGCTCGCCAAGCTCTTCTAGTTTAGGTATGTTTTTGTGTTATTGTAAGTTGTAAATTCGTGAAGCCTACTAAGAATGAAGTTCTAAACAGATTTGACCATGATGTGGGCAAGCATCTTGCACATTATTTTTTGATCAAGTGTCATTGATCAAGTGTTTTTTAGTCTGTTAATGCAGGTGGAATAGAAAATCAAAATGATTGGAATTGTACATCTTAACAAACATGTCAATAAATTAAGGAGTGTCTACAAGAGCATCTATCGCAATATACTGTATGTAAGGTATCTTTCACATAACACAGGATAAAGTGCTGTATTTATTATTATTTTAGTCTGTGAAGGACAGTTAGTATGCTGAAAACATCCACTAACAGCTACGGACAATGGTTGTTCACGACACGTGCCAGTCATTTTGCAGAGACTAAGTGAATTCCAGGCTTGGTGCCACAGGACTGAGTAGTAACTTAATCTCACAGTAACATGCAGGCTTGAATTTGATCAAAGCAAAAGAGCCCAGGCTAACCAATTACCGTGGGGAAATCTGATCTGCCGGTAACACGCTGTACAGACCTGCCTACACCTCTCTGACCCTCTGAAGACAGACCCTCCTGGTCAAACATGGGGCAGCATCCTAGTTGATGGGTAGGAGGACGTGGGAGATGTGGATGTACACCCCTCGCCCTGCAGGTGTGACTTTGGACAGTGGAAGAGTCCTGCTGCTCAGTTACAGTGATGAACGACTTTGCCTACTCTCTGATAATTGCTCACTCAGGGGCAGAGAGAGGTCCATTAATCAAAATGAGCTGAGGTACCACAGGACTCCTCCACCTATGGCAAACTCCAGCATGCCTCAACAACCCCGGGGCAGACCCGGAGGCGTCGGCTTCAAATAAATCTTGCTGGTCAGGACACTGTCATTCTGTGGTGACAGTCAGTGCATCCGCCTGACAGTCCGCAGTCTAACCTGCTGAACAGAGCAGACACGGGCGGAAGAGGGGAGGGGTCTCCATTAATTGACTACCAAATGGAACAGCTTCTTGAGCTAAACTTGAAGCACACTGCACAATGCACCTTTGGGATTGTCACACAGGCTTTGTTGACATGCCTTAAAGTGAGGGAGAGGGAGAGAGATGAATAAATGTGAGAAAAAGACAGACAGAAAGAAGAAGAGGGAGAGCAGTCTTCTTTCTGCTATGACAAATTGAGGAAACGCATTGAGAGTAAAGGCCTGCGATTGCTTCTTGCAGTAATGCAAGAATCAATCAAGAATCAAGAATCAAGATGTCTGTTCGTGGCTGGTGATGGCTGGTGACAAAGTATCTAGGTTTTATATAAATAAAGGAACGGATGCCAGATCACTTTGTCTCTAGAGTCAAATCCATGAGATCAAAGTAAAGTAATCTTGTTAAGGGACAATTCTGCTCCTTCACTTAGATTGACGGGAAATCACAATCAAGGTCACAGTCTCATCTGTTTTGGGGTGTTTGCTGATCCCTTTAGTGCTGTAATTTGTGCAAGAGGGAAACAATGTGCACAATATGTCAAGCTTTGATGTTTTACATATTTATATATTTACATTTTACATTCATATACACATTTATATTTATACATATTTAGTATTACATTACTTTTCTACCATGATTTTTTTTTTTTAAGTTTTAATAGCAGACAAGTTATTCAAAACTTAAGTCTTAAGGTGGGTTAGTTGTCATAGCATCTCTTCAATGCAGGGTAATGTCTCCAAAAACAGAGTTAAAAATATTATATACAATTAATGAACTCTGACCATGTTGTGCTAGTAAGTTCATAGGATGTGTGAGCCTGTTTACAAATGTGTTTTTATTATTATTTATTTCAGTATGCATCCTTTGGGACATATTTGCACTTCTGACTCTGTCAGTAACAATTCAGGAAATGGTTGTACTCAATCATATTTCACTAGGGCTTTGCAGAATTCATTCATGAAATGTACAAAAATGCTTAAACCCTGCCACAACCTAGACCTTGAATTTTTATCAACAAACGATGCATCAGGAAAAAAGATTCAAAATTGCATTCTGGGCAATGTAGAAACCAATAACTGCAAAATCATTTTTTTTCAGCTATAAAAAGGCTCATTTGTTTTGTATTAGAATTATCACCTGGATCTGCAGCTCCCCTCGACTTCACAGAGCTTTATAGAGTTTCAGCGGATTGTTTAGCTGCCCAGCCCACAACTTTACTGTTTTGGTTCACTCTTACCGCTCTCAAAGTGTCGTCTTCAGCTGCAGCGGCAGCCGTTTCAAAGAACAAGCTGTAAAAACCTGTACACTACTTGGTCAGCACCAAACAGCAGACAGACACGTTAAGCGACTAGCTGGTGAACATACTGGGGCTTTTAGCAGCTGAAGAGACAGCTATTTTCCTCAGCAGTTGGTAGAGACCAAAAACTGAGTATGAATATTGGACATTCGCGAGGTGGCAAGAAACACGACTCCAAATGACTGCTACCATAACTGCTGGGTGTTTAAAAAAGCAACTGTTTGCTAACAAGTTTGCTATATCAACATTAAAGGTGATGATATGTCAGTGGTGTGTTCACAACTTGTTTCTGCTACCCCCTAGTGACCAAACAAATCAGTTATTGCAGGTTTGATAAAAGACCAGCACTGTTAATCAAAACTGATATGACATATAATTGTGTTCTAGTGTTTATATTATGATGAGGGATCAGAGATTTTGGATACATTGTGAGGTTGAATGGGCGCAGCAGATTTCAGGCCATCTATCCTTCACCTGAAAGGCAGCTCCCAACTGTCTTCAGTGACAAATCTTACCATTCATGTCAGTGGGAGCCAAATCTTATTATCATTCCTGGCTGAAGGTGGGCATACTGATCCTGGGCCTTTTTCCCCCCTCAGTGTGTGGATGCCAATGTTTTTAGATAGCTCTGTATGAGTCCACATCACACAGCTGGTCATTAAATGAAAATCAGTTCCTCCCATCTCATCCTCACACACAATAAACTACCTCCACCGTTCTCAATCTGCAGGCAGCCCGTCTATTTCACGGTCCAGTTTATGTGCTGTGTGTGTCACTCCTGTCCTGTGCTGTCTCTGTATATACCACACATCTGCCATAATGAGGGACAGAGAGGGAGCCTTGGCTTCAGGGCCCCACATGGGAGAACACATTATTGCCGTTGCATTATATAGATTGTAGTGGTTTATCCTTGCCCATCACATTAGATTGGACATCAGCAGGGTGACTGAGACCTACAGAGTAAATGAGCAGTAATAGGCACCGTGTTGAACACTGAGAGAAAAATATGGTGCTGATGTCACTGCTATTGAGACAGATCATACATATGACAGATCATACATATTGTTCCCTACTTTCATAAGAAGTATTCATTCCCCCAGCTGTGCTTTTAGTCCATCCATTTGAAACACAGCTGTAAAGATGGAAGAACTGTGCTCTCACTCACATCACAGGCTCATCTTCCAGACAAACCCTAACCCTTCCATATAGAGCGTAAATGAGTTTAATTGAATTTTGGCCGTTCAATTTATAGCGTTTTTGGTCACACACAGTCACACACACAGTCGCACACACACACACACACACACACACACACATAATGTACACAGACAGACAAGTTACATGAATTGATAGCAGGCCTGAGGCTCACAGTGCCACCTGCTCTTCACTCAGAGACATGTACGCCTACTGTGAGGCTGCCAGCACTCCAGGTTGTAGCTGTCTTCCCCCACCGAATGTCTTCCAGAAACTTCCACTAGGCATGTCCATCCAGCCTCTCCTGTGCTTTGTAGTCGTTACATGAAGTATACACTTCTCGAAGAAGAGGAATTAAATCAGTGCCTTGTCAGCATCTTAGTCAATTGTTTCTTAGAAGGTAAGATCTTCCTTTTAACTCTCCAATTATCTATTTTTATTTAAATTTTGCATTGACACATTGATAATTCCTCCCAAGAATACACAGCTCAGCTTGATGCTCTGTTTGACGCTCCGTGGGATTGTAGGATTCAATGTAGTGATTGGTCATTTAGTTGTATGCCAGGCATGCTGTGTGCCTCTCTGTCAGGCAGCAGTGCTTCGACTGCAAGTACAGCCTGTACCTAAGAATTAGTCAAGAAGAGTGATGGTGTGTTCAAGGTGAAAACTAACTCTTTAGTGTATGCTCATCTATCTTCCTTCTCTCGTTCACAGAATCATGGCGTTCTGTGAAAACAGTGCCCAACAAAACCAGTCATGATGTTTAAAACTGATGAAGCCCCACCTGGCTCAACTGTCTTCAAGCTGTAATAAAGGGTTCAGCAAAACTTTCTAAAAACATTATTTGTGCTGTACAAGGGCAAATATTCAGCCTAATAAACTGGACAAACCTTTCTTTATTCAGTGGAAAAGGGAATCCATTAGATACCACCAGTGTTAACAGAGTTTTTGCTATCATTGACAAAAGAGAAATCTAGCTGTTTTTGCTGTTGGAATTGTATTCCTAGAAAGTGATAATTCTGAATTGGTTGGCTTGTGTGGAAGCAATCTATGTCCATGGTAAATACAAATATATATGACTATGATGTAGGTATGAAGAAAAAAAAACATCTGCAGCATGTAATAAAAGTGATGCCATGTTATGAAGAGCAAGGCCAGTATCTGTGAGGGAACCAGAATGGTTATTATTACAGGCTCCTCTCATTTGCCACTGGCCGTAGATCTGTTCTCTGCAGCTGTGGGCACACAAGCACAACACACACACACACACACACACACACACACACACACGCACACACACATCTACATGTACATGCACACATGCACATGCATCAACAAGAAAAATTGATTACTACCTCTTCCTGATTGCAGCCTCTCTGTCTTCTAAATCTAAATTGCAACTCCAGACACAAAAGCAGCCCATGTAGCTGCAGCACACTAAATCAATCTCTCCCACTCTTAAGCTCCTTTACTGCCAAACAAAAAGTACAACCTTTGCAGAGAAGTGAAAAGCCCAAGAATGTAGAAATATGCCATGCAGGACAACGCTGTCTGCCTTCTATGACCTTGCACTTCATGTCCAAGGCTAATGGACAATATGTTGACTAGCCTGATTAGTCAAGATGTGCAAGAAGTTTAAATTTACAGTTTTCACCAAATGCTCTTTGTGTATTGTCCCAGAATAAAGTGGCATTTATTGTCCACATACTGTATAGTGTTTAATTTCCCCCGACTGTGGCTTCATAAATTCTCTTCACATCCGAGAAACAATTGGACATTATTCCACCAGGAACCCTATCTGTCTAATTACCCAGTGACTTTACACTCCATCGATTTGCATTCTTAGCTATTTAAATTATACAATACATTGCATTTTAAACACTGACAAAACTACTTAAAATTCAGTGATTAAACTCATTGAAGTATAGCAGCAGTTTTGAGAGTACATATTTACTATGGATTACTTTAGAATCACACCCCCAGCTTGTGGTACTGATTCAAGGGCCCCCACCACCATCACCACTCCCTCCATTCATTAGGCTACATTTATCTGGCATCAGCCCTCACACATCACCTTCACTTTCACACTGCATTCCCTATGCTTGGTCCCCGGTATTGTTCGTCACATGTATCACAAACCAGTCTTTAATGAGTCCTTATCCGTCACTCAGACAAGGCACTTAACATGAGAATGAATCTGAGGCCTTGTCCTTAGCAGGGGCCATTATGTGTAATGGTTGTCAGCTGTTTGGAATGCATTACCCATGTGCCACTGAAATGCTCTCATTTGTACCCTTGTCTAGTTTAGCATTCAAGTGTACGCATGAGCACTCTTGGATATTCAACAGCGGATGTTGGAAAAGTTGCCAACCTGAATGGATCTCTGTGATTTTACCTATTCTTAAAAAATATGTTAGTATGAAATGACTGGGGGTGAAAGGTGTCATTGACAGAAAGATAACACTAGTATTTGTGATAGCCCTTTGCAGTTAGCCTTGGATGAAGTTGACTCAGTTCCTTCTTAGAAGAGGACTCATCGGCATCAACAAGGACAGTGGGTCTGCTAGGAATCTAACAGGACTTCCCACGCCTTTATAAAGTGGCAATTTTACTCTTTTTTTCTATTAAATGAACTGTTTTTATATAGCGCTTTTCTAGTCTTAACGACTACTCAAAGCGCTTTAACATAGTACAGGAACCATTCACCATTCACACACATTCATACACTGTGGCCGAGGCTGCTGTACAAGGTGCCACCTGCTCAATAGGCAAACATTCAAACACATTTACACTCTGATGGCGCATTATATTAGCGCACAACTGTGTGATATACCTCAACAAGCTGCACTGAGAATGTGTTCTCAGAATCCACTTAAATGAAAGAATGATAGTTGTCCCATATGTGAGTATCAATGCGGTATAAAGTCAATTTAGGTAACACTTTACACAAACTCATGAGTAGTTAACTAACGAGCAAGGCGCTATGTGTAATGAATTAAGATAGATACATCTAAATGGTGCTTCCCACTTGATATGCACCACCAGACTAAGACTACGTAGCAGATAATTATGAACTTAAGCATATTAAAGTCATAAAAAATTGTAGCTAGGAGCTGATAATCTCTCTCTATGAAATGTTACGTGGCATTGATAAGCAGCAGATGACCATCCGTTCATGGAAATAAGCTTAAGGTTTGCAATGAGTGCGGCTCAGAGTAGCAGTAGCTTAAACTGTAGAACAGGAGCTCAACAGAAGATGTAATTATGATAGGAAGAATAGTAAAGCAAGCTGTCACATGTTACTTTGAATTGAAATATGTCTCCAATGCTTAGCTGAATATGAAGTATGTGGAGAAAAGGTGAATTTGAAAGGCATTTATTAGAGGGGAATAATTATACAAATGAGGGGGGCAAGAAGACTTCCCTTTAGCCAATATAAATTTTAGCCCTCTATAAGAGACACCAGTTTGCAGGAATCCATTCATGTTACACTGCTACATAAACCAACAGTATAAAGTATTACAATGCACATATCAAACAACAACCAAGATAAATATAAACGTATTAAGCACAATTTATCATTAAGGGTGGCAGAATGCAGGGCATGGCTACAAGCACATCTGCAAAATATTTAGATTAGTTGGATACAGGTGCTATTTGCATGAGAGGAATAAAACAGCCAAATGGCTTCCCATTAATAGTGTGGGGACACTAAATTCTGCCCTATATGGGCAGCCCACTGTGGGCCATGTTACCATTGTGAAATCTGGGGCACATGTGGGCCCCATACTTTGGGGCACAATGTGTGGGCAGAGTGTGAGCTGGCCACACTAAACAGAGTGTTAGTGTTGTGTTTTGACACACTATGTTCTGAGACTTAAGAAATCTGCCAAAGATTTCTGTGCCTCTGGTACTCTGTTTTGACACATAGGAAAAATATTTTTTTTCAAATATTTTTGTGCCTTGGCCCAGGGAGCATGCTGGAGGCTAGTCAGGGTCTGAAGACTTAATATTGGGGGTATTAGGTGAGGGTTAGGGGACCTGGGGCTGGCCTGGGGAGCTTGCTGGAGGGTGTTTCAGGGCTAGAGAGACAGTATTAGGAGCACTGGCGGGAGTTAGAGGGTCTGAGGCCAGGCCATTTACTCACCTCAACTGCAGAGGGTACCCACTCCTTTTCCTAATGGGCTTTGTTTGTTTCCACTCCATGGATCCACTATCAATACAATGTTGTTGCAATTACTACCACCAGCAACCATTTGGAATGATTGGATTCGCTCCAAAGGCTGAAAAATAGACTTAGGCTATATCATATGGTTGAGTTTGCACTGCTGTAAATACGTAATTGGATAAATTGCATGCTAAGAAAGCCATTTTCCTGCAGGGGAATTAAAAAAGGACAAATGTGCCAATGTCAGTTTAGTTTTTTCTCCTCACAAAAATCATTACTGCATGAATAGCCCCTATAGCACTGGGCAGCTGTATAAAGTAATAGTATGACATCAAAGTTGCTGTGAGTTTCTTATTTGAAATGCATACGCACACACAAAGTTGAACAACCATGCAGATTAGAATATACAGACAACATGCGCACGTCAGTGGAGGAAGATCTCGAGGGACCATGCTGAATGCTTTGCACACTAGAGGTTTCATTTGGAGCCCAAGCATTTGCACATTGTACAGTTAATAAAAGGTGTACATGTTTTGGCCATAGACTGGCATCAGCACACAGGCCCATCACCTTTTGTCGTTAAACAACCCCTTGGAGCCCTTTGCAAAGCTGTAATACTAACGTTCTGAGGTTACATGGTTTAGAGGTGTTTATATTCAGCCTCAGTAGAGCACCTTCACACTACTTGCTGAGCCTTGGTCATTTTGTCACTGTTTGGAGACAGCGGCCCATGTCAATTTTGCAAGCTTTTAGAACAATAAAATATGTTTATGATGTCTTAAGGTGAGACATTAAAATAAATAAATTTATTTTCTTTTGCAATGAAGACACCACACAGGGACTCTGTTCTATTTAATTTTCATGAAGACAGAGATAGATTGTAATGTCGTTATTACCATTGCTTTTATTTGTTTATTTTAAGGTCACCTGCAATGCTTTGACTTTTTTTTTCTCTCCATCCAATCGTTGATAAAATAAATTAAACATAGTAGGCAACTATTCATTGATTTACTGAAGCAATCTCTTACATGAAACATTACCTAAATACACAAATCCCCTTGATCATAACATGCCGCTATAGCATTGGAGGGACACTGGGTATTTCAAAGTGGCAATATCCCGAGGATTGCTGCATTGATATTACACTTTAATGCAATCTCAGGAGCCGCTGAGCAGCCCAGTTTGATTGGATAATACCGGCACATTGAGCTCTCAGGCATAAATCTTCATTCCTATGTATAAATCACTCAAAATAGAGCAAGGGGATTTGAGTCACAAATTCAAAAAAGCAATAACCATGAAGGAGGAAAAGTTCAATACAACACATTTCCACATGCCACTGAGTAGTAACTGTTATGGCTTGGAAGGAGCCCAGTAGTATAGGAAGTAGATACGAGGCTCTTCAAAACACTTTTAAATGAACCAATCACCCCTATGATTATTATGGAGACAGTCAATCAGGAAGTAAATCCAGTCCTTGTTGAGGACACTTGAGCACATGATGATTAAGAAGCAACAAGTATATAACACAAACTGTGTAGAGTGTTTTTTTCTTTCATGATAATAGCGTCTGCAAACTGCCACGCATAGCCATGTTGTGTTTGGGTGTGTCAAGGCATCTCATACATTTCTCATTCTAGACATTATGCATATAATACAGGTTTATGGGAAAGTCCAATAGCACTTTTCTGTAATTCAAGTCAGGGGTGTGACTTTATTCTCAAGGTGGTTCCGGTCAGCTCCGGGTGAAATGTGACTTCCCACAGAAATCATTATTTGAGTATCACCTGCTCCTAAAGGAATATTTGGCCCAGAATTTGAAATTCAGCAGTTTTTTTTTATGTTCTATAAAACATTCCAATAGAGCTGTTGGAGCACTGCTGACCTTGAGTCTTGTCACTCACTACATGACTTTATTCTTTCACTGCCCACTTTGAAGCAGTCTAAGTTACTTGACTTCAAAGTCCTTCGTTGATATGTATTTCCTGTAACATCAATGCCCAAATTGCTAACCTTAGAGATTATTGCAAGAGAGTAGTGGATCTGATCTATAAACCAGAGTTCAATAAGATTAGGTCTGACTTCATGGACAGTATTATGCACAAAGGCGCTCTGTGCAATTATGGGTTGAGATTTTGTTTTTCACAGATACACAACCAGAGGACACCATTGGTCAGTGTACAGTAGAAGCATGAGGTTCTCAGGATTACAGAAAAGTGCTGGGCTGCCACCTGATGGTTCAGCTTCATTGTGTGTGTAGGGATGTGTTGCACGTTTTAACCATTTCACAATTTGGGGGTGGCTTTAATCCAAAGTACTTTAAGCTACTACAACTGCACAGATGTATAGTAAATCCTCTACAGGAATCAAATCCCAGCAGTGTTGGTGAAATATTTTACACACTGATTTACAAAGGTACACTCACATGGCTGAGTTTAATTAGACACAGAACATGAATTGGCCTGTCTGCAAACACATATTAAGAACTAAGACTATAGTGGTCTTTGTGGCTCAACTACTTACATCCTTAGGGTACTGTCCAAGTTCACACTGACATCAATGTGATTTGTGGGTCTGACATGTTTTGTCTGCACCGAGATAACAATAATAAATGAACAGAGCAGGCAAGAAGGCTTGATACAGACAGAGGTGCTTTTATTCATGTTATTCCCTTTTTATACATTGGTCCTTCGGTTTAAACACAGAGTGATTGGCATGGCAATCACCGGAGAGTTTCCTGGCACCAAATCCCACTGTTTGTTAATGCAGAGCACCGTCAAGAATTCATATTCATACAGTGTATCTCAAGTGTCCCCTAGTCAGAGTATTCAGACTCAGAGCACACTCTCCTGGCTCTCTGGCTGTGGAGGTGCATCAAAGAATCCAAATAATTACAGCGGTAGCCATATGATATCAAGATGGTTTAGCTCCATGTAGAAAACATCTCATCTCAGGGCAAAAATTTAAATTACATATTTTAGTCTTCCCTTTCATCTGCCAGTGGACTTTTATTTTTGTTGTATTCGGTAATTACCCAGGGCTTGCTATCTACATTACTGAGCAATGGTATTTTAGTGGTCTGTTCTAACTGTATGTTGAATCTGCTGTATTTGCCATGGGTTTCCATTGTAAATATGATTATCGAATATATATATATATATTATATATATATATATATATATATATATATATATATATATATATACATATATACAGTACAGGCCAAAAGTTTGGACACACTTTCTCATTCAATGAGTTCCCTTTTTATTTTCATGACTATTTACATTGTAGATTCTCACTGAAGGCATCAAAACTATGAATGAACACATATGGAATTATGTACTTAACAAAAAAGTGTGAAATAACTGAAAACATGTCTTATATTTTAGATTCCTCAAAGTAGCCACCCTTTGCTTTTTATTATTAATAAGGGAATAACTTCCACTAATTAACCCTGACAAAGCACACTTGTGAAGTGAAAACCATTTCAGGTGACTACCTCATGAAGCTCATTGAGAGAACACCAAGGGTTTGCAGCGCTATCAAAAAAAGCAAAGGGTGGCTACTTTGAAGAATCTAAAATATAAGACATGTTTTCAGTTATTTCACACTTTTTTGTTAAGTACATAATTCCATATGTGTTCATTCATAGTTTTGATGCCTTCAGTGATAATCTACAATGTAAATAGTCATGAAAATAAAGGAAACACATTGAATGAGAAGGTGTGTCCAATATATATACTGTACTATACTGTACTGTACTGTACTATATATATATATATATATATATATATATATATATATATATATATATATATATATATATTTATACCGTATATCTAGAGGTTTCAAACCTATTATTTTAAATAATGAACAGAAAAATAAACAGACCTACAGGAAATGCAATCAGGGCCAGATGTAATGTCATCACACCGAAGTGATATGTTTTCTCAGTTAGCCTACAAGCCTGGTTGCAAAAGTTACTATTTATTCCCAATCAATATAAATGGGAACAACCATTTACAGAAAGTTGGCAGTGATAAAATAGTCATTTACAATCTTTTTTATATAAAATACTGACGTTTACTCCACTGTTTTTGGGGAATTTGACCAAAAAAGAGTATATTGTTGTGTAATTCAAATGTTTTACATTTATTGTAAAAGTGAGTTAAAGGGGAACACCACCTACATAATAAATTCCAATATGTTATTTTTATTTTTATTTGGCATAGGAAAGTTAATTCAATATTTGTGAACATAAGCTACTCTCTCTTGATTCCAAATAACAGAAAAATAAGTCTCAAACTTGATGTGATGTCATTAAGTATAAAGTCTGGAGCTACTGACAGTGAATGGGAGACTGATTTTGTGGACCCACATAATATTTGTTTTCTTTTTATAACCAAATGAGCTTTATTCTATTGTACTGTTCTCAGTTCTAAAACTGAAAATGTACTGATATACCAAGAACATTCTCTTTCCCAATTCTTTGAGTACACTTGACGTCACAAATTTGAGTTTAGCACCCTAGTTTTTGGATTTGGGAGAGAGTTGTTCAGGTTAACTAATATTTTTTTTACTGTAATAGACCATAGGAATGTTTGTAACATGTATGAATTTTGATAATGGCCGTAGTTCCCTTTTTAAATGTGTTTCTGCACAAGACACTAAAACAAACTCCTGCACGTTTATTACAGTTAATGTGTTGATTCTGATACAGGTATAAATTAAACTTTCACAGCTGAAAAAATCATCACACTGTAAATAAAGCATGAAAGCCAACATACTGTACTACTGTCTGCAGCATCTCATTAACATGCTCATTACTGTTCACCTCAGTGCGCCTCATTGTCCACAAGAGGTCAGACATTAACAGCAGAAGTCATAAAGAGTGCACTAAATAGCCTACCCCTGCATCTTAAAGCCAAACGCAGTAGCTGCAAGTCGAGGCCAGGGTGCAGAGCTTTTTCATTTTATTTATTTTTTATCTCAGTTTTATTGTGTAATCAACATTTTGAGTTTCCTCGTTAAAAACAATCATATGTGAAGCAGTGGGCACCGGTCATTGACATCTATACCGTTTTGTGTTATCAGCAAGTTCAGTGTTGGATCATTTTTTTTTAAATTTGCAATTTTTTTTAGATATTCTCCCCATGCATTGTTTTCAGTGCAGGGGTATATTATTGTTTACTTTTCATAAAGTATATAGTGGGCTACTTGACTGAGAAGTGGTTGTCACGCCTTCTCTGTTTAAGGAGGCTGGTTCATATCGTCACTCAATCCCGTGCTTCGGATACAAACGCTTGGCCTGCACTGAAGATGTATTTTATAGTAGTTGCGCAACTCAACAGTTCACACAGAACTATGGGAACCGGGTGGGAAGTAGTGCTTTTCTGCCTTGTTCTGATGATTTAATGGCAAAAGAAGAACTTCATATTGTTCTGTGGTGGTTCTAACCTCCGCTGTAGTTGCGTTTATTTTATGTTTTACTTTTTTTTTTTTTTCATGAAACCTGGGGATATTTGAGCTTGGTCATAAAAGGAAGTGTGCAGTCGTGGTTCGGTGGATTGACATCTCAAGTAGGAATGGCCACTGCAAGGCTTGATTACGTTGCTCCGTGGTGGACATACTGGCTGCACAATTTCCCTCACTTCAATTTCTTTTTCCAGTCGGTCGACAACACTTTCACACCGGAGGAAGCGAGCTATCAGCAGGTTGGTAACTGTACTTGCGCGTAAAAGCGCACGTAGTTTCAGAAGAATTTCACCAGAAAACCAGAGCTCCTGTGGTCCACTGACAATATTAAACAACATATTGTATTAAATTGAACATTTAAACAAAAAGTAGTTTTAGACAAACCGTTGTGTTATGCATCAGTGTAGCTCTCTGTGTTGGTCCCAATGTCAGGAAGTAAGAGCCAATCCTGTACTGCAGTTCTCACATGACACATGACCTGTATTAACTGGGCTATGAAATAGTTCTGGTAGTAAACAACATGTACTGTATATGTCTTTATCCATGTAAGTGTGTACCTACTGCTGAAAATACAGTACACAACAAATCCTTTGTTTTTACACAAGCTGAACACAGCTTCATACCGAGCTAACAATTTTTGGTTCCCAGAACGTTCTGGGAACGTTCGTTTTTGGTTGCGCGAACGTTCCCTGAAGGTTAGGTTTGGTTGTGTTTTGGTTGTGTTTTCGTTATTATGGAAAGTTGGTTGAACGTTCTGGGAACGTTCGTTTTTGGTTACATCGAACGTTCTCCGAACGTTCCCCTTACGTTGCAACCTTCAGGGAACGTTCCCCTAACGTTCTTTTTTACATTCCCCTAACCTTTAACAAACTTTAATAACAATGATACTAATTTTATTATTACTTTAAACCGTCTGCATGAGCAGGAATGAATTATTATATATTAGCAGGAATGAATGAACAGGCAAACTTGATTGGATTTAAAACTTTAATTAACAATATACAAAGAATAATAAAAAAAATACAAAATAGATAAGGATGTAGAGTGCAAAGTAATAGTGCAAATGTATTTTGCAAAATGCATATTGGAATGATAAAGTATGTAATGTGTAGGTGAATGGCCAAAGTGGGGATGAGCCCACTTATCAGCAGTTCAGGAGAGTGATGGCAGAGGGAAAGAAGCTGTTCTTGTGTCTGGTTGTTTTTGTGTGCAGGGATCTGTATCACGTGCCAGAGGGGAGGAGGCAGGAGGATGGCAGCAGTGTAGAAGATGGCCAACAGCTCTTGCTTCCGCAAAAAAATTAAAAAAATAGAGCTCCATGGTTTTGAAGGCTCAGTCCTTCTCAGCTGACCTAAAAAGAAAGAAACAAAAGTTTGATATGTCATACTAAGAATAAACACATTAACAAAAGCAAGACAAATTGCCTGACTAACAACCCTGTTTTTATTCTGATCACAAATATTGATAGTTTTTGATTATTATGATTATTATTAACATCACAGAAGAATTTCAATTTACCGTCTGTGTGGGGCAAACTTCCAATCAAGTCCTCCACGTCTGCTGCAGGCAGCGCGGGGAAGTTTTTCTGGGAGACCGCTAGAGTAGAAGTCAAAATGAAGCAACGTTACAAGTCAAATTAAAACCTCTTATTAGCCCAGCTAAGCATAATACTGATGTGAACAATAAAATAACACCTGCCTGTTATAACCCTGCAGATAGTCAGGTCCTGGAAGGCCTTCTTTCCCTTTCTGCCCCGCAGGATATACAGTTTTAGAACATCATTGTTTGCGACTCGCCGTAGCATGCGACGGATGGCAGTACCTCCGGTCGAACCTCCGGGCTTGTCAGGAAAAAGTGCATGAAATAGAGTTGTGGTATATACCACAACTCTATTTCATGCACTTTTCGTGACTGCTCATTCTAACACTACAAACAAACAACACATTCCCTGTAAGAGATTGTTGAGTTTTGCTCTTTTCCCAATCCATTTTGTTTTAAAGGGGAAATTGAATTGTATGAGACATATTTTTCCCAGTGTAAAACGATTCTTTTTTTTTTAATTAAGTATTTCAATTTCCCCAGAGTGCATTTATGGCGATCCATTTGAGGCCATGCAAATGTCCCAAACTGCCATGTTTATTGATGGGGACTGACTGTGGGGCGCCAGAGCGAGTCATTATGAATAAAATAGGCTGTGTGATTGGAAAAAAAAATATGGGATGTTCATGCTCGGTTGTTGTCATAGATTTCCATCTGCAATAAATCACTTGATTATTATCGTTCTATGCCTTTATGTTATGGACTTTGCTTTCTTCCCTTTTGTCTGTTGACTTGGTTTGTTGTTTTTCCACAAAGAACTTTTTATATAGAAAAGGATTTATTTTCACACAGTGTATTGCAATACAAATAAGGCACATTATATCACATCAGCATAGTTTGACAGGTGTCAATTTAATTACAAATCACTAATGAAGTTCATGTGAGCCAAATTATTAACAATGCATTTTTTTTTCAACAAAATAAAAGCTTTGTGTTAATTTGTTGCGTGATAGATAATACTGTTTCCAAGTTAGAAAAATTGTGGACATATTGGTTTACTGTACGAGGATAACATTGCATACTGATCTCATTTTCACCTTGGAAAGACTTACTACACCCATTATCGTCTGAGCTATATTTAAAAACAATCCTCCCCACGGAATGAGTTTATTCATGTTTGTATGTGTCTTTGTGTAAGTGCGCATCCATGTGGCACTGCCTCAGGCCATTTATGAATATTAAAGCCATTATGCAAGTGTGAAAGTAAACTTGCATGAAACATCATTTTGAGTTTCCTCGTTAAAAACAATCATATGTGAAGCAGTGGGCACCGGTCATTGACATCTATACCGTTTTGTGTTATCAGCAAGTTCAGTGTTGGATCATTTTTTTTTAAATTTGCAATTTTTTTTAGATATTCTCCCCATGCATTGTTTTCAGTGCAGGGGTATATTATTGTTTACTTTTCATAAAGTATATAGTGGGCTACTTGACTGAGAAGTGGTTGTCACGCCTTCTCTGTTTAAGGAGGCTGGTTCATATCGTCACTCAATCCCGTGCTTCGGATACAAACGCTTGGCCTGCACTGAAGATGTATTTTATAGTAGTTGCGCAACTCAACAGTTCACACAGAACTATGGGAACCGGGTGGGAAGTAGTGCTTTTCTGCCTTGTTCTGATGATTTAATGGCAAAAGAAGAACTTCATATTGTTCTGTGGTGGTTCTAACCTCCGCTGTAGTTGCGTTTATTTTATGTTTTATTTTTTTTTTTCATGAAACCTGGGGATATTTGAGCTTGGTCATAAAAGGAAGTGTGCAGTCGTGGTTCGGTGGATTGACATCTCAAGTAGGAATGGCCACTGCAAGGCTTGATTACGTTGCTCCGTGGTGGACATACTGGCTGCACAATTTCCCTCACTTCAATTTCTTTTTCCAGTCGGTCGACAACACTTTCACACCGGAGGAAGCGAGCTATCAGCAGGTTGGTAACTGTACTTGCGCGTAAAAGCGCACGTAGTTTCAGAAGAATTTCACCAGAAAACCAGAGCTCCTGTGGTCCACTGACAATATTAAACAACATATTGTATTAAATTGAACATTTAAACAAAAAGTAGTTTTAGACAAACCGTTGTGTTATGCATCAGTGTAGCTCTCTGTGTTGGTCCCAATGTCAGGAAGTAAGAGCCAATCCTGTACTGCAGTTCTCACATGACACATGATCTGTATTAACTGGGCTATGAAATAGTTCTGGTAGTAAACAACATGTACTGTATATGTCTTTATCCATGTAAGTGTGTACCTACTGCTGAAAATACAGTACACAACAAATCCTTTGTTTTTACACAAGCTGAACACAGCTTCATACCGAGCTAACAATTTTTGGTTCCCAGAACGTTCTGGGAACGTTCGTTTTTGGTTGCGCGAACGTTCCCTGAAGGTTAGGTTTGGTTGTGTTTTGGTTGTGTTTTCGTTATTATGGAAAGTTGGTTGAACGTTCTGGGAACGTTCGTTTTTGGTTACATCGAACGTTCTCCGAACGTTCCCCTTACGTTGCAACCTTCAGGGAACGTTCCCCTAACGTTCTTTTTTACATTCCCCTAACCTTTAACAAACTTTAATAACAATGATACTAATTTTATTATTACTTTAAACCGTCTGCATGAGCAGGAATGAATTATTATATATTAGCAGGAATGAATGAACAGGCAAACTTGATTGGATTTAAAACTTTAATTAACAATATACAAAGAATAATAAAAAAAATACAAAATAGATAAGGATGTAGAGTGCAAAGTAATAGTGCAAATGTATTGTGCAAAATGCATATTGGAATGATAAAGTATGTAATGTGTAGGTGAATGGCCAAAGTGGGGATGAGCCCACTTATCAGCAGTTCAGGAGAGTGATGGCAGAGGGAAAGAAGCTGTTCTTGTGTCTGGTTGTTTTTGTGTGCAGGGATCTGTATCACGTGCCAGAGGGGGGAGGCAGGAGGATGGCAGCAGTGTAGAAGATGGCCAACAGCTCTTGCTTCGCGCAAAAAATTTAAAAAATAGAGCTCCATGGTTTTGAAGGCTCAGTCCTTCTCAGCTGACCTAAAAAGAAAGAAACAAAAGTTTGATATGTCATACTAAGAATAAACACATTAACAAAAGCAAGACAAATTGCCTGACTAACAACCCTGTTTTTATTCTGATCACAAATATTGATAGTTTTTGATTATTATGATTATTATTAACATCACAGAAGAATTTCAATTTACCGTCTGTGTGGGGCAAACTTCCAATCAAGTCCTCCACGTCTGCTGCAGGCAGCGCGGGGAAGTTTTTCTGGGAGACCGCTAGAGTAGAAGTCAAAATGAAGCAACGTTACAAGTCAAATTAAAACCTCTTATTAGCCAAGCTAAGCATAATACTGATGTGAACAATAAAATAACACCTGCCTGTTATAACCCTGCAGATAGTCAGGTCCTGGAAGGCCTTCTTTCCCTTTCTGCCCCGCAGGATATACAGTTTTAGAACATCATTGTTTGCGACTCGCCGTAGCATGCGACGGATGGCAGTACCTCCGGTCGAACCTCCGGGCTTGTCAGGAAAAAGTGCATGAAATAGAGTTGTGGTATATACCACAACTCTATTTCATGCACTTTTTCGTGACTGCTCATTCTAACACTACAAACAAACAACACATTCCCTGTAAGAGATTGTTGAGTTTTGCTCTTTTCCCAATCCATTTTGTTTTTAAGGGGAAATTGAATTGTATGAGACATATTTTTCCCAGTGTAAAACGATTCTTTTTTTCTTCTTTTTTTTAATTAAGTATTTCAATTTCCCCAGAGTGCATTTATGGCGATCCATTTGAGGCCATGCAAATGTCCCAAACTGCCATGTTTATTGATGGGGACTGACTGTGGGCAGCAGGGCCAGAGTCATTATGAATAAAATAGGCTGTGTGATTGGAAAAAAAATAAAATATGGGATGTTCATGCTCGGTTGTTGTCATAGATTTCCATCTGCAATAAATCACTTGATTATTATCGTTCTATGCCTTTATGTTATGGACTTTGCTTTCTTCCCTTTTGTCTGTTGACTTGGTTTGTTGTTTTTCCACAAAGAACTTTTTATATAGAAAAGGATTTATTTTCACACAGTGTATTGCAATACAAATAAGGCACATTATATCACATCAGCATAGTTTGACAGGTGTCAATTTAATTACAAATCACTAATGAAGTTCATGTGAGCCAAATTATTAACAATGCATTTTTTTTTCAACAAAATAAAAGCTTTGTGTTAATTTGTTGCGTGATAGATAATACTGTTTCCAAATCTAAGTTAGAAAAATTGTGGACATATTGGTTTACTGTACGAGGATAACATTGCATACTGATCTCATTTTCACCTTGGAAAGACTTACTACACCCATTATCGTCTGAGCTATATTTAAAAACAATCCTCCCCACGGAATGAGTTTATTCATGTTTGTATGTGTCTTTGTGTAAGTGCGCATCCATGTGGCACTGCCTCAGGCCATTTATGAATATTAAAGCCATTATGGAAGTGTGAAAGTAAACTTGCATGAAACATTGTTTTATCATTTAAGTTTAAGTTTTGAGCTGATACTCTGCTCACTTGACTCCTCTGTAAACTGAAGACTACTGTTGTATGAAATTACATGGTGTATGGTAAAGACTTGAAAAGGTCGGAGAGATGCCATGTGTCCGGTCTACATGTAGCCTTTATTATTTGTTATTGATCATTCTGATGATATGACTTTCAGCCTATACTCTCTTAAGACAATCATGGTCTTGTTCTGAGGACACTATATTTGAAGCATTTTCTGTCTCCATGATCAGAAAGAAATTACTTGGTTTGCCTTACTTCTAGGTTTTGTCATTTTGTGGGTTTTCTCTTATTATTGTACAATAATATTAACTTTAGCTATCAATCCATCAGTGTTGTAGTGCATTATCTTATACTTGTTTGAGTGCTTTCAGAAGTTTGTGTCCCTTTCTCTCCATGTATCTAGGTCCATGTGGGTCATTGAATCCCAGCTGTGTCACACTAGCTCAGTTGAGCACCAGTCAGTGAGGAGTGAAGAGTGCCATGGTGGTGTCCCAAAGACTGTTGGTAGTCTATAGGGCTCACACAGCGCCTCAAGCCTGAAAATAACTCATGTTCTTTACATGACATGCTCGACCTTTGTGTTTTGAGGAAAGTAGAAAGTGGAGAGCAGCTACAGACACTTGTCCTAAGACTTGTTGTTTCCTGTTTAATTACATTAGACAGGCATACATATGTAAACCTACTTTATACAAAAATCCTTTTGGGAAGATAAAAGATCAATCACCTTCTGCTCAATGACTGCATATACTGTAGTTGTTTTCTGTCTCTCTGTTTCTCCTCGCTCTCATGCATCCTTTGTCTTGTTATGGCTTTGCAGCCAGTGGAAACTGAAGTGCCTGCATGTCTAATTACAAAACAATGGATTGGAAAATTAGATGAGCGAGTGGAACTAGCAGTATTGTGCGTATGAAGGGCCTGAACTAAGTTATAGTGACAGGAAATCTAACTAGGTTTGAAACCAGAGTAGACATCATACACACTATGAATCTTGGCTCATCCACAGTGTCCTCAAAAACCAATGATTAGCAACCTCAGGTTGAATGTCTTCTATCATTTCTAATTGAAATCCACTGATGGCTAACCTACCTGATTAGTGAAACTAAGGGCAAAATAGGGCTCAGCACAACATAACTTGAAACAGAGTTTTAACAATGGACTATGCATAGAATATGCAAAAGAATATGATTTAAATTCTGTCCCAGTGTCAATGTCATCCAAATGGAATAATTAGTCAGACATTGTAGTCAATGACTAGCTCTGCTTACTCAGGCAGACCCAGACTTTCTGAACTTGTGAGCACTAAAAGTTGAGTGCAAATTATTTGCAAGTAAAATCAAGGTCATGCTCTTCTCTTGTCTTTAAACCAACCTAAAGCTTAATGTGTTGAGTCTGAACCCACAGTTCCTAGAGATGATCAACGCTACTAAGCTTCTAAACTAAATGGCCATATGACGTCTGTAAGAAAACAAACCGGATTGTATACTGATTGGTGTAAAGCAATAACTATTCTGATAATCTGATGCAAATAAACAATGCTATTTTCCCTGCCTTGGAGAATACTGCCAACTTTGTATTTCTTTGCTCACTTTGTAGTGTGTGTCATATGGCCACTCACTATGTAGTGAGTAAAGTAACATCTTTGCAGAGAATAAAATGAATCCAATGGGATTTATCATAAAATAGTCTAAGTACAGAGTGTTGCGTGTCCAAACCGCATTTTTTACATTCTCTACATCAGTGTTTCTCTCCATCCTTCAGGCTTTACAAATTTTGTACACTCAGAAATCACAAGACTTAATGAAAGCCATTGTGTCACATGATTCTCCCCTACCGCAGCCTTGGATAATTTCTGTTTTCCTCTTACAGTCCAAGTTCTGCTGTGGCAGAAAAATCTGCATTCTCTGTGGGCTTTCTTCGCCCCATGACCTCAAACTTCTATGTTTCTATTCCCTTTGCTGTAGGCAGCAGTCAGCAGTGATGATGTTGATCAATGTATGAGGTAGCTGCATGCTAGCCTCAACAATATCTTTACACATGATGTTGTTTGATACTGGTGTGTTGTTTTCACTCAGGCTGGCAACATTTCAGGTGACGGGGTCACACAGCCTGACTTCTCAAGACCACACATAACAGCTGTCTGCCTCTTGAAAGATATTTGTAGATATCATCTGCTGAAAGATTCTTAGTCATGCCTTTAACTGATGGAATGCTTTTCCTCTTTTCTCTCTCCACTCTCCTGCCCCAGTCTCTGATATTTCTAGCATGTGTTGGTGCAGTGGGTCTGGGTCTGAGCCTGCTGGTTCTGACAGTATACCTGGTCTGCTTGTGTTGCTGCCGCAGGGACTTAGATGAAGACACCAAAAGACCTGATACCTGCTGCCTCACTTGGTCTGCTGTCATCACAGGCCTCATTATATGGTAAGTCTTAATGGTCAAACAATACCATCGAGTTTCTTGTTGTGATAATCGACTCACAGATACTAATGTTGGATCAGTATGCGAGGCTAAGTTGAACAAAGCTTTGTACTGTCAAAGGTAATGGTGCTCAAATTTATATATGAGTCAAATGACTTGGCTCTATCTGCTGTTTATTCCATACAAAGTTTTAAGTATGGTAGGTTATAACAAAGTGTGGTGTGTTAATGTGCGGCTTAACTACCTGCTTTTAACAGAGTTTCAACTCTTTCTTTCTGAAGAACACAAATAATAAGTTAAGTTGCTGTATTTTTGACAAACCACATCATCAGCAGGGCCCCCGATCAGCTGACAGCTAGACGATCAGACTGCTAATTCCCTCAGCTGACTCTTTAGCTTACTACGCCGCCAAAACTTTGACTGCTGTTTGCTCAGCTTGGTCCATTGAAATGCTCTACCAAATTACAGTATAATGCTGCAGCCTTAGATTTGGCCTTTTAATACTGTGCTTTTATATCATATTGTCTTGTGCTTTCTCCATTGATAATTTGACATACTCTACCAACATCACACTGAATCATATATATGTATCATTAAAAAAAAAACACTATCATATTGCCTGAGGTTGAAATAATAATACATTTTATTTATATAGCACTTTACATGGTACTCAAAGACACTTTACAGTAAAACCAGTACATTTAGCACATTAAAAACAGATGAAGCAATAAAAATCAACACATAAAACAAACAGATCAAAGGTCCCATGGCATGAACATTTCACTTTGTGAGGTTTTTTAACATTAATATGCGTTCCCCCAGCCTGCCTATGGTCTCGCTGTGGCTAGAAATGGCGATAGGTATAAACCGAGCCCTGGGTATCCTGCTCTGCCTTTTGAGAAAATGAAAGCTCAGATGGGCCGATCTGGAATCTTCTCCTTATGAGGTCATAAGGAGCAAGGTTACCTCCCCTTTCTCTGCTTTGCCCGCCCAGAGAATTTGGCCCACCCATGAGAGAGAGACTTCATGGCTTTCAAACGAGCAAAGTGGCAGTTGGTCAAGGGTATGGGTAGGGAGTTCCAGAGGGAGGGGGCTGCCATGGCTTGGTCCTGAGTGGTGGGGAGAGGAGGTTTGCGTCAGAGGAGCGGAGGTTACGGGGGAGATTGTGGTGGTGGAGCAGGTCTGCAAAGTAGGTTCTGTATTCTGTTAGTATCTTGATTGCACTGCCAATTTATGTAAGCATGAACAAACAAGGAGCTTTTCATAAAAACATCCAGAGCCACGTTGCCAGACATAATTGTACTTTTGTTTATGATTTAATATACTTTGAGAAAAATGATCCTGTCTGAAATGAAGAACAAATGAGTCTTTAAAAAGGCTTGATTGAATTTGCGTACATATCCGCTCAAACTTGTGACGTGTTGAGTTTTAACTTTGTTAGCTTTCTGTGTCCATACCAAGCCACTGCTGCAGCACACAAGGCCTGTTATGTCGTTACCGGTAAGTGACGGCATGATGCTGTTTAGCATAGACGCTCTGTTATCTAGTCTCTACCCAGAGCTTTCATCTTTCTCTGTAGAAGTTTGTTATAAGGGACATTATTATAGCTCTCATTATTTATCAGCTCAACAAATTATAAAAACAATCTACTGCTACTATTGTAGCAAAATGTGCTGCCACCGTGGGTTAACCTCAGCACAGACCACAGCAGACAGACAATTTACAGGCCAATAGTATTTATTTTCTCTGACTGCTCACACTTAACTCAACTTTACAACTATAAACCGTGCACCTCCAATGGCTCGGCTACTGCATATAAAGGGAGAGCAATTAGCACAGCAACGAACAGTGAGACAATCAACTCACCTGGCACTGCTCTCCTGCTCTATCCACACACCTCTCTCCACTGCAGCTGATTGCAGACCACGCCCACCTCCACAACTATACATAGCATCCAATTAGATAATCTAGCCAGAAATTAGTAGACAGTCTTTACGTTACAGGTTAGGTTTTATTTTAAGTTGTGCATGCTCCCCTCTCAAAATAAGTTTACTTGACTCAAAAAAATCTCTCAAAAAGGGTTGGGTTTTAGGTCTACTTCTTTTCTGTCTTTACATGCTCACATCGGGAAGAATCATCTAAACTCATACCCTCTTTTTTTTCCCTCTCCGTTCCCAAAATCAAGCCAATATAACTCAATTACAAAACAGTCTCCAAGACATACAATACAAGACCTGTCCTTGTTTAGGATCATAGTGGCCTGAGGTTAAGTAATTAGCAAGGTCAAAGAAACAAGACAAATCACCCCTATACTTACACTGGCTCCCCGTTCATTGTAGGATACATTTCAAAATCCTTCTAATTGTCTACAAATCTTTCCATGGTCTATCCCCTACATATCTCTCAGAACTCATCAGCCCTTACAACACCACCAGACCCCTCAGATCCACCCACAATGGCATGTTGACTGTGCCCCATGCATGGAAACAAAAAAAGGCCTGGGGACAGGACTTTTTCTTTAGCAACTCCTTGGCTCTGAAATATCCTGCCAGAGGCAATTAGATGAGTCGGTTTATGCTTTTAAGATGCACCTTAACAAACACTTTTTGTTCTCTGTTTTAACTGTTTAACCTTATTTTCTGTTTTTATATTTCATTGGATTTAAATTAATTTTTTTCAATTTCCATTTCAATGTGTTTTATTTCCACAACACATACTTGTCTTTATGCTTGTATACATATATGTATGTCTTTGTGAAACACTTTGTTCTATATAAATGAAATAAACTTGAAACAGCATTTTGGGTTGAGATTATGAAGTTGTTCCTTTTTGACATGTTTTTAATGTTTGATACCTATTGACTGGCATTATTACTGATGGAAGTTTTAAGTTGTAGCTAGCAGCATGATTGAAAATGTGCTTCTTACACATTTTTGATGGCTTTTATGCTCGACAGGAACAAAGACAGCTTGTACAGAAACACAAAGAGATGCATATAAAACAGAAATTATCTTGCACACAACTGTACATACTTTAGTTTTTTGTTATGCTGAACCATGGGATTTCTATAGCTAAAATTGTGTAGAACTGTCATTTAAGAAATATCTAATTGTTCATCGTGATTACCCCATTCATTTATTCCAGTTTTCAATTCAGCATTAAACTCCAGAAGAAGTACATCTCCGCTGCATTGCAGAACTCAAATAGAAAAAGGATTTAAGAGCTGCTGCACCTCTCTAGATCATTATTTCTGACCCCAGGAGAATGAATGGGGGTAAATTAAGGTTAAAGATAGCAAACAAATCTAATAGTCTAAAAATCCTTTCTGCCTGTGTCAGTTTCTGTTAAACCTTATACAATTTATTATAGCAGCAATACACTAGTCTCCACAGAATCAAGGCATTTATCTGTTATTACCTGTTCATCCAGTGGGGCCATTTATTGTGCTCACATGTTTTGAATACTAAGATGCAATTGTCCAGTCATAACACGCTCTGTGAAGTGATCTATCCTTGGAGGAACAAAGGCACTAAATATCCTGGAATCCATACATGCTCTAGTCCTATTGTTTATTGTGTTGCTAACACATCCAGCTGCAGACAGCCTTTTTTCAGCCACAAAAATACTAATGCTTCTCTGGAGGCTAAACCCATGATGTCCTGTGTCATTACATTACTGTTGTTGGTGGGTCATTGTTGCTAGCATGTCACTAGGTTTGCTACAGGGTTGATGAAGAGCTCATTGTGCAGGTCAACGCAGATCAACTGAAACAAAAAGGTCTTAAAGTGATGGTTCGGAGTAATTTACCTTAGGGTCCTTTGCACCATGACCTCGAGCCAAACACCCCCCCAGAAGCTTTTTTCACCTGGGTCTTACATTGGGCGAGTTAGCGTTTGTAGCGTTAGCCGCTGAATAGCTTAGCGCAGGGGCTAATGGACCCACGTTTGTATCTCGTAAATGACCCCACTAATAATGCCCGAAATGATACCAAAGGTCTACACTAGTACAGATAGGTTATGCACTCATAAAACGATGGATTGGAAAGTTTGTAAGTACACCAGAAGTTTATGAACACTTGCCTGCTCTCTTTCGCTCTCTGTTGCTGCTGCTGCTACCTGCAGTTAGACGAGTGCTTAGGGCTGTCTACAAATTACTACACCGAAAAGAGATACAACAAAAATATGTATTAATTTAATAATTAAATAAGGTAATGTCTCCAAACTTACCTCAATTATTACTTGTCTCCTGCTAGTTATATTACAGCACTTACTTTAAAAAATAAGTTAAATTAAAAAATATTTTTGTTGCATCTCTTTTCGGTGTTGTAATTTGTAGACGTCCCTAAGCACTCGTCTTACAGCAGCAACAACAACAGCAGAGAGCAGAAGCCAGCAGGCAAGTGTTATTTACATAAACGTCTGGTGTACTTACAAACTTTCCAATCCATCGTTTTATGAGTGCATAACCTATATATACTAGTGTAGACCTTTGGTATCATTTCGGGCATTATTAGTGGGGTCATTTAAGAGATACAAACGTGGGTCCATTAGCCCCGCGCTTCTGGGGAGGTGTTTGGCTCGAGGTCATGGTGCAAAGGACCCTAGGGTAAATTACTCTTAACCATCACTTTAAAAAGAGTAAAGCAAATTTTCTTTTACAGCTGAATGAAGTATTTTAACCACAGCTACTCATTTTTTTGTTGTAAAGATTACTGTAATTGAATATTTCTTTGCTCAGACTTTTTTGAAGAACGAGTGAATGCCCTCAGTGCCCCTAAGCATAACCAGATTAATCTAGTTTAATAGATGAGACACATGCAATTGTTACATGCAATGGTTTTCATTTTGCTTACAAGGTTACTGTGACAGGATGCTAATAGGCACAAAAGAAAATGCACACCTTATGCACATAGGCACTCAGTGACATATCACACACCCTGACAGGATGTATTCAATTCAAAAAATAAAACTCCACATCTTCTCTTTGCACTTAACTAACTTAACTAATCTTTGTCTGGCTGCGGAGGATGATGGTGTTAACCTGGCCATGTGTCTACTTGGCTATTGTATGATTTTTGTAATTTTGCAGCACAGATGGTGTTAAAAGTCCTCAACATATGAGTCACTGTGAGTGTAAACTAGAAGTTAGTTTCCTTTTTGTGTTTGTGTGTACATATTGTATCCCTGAGCAACAGCAATCCCACTCTGACTTCCTGCTATCTGAAACTTGATTGATGAGCTCCATGAGCTATGGAAAATGCCCCTAAATGCAGTTGAACGTGTTAGTAACCTGCAACCTTTGCATAGAGTTGCCTTAATGCAATCAAATATTATGAAATTGTATCATTGCTCATGTCACTGTGGACTGCTAGAAGTAGGGGTACACTGACTCTGGAATGTCTTCCCTTTGGGAAATTATGAGTAACATTTCTTTGTCTTCTTACTTGTCTTTTAATAACCACATGCTGTCCCTTATCAAGAAGTACCATGATAAAACAAACAGGGTATTAATTATGTTTATTTATTCATTAAATCTGAATCTCTCTTTTTTCACAGTTCTGCTGTAGGAGTGGGTTTCTATGGAAACAGTGAGACCAACGATGGGGTGTACCAGCTGACCTACTCGCTCTACAATGCCAATCACACATTGGGTGGCCTCAACAATCTGGTGAGAGAAGCTTGCCAAGCTCTCTTCAATATACACTTGTATCAGCATCATAAATATTAGATGTGGTCACTGAAATTATTTTTATTTACTTCAGTTACAATTTAAGAATTTTCCAGTTGAATTAGTGCGAGATAACCAGGCAATACATATGTCAGTGTTGTTAATAACATTGGTAACATTGCTTGTCCCATGATTCATACTGTATATTGTGGCTTTTTTCAATTACCAAGATTTTTGATTAGCCATGACCCTTTTCATGGCTTACTCTACTTGGCAACAACAATTTAGACACCATGACCCCTCCTCTATTAATGGGGTGTTTATTTGTCTCAAAGCTACTGTAGCACCTCACTGCGGGGGGCCTGTATCCGCTTTTTGTCTCAGTGAAGGAATTGAGGTGACTGCTGCCTCAGGATTTGTTAATGGGTATTCTTTCTACACAACTCCTGACCTGCATTCAGGGAAGTTATTTGGGAGGCTTAGGGGGGGGGCAGGGTAGTCCAACAAGACCTTGAGAGAAGCAATAATCTCAATGAGGAAGAAGAGGATTAACTCCATCTGCAGTGTTAAGCCTCTCCTCATCACTCTGTCTTTGTGTGTGTGTGTGTGTGTGTGTGTGTGTGTGTGTGTGTGTGTGTGTGTGTGTGTGTGTGTGTGTGTGTGTGTGTGTGTGTGTGTGTGTGTGTGTGTGTGTGTGGGGCCATGTGACTATCACACACTGTAAGGCCTCATATGCAAACATATTGCATTCATGTATGGACACAAACAGATCTGTGTACACTCTGTCATTGTGTACGCTGAGATTTAGATTTAATCCATTTGTAGCTCACACATTGATTTGTGTTAAACATGATGGATAAAGGGATACTTATAAATTAAATAAATACTAAGTTGCCAGTTCATTATATCCCTGCAATAAATCCTACAATCATGAAGGTTTTTGTTGAAAACGGTGTGGTGTGTGGTGATTTAAGTTTATGGTCATTTTGGAAGCTCTATTACGCTCCTCTCATTGATATAAATTGAGTGGATAAAATATTAGAAATATCTCTCAGTATAATTCAGTGTAACTTTATTCATCAGCATCGCAAACTATTGCCACCAAAATTACCCTAACGGTGAATCAACACCTCTCTAAAGCAGGTTCAGTTGTATTGGACTGCATTAGTTTCAGCTTGGTGTGACAAATAACCTGGAAAAGTGGTGTAGTTTGCAGTACAGCATTTTCTTTGTGCTGTAGGAAGTTAACAGGATTCAGCTCTGATGAATTCACATCCTTGCTACTGACTTTCACTGCTGTATCTTGGTATTGATTTGATCCTGTAGCATGGTGTATACCATGGCTGCATGGGAAACATGTATGCTCCCCAGGGAAATGAAGGCCTTCTCACTTGCAAGATCATAGCTTGATCTAATGTACTTCACTTACAGAGCTGATGAGCTGGTCGGCTGCCCATCCCATAAATCTTAAACTGCTTTAGTCTTGTCCACTTCTCCACTGATATGTACTGGTTTACCAAATCCTTTCTTTTTCTTTCTTGTGTGTTTCTATTAAGTTTGTTCATAAGTAATCACTTTTAGTGACAGTAGTTTTCTATACCTTAATGCCTTAAATAGGCTATATTTCCTTTGTGGTATTTTACACACTGTGTTGATATCAAATTTGTCCAGTAAAGTACATAAGCACAAAAGTGACCATTTACAAGGCTCCTGGAGGTTAGTGATTTACACCAGGAGCTGTTGGCACTACTAATGGCTAAGGCTATGGTTAAGGCTCTTCTTATCATAAAATATGCACTCTCACACAATGCGAGGGATCATCATGTGTCATAGAGGGGAATGATTTGACCAGGAGGACCATTCTATCTCTTGCTATTGAAGGTTTTTTTTGATTGTTTGCAGGCATCCTTTATTAGAGCGTTACTTCCGGTGCTCACAATATTAAGAGCTTGTCCGTACTGCCCCGAAATCACATCGATCAATGACACTATATCAGAATGTGTGCTTCCAATTTAGTGCCACAGTTACACTTTTATATGTAGCTCTTCCTCTTTGGAAGTGAAAGCTGTCTTGTGATTCTTGGAACAAAATGATTACTGCACCATACATCAGTTCCCCTGAATATCTCTTCTCAGTGTCCTCTTTCTTAAAGTATTACCTTGCTTGACTTTAAACTGCTGCGATAATATTATATATATATATATAATATTATCGCAGCAGTTTAACAATCAATATATATATATATATATATATATATATATATATATATATATATATATATATATATAGTATATTGTTTTGTTATTGTCACATTTAATGCGAAATCTAAGATACATAAAATCACTGAAGGCAGAACAGTTCAGTTGCATGTGACTTGGCACTTGGAGTGCTGCTGCTGTGAGCCATAAATCAGTCTGTTTCATTTAACAGGTGTGTCCAATATGGAGAAGCCTCCTTGTGACCCGCTTTTAGTGAAAGTGAGCTTTAATCCATTTAAAAAGAAGACGGGACGGTCCAGATTAGGGAAATGTGGATCACCCATAGCAGCTAGCTGATAGATCCCATTTCTCACACTCAGGCATACTGGCTTGCAGATAAGATCCGGGGCGTTGTGAGAGATGATGAACATAGAGGTGGGGAGTGAGAGCAGTTTACTGGCAATCACATATCCCCCCTGCGAGTTTTGGAGTGGAGGATGGGCCTGTATCTTTGCCTCATCTCCACATGGATACTCTTTCCTGCTTACAAACCATTAGAAGCATCCCTTTAGACTCTCTCCAGAATTTAATCAAGAGTGTTTAAAATGTTACAGTGTCAAGGAGACTAAGATACATTTTTATCTTCTTTGTGGTGAGTCTTACTCACAATACTTGAGTGTGTTAAAGATGGGTGTAATGGCGGAAATATTATAGATAAAGAAAGTGGGACTGCTGCAAACCGCTTCAGATTAGAATACAGAAAGCAACATCTGTTCAGAATAAGTGGAGCCTCAGTGTAGTGTTAAATATATTTGTCTAGCAAAGTCATTGTGGTGTGGGTGGTTTGTCCTTTTTAAAACTAGGGTCCTCTTGCTAAATTCTTGTGGGATTAAGAGGTCCCTTTAGAACAACATTTTTCTAGACAGAAATTGTAGATGTTGTGTCTATTTAATCTAGAATCTCCAACTTTAAAGGATTAGTTACAAATTTTGGAAAATACACTTATTTTCTGGCTAAGAGTATGAGAAGATCAACACCATATCATATCTCTCTGTTAAATACAAGGCTACAGCCAGCATCCGGTTAGCCAGCCCAGTCTCATGGAAGTTCGTGTAAATGTGACGTTATTTGAATCTAGTGTTCACGGAGACGTTTTTGTCGTTTTTTACGTGGTGGACAACACGAAAATGAGAAGTAATGTATTTCAATGGGAAGCATATTTCGTTACCACAGCTCGAAATTGTAGGGAGTAATATAAAAAGCCGAAAATCCACGTAGGGAGGTTGGTCGGGGTGGTGGATGGGTCAAACAACACAGGACTTTCACCCGGGTGAGCAGGGATCGCGTCCCGTTTGCGGCGCTTTGTTTCCCGGGGATGGCGTCCCTGCGTGTGGCGTTTTGTCCCGCATGTTACTGTGGCGCGTCTCCCGGCGTTTAAGGCGCCCTTTCTCCGGCGTTTAAGGCGCCCTTTCTCCGTAAGTTTTTCCTAAACCCAACCTCCGCCATCCCGTTATTGTGGGCGTTTCCCGCGGCGCGGCCCGCGGCGGCCTCCGGCTTATGGGGCGACCTTTTCGGCCCCACCCGGCGTTTCCCTTCCCGCGAAAATAATGTGACATTTACACGTAAAAAATAACATGACAGTTACACGTAAAAAACGAGAAAAACGTCTCCGTGAATACGTATCAATAGATTAAGAATAACGTGTACATTTACACGAACTGCCGTGAGTCCGGGTTGCAGCGGTTGGGTTAGCTTAGCCAGGGCGTAGCTCAAACTTCTGGGCCCTGTAGAAAGGCATTTTCTATGGGCCCCTCCCTGCATCCACAGCTATCAATTCTAGCATCTTTTTGGGCCCTCCTCACATGAGGGCCCTGGGTACTCAGTCCCCTTTTCCCCCCAGTCCGACGCCCCTGAGCTTAGCACAAAGACAGAAAATGGGGGGGAAACAGCTAGTCTGGCTTAGTCTAAATGTAACAAGCACCTACCAGCACTTCTAAAGCTCACTAAATGACATGTTATATCTTGTTTCTTTAATCAGTATGAAAACATGAAAAAAGAGAATTCGTCATTTTACAGTGGGTCATGTGCCAGACTACTTCTTGGCTTTCAATCAGCAACCAGCAGTCTTACTGTTCAGAGCTGAGAAATAGTCTGGCTCAAAACCTCCTGTAAAATGAAAATTTCTCGTTTTTACATGTCTGTTTTTGTACGGAATAAAAATGTATTATTAATTAGTGAGCTTTAGAGGCTGATTTTGTTTTTACAATTGGACTGAGCCATGCTAGCAATTTCCCCCTGTTTCTAGCCTTTGTGCTAAGATGAGCTAATTGGCTGCTGGCTGTAGCCTTGTATTTAATGGACAGTTATGAAAAAAGGTATCAATCTTCTCATCTAACTCTGCCCCATAAAGCAAGTAAGCACATTTCCAAAAATGTTGAACTGTTCTTTTCTGCAAACTACATACTCATGTTTCCACAAATATTGAACCCACTCTGTCAACAATCTTAACTGAGTTTCAATTGTTTAGTGTTAGTCCATGTATTGGAAGATCTATCAATCAATTTCAGAGGTACAGCAGGTTTCAAGCACCTACTGTATTTTGATGGCAGGGTTACCTGTTTGTTCACATTTGCAGAGTTCTCAGTGGTTCAAGCTATTGTGCCTGTGAAATGTGGCTATGGTAGAGAAACAATTACCCCCTGTCAGCATTAGGCTAAAATTGACCTTTTTCTATCTCAATTGATGCTGTAAAAGTGTATGGCGTTTACTGCATCAAAGTGTTTTTGTTCAAACAGAAAAGTGAAATGTATTGACTGTACTCCACCATGCCTCGTCCCGCTCTATTCTCACTATCAAAGACCCCTGTGATAACAGGTCTCCCCGGTATTGTTATCAGTATTCCACTCTTAACATTGTTTATCTGAATAAAACACATGGTTGAGGAGAAAAGTTAATCTTTACTCGAGGGAGTTCTACTTTGAATCTTTCACCTTTCTCTATATTTTCAATCTTCTTTTCATGAATATCTGTTTATGAATTTATTCATGTTCCTGTTTCCTTCTGACCCTGTTTTCTCTCTGACTCCTCTTAACTCCCCTTATTCTGTTACGACTATTTTCATTTTTTCTTTCATTTCTTCCCTTCTCTTATTTTCATTTTATTTTCTAGGTTGCAGGATCTCTGGGCAATGTTCAAACTGGACTCAAGCAGCACCTGGAACGACTGGATGAAATCTTTTCCACAAACCCAAACTACCTCCAATCTCTGCGCTTCATGAAGCTGATGGTTAACAACGTCATTCGTGAGATGACTACTCTGCCTGATATCACCAAAGCAAATGTTGATTTGGCAGCCATTGCTGACCAAACGGCTTTAATTGAGTATTACAGGTAGGTGGACTTTTAGTTACTCTCCTGGGGTGATTGACAGTATTTTATTTCATCTGTGAGTGGTTGAAGTAAACGTGCCTCTCAGAATGGAGCTGTAAGTGATCCAGACCAGACATAGAGCAGATGGGATTTTATTGATTTTCCCTCCGAAACACAGACCGGAAAAGCTATTTTCTCCTGGTTGCTAAAGAAATGAAAGCTGGAATTGAGCTTATTGTCCACTGTGTAGTTTGAGTTCAATGCGTATGTTCTAACCAAATGTTATGCATGGCAGAGTGGCTATTAGACCATAAATGGTTTACTTACCCACTGCTCACATTGATTGCAATTATTATTTTGATGTGGTGTTATCTTTGAAAATAGTGTTCTTTTCAAAAAGGAAGTGTGAAAAAGTATTGAGGCCAAAACTGAAATTCAATAAACAGAGAGAAAAGTAATAAACCCAATCAACAACAAAGTAGTCCAAATGACTAAAATATCCAGCATTCATTTAGGAGGGGGATGCTAATTTATGAGGCTCCAAAGGCTGCTGCTCCAAACTGGGAGTGTAATTTGACATCAGCACATAAAACTTCATAGTGCCGTTAAGCCGTAAAGTTTCACATTTGCCACCTGTTCATTACAGTATTGTAAGAGTAGTTTGAACTAAATTGGATGGAAATACTCACCGGAGATATATTTAGGGTAGTAAGGTACCTTCTGCAGAAGGATATGTTTGACATACATTAGAGACACAAAGTTTATCAGGGAACAGAGCTTATTTGGATGAGCAAGCTCTGTAGCAATACGCAACTGTCTGTCACAAATTAGGTTGTGTTTTAGTAGTGTGTAACCCAGTAGAGAGAAAGAGATAGAAAGAAAAAGATAAACACATTTAACATTGAAGTGCTATTAGTTCTTTAGTTTTAATTTGACTGATAAAACATATGTTGGGTCATATTTGTCACCACCTGAGACGTTTCATTTCATAAGTGACGTGTCCGTTCTGCAATACACACTGTTGACTTTAAGCCTATGCCCTCGGAATGCTCCTACTTATGTAACTGTGTGCAGCAAGATGATTAATAATACATTATATTGCTTAGTTTGCTTCTCATGAGTCTCGTTTCTTTGTGTATGGACAGTTTTGTTAGTCAGGGCAGACACAAGGCAGTCTTAGCTATCTGTCAGTATTCTATTAAAATAGTGAAAATATTAATAGTCAGCAGATGGCAATTAAGTGGCAGTCAAGTACAGAACAGTAACTGGCAGTATTGAAAAAAGTGCAAATAGCTTGGGGAAAAAAGGCAGGTAATTCATGATTCATGACCTCAACTGTCCGTCTTCCTGGTTGCCATGTAGACTGTGTAGAAGTAAATAATGTAGCAAAAACTTCTGCATAACTCTGTAGTCATGGTCTCCTATTTCCCACTGATATAAACATACATAATAAAATGAGAGGATTAAGACTTTATTTGGTTAATCTATTTGTTTGAGCATTAAACATTTGACTAGATTTAGGATTTTTTTTTTTATAGGCTTTATAACTTACATAAGTTTCCATATTTTCTTCTTCACTTCTTATTGAAGCAGTTATAGTGATAGCAAATCTCTGACTCCTGGCATGACCGAGCACAAATAACCACAGTAGTCTCACTGACATATACCAATCACTAATTTAATGCACACACATTCCCATAAGGTGTGTTGTTCTATCCTATCGTGACACCAGATCTTCTTCAGGACTACAGTTGCCACTTTGTGCATTCTGACACCAATCTCTTGGGTGTTGATTGAATTTCATGCAGCCATTGAGCTATGAACAGCCTGTGGCAAGGCTTTATTGATAAAAAGTAAATGTTATGGCCAACCCAGAGTTATTCGAACAACGGAAAAAAATAACACATTCTGTTTTCCAATATTATATTCTCCCTTCCCTATTCTATTTCTGAATTCATGCCTGTGCTCAGAGCTGCAGTTCTGTTAATGCAGATAAAGTAAAGTGGAGTCTCTTTTAGTGTTTATCTCCATCCAAGTGCCCTTCTCTGTGAGCAGAGCAATAACCAGTCTACATTTTGTTTTCAAAGTCTAGTACATCTACACTTCTTCACATAGCATGAGTGAATCCTATTCTCTAGTGACTTTGGTGTACATATTTACTACAATACTGTAGATACTTCAAACTTGATGTCAGTAATACAGCATCTTCAGAATTCAATGTTTGTGTGACACCCTGAACATCCATGCCTTTATTTTGCTTTGACATTGCTAAAAGATGTACAGTACAATGCTACCAGGGCTTGTGGAGTTAAGAATGAGTCATGAGTATTCCCACGTGTTTGTGTCAAACACACACACACACACACACACACACACACACACACACACACACACACACACACATACACACACACACACACACACACACACACACATATACACACACACACACACACACACACACACACACACACACACACACACACACACACACACACACACACACACACATATACTTCAAGTCCAGGCTGACTGTAGGCCATTCCTGTGAAGGACGTTTTCAGAGCTTGAAAAATTAATGCCTATGGATTTCTGGTGTTGAATTATTAAGCCAACAGCATGGAAATTACCTGAAACAGATGGGTTCTAACTAGGAGACAAGAATACTGATATAAAGCGCACACAGATCTCACACATTTGGTCACAAACATATGTTGGGCCAGCCCTTCCTGAGGCTTGTACATAAAGTGTGCTGTCTGCAAGTGAAAAGTGATCAATCAGGGTTGTTATACTGATGCTTCATTTTTCTGTCTTGTAGATGGCTGACCTTTTTGCTGTTGCTGATCCTGGATCTGGTCATCTGCTTGGCCATATGCTTGGGGATGGCCAAGCAGTCTCGATGGCTCCTTATCACGTAGGTACACAGAGTGTATATGTGGATATATTTGCTTTTCATCTTGTTTCTGAGGCTTTTTTCTTCTTCTTTTCATGGTCCATCTCTGTTCTTCTTGGCTTCTGCCTGGATCACAGACAGACAGGGAACCAGTCAGCCTCTGTGGCTCCATATACTGTAGGTCACTCCATTAACAGCACCAACGATAGCATTACATCTTCAAAAGCACTGATAATGGCGCTGCTCTTATTCCTCTCCTCAATGACTTGCCTTTCATTTCCACATACAATTAAAGGCAACCGTATAGCATGCTCAATCAAACCAATTTGCTGAATGTAATTTTTATATTTTATATCAAAATGGATCAAAACGACTGTTGTTCTCGTCCTTGTCTGAACAATAGAAAATAAGTTTAGATTCCTAAGCTCTGAAAGGAATGGGAACATTAGGAGGGGGAATGTTGGATTTATTAAATTGCAACCATTCATTTAAACTAACACAGATGTCTGACAAGCAAATCCACAGTCCAGACTTTCAATCCCATTTGCCCAATTTAGTGCAGCCTACGTGTGAGTGTTAGCAGCTGATGCCCAGGATCTCTCTTCACATCTCTCTCTGATGGGTCTCACTAATGTCTATTGATCGCACAAGCAGGACGAGTCTGGTCCCTTAACTAATTATTAAGTGCTCTCAGGCTACTTTTATTGGTACTTTCAAGAAGGTCCGAGGAGTGCGTTGAGAACAGAAGCCTTCTGCAACCCTTTTACATCCATCATGGGGCCATTCTTTCTCGTTTTACTGGTTTATTCCCCTCTAATTCACAGTACTTTCTCTAGCTCCTGCCAACGGGTCAAGAATACAATTGTGGTTAATAGTGGGACGTCTTGGGGAAACAGTTTTTTGATGTTATCTTTTTTTGCCATACACCCCTCCACAATGTTAAGACCCTGTTGAACTCTTCACTCTTTCCAGACAAAAGGGGGCATATGACACAAGAGGTTGACAAACCAAAGCTTGTGACAGCTTTTGATCGACAGTGATATTGCACAGTGATTGGCAGCCATGAATGGCAGAAAGTGCAGCCAGTTAAGATGTTGCTAGCAGAATCCAGCAGAGCAGAAATGACAAAAGATAGAGACGGAAAGTCTCCAGACTTATCTTTAGATGTGGCCCTGTGAGACCTCAATTGAACAATGTTTTTGCTCCAACTTATATCTGAATAGAATAGATTGAATAGATAAAATAGATTTTTATAAGAGCTAGATCTAACAAGTGAATTCAGCTAGGAGTCATGAGTTAATTTATCTTTATATTACCCCGTAATAAATTGAATTCCAGTCGTATCCTCTAATCCACGATGCACCAGTACAAAGTGTGAGTTGGGCCTCTCAGGCAATTACCAATAAAACGCTGAAAAAAATAAATCAAATTAACTAGGTGAAAAAGAGCTGGAGATCATCGGTACAAAGACAAGCTGTTTAATCTGCTTTTCCCCATGTGTCTCTGTCTGTGTCTGTATCTCCCTGTCAACCCCATCTCTCTCTCTCCCATTTGATGTGTTCCTCCAGGATCATGGCTTTTGTAGTGCTGTCTATGATCCTCAGCTGGGCCTCACTGGGAGCGGGCACTGCTACAGCTGTGGTGAGAAAACAATGTATTTTTGAAGAGAGAAACAAAAAAGTTTTAATTCTTGACACACTTGGTTTTTATTTATGTATTCTTTTTTTTAAATCAGTTGGTTATTTTTTAACCCGTAGAGTTGCACCCATAGACATATTTGTGGGCAGTGGTGGTTCTTGTATTTAGTTTAAATACTTCTTTTTTTTTTTTAACCACCAGCTTCCTACTTCCCAAGGGTTTTACTGTCAATAAGTGTGTGTTCTTTGACATCTTTCCTGGTTAAAGGGTGTCTGTATATTATGTTTGTTTAGTTTACAGAAGGCGCTTTTCTCTAGTCAGTGATGCAGTAAAGCTGATTACAAGTCCCTTGCGTTTTAGGTTTATCAACCCTTAGCCCAGCCATTGTAAACAAAGCTGTTTCTCACATTAATTACTAGCCTTGCTTTCTTCAAAATCTGTTCTTAGGTTGTGCTCAGCTTCATTTGTCTTTCAATCCTCCCTATTTCTGACAGATTGTTATCTCTTCCTGTCTGTACACCATGTGTTCAGCACATCTGGGCTTAGTGTGTTTAATGGAGCTCCTATCAGGGGCACTGTCTGGGGTACAAAGAGTAAACCCTTGCTTCCAGCCTCCCTCCATCCCCACTGTCTCCTCTTCTCGATCTCCTTTCCTCCTGTAGATTATCCCATCTGTGGATTATCCCAATGGATTTCACATCTGGGCAGCTGTTCTAAGTGATGCAGTGAAGACAAAATGAAGCAGAGGGGGAATGACAGCTGATTTAAACCTGAAATTAACTACACAGGCGTGAAATGGAGACCTCGCTTGTGGTTCTCTGTGAATGAAGAGCTTCTCTGCAGTTGTAAAATCTGATTACCAATGCCTGGGACTGTGTCTGTGGCTTAGTTTATAGTTGAACATGACCCTGCATTAAAATCAAATAGTTGAGTATAGCTTTTCTCCAGCATGCATCTCTCTGTCACTATCAGATGTTATGTCCCAGGTGAGCTGAGGTAAATTTACTCAATAATTCTACCCGCCTTGTTATTAATAAGAAGACCAGTCCTCCACACAAAAGTAGATTATAAAAAGCACGGGTCTCCAGTAAAATAATTAGAATTTGGGACAGTATGCAAAACATGTAAGTAAACTTGTTGCACCTGTACATCATTACTCAAAAACTGCATGGTGCAAACACATGCTGCATTTGAAAGGAAGGTAGATGATGATGGTGTCCTAGAAAATGCTCATACATTTATACATATTTGATGAGAGGAAGCATAAACAAAATCAATTCAATTTAAACAGCATCCTGTTATTTTCCCCAACTGTTAATTATGCATGCACATGGAAAATGATTAAGTTATTTCTTTTTTTTTGCCTTGTTTTTATGTTCTGGCCTGGGGAAGACTAAGTGCACAGAGACTGCGTGACCTTGACCCCTGATCGTTTATGCATGCACATTGGCTGGTCTCCATGGATGAATTTTAGAGCATGAAAATATTTAAGAGATTTAATCCATGGTCAGCAAAGCAAGCTCTACATGGTTAATATAAGTCTGTTCCTACACACCATTTTATGTTTGCTTGTATAATGTATGTGTATGTGTGTGTGTATGTGTGTGTGTGTGTGTGTGTGTGTGTGTGTGTGTATGTATGTGTGTGTGTGTGTGTGTGTGTGTGTGTGTGTGTGTGTGTGTGTGTGTGTGTGTGTGTGTGTGTGTGTGTGTGTGTGTGTGTGTGTGTGTGTGTGCTGTAATTCCACATCTGTGGCCATTTGTGTGAATACTTTCTAATCACTCACTCCGGAGTTAAATGGTGATAAAAAAGTGTTGTAAAATAAATAGTTTGTGTTGTTGAGAGATTGTCTATAACTGCCCAGTGCAAATTCAGTTTTACTCTGTTGCAGCACAAGAAATTGAATGTAGTTCATGGCTTGAATAAATGCTGCGCTCCCTTTGGTCTTGCATACTTGCTAGATTACAGTATGTTGTTGTTTTCCTACAGGGCACCAGTGACTTTTGTGTGTCTCCAAACAAGTTTATTGTTAACCAAACCAAGGATTTCCTCAGTGCAGGTAATTTGTTTCTACCAACAGAATTGTACAGATACCAGCTCTCTGTCAAAGCATATTAAGACACAATACTTATTTCTCTCCCGTCTCCCTATTTCTCCAACCCTCCAGATGTTGCACACTATTATTTGTTCTGCAGTCCGAATCTACCAAACCCTTTTCAACAGGTATTGACAAAATGTTCATATTCTCAGCAGTCTGCTTACACGTGTAGTTGTTTACTGAAAGTCACACACTGGAAAATATATTGCTGTTTTTAAATTGTTTTTTTCCCTGTTATATGCCAAGCTGCTAAACGATTATCAGACCGTAATCGCATCAGTTCTGAAAAATGAGGCCCCAACACTAATTTAATTACTTAAAGCGATAAACTTTGATCAAAGAATATTCTAGTTAGTCATATTCTAGATAGTCTCAAAACATTAGCTGTATTTTTTACCCTGAGCATAATCTCTGCCTTGGGGTACTTTCACGAGCAATATCTCTTAGTTATTTATTTAATTTACTGTGTATCATGCATAAAGGCAGCTACTGTTTAGAGGCAACTGAAAATATCCTGAGGAAAGATGAAGGGGAACTAAGAATCCTGATTTGTTTCTGTGTTTAAAGACATCAGACATCATTACTTCTTGCATAGTACATGACTTTGCAAAAAAACATTTAGACACCCCACACATTGCACACACATAAGCTAATTATTGGTGCCTGATATGCAGGTGCCTTCAAAATAGTCTCAAAATTAACTATATAAAGTATACAACTTACTGTCACACAAAACCTGTCCAGTGTGAGCATCACAACCATTGAATTTAATCCATGGATGCTATTCAGAAAACTACTGAATTTCAAGGCCAGTAGACATATAACCTTGTATTATAAACACCCAGTTGCTTTTCATTGTATTTCTTAATAAGAATTGGTTTAAATCTGGATGTCTATTGTTGAAGCTGTAATGGCGCTGAAATCAAATTTTGTAAGAGGCAGTGAACAAGATCATCTTACTGTCCTTGACCAGGTGCAACAGGATGTTTTCAAATTCATTAACGAAATGATGAGGTCATCCTCCGTGATCAACTACATTGTGGAGCACAGAGTGTGAATTTAATGCCCCCTACCACTGAGGAGGCTGCTCACCTCCCCACTACACACAGTTCAACACTTACATTGCATCATGCAATTTTAGCTAATGCTGTAAACGTGATCCTACTTCTTCTTATGTATTATAATATTTGTATTGTGTCAGGATTTTGTTCATGAGCAGTACTGTATCTGTATTGCATGTGTTGAGAAAATCCGTAGAGGATTAATCCATGACCAATAATTATTAAAACCCACATGCTAAGATATCGTTGCAGTATCCATTTAGAGATTAAAATTATGCTTGTTAAGTAGGTAGGGATAATCTTCTCCTCTGATGGCCTAGTTGATATAAATATTGCTCTTTTGTTTGGGCTTGAGATTGGATTGGGGGGAATGGGAGGAGGGACAGTATTTGGTGGGCGAGACGGTTGGTGGCGAAGGATAATCTGTCTGGAAAGAAATGTGTTCTCTGTAAAGTGCATTATAAAGCCTTCTTTAACACCAAATTACTTGTTGGCATGCTGCTCCCAAACAATGCTCTCCTTAATATGATCCTCTCTTTGTTTGTTGTGGATGTCTGTGCGTGTGATGTTGGTGGGCAATTATGTTCTCACAGTCTTTGACAATCTGCAAGCGTTCTTTGACCACCATGCAAATGCAGATCAAGGGCTTGCTGCAGTTCTCGTTGCCCTTCTTCCCCACTGCTGAGGTAAGTGGCTGGCTGATGGGACTATTACACCAGACTGTGGAAAATTGTGTATCATTCTCTCCTCTTTTTTATTATACCTTTTTATACAGAGAGACCTTTTGGGGATCCAGCGACTGCTGAACTCCACCGAGTTCAGTCTCCACCAGCTAACAGCATTGCTCGACTGCCGCGGGCTACACAAGGTTAGGTCAGATACTTTTTAATAGGGCTGCTTTGTAGCATAGCTCACATCTGCTAAGAGGACCACCCCCCACACACACACACACACACACAGTTTTCCTGACTTGAAAGTCTAACTTTATGTTTGCTGGTTTCAGATTGTCAGAGTTTATCTGTAAAGGGAATACGAATCTTAAAATCAGTGCTGATGAAATGAGTCTTCTTGGCTGCTGTGATTGTGACATCAGATGTAGGCTTTTAGATATGACAATTGTAATGTTGTATACTGCACGTAATCTAGGTGTGTCATTCTTTAACAAAAGCATAGAGATAAGGTAAGGTTGAGGGTGGGTGTTGGTCTGTCACATAAAAATGTGAGGATGCTCTATTAGACTTTAAATAATGCTCAATAGCTGTGACAGCACACACAACCACGCAGACGTCAAGCTCGTTCTCTGAGCTTGTTAGTCGTTACTCAAATATCAATATCAAAGCAAACAAAGAATGCATTTGTAACATGCATGTTATCTGAGTAGCATAAGTGTCTCAGCATTGAAAAAAAGACTACATTGGGTTTATGTGTATAAAGTCTCTGTAAAGGTTTGCATTTCTGTCAGTATTTCTGCTACAGTAAGACAGAGAGTTCACATTTGGAATAGAGATATAATGTTGTGTATAGTCCTGATTGACTCAATCTGCCCTTTAAATTAGTTGAAAGTCAATTAAAAAAAAGGGACACAAGCAAACATGTTTTTGTAGTCCATCAGTGTGTCCATGTCATGTTTGTCTGTAAACCTCTTAACTGAAATTGACATTATTTTAAACTTCAGTTCATGGATTTCATTTCTGTGGGTTTAGTTATACGCACGTAATACAATGAAGATTTGAAAAAAATATATATTTGTGAAAAATAATATTTTTACTGGATACTGACAATAACTGACTGTACTATATGTGCCCATTCTTCTAGGACTACCTGGATGCCCTAATGGGTGTGTGCTATGATGGGGTGGAAGGGCTCCTCTACCTCTCTTTGTTTTCTCTGCTGGCTGCCTGCGCACTCTCTGCCATGCTGTGTGCGATTTTTAGAGTGTGGACACTAATAGGCAGCAGGTCAGAACCAAGCGACCGCCTTATCCCATTATGTACTGCCCACAATACACAAAGTGTTAACGCATGCACTCTCTCTGTTCCTGTGTGTGTGTGTGTGTGTGTGTGTGTGTGTGTGTGTGTGTGTGTGTGTGTGTGTGTGTGTGTGTGTGTGTGTGTGTGTGTGTGTGTGTGTGTGTGTGTGTGTGTGTGTGTGTGGTGCTGTAATTCCACATCTGTGGCCATTTGTGTGAATACTTTCTAATCACTCACTCCGGAGTTAAATGGTGACTTTCATCCAGGGACAAAGAGTATGACGACATAGATGAGGAGGACCCGTTCAACCCAGAAGCGCGGCGGATATCCTACAACCCCAGAAGGTCCAACATCCATAGTTTCTGTAGCTATACCAGCAGCCTCGGTAACCAGGCCAGCCTTCATCCACCTCCGCAATCTGCCTCTAATGTCATGCCACCTCCTGAATACATGTAAGATCAATTAGATGATGACAGTATATTTGGATTTGTGTGATTCCTCTCTTACTGCCTTTCTTTTCCTCTCCATCACAGGAATCAGTCCATGCTGTTTGGAGGGAGTCCTCGATATGAAAACGTGCCGCTGATAGGGAGAGGATCCCCACCTCCCTCGGTGCGTTGGCCCTACGAGGCTCTAGTGTCCCTAGTGTGATGACGAGGATGGCACTACTGACTTCAACACTGCTGAAACACTAATAGAAAGCATGCATGGCAGCACCATGAACTTAAGAATACTTATGCACAGTATAGAACCTCACACTGTCAACACTTAGAGGAGAGAGTTTTCAAGTGATGGACTGCACTCTGCTGGCCATTGACTGAAGTGCATACATTTTTTAGCCCACCTCTGTATGCAAATACGCACTCTCGCTACTAAGCTTTTCACCACTGCCTTGGATTGTATTTCTAATTCTTACAAAGTAATGGTTAAGAGACAAGTGCATACATTTACGTATGTGAGAAATAACAATGTTTTTTTGTTGAATAAAGACGTGCAAGGATCTAGTGTTTAATGGTGGGACTAGTCTAAGAATGTGGTGTGTCTCTGGAGCTAAAGCTAGATGATAGATTATGCTGGTAAATCCTCAGTTAAAGTTTATTTTAAGTGAAGTTTCTTTTCTGTTAAGTTTTCTGTGTGCGTGGCTGACTCGGTGCTTGAATTGTATTCACAGCGTACCAAAGACCTGAAACTACCTTTTGCGCAAGAGTAAGGGAGAGCATGTGGACCATTGTTTAAAATGTAATTTGCTTCTGTGAGACACATTTTTAACAAGCACTGGCATGTGTTTTTTATTTGATCGTGTACAGAGAGATATGTTTTTTTTTTGTTTTGGTGAATCAGCTCCGCGATGCATTTTACTTGTGCTTTTATTTAACCAATGTTTCGTAACTAACCCTTTTGTTATTTTCATTTCTTTACTCAGACTTATAAAAACCGTAAGTTTCCCATTGTCTAACTTCTTACTGATGTTTTTTTTTTATTTAATTTTCATTACACTCCTTGAAACACACTGTGGACTTACCTCTGTAATTACGCTTGCTGTACAGCTAGTTTTAACCAGTAGCCAAACACCCCCTTGTAAAGCTGCATACGTACCTCAGCTGTTAGACCTTGGACCTTCCGGCACTGTTTTATCCACAGAGTGTTTTATGTGAGTGTAACTTATTCTGTAACCCCTGACTCATGCCCTCTGTCTGCTCTTCACCTGCTCTTTAAGTCCCCCACTACATTAAAGTACCATCCCCTGATTTAACAACCTCCTAATTGCAGACCAGCTCATAATTAAAAGAAATACAAATAGAAATAATGTTTAATTTGATTTTTAAATGCTGCTGTTCAAATGCAGATGTGCTAAATTGTATTTTTCAATCATTTCCCTTGCAGTACTCGCCCAGTATGAGGACCACTTATCTATCTATGACTGACGCCCAGATCAGACACTTTGGGACTGACTTCCAGGTGTAACCTGCTACCTACGGAATCCGTTTTAGAGAAGCACTTTCTGAGACGCTGCGTTTATACCAAGGAGGTTGGCATAATCTCGCTATTCCAATCTGAGACATGAAAGCAGGCCATATGAGGCATTTACCGCAGTAAGACACCAATGCAGTGCTCAGAAAGCCCTGCATGCAGTTCTGAACAGAGAGGACCTGTACAGGTTCCTCTCAAGACTGTTGTGGATGTTGTCATGATGTATGGAAACACTGTTGCTCCAATATAAGCATTTATATAAGCCAAATCAAGAACCTTTGAACTGATTTGATGAAAAAAATGTTTTTGCTTTTTTCTGTATTCTGGTAGCCTGCAAGGATATGATCATCGATACGGTCTTTTGGAAGACTGAATATGACCCATAGCACTTCCATCATTGTGATTTTTTTTCTAAATCCCTACTCTTTGGCAGTTACTTAATTCCTTCATATTCTGCCTTTGTGCAATTTGTAATGGTGCTAAATGAAATCAAACCATATTTTCAACTTTTCCAAATAATAAACAAATTTAAAACTTTAAAGTTGAAAATTTAAAGTTGTTCTAAGATCCATCTACCCTCATTATCTTGTAAATGAGAAAGTCTTCTCTTCAGTGTTGGATAAATCTGCTGAATGCTGTTTTCTGTGTTGGATCATGTATCAAACTAAATTAATGTTTGATCATAAATTCTGTATTTACACTTGTGTGTTGTTGTGTACTTCGTTTCTACTTTCTACTTGTAATTGTTTAAGCTCTTACTCTCACTCAAGTAACCCAGAATTGCCTCTAGTAATTGGATTAGGCTGATTGGGATTTTTAGTGTCCCGTACCTGAGGATGTCACACGGGGCAATATGTTCAGCCAGTTTCATACATCTAATAAGACTGGCAGAAAATGTGTCTCCACTCCATAAAACATCTTACAAATAAATTCAAGAGAGATATTAGCAATGACAGTTATGTCTTGAATAATGCACAACATGAAAGAGTAACCAGGCTAAACAGTGTCCTCACTGGTTTTAAGGTTTCAAAGCTTGTGCTCTATTGCGCCTGTAACCCCCATCCAACAGTGATGTCATGGTGTCCTGCACAATGTATGCATGCATGTGCTTAAATGGGCATACTTGTAGTACATACTATAAGTACTTGTTTGACATTTGTTTTTGCACTATGCTTTATACTGTGTGGTTTGTCTATCTATCTATCTATCTATCTATCCATCCATCCATCCATCCATCCATCCATCCATCACAGTGTAAGGTTACTCCTTACCCCACAACACAATGTAAACACATCTTACAGTTATCATTTCTACACGATTAAATGAAATCCGTTTAACAGACGTGGATGTTTTTAGAAATCTATTTTTTTTAAAAATCAACCCACTGGCTATAGCATCCTCTCGTCTTCCTGTTCAGTTCAGTTCCATGCTAATATTTGTAATTTTCAAAACATTTTGCGTATTGTCGTGGTCGCTGTCCAAGGTCCTGATCCTGGAACCCCCGGGGAGTCTGGAGCTGTCCAAAGTACCCGGCTGTCGGTCATGCTGACGACCACGTACTATTTATTACGGCCGACGGAATGTGCTGCTAGCTGCTGATATCAAATGACATATCACTACAGTTGTAATATGGCTGTTCTATCATGGTTGCTGCCGAGTTCCAGACTGGAGTGAAGTCAAACGCAACAGACTATCGTTAATGTCCTGCCTCGCTTGCCGTAGGAAACACTGTGAAAAAAAACAAACTGTGGACACGATGGTAGTCAGTTAGCCTGCTAGCCATTACAAGGCTATTTGTTATCATGGCAAAATGTTCGGTAATAAGTCATAATTTGTCTGTTGATGAAAGAGAATGTGGACGGGATGTTGCTAAATAATGGGAAACGTTTTTGGGAGAAAGAGTAGACCTTCGCGTGTAACGGAACAAGACAAAGCCATTTTGGTGAGCTGATAGCGGCTGTAGCAGATTAGTGCCGATACTTTAACACAAGGCTACTGTTAGCTGGCTGCAAAGCTTACTAGGCAACATGGATTAATGTCAGCCGATGTGTTATGCATTGGATTTTACGGTAATTCAGCGTTAGACACGAATTCCTTCTTTAGTCCTTTGTTGGGTGTGTCCGACATCTGTGTCTGTGTGATGAAGTCTAACACTAAGTGATAAATAACCCCCCCCCCCTGTACATTGCAGTGCAGTACAAAACAGTCATAAATAGGTTGGGCCAACCTATTAATATATCTGATTTTTCCCAGCAATTGAAGCAGCAGAGAGATAAGCTAAAGCAGTACCAAAAGAGAATCACCCTACAACTGGAGAAAGAGCGACTTCTGGCAAAGCAGTTGCTAAAAGATGGCAGGAAAGAGTAAGCATGAAAAAGATAATCTTTTTAAAAGCAAGCAACAATAAAAAAAAGATAATGTTGTTAGTTAAAAATGATAAATATGATTGCAACTTTAAAAACCTTAACTGCCAGAAAATACTGTATTTTTGTATTTATTTGTTGTGTCCTAATAAGTGCATGGTAAGATCACTCTTGGTAGGTTTTGATTCAAAAATCAGCACATGCATTACAAAAGAACATGCAAATATTAACATTAAAATATGAATTCCGAGGTGCAGACCCCTGACCCCCTCTGTTTTTTTCTTTTTATTTGTTATTGCAGAAAAGCACTGCTGCTTCTTAAGAAAAAAAGATATCAGGATCAGTTACTAGACAAGACCGAAAATCAGATTTCAAACCTGGAGTGCATGGTAAGTTTTGTGAGATTACACTATTTGATGTCCTTACATTTTAAGTCGACATAGCTCATGGGTGTATCAGGGTTATACTTTATGCATTTGTTTTAAAGAACAAGTAGAAAGGTTTAATGTGATATGAAATATTAAAATAAAAAAGTAAAATCTTCCAAAGTCTACCTACTCATTTTCTGCGTACCAAAATCCAAGCTAAACCCGAGCTGCAAAAACGTGTACAGAATTATAAGTGATAAAGATGAGGTTTATGAATTAATTTATGAGTTGCAGAGAAGGGGTAGGAATAAATAAGTGTATTCTTCCTCCTACTCCTTTTCAAACGTGAGATTTAATTTGTGTTTATGAGAATGTATTTATTAAGTTGTGTAGAGATTTATTGTTCATTTCATTTTATTGCTATTTTGTTTTTATCTTTTTTTTTTACATGTGCGAAATACATTATAAACAAAACAAACAAACAAATAGGTGCTCAAATTGAATGCAGTTAGGATTTATTGATATTGAAATGCCATATGTAACAATAATGAGACACTATGTAGTGTGAATAAAAGCAGCATACTTTTTTTTGATCATCTATAAGTATTTGCAACTAGGCTGTTTTTGTTTGTTTGTCCTGTGTGTCTGTAGTAGTGCAATTTAATGTTTTTCCATGCTCATATTTGTCAACAGGTTCAAGACATTGAGTTCATGCAAATTGAGATGAAAGTCATCGAGGGGCTTAAGGTTGGCAATGATTGCCTGGAGAGTATGCACCAGGTAGATATGCTTTCATGTTTCTTTCCCGCCGTTAGTGTTTAGAAATATACCTTTCACATCCATGATAATAATTCCCCCCTTAAGGTTTAGATATGTGAACGTACACTTCAACAATGTCAGTTTCCACTGATAATAGGCATACTTTATTGAATGTGATCCTTGGGTAAGGATTGAGCAGCGGAGAAGGCGTGTGGTTTGTGTTAGCATAGCTGGTGCACATTGTTTGAAGATTAAGGGATTAAGAAGCAAAGCCTTGACTACAGCGGTGTGACTGCTGCACATCCTTGGATACAGTGTACGGATCTTGCTCAGGAAATTCACAAGCCAGCCAGAATGTGTGGAAAACACTTTCCATCCAAAACCCTTTTCTTCTGTAATATGGGCTTCCTTTTCTTGTTTGGGACAGATCATGTCAATTGAAGATGTGGAGAGAATCCTGGATGAGACCCAGGAATCAATTGATTATCAAAGGGTAAATGTCTGCTTGATGTCAGTCAAGCACACCTTTACATTGTTTTTGTTCTATTTTGACTAGTAGCCTAACTACTGTAATCATTTCTTCATTCTCTACATTTTTCATATTACAAGATATTTAGAGGATGCATAATGCGTAAATGAACTTTCCTAGACATTATATGGATAACTGTCCCTGTTTATAGTAAATAAAAGAAAAACTTAGCTGTCACTGTTCTGTCAGCTAACACAGCTTTTGCTCCTGCAGCAAATAGATGAAATCCTGGCTGGAGCCCTGACGCAGGAGGACGATGATGCTGTTTTAGCAGAGCTGGAAGCTATCACTCAGGTGGGTGTTGCGCTGCATGTTTAACCTTTATTAACACCGAGAATGTTTGCCTGACCACGCATGCTCTTTCCCTGTAACACCCCACTTCACATTTCTAGATACACACACTCAGGCCTGGTGTATCTACAGGCTTCAGCTATTTGCCACTTACTGTAGTGCTTCCACTGGAGCTGGGCTGTTGTTAAATCTGTGATTCAGAGTCGAGGCAAGTGTGCCTTTCATACACAAACTGCATATTGGTATTTTGACCAGATTTGTACAATATTAGAATATTAGAAGCCACAATATTTGTGTATAATTATTTGTATGTAATAATAGGCTGTATAATTGAATCAGTTGTGGATATGAATTTGGTTGATTCCTATTATTAAAACCTCAGCAGATTTTTCTTCTTATGTTATCTAATTATTGTTTCAAATGACACACACTCGAGCCTATCAGACTACACAAATTATTATGTTTCACACTTGAATACAGACACAGATTCTATATCTAGATAGAGCATTCTAAGTAATTTCAGTTTGACAAAAAGGCAGTATATTCCTTTTAGCAGTTTATCTACAAATGTTTTGGATGAACCATCAAACAAGTTTGGATTGAATATACTTACATCTACTTACATATGTGACTTACAATAGAACATTTTAACATGTGCTCAGTGGAATCATTGTGCATTATGAAAGTTGCATTGTCAAACTGTCAACGTTTTAGGAACTAAAAGCATGTTTTCAGCTTGGCAAAATAATATGTTTGTGCTTTTTTAGATGGTCAGGGTCACCCTTATTGTTACAACTTGTATTGTTACACTGTCCCTTCACCTGAAAACAGGGAGAAGTTGTAGCACTTCCAGAGGTCCCCAGTGAGCCAATACCAGAGGTCCCAGAGGCAGCTAAAGCTGAACCGGGTACGTTTTTGAAAAAAATGTCACATTACGAAGCATTCCTCACCCACTTGATATATTTGCAGGGTTTCCGCTGGGTATTAAAAAGTCTAAATGTTAGGCCTTAAAAAGTCTTAAATTAAATTTTAAGTATTGTGTTCTAGGTCTCAAATAATTTTAAACAGGTCTTAATTTTCCGATGTCCATGTAACGCTACCTCTAATGCTCTCTGAAATACAGTTTTTTATTACGTGGGTTCTTCCTTTTGATAGTCCAAATATAATTCACTGTATATGTACAGATTAATATAACCCAGTGTGGCTTTTATTCAATTTGAATACATTTATTGCAAGTAGGTTTGGCATTTCATTGTACTTTTGTGTCGTTAAATAGGTCTTAAATTGCATTCATAAAGGTCTTAAAGTCTTAAATTTGACTTGGTAAAACCTGCAGAACCCCTGATTTGTAAAGCAATTGATGTCAGACTGATCATATTTGCTTTTACTTTGACTTTCTTTTCTAGAGAGGAGAGAAGCAAAGAACAAGCCAGACAGAGAGATGTTGGCAGCCTAACAGAGTGAAGGTGTGGTTGGGAGTTGACTTTCGTTGCACTGATGGGCACTCTGTTAATTTCAGTATTCCATCCTCAGTCGTTAGTAGATAAAGGTGGGACCTGCAGACATCAGTGCATCTTCACACATTTTACAGGAACAGCGCTGTGTCTGCATTCTGGTTCACTGCTCCCCTGAAGCATCTACATAAAGGAAGTGAAATGTTCTATTTCTCTGTGTCTGACTTGGATTAGCAAAGCCATGACAAATTTTAACTGTTCTGGTGTATCAGAATGAAAGGACACATTTTTAGATGTTTTACACATTCATTTCAGTTTTTTTCCATAATAAATTGAGCTGTGGCAACAAATTAGTTTTCTTGGCTTTTCTTACAGAAACATATATATTTTTAAAACAGTATCAAACCAATTAAGGCTCTATGGCTTTATTGTCATTGAATATCATACTATTTTGTTCACATCTTTAGCTTGTGTATCATGCTATCTCCAGAAGGGGGCAGTCCTTGTTTTTTTTTTTACTCAACAGTATTCAAAACAGGTGTGCTCATTCACACCCTATCAGTGAAGTGTGTGTCGTTCTTGACAGAAAGTAGAAAGCTCATGTTGCTGATATGTGGGAGATGTTTAGACAAGAAAGCTAGTATAGTATTTACAATCCTACACTAAGTGGGCACTTAGACTAATTGGCATGTACAATGAAACTAACACAAATTATCCACTGTGAGAAAAACATCACCTATGGTGCTACTGAAAACAGTCAGTATGACTACGTACATACGCAGTGCAATTGTGTAGGCTACATAACATTTTGTTTTGTAAACGGAAAGAAGGCAACCTTCATAGGGACAACTGGATTGCATATCATTTATGTAGCTTGCTCAGATGATAGCAGCAGTGTGCTCAAAAGCTTTAATGAACAGAGCCAGAAAAGATCAAAATGCACCACGTTGATATGGACATGGTACACTGGGGGCAAGATACAGACTAAATCTGTCTTTTTGGCTGGACTGGTTTCATGTAGAGCAGCCATTCTTTGTCCAAATGATGCATGGGGAAAAAAACAAATAGGATTGATTTGCTCCTTTGCTCTGAAGACAAAATGGTAGCGTCTCTATACTTAATCACCTCGTGTAGCGTTTGCCTATAGATAGATGCCAATATTAGAACTGTCTTTGTAGCTTATAACACACACTAGAAGTGGCAATATAAATAGGCAAATATATAATAAATAAATATTGTATATATATTGTAACATTGTAAACTTGCCTCTGTATCTTAGAATTAAATATTAATATTATTGGTGGAGCTCAATTGAAATATGGGGGGAGGGGGGGTTGATAATAATAACAAAATGTGCACTCTGATAAGGTGGTGCTGCATTCTAATGCTGTAGGAAATATTGGATTTAGGGTTAGAGCGAAGTGAACAACTGAAACATCATTATGATTATAACATTATTTAATGCTACCCTTTTTTTCACCTTTTATAAATGTAATGCCACAGGATTTAGTTTTTTGTAATACGATAGCAATAAATTAGTATAGTCTATTCCTGAATATCTCCTGTCCAGCCTGGCACTGGTGCACCGTGTTTTTTGTTTGTTATAAGTATATGTTAGAGTGTCCTTTTTGTTGTTTCATTGTATTTCTGACTTTATTTCTGAACGCTTCTAATGCGCGTGTGAGACTGCGAAAAAAACTAATCTCTCGAGGAGTCAGTGAAGGCAGCAGCGGGCTGTCAGCTGTGGAGAGGGAAGGTGTGTTTAGTTGGAGTGGGGTTTCGGGAGCGCTGTATCGTTTCACTCTCGCTGGCGCGTTGCCTCGCCTTTTGTTTGATCAAACTCGTGTATTTACCCGTTCCCCCATTTTACGCGGATACACGTTTGAAGGAAAAAAACGTTTATGGTCCTGGCTGAAGACTTCACGATGTCTCGCACCGACGAGGTTCACCGTTTGACGGAAAATGTCTACAAGGTAAGGTGTAACTAATGAATAAAGTTTTGAGGTGCATATGATAATGTGATTTCAGCTGTGTTTCACCATGAATCCGACTGATCGTTCATTGCCCAAGACGCATTCAGAGTCTGTGTTTTATTCTTCGATAATCTCTTTAGGGAGAGCCGCAGTCGCTCATCTTGTTGATTTTTTTTTTTTTTTTTTTTAAATTAGCCTAGTTGACCGAAATTGTTTTCTTCCACCTCCACATATTACTGCTCGACTCCAGGTTTGATAAGTAGTAGTAGCTAGGCAACACCTCTCAGCTAAAGTTGCCCCCGTGCTTACAAAATCAAAGTCACTCACTCACTCAGTCTTTTCCTACATGTAGGCCTATTGTATTCCTAAAACCCTGCTCTGATAGTAGTGTAGGCTATTGCTAAGATACCAGTGGTTTTCTATAGCCTAGTTTTAATGCCGAAATGGAGACATATTGCATTCCAGAAGTCAGTGTTTGACGGGCAAAGAAGGTTGGGCTTATCTGTTGCAACAAGTAAACATTTTCCCCATAGGAGTTGCACATTCAAACCTGTTCTGCCTAAAAACCTGCGTCAACTAAACCTCAGTTCTGGGAGGAAAAAAAGATTCTCAGTAAAGAAAGAATAGGATGGATTGGGGTGCTACATCCAGGATTATTTTTACATATCACAATTTCTCAGATCCCAAAATGATGTCTTCAATTATTCCAACCAGCAGTGCAAACCCAAAATGCATTCAATTTGCAATAATAATAATAATAATAATAATTTGATCCCCAGGGGGAATGCAGCTAATGTGTTAAAGCAACATTATGTCATTTTGTAACCATAAAATAACACCTTAAAAATCATTTTGATCTGAGTTGTAATATGGAGAAAGAATGCCTCTGCCATTTCCACTGCACACCCTGTATCGTGATATTTTTGTTGACGATTTTTAAAATTGATTATTTTCCCTAGAATCGATATTTTATTACCAATGATTCACCTAAATTTTTCTTTTTATACGGTACTGCTGACGGCGACTACATCATATCTGTGTCCAGCAAAACAGACCGAAAGCAGAAAATGGAAAAAAATACCTCTTATGTACTTCTTTACAGATGAAATAAATGTCAGACTGACTGACTGCCATGTGATGTGCATTCTTCTTAGAAAATAATTAGTTTTTAGAAGTGTCTCATGATATTTTCTCTAGAAGTTTATTAGTCTATCAACTTTCAACTTTTGTTTTTGTTAAAGAAGGAAAGGAAAACCGCTATACTCGATACAATCAAATCACAATACTTCTAAAATCACAATAAATGAAAATCACAATACAAATAGAATCCTCAACCATATATCGTGAAAGAATTGAATCGGGACAAAAGCATATCGTCCTAGTCCTAATGTTGTCGCACTATGTAACTTTGTTGGATCGGTACGATCCCGATCACCCGAGAGAAGTGCTGTACCGCTTTACGGTACTCCCACTGATTTTGGTGAAACTTGATCTTACGTAGAAAATATTTTCTGGTTTTGCTTTTGATGTCCTCCCGCTGCTCTGCCTTGACTGAATGCCAGAACTGGAACAGGTGTTGTGCAGAAAAACTGCTGAAATAGGGACCCAACGTGAAGGCCCAAGAATATATTTTTTCGGCACAACATACAAAGTTATGGACAGGCTAGTTTTTGAACATACGTAATTTAATCATAACAAATGCACATGTAACGCTACAGCTGGATATGGTTACATATCAGGTCCTTAAGCTTCCCTTCCTCGCGTCTTAGTCTGTCCTACCTAGGAAGCATGGGACGCCAGGAAATCATGCAAGCAGAGAGGAAACGAGGAAATGTGTTTTCACATGAATTCATCAGCTGTATGGGACGAGTTGGCAACGGCTTTCAGTTGCACGGCTTCCGGGAAGGCTGCTCTTGTGTATCCTCGCTCATAGCTCCTCAGAGATCTCTTCTCGATCCTCGGGGCAGGAATAAGAGCTGTGTGATGTCCTTCACGAAGGTGGACCGGAACGACTTCCGGGTTCAGGCAAGGAGCGAGTAGATATCAAATAAGAGACTTGGGAACCACCCAAAATTTACGGCAGCGGTGTATGAATGAATTGCACTTTAAAACTATAGGGGTGCCAAATTGCAATACAATTAAAAGTTTCACAGTGTTGCTTTAATGTGGGGATTTGTCATTTATTAACTAACAATACTTGATATACTATACTTGATTGATTAACTCACACGTTGAATATGAAAGTTGTTGCTGATTAACTGTTTGTGGAACAGCTAATCCATTTGAAAAATCATTTCAGCAATATGTAATGCATTAAAACTTAGTCCAGTATCTAGGAATGTTAACAAAACTTAATGTTATGAGGGCTCCACACCTGTGTCTTGTGATAATTAGAGATCACTGATACTTAGGGAGGTGTCTTTCCATATCTTCCTAGTCATTGTTTACCCTTAAAGGTATACTACGCAATTTACGTTTTTTGTCAAACAGCTTCCCCTAGAGTCGCTGTGGAGTACTTGTTTTTAAAGTTACTGTCGTAAATACCACTCACACAGAGCCGTCTCTGCACCCATGGCCTGATCCCCTCCCCCCTGTAGGGGGAATGGTTTTATTATCAACAATGGATAAATCAACAACTTCGAAAAAACTGACATACAACAAGCAAACGCAACAATGTACAACATAGAACGCAAGCAAGTTTACTTGACATGTTGATAAAATGTCGGGAGTACAGTCTTCATGTTGGCCTTATTAAAGTCTCCTGCGATTACGTGAACACCGTCAGGGTGGGCCCTCTGCTGTTTGTTTATCGTGTTCAGCAGGAGAGAGAGAGTGCCGTGTTTACATTGGCGTCGAGTGGAATATACACAGCCGGTACGATCACTACTGTTAGCTCTCTCGGTAGAAAAAAAGGCCGGCATCTTACAGACATGTACTCGAGGTCAGGGGAACAGTGTTTATCTATAATTGCCCCGTTATTACAACAGTTCTCAACAGTTCCCCCCCCCTCTGCTCTTACCAGAGTCCTCAGTCATGTCCCAGTGTATCAGAGTGCGACCTGCTAGCTGCATGCTAGCATCGGGTATCCCCAGGTGAAGCCAGGTTTCAGTGATACTCAAAACACAGCAGTCACGAACATAGCGATTTCCAGCGAGTTGTAATTCCAAGTCGTCCATTTTATGCACAAGGGATCTGGCATTGGAGAGATACAGGCTTGGTAGAGATGGCTTGTGTGCTATGCTAGCCTTAGCATAACACCGGTTCTGTGACCCCGCTATTCCTCTCCCTCCTGCGTCTGCGCCGCCTCCTAGACCCGACAACAATCCGTGAAGAGCCCAGTGGTCTCGCTATGTCGTCTGGGATGTCGTGCGTATAATGAAAGGCACTCGAAATGGATATCTGGTGCTGGTCACCGATGTCCAAAAGGTTGTGGCGGGTGTAGCGGATGTTCGCAGAACGGATAGCAGTAAAGCAATTTGTGATTCTCACCAGATTTTGGCTGGGCGGCATCTCCCAAACCTGCATTGCTGGTTTGGCCCACTGCGTTGCTATCAGGATGATTCACCCTACTACAAGTTTGTTTACCGTCGAAATTACTTCAAAGCTGTTATAGTAAGGTACAAATTTAGCATAGTGTGCCTTTTAAAAGGTACTCTACCTTTAACTGCCCCTGCGCCCTAAGCCAGCTGTAGTACCCCTAACAGAAGACGAAGAATGGGTAAAGGGTAGCTGCTCATTCTCCTACAGGGAATAGACATCTATCAGAAAGGAGGTCAGATGAACAGAGAGTACTGACTGACTGGTGCTTCTTTTAGAGCCAACAAGGGAAGCAAATGTTTCAGGTGGCTATTTCTGTCCTGAATTGGTCACACAACCCACAGTGTATCCTTTTCACTGTGAATTGTACGCCATGCTCTGTCTGGGTTTGTCCAAATGTTTACACCTACTAATGTGGGTTAATCAACATAGACACATTGTAGGTGTCTAGATCCCAAACCATTGGAGGGGGAAAGGTCCGTTCATACAGTAGATGGTATTGCTCATTCAAGCACAAGCCCAGCAGTGGGGTTCTTTCTCTGGGATGAAAGCACCCGTCAGAGTCCTGACAGCCAGAAACGCTGATGGGTTGCGGAGTGGAGAGTCCTTCTTCCACACTGGGGATCTGATCTCATGGCAAAAGCTAGGAGGTCGCAGAGAGTGCCATCTATAACCTAGTCACTGCTTATTTGGCACTCCTTGTGCTTTCTTCACCAACCTCGCTGCAGTTTAAAAGCAGGTTTATTTAGTGTTCTTTAATATTTAAAGAGATGGGTTCAATTTGACTCCCACCACATCTCTGTAATGAAGATGCATCAGTCACAGTATACTGCATGTTTTTAGCTGTCTATACTCTCAAATTCCAACTTGGTTTAATTTAAAATGTTGCTGTTTTATTAAAGGGGTAGGTGGTAATCGTCATTTTTTTATCACTGAAATCTGCTGCTATTAGTTCGGATGCAAAATGGCACGTCTCAGGTTAAAGTGCAGACGGTCAACTTTGGGAGCTGCAAGGCTTGTTGCATAAGTATTCAAATTTAATTAAAATGTACTTATGCAAGTTGTTGAAAAGCTGCAAAATGTATAAAAAATCTGAAAAAGTACACTGGAAATGTACCTGAGTTCACCTCGTGATTATTAGTGGCACAGACAGCAGCAGGGCACAATTATTGGATATTTCTTAACCTGTAGAGTAAGACTAGGCCTAAATGTTGAAAAATAAATGTTCACTGTTATACCTTTTGACCTTTTGTAGCTTTGTACTGTTTTATAATGCAATTGCTAATTGTTTGCACTGATAATTAAACGTGGAGACTGTCAGGGAACAAATGGGATTTCCACAACACTGTCCACCTTCCCATTTCTCTCCACGTACGATATTTGAAAGCCTCTGTAGACATTAATATTGTTTGTCTGCTTTGTATGCATGCAGGCCTCTACTGTGGAAGAGGAGATTTAAAAACATACGGCGGCTGCAAAGTCATTGCAACAAAGCAGCTGGGCAGATACTGAGTAATCGCATGGGAAGAGAGGGGGGTAACTGCACCGCTGTGACTCATGTTAGCCCAGTTGAGTGTGTGTGTGTTTAACAGGGCTGGGACTTTAAGCACGGTGAGGGCGAGACTGGAGATTCAGCATCTCACTGCAAGCATTGCTCTTTTGGTAAAGGCCAGAGGCACTCCTTAGTTTTTTGCATGACTTTATCTTATTCTTAATCAACAGGGGAGTCAACCCTGTAAAACCCAGCAATCTCAGTGTGATCCTCTGTGACTCACTTCCATTCTCCTCTCTCACATAGACGGGAAGTTAAAGACGTGGCATCTAGTCATTCCCGCGCTGACTGAGCGAGACAGATACTTAAGGTGTGTGTGCACCGCAGTCATCTCCACCAGCTGGCCTCGTCGCTCGGTGTCTGAAAGAGGTGGTGCCCCGGGTCAAGCCTCTTAACATGTCGGTGGATGAAGCCTGAGCGCCAACCTGGCTTTGGGGGTGGGGTGGGGTGGAGGGGAGGGGAGGGGAGGGAAGGGAAGGGGAGGGCACACTGAAGTGAACAAACAGATTAATCAGCCTAGATGCTGAAGAAGAATAGGACTGTGTGTAACATCAGTCAATAATGAAACCTTTTTAACAGCTATCATGATTTCCACAGTTAACTTTTATCATAAAGGTTGTGGAAGGTTGCATGGAAGTGAGGCGGTTGAGCACACCCTTTTTAGCACAATATAACTAGTAATGTATTATTCAGAGTCTTTGTCATAGGAAGTGTTGTGTTTTCTTTGCCCGATACATGGGCCACATATTTTGAACACACCCTGGCAGGTAAGGGAAGAGAAGGGTGTGTCTTGTCTCTACCAGCCCTCAGGACAACACTCATTTTCCCATGCAGCACCACTCCCTAATTGTCAACACAGCCTGGAAAACAGCGGATGCCATCTTCACAAAAGGCAGTTATGAGGAAGGGACATTTGTTGTTTGACGTAAACCGGCTCAAGCGCGATACTTAATACTCTCTGGTTAAAGGATCTTCATTGTGTCGGGAGTGCGATACCGCTGCAGTAAAACCCTGATCTGAAATGCAGTTTTTCTGCCTAAAAGACATCCTGTTATGTAATAGGTTTCTCTCCCAGTTGCAATATTGTCGTGACATTCACTACATTTGAATGAATGATATTCTGATAATGATAAGAGGACCACAGTTTCACCACAATCTCATGTGGGAGATCTGAACAGGTGGTCTCTTAGCAACAACGTGCCATTATTCTTATGCGTTTCTGTCATATTTGTGCTAAAAAGACAGTTGCAGTTGGTGAAGTGCTGGAGAAGGCGAGTGAGAGGGAGGAAAAGCGATGGATTCTGTTTCAGATGGAGATAAAAGGGAGATCTTGAACCTGTTGTAATTGATAAAAAGCCCATAAGCGGTCCAGTGTAAACCAGCCCTGTCGTGTATATACAGTGCCGTGTGGTCTTGCATGAAGAAGTCGCCTGAATGATGCTATCCATCACTTAATTTACCTTTTTTCTTCTAGCAGTACAGTATATCACATCAGACGCCACTTGACTTATAATATGAAATTTAATGGCGTTTAAAATGACTTCAGCTCCTGAACATCTTCCTCCAGAATATAGTGTTTCAACAAGTTTATGCCTGCTGGTGCCAGGAGCCTTGAAAAGATTGCATTATGCACTGCAGAGAATATCATAACATTCATTGCCTGTGGAACAGCAGATTTGTTCCCTGTGCCTTTGACTGCGATGCAGAGAGAGGACTATTGCTCCACACACCCACCTTCTCTGCACGTCCGGGGGCGGATGGTTTAGAGACATTCTCTCTTTTCTTTTACTCACCACTGCTTTTTCAAGGACAGAGACTGGAGATGCTCAGTGCTAAATCCGAGGATACACTGTATTGCAGTTCTGCAAAGAAGCTTCATGGCCGAATTAACAGAAAAGGTGGTTATGAAGTCACCTTGTTGACATGGCTGTCATAATATTACTTATCTGTTACAAAAACCTACATAGGAAATGTCTTTGCTTTATAGAAAGCCTTAAAATGCTTTATTGTGGGGGTGGAAGAGAGAAGGAAAAATAGATGGAGACGTTCCACATCCTTGTTGAACTAGTCCCTAATTACTGTGGAGGGTGAAGCTGTAATTACACGGACTGAAAGAGACCCACAGAAGCAAAGACTTTCAGTTAGTACTGTGGCAGTGGACAATGGCCTTACATTTATGGGTCATGGGCTACAGTTAACATGCCTGTGGCTAGTGTTACACCCACTAGGCTAAGCTAGGCAACCACTGTGTTTTTCTGAGACCCAGACCAGTCACACTATTGTACAGAGAGTAGGGAATTTGGCTTGCATACCCACATGGTTTAAATGTTCCTTTTGGTGGGGACATTTAAACACAGTGAAACTTTGCCATTGGGATGTAAACTGACTAATGCAACAGACACAGTCACTGTTATGGTATTTAACTGTACTTTCAGTTTATTTATTCAAATGCATTTACACCTCCTATTGGCCTATCCCCTGTACAAAGTCTCTATTAATTGACAATATAGCAGGATGTACATTTTTATGGCAAGCTCCCTGAGATGCATCGGCATGAAATAAAAGACAGACGGTGAAAAAATAGTGCCACCTCCATGTCACATTCAAAAAGATGTGCACTGTGGGACACATACATAAATGTGTTTTGACTTTGTTAAGCACTAGGTGACTTTATGTTGGGCTCTGTTCAAATCAGAATATTGCAAGGAGGAGGTCAGCAGGGGAACCCCCACACAATACATCCTTATTGCATAAACACCCTCCCTAAAAGCTGACATGCAAAATGTGAATTTATTGATTTCCTCTTCATCTAACCAGTGTACTAACCCATACTGAAAAAAGTTTGTCATTACACAATGTGTTTTCTTTCATTTGATGGTCATCTAGACAAACAACAATATCTGTGGTTTATTACCTTCCTGCTTTTGAGTCTTTCCTGATTGATTAGAACATTTTGAGGGATTTCAGAGTAATACAACCTCCTCCAAAATGAATAGTTGTGTTGCTGGTCAAAGAACTAAAGCTAGCAAATAAGTCTGGGTCGTGTGTGTGTGTGTGTGTGTGTGTGTGTGTGTGTGTGTGTGTGTGTGTGTGTGTGTGTGTGTGTGTGTGTGTGTGTGTGTGTGTGTGTGTGTGTGTGTGTGTGTGTGTGTGTGTGTGTGTGTGTGTGTGTGTGTGTGTGTGTGTGTGTGTGTGTGTGTGTGTGTGTGTGTGTGTGTGTGTGTGTGTGTGTGTGTTGGTGTGTGGGGGGGGGAGTCGAAGTTCAAGTGGCTTGAGTGCAGCGCAACACACCTACAGTAATGCCTGTGAGTCAGACATAAACCACAGATACTTTCATTACCAACAGTAACTATTTTACTACGCCTCTCTGTGAATGTGCTTGCATCTAAAGCCAGTGCAGCAAAATTGGACTGGATTACAAAAATAGGGATAGTCATCACCAAATCTAGCTGTAAAAGATGTAGCCTGACCTATGTATATAGGTTTTAATTCAATGTGTTCACTTGTGCTGATCAAGGTCTGTTAACACAAGGATGATATACCTATTAGTACAGATTGTTTCTAGGGCAGCAATAACAATTATTTTTAGTATTTATTCATATCCTGATTATTTTCTCGATTAAATTGATTGTTTTGTCTGTAACGTCTTAGATATTCAGTTTAGTATTATATATAAAACAAAAAAGCATTAAATATTTACATTTGTGAAGCTGAAACAGCACGTTTAGACACATAACACGATTTATCAATTGTCAAAATGGTTGCCGATTTTAATTTTATCTCTTGATCAACTATTGTAGCAGCTCTAGTGAGGTGTGGGGGTGTGTGGGTCACACTGACTGCAGATGACAAAGCAAACAAGCAGTAAATAGTTGTTGTCTGGCGATCAAATTATTTGTTGTGCAAAGGCAGCAGGAGACACTGCAGTTCGAAGGTGGAGCCAGGACAAATAACCTGTATGAGAGGTGACTTGGTTTTTCCTCCGCCACCTGAGGCCCCTTGTAGACGACTCTAGGGTCATAAGCCTCATGTCTGATTTGAATCTGACAATTGTGCCAAATCCTTGGAAAAAGGCTCTTTATAATGTACCTGTCGGTAAACTAACCTTTACCAAAGTGTAAGGAATACTTTTTATTCCAAGGTGGGAGGCAACGCGACTAAGCATTTCACTTCCACATGACGTGGCATGCGTAGTTTTTGTATGTATAGTCGCCTATGACAAAGTTTACAGATACAGTACACTTGATAAGCTGATATTTGCCTTCTGCACTGCAAGTTAATGAAACAAGTATTACAAATAATAAGCATGTACCGTTGTCCTCTACTGTACTTTGTAGCTTTCACATGCCAGGCAGTCCCGATAACATGGCGTGTTTGCGTGGCAGAGAAAGGAAAGACCCTGGGACCTGTGAGAGGACAAATGTTAGTAAGATCTGATTCAAGATGTATGGTTAGAGAGATGCATCTTTTTGCATGCATTCAACAGTTGAGTTTCCTTGGTTAGTGACATGAGTCACGTTGAACCATAATTGGATAAACAGAATCTCCTACTGTTACATTTATGTTCATATTTGCAAAAACATCATAATTACAGAAGGTGAAAAAGAACACAATTACTTGATGCAAAGATATACACTTTAAAAAAAAATACTTTATTGCAATGTTCTTTCATCCTCTTCCAGACAATCGTTAACACTTCTGAGTCCATTGCACATTTCCTTTTTTATACATGTACAAAGAAATTAATATCTAATAAATAAACCAGAATAAAAACAAATTAAAAAAATACAAATAAATAAAAAAGATATACACTTAAACTGAGTGGAGTGCTTATATACTGGTCTTGGTTTTCTTCAAGATTCTGCTGGATCATGTGTTTCCATAAGTGGATCCCTGCCACTAATTTAAGTTAGCTGTAATAACTAATAACTAAATAATTGCGTGCTTGAGGTGGGCAAAGAGCTCACAGGAGGCCAGCTTCTCATTTTCTCTCATCTCACATTCTCTGACCCTCAGAACCCCTCCCTCCTCCCCACATCCCAACAGAAAACTATGAAAATACCATTGGCTGTTGTTTTCAAATACACTGCTAAATTTAAAAAAAACTGAAGGTCCTATCAATCTGACATGTAAGCATTACCCATTTTATTTAGTTAGTGTTTGCGTGATGTAGCCTAAGCAACATTATTATTGTTAACATAAAAGCAAGTGCTGAACCTGTCAGTGTTTTCTGCATCAATAAAGAACTGACACTTACAGAATTTAAAAGAACGTCTTTGGATCCCCGTCTGTGATGGACATGACTGCTGTTGTAACTGCACATGCTCTGTGCACTTCTATAACAGAAAAACATGAGAGATGTTCTCAAACTCTCGGCTCACAATGTTGAGAGGTTTGCTCTTAGTACAATTTGGAAAGGACACACACATTCACGTGGTATTCTTGGATTTGATGTTTGCCCTGGCTTCTACTGAAAGCACATGCTGTGCCTACTGCAGTATTAGTAAGCCTTTAGGTATGCAAGAAGGGCAAACTTCTTCTTGGCATCTAGTCAAACTGAATCTGAAATTAACATGTGACTGTGTGTGTTTTTCTGTATGGATGTGTGTACCGGTCTTTTAACTGTAATGCTGTAAGAAGTTAGCGGTGTTCCCTTTACTAGTACAGTCAGTTCTGCAGTGATAATTAGACTTGTTGTACTCCACATCCCCAGCTGTGTGGTCCCCTCGATAACTCATGAAAATGCCACTGTATTGCAACAACAGAAGTTTGCCACGATGCCTTATGAGAAAATGTCCAAACTTTGAGTTTATGTTTTAGCATGAACTTTAAATTAAATTGGCATTCTTCTGGTGAATTGTAATAAGATTTGTGTGGAATGCACCTTCTTACAAGTGGCTCTTGTCTTTCCAATACTGCATACAAGTCTAACATTCTCATTCAGGAGGAATAGTTTTAAAAATGTGAACAATTCATGATGAGCTATGACCAGCTTTGGTACCACAAGAACGCACTCGTGAGGATGACACAAATAAACAACTGTAAAGTTTGATCCAGACTGGCTCTGGACAAAATACCCTCACATTCTCCACATCTGATGATCACGTCTGATTTTTCGGTAAACCTAAAAGTTTAAAAAACGTACTAAGTTTATCGCACCCTATATGTGCAGTAATACATTTAATTAATCTATATATATATATATATATATATATATATATATATATATATATATATATATATATATATATATATATATATATATATATATATATATATATATATAATGAATAACTTCTACAAGCAGTTGCTGAGAGCTTTTCTATGCTCTCTTACCTTCAATGCCACATTTAGATACAAATCACAGAAAACTAACTGTCCCTGTTATTTAGTTTCCATTGCCAATATTGTTACACATGTACATTTTCTAATTCTGATATTTCCGGCATGCTCCTAAAGGCAGCATGATGTATTTTTTAAATACAATGACGGCAACCAAAGTATGTTTGAGATGTGGGTTAAGACCCCAACCACAGATTATTTGTATGGAGTACGCTAGCCAGTCTAAGGGATTTGTCTGAGGCATATTTTTGGCCAGAATTTTGAAATTGACAGACCTACACAGTGCTGGAGATGCAGAGCAATATATTTGCAATAACATGCATACCCACAGCTTCCCCCGAAGCAAACCTAAGTGGCATTGATTTTAACTGTATTTAATTGTAGTTAATTTTTGTTGTGCACGTTTGCATTTTTGCATGTGAAATGGTGTGTTGAATGAAAGTGTTTACCTAGCTTTTACCCTGGCTTGCTGTGGTTATTTCACTAAACATTACACAAGTAATGATACTAGCTTTATCCATTAGCTTCACATATTGATATCAAAACATGATGAGGCACAATAAGCAGTTTTCTCTTTTAGACATTATGTCCAAGCCTACTTTATTGGCAACACAGGGTTTCCCCCAGGAAACGACATAGCGGAGGTGGCGAGGCACCCAGATCCTGACGTGTCTCTTCTTGCTCTGTCCTTGTTCCAGTTGCGTCAACCAGACAGGAGATTTCACAGCAACCTGGCTATTTTCTCTTGGCACAGTAATTAGTTTATGCTTAAGGTCTCAGCTGTCATCCAGCTGATTGATACCCACCATAAACACTCACTGCTCCTTATTAGGAAAGAACAGACTAACTCTACGGTTGTCATGAGTCCATCCGCACATTATTCTTTCTTTACATTCCTCCGTGATTGCATCATTTGGCTCGGCTGCCTTTGCAGCCTGTCACTACATGACGTGCCCCTACAGTTCTCACAAATGCAGTAATTGGTGGCTACAGTCCTCATCTGATCCTGGGCATTATCAGGCCCACGGCTGGTTGGTGTGTAGAAGAGGGGATGAGGAGGAAGGAGCGTGGGGAAGGCGTGAAGGAACAGATGATGATGATGATGATGATGATGGCATCCTGGCTTCTGATTGTGTGTGATTTCCCCCTGGTTCTAATCAGCTGGTGTAACTTTACAATTACCCTTTGCATGTCATTACTGCGTTTGTGTGACAGAACAGAATGAGCAGAGAGTGATATCCCAATAGTTGAATCGACAAGCTATTTTATACGCACTGACCTTGTTTGCTACTTCCATGCTGAGAAAGCAGAACTTCATTTTAATCCTGCTTTTTTTCTTTTATCTGCAGCTTTTATGCTCCTGAGTTCTCTTCATGCAGCACAAATTGGTGTCAAACTGATTTGATATTCCATCCTCACAATTTTCTACTCAATCACTTTTTGCTTGATATCTCTCTCTCTCTCTTTTTTTTTTTTTTTTTTTTTTTTTTTTTTTTTTTTTTTTTTTTTTTTTTTTTTTTCTCTCTCTCTCTCTCTCTCTCTCTCTCTCTCTCTCTCTCTCTCTCTCTCTCTCTCTCTCTCTCTCTCTCTCTTTCTTTCTTTCTTTCTTTCTTTTCATGTCGCACAACTTAAAGTGCCTACTGGCCCCATTTCCCAATTAGCTGCCACATTTAGGGTAACAATGTAGTACAAGAGAACTGGGATGACAAATTTAGCAATGGGAAGAGATGAAGAAAGAAACTACCTCACTTTTTTGTTTTTTTTTCACTTCCCCTTAGCTGCATGTCGCTGCAATTGTTTTCTTTTTTTTTTCTCTTATATAAAAGTAATATCCATGGCTAATCATCTAATTCTTAATTTGGTGTGCGTGTGTGCGTGTGCGTGTGCGTGTGCGTGCGCGTGTGCAGTACATGTAAGAACGGCGGCCAGGCCTGAGTCGGCTACCTTTGGCCTCCTCAGTGGGAGAGTGTGCCGTAATGATGCTGCACAGGGCTTTGCTTTATGTAATCCTCCCACCAGTTTGAAACACCACCACTCTTTATTATAAAGCCTTGTATTAATGTAGGTGTGTGCACGAGTACGCTCATGCATTAGTGTGTGTGATTTGCACACATTCATGTAACCGCATGCACTATAGATCAGAATGAGGCAGATCAAAGAAACATTTACGTATAAACATTTCCTTAGCAAGGTCCTGAGGGATCTTCCCAGAGGCAGAGAGAGCAGGGATACAACAGTTTTATAAGAGCGCTGTGTGTTTGAAGATGGGATTCTCCCCAATTATGCTCCTATTCTTCTAGTATATTAGACTAACGGAGCCAGATGGTAAATAAAGAGAGCTGATTTAAACACACTGCTATGAGAGTAGTGTGTAATGCTCATTTTGCCGTCTCTTCATGGTAGCTTTGGAATAAGTTTAAGTAAAACAATTAGCTGATACGTACTGATAGACCGATTTTAACGGCCAGTCGATATATTGGGCCAATATTTGGGTGCCTGGCAGACTTCCAGCACCATGGCTTAAATTACAAATCAAGCACTTTATTTCAATGGCTAGTTTTCAGATTTATTGTTTTCTTAAATTATTTAAATGTGTTGACAAAGGACATTTTGTGATGACCTGATTATATCTGTCTTATATGTCAGCAAGCAATGCATCATCAAGGCTGTGTTGTAGATGTTGATGGAAGCCTCTTACCCTTGCACAGTTAACCATATGTAGTGCACCCATCCATATGATGCACATTGCACACATCATTTGGGTGATATGAATGTAAGATGATTGCAGAAGTGACACTGATCTGTGTTTTTGTTTATTATTTTTAAAGAAATGGCAGAGCAGATTCCGAAAACCAATCCAGTGTGGCAGGGTTTACATTTTTATGATGTAAATTGAGGGAGCAAAAGCAGTATTGGCTCTAAATATCAGCTCAAGAAAATGGGCAGCCCGTATCGGTCATCCGTTAAGGCTGATGGAGAAAAATCGGTATCGGCACTAAAAAATCCATATCGGTTGATCCCTACTGATACGGTGCCCTCTGTAAAAATTCGAAAAAAGAGTCTCAGCAGCATTAATATGTGTTCAGCTTCTTTTAAGGCGGTGATAACATATTTTATACACAGTTTTCACAGGTTAGTGTGCTTCCGAAATGCAGCAAACTATGGAAACAATTAGAGCTGCTACAATAGTTGATCAAGATAAAATTAATCGGCAACAATTTTGATAATTGATTAATCGTGTTGTGTCTAAACGTGCTGGTTTCAGCTTCACAAATGTAAATATTTAATGCTTTTTTGTTTAATATATAATACTAAACTGAATATCTAAGACTTTATAGACAAAACAATCAATTTAATCGAGAAAATAATCCAGGATATAAAAAAATACTAAAAATAATTGTTATTGCTTCCCTAGAAACAATCCGTACTAATAGGTATATCATCCTTGTGTTAACAGACCTTGATCAGCACAAGTGAACACATTTAATTAAAACCTATATACATAGGTCAGGCTACATCTTTTACAGCTAGATTTGGTGATGACTATCCCTATTTTTGTAATCCAGTCCAATTTTGCTGCACTGGCTTTAGATGCAAGCACATTCACAGAGAGGCGTAGTAAAATAGTTACTGTTGGTAATGAAAGTATCTGTGGTTTATGTCTGACTCACAGGCATTACTGTAGGTGTGTTGTGCTGCACTCAAGCCACTTGAACTTCGACACACACACACACACACACACACACACATATACCGTCCTATCCAAATTTTGGCTCTCATTAAAAACAAAACAGACAGAAAGTTGAAGTAAAAAGCAAAAATGCTGAGGTTTGACTGAAGATAAGAGGCATATGATTTTCAGGATGAGCTGCCGGGGTTGTTTCAGGTTGACACTTGTGGCACCTTGCCATATTATTCTGCGACATTGTGGATCCAGGCGAGAAGTAGATTATTAAGTGTTCTCCTGCAGTATTGATGGCTTATGTAGGGACTGCTGCAGCAGCAGTGTTGTGGTTGTCTCTCTATCCCCTGGCTGTTCCTGACTAGCTGACTGGGGACCGGCTAATTGGAGGAAGCCCTGGAGGAGCTCTGGAGGAAGGAGGAGAGGCAGAGGAAACAATGATGGTGGGAGATGTCAGGCATCATGCTTTCTCTGCATTCACACCGACTCTGCCCGCAGTGTACTATGATACTGTATCTGTACAGTAACGCAGCATATTGCTGCTGCCATGACAAAAAAATCTTTTCCGTTTTGTTGTTAAAATTGGATTATTTCTCATTATAAAATACTTGCATTATATAAAGATATATAATGTTATAGCAGGGATTCTAGATGTCTAGATGCTGAAGAATTATGGCCAGCAGCATCCTATATAATATTGATCTGGATAATCTACAATGCTCTGTTCCGTGGTAGCCATAATGAGCCTTTTTGTCCATCATCTGATGATAGAATGGGACTACGTGCATCCCTTTCAATGCAAATTTAAACTGTCACTTCTTAGTCCACGAGTATCTCTCCTACTCCTCTCCCACCATCAACCCCAGCCTCTCACGCCTCGGCCTACCTGGACTATTTCTCACCATAAGAGGGCAGGATGTGGGTGGAGGAAGCCTTCATCCATAGCTGCCCTCATTAACATTCAAGACAACCACTTTGTGTCCAAAGATACTGTCGATGGCTGGTTTGCTCTGTGCGAGATTGTGTGCAGCTGAAGGTTTGTGTATTTCAGAGAGAGAAAGAGAGGCAGAAAGTGCGAGAGAGAATGAATAAAGCGAGCCCGGAGTAGGTCTTCCTTCCCTGCCCTTGACCCCGCTCTCCTTATAAGTGAAACCTCCACCTCCCATTTATCTCTTGTTTTCTCTTTCAGACCATCATGGAGCAGTTCAACCCCTGCTTACGGAACTTTGTTGCCATGGGGAAGAACTATGAGAAGGCCCTTGCCAGTAAGTCCTTTTTTTTTTTTTCTCGTTTATTTTCTCCATGCTCCCTGTTCGCTGCAGGTTTAGGCACACTGCCAAGGCAGCACTCGCTCTGTCTTTCTCTTACTCTCTCTATGTATATATCTACCTTTCTTTCTTTTTGTCTTGCTAAAATAGACAATATTTCAATATGTCAAATGGGCAGGCCTTATCATGCATTGCACAGCCTCTGACACGGCTTGTATACTAGAGTGGACGTGTATTCAGACAAACACAAAAGGCCTCTAATTTGATTCAGAAGTGAGGATAGCTCTCGGTCAGCAGTCAAATTCACAAAAGAAAACATATGGGTGTACTGTATGTTTATCCCGAAGCCTTTGCTCCTTTCCCCTGACACGCACAATAACTAATTCTGGCCTTGGTGTAGGTCGGAGACAGACTGGTAGGGACTTCGTGAGCCATTAAAGACCCACTTTGCAGGATTGGCTCGACCCAAGGGACTAAGAGGCTCTGATTTACGGGGGCAGGGGATGGGAGGAATCGCTTCCACCCATATGGTGCTATCACTGAAAATTTTCAACACCAGAAATGCCAAAAGGGCTCCATGGGTAGGCCTGCTAGAACTGGATATGGACACGTTCCAGGTTTTCCAACACAGCAGTGAGTCGCTAAATCTCACAGCGTTTGGTAAGTGTAAAAGCAACAGATGCGTACAACTGAGTGACTCCTCAGCATGATGAGGACGATGCAGGTACAGGAAATGGTTGTTGTCCTGATTAAAGGATAGGTGGTTCTTCCTCCTCTTCTCTAGAGTGAAGTATAAGTGATGTATCTGTAGCTCTGAGATGAGCCCCTCCCCTACCAAGTGTTTGTCTGCCTTGCAATCAGAGATCCTGTAATCCTCGCCGTCTGTCTCTGTGAGCCCCTCGCCACACATTTCATTAGACACAAGTAAAGTATCTGTATAGATCCAGCTTATCTAATCAGCCACCCTTCAGCTGCGCGCGCACACACACACACACACACACACACACACACACACACACACACACACACACACACACACACACACACACACACACACACACACACACACACACACACACACACACACACACACACATGCAGCAGCATTGGGCAAGAAGAAAGAGTCTGTTGCTTGGAGGTCACTTTGAAAATCTGCTATACCCCCCACCACACTTGCAAACTTACATGTACATACACACACACACACACATCCACACACACTTTCCACATCAAGGCAAGCAGGGGGTCTGTTTGGCATAATGAAGAGAAATCAGTTGTGATGCTCTGGAGGCTCAGTTCTCAGGTGTTTCCCCAGCAAGAGAGAGGAAGGAGGAAACACACACCGTCTTCTGCCGTTGACTCAGCTTTAATTGGGATTAGCATTAGCATATGTCCCTCAGCCTCAGAGCAGAGCTGTGAGGCTTCCAGGCTGGGAGACTTCCTCTATCGCAGGGCTGCATCTGTCTGCCTGAATTAGGCAGCCCCTGCCAGGCTATTGTTGTAAATGTGTCTCTCACCTGGCAGCTGTCTGCAGGCACAGGGCCCATCTGTCACCTGGACCGCTGTTGAATTCACCTCTAAAAGCAGCAGCCATTATTCACTGGAGATGGGCCGATTGGCAGGCTGTATGGCAGTCGAGCAGAAAACCCTGGAAGCGTACTCTGCCCTACGTGACCTTTTTGTTGGCCAGCACAGCAGCAGTTGGAATGGTAGGGACTAAGGTGGATATAGATCTGAGCAACCAGGAGTACTATTGATCTATTTATTTAGTCAGCGAGAGAGAAGAGGAGATATGGCTGCTGATTAGGATTAACCTCATCTGTGCATACATGTGTGAAAGCTTGTTCTAGTGACCCTTTAGTGTAAAAACTGATTATTTAAGCAATACTCTTTCATCAATGCTAGAGGGAAATACTCCTTTCACACAATATAAGGATGCAATTACAATTATGTAAAGCAATTACACATAGAAGTTTGCAGGTTTAAATCCAGATTTCTAAATTGTCCAAAAAGCACAAGTGAGTTGATTTTAAGGAAGTGTTGTAATTTGTTCCAGGAGTCAGGTGCACTAAAGTTAAAAGCAGTTTTTCCAAGTTCATGCCGAACTCGTGGAACATGAGGCAAAAGCCAGTCAACAGAGCAAGTCTGAAAATGTCCCTCTGAGTGACCGAGATGTTCTGTGAGGTAGTATAGTAGTTTTCCAGCAAGAGCCTTATAGATAAAGAGATACCAATGAGTATCACATCTCTCTTGGAGAGTAGACCACCCAACACTCATAGAAAATACTACGGGTGTAAGAAAAAAATCGATACATTTGAGTATCGCGATATTTTCTTTTTCAATACTGTATCGATTTTTATTTTTATTTTTTTAAATGTTCAAAAATATTCATGTAAGACAGTGGTTCAAACCCCCTACCGCTAGATGGCTATGCTGAGACGCACCACTAGTGTCGTTGCCTAACAGTGCCTAACAGTGCCTAGCAGTGCCTAGCAGTGCCTAGCAGTGCCTGACTTTTTGCTAGAAGCTAACAACGTAGCTATGGCTGAACTTTGGCCTACTTTAGCATATAAATATTTGCTCACAAAGAACCTGGCAGTTTGATTTTCTGTGTACTGAATGGTTTACCTAAAGTAAACTTCTTTGACTTTTATGAACATTGTCTTTTTTTTTTTTTTTTTTTTATATTAGTTTTTCTAAAATTATACTTTAAAAAAATCCCAATATATCGCCTTACGCACAGTATCACAATATATTGCAAAATATTGAATCACTGACCCATGTATCGTGATACGTATCGTATCGCCAAATTCTTGCCAATACACAGCCCTAGAAAATACAATGATGTGTACCATAGACATGACCGGTTATGAATCCCAAGAGTTGAAGAGGATGCATGTCTATAAATCACATCTCCATAGTCCAAGACCGACATGAAAACTTGTCAAAGATGCTTTTATTTCTGTAGAAATAGCCAACTTTTTGCGTGAGTCGGTACACAAGATTATACATCCATCCTCTAATCAACAGTCTCTCACGTCACTGTGTCGCCCTGCTGTCTGTTGTTCAGACATATTGATTGACAAACATAAATGAAAGATGGAAAAGGCCAGTGGTGGTTAACCATGTGGTTAACAGCATGACATTGCTGCTGTATTTTCTTAGAACAACCATATTTTCTCACAGCTTTTGGCTAGCATAAATATTGAATGTTTGTGGTCTGTTTGGTCTTCAATCAAGAAGACCAGGAATGAAAAAAGGCCCAAACACCAGACATCATTATGTGAAACACGCATAGGAAAGCTGATTGACTTACCATGGTACTTACCATAGACTTAGCAATAGACAAACTGTTTAAAAACGGAGCATGGTATTCAGAGCTAAATTAATTTGGGCTTGATGGTATAGACTTGGTGCCAAAAAAACCTTCTCAATATTAAACTTACTCGCATACGTTTTTTTGGGGATCATAAACCAACTTTCCTTCTCATAACAGTAAGCCTTAAACAAAACCTAACAACTGCTTGTGTGGCTTCCCCATTGAGCACAGATTATCTGTCAGAAAATAATTTCCTCTTTGCAATCAAGCATGAAGAATGCCAAGATGATGTTGAGTAATTACGTAGCATCATCAGTGTTGCTTATTTTTCTGGTGGCGAGAAGCTGTTATTCACTGCTTCAAAAGCATCGGAGGAAAACCAGAGGTAGAATGGACAGTGTCACTGGCCAGATTGCTGACGACTTTGTTTACACAAAGCTAAGATGTATTACAGTTTGTCTTTTCTAAATTTGAAGAGACACATTGCACTGTAACATAATAACACTTCCTGCTTTCTTTTTGTTATTTTTCTTTGTTTCTAGGTGTGACATTTGCTGCCAAAGGCTACTTTGATGCTCTGGTCAGAATGGGGGAACTGGCCAGTGAGAGTCAAGGATCCAAAGATTTGGGTAAGTGACTGACATACAACCGTTGACCTGTTTCCTTCTGCCACTTTCTCTCTTTTTCTTTTTGTTGGCCGCACTGGCCTACAAGAGCAGCATCAGTTCTTCTTACACTTACACACGCACATACCGTTCGTCATCTAACATCAGCTTTCTGTGTAAAAACGAAGTGGCTGGGGAAGCTAAATTTCATTCAGAGAGACGTGGGTTTTTACAGAAGGTGTTTTTTAATTAGAATTTCTACTGAATCATTTTAATCCTAAAACAGCTTGTTTGTTACATTGTTTCCTGGAAGAGATCATTTTGTCAATGTATGGGCCTCCTTTTGTCAGAGGAATGTTCTCAGAGGTAGAAAAAGGTAATCATTATGAATGCAGAACAGTCAGTCAGCACAGCGAGCTGGTAGCTGAACATCATTTATTTACAACGGTATAGACGAGCTGAAGATTGTTTTTGGAAAAGCATTTTTATATGGGTTTGAATTGATTGTGTGGAAAACTGGATCGGTATACCAGATGTTGGAAGTTGTGTGTTAGTGTGTGTTACAAACATAGAGGTCGATTGGCAACCAACACCTGGTCCTCTCATCATGAGTTGTTTCCTAGGTGATCTGTGTCTCTGAGTGCGTCCGTATTTGCTGTCGCTAGCCTGTGGGAAATCAGCTCCTGTTTGAAGAGATTCCCTTTGCACTGATTGTGCTTTCGACTGCGTGATCTGCGTTGATTTGTCTGGGCCTTTGTTGCACTGTTGCTGAGATTTAGTTTAGGTTTTCTCCAGCCCAGCCAACAGGGACTGACATGAAAGTGCTCTCAGGATGTTTTATTCAGTAAGCGGCCCTCTCTCTTCCTCTATCTCTCCATCTCTGTGAGGTTTTCCCATTGATACAGCAGTATCTCGGTGTTGAACCGAGCCTCGCTCACCGTAGCAGGCTCTTCCAAGCCAGATATCCTCAGCTGTACTTGTCACAAAAAGAGAGCAACATGTACATGATCTGACTGACGGCTGATCTAATCTCACCTTGCACCGCACAACACTGTGGCTGTAACAGCAATGAGTTATTTTAAAGAATACCTATTGTCAGACACTTTGACATGTGTGTTTATGTTCCTGTGTGTACTTGAAATGACTCCTCCTCCTCCTCCTCCTCTCTGCCTCTTCACATCTGTCTGTTTTTGTCTGTGGTCATCTGAATCGCTCTGTGCAGTTGTAAATTGAAAAAGAAAGGTTCTTCTGTAGCTATTAGTCCCTGTTGTCCATTGCCAGTCTTCAGCAAAATGCACCAGCTACACCCCAATACCCCCCAGCATGCCACTGTGGTTCCCAAGGGAACGATCGGTGATGTTTTATTTTCCAGCCGCCTGCTCTCGACTTTTTGGAGTCCCACCCTGAGGTCGGCGCCGGTGCCATGACCTCCTGTCAAACCGTGTGCAGGGATGAGTCCCAAAGCTCAGGGTTTCCTGTTAAAGGACAGAAATATCCACAGATTGGAGGAAAGGAGTACAGGAGGTTGGCCAAACAAACCACAGCTCGTGTGCTAAAGTTGACAACACATAGAATATAGATGTGAGATTAGATATTGCTTGATGACATCAATCTTGATTTAATTCAGGAATAAGCTTTTAAATCTCCCTTTTGTAATTAATCTTGTGCTTATCTTATCTCTCTTATGAGATGTTGCCATGCAAAAGGTTTTAATTATTTCTCTTTAAAGGTCCCATATTGTAAACAAAATAGATTTCCATCTCTTTCTTTGAGGATAAAGCAGGTTGAGGTGCTATAAAAGTATCACAAACTCTCATTCCACAGAGAAATGCACACAGCCCGCATTCAGAAACTGCCTTTAAACAAGCCGTCAGGACTTCCGTACGGTTGTGATGTCCCAACTATACTATGTATAGGTAAAAAGTGCCGCTACATTGCCGTTACTGTCATTCCTAGGCTGCAATGACGGTGCAGAGACTCCGATAGCGCAGATGCAGAAGACCCGAAAAAGCTGACGAATCAGAGCCGACTGGAAGGGGGGGCTTAAGGAGACAAAAACTGAGCGTTTCAAACAGAGGGTGAATACAGGTATATTCCGACAGACAGTATGAGAAAAATTATAAGTTAAGATAGTTTTTTTATTTTTTTTTAACATTAAAGCATGTAAACATGTTTTAGTAGAAACTCGAAATCCAAATATCACCCTGATATATTTAATGAGCATAATATTGGGACCAAATTTTTCACACAATAATGCTGTGTCTCAAAAGCTAATTTCACCTGCTTGTAATGTGTATTGATAGAGATTTTAACGAAATGACACCAAGGGGATATGGCTTGGAGAGACGTATATTTTTGGTCTCAGACGTGATGATTGTCATTTTAACTCTATCAGGCTCCGTGGTCCAAATTTTAAATGTCTGCCCCCAGTAAACTCAGGCTTCAAAGCGTCGTGTTAGGTATCTGAGTGACCTCATAAACACTAGATCCATGATTTCCCACACTCAGATCAGTTGGCATCATGTTAATGTTATTGAGTTGGTTGGTTGATTATTCAAAAACGATCTGCCTGTATTTGTGCATGCTCACACATTCATATGCGTGTATGAGTTTGCGCATTTGTTGCACTCCTTTAAAGCCCGTTAATTCCATAGAGCCTCAGTAAGAGACAGGCTGCAAATGGTCCCACCTACACACCTAAGAGTCTGCAGCTGCTCTTCATCTCTTTCTTCCTCCCTCCCTTTTCCTTCCTGTCTTACACACATACACACACACACGCTTAAAGTAGGGAATGAAATTACCTTGTGGAATAATGTCCGCTATTGCTGTTTTTATTATCGACAAATCAACATGCACTGTGCGGGGTGTTCATGCCTATTATACTTACATGGTTGTGTGCATTTTCTCTGCATAAATCTCCTGTCATTTCTATGTGTTTATACAGTATGAGTGCTCTTTTAATCCACTTGTGTATATCTCTGCCTAAAGAGACAGAGTCTCTCTCGCCAGCCCCACTACTCCCACACACTCCATCCCACATATCCTCCTCTGGTTGGGCTAATCATCGCCTGTCACTTTGCCACCCACACACACACACACACACACACACACACACACACACACACGCTAACACACAACTGCCCTTCCTCCCTTTCTTTCCCTTCTCTCCCTCTGTTTCTGCCATCCTCTTCCTTTCTTCCTTTATTCCTCTTTGTGAAGAAGGAGTGAGTACTTATTACCTCAGTGACGTCCATTTGTGGCTTTCCAACCCTTCTAGGGAAGGACCGGGCATGTAGAGTTTGTGGGGCTGGATATGTTTACAAAAATCATAATAAGCAGCTCTGCTCCATTGTGTTTATATTCCTCTGAACTAAGAGGCTTGTTATTTACGACCAGACCAGCAACCAGAGGCAATTTACAGATTTTAACTACTGCTCCTGAAATTCCTAGTATTTTTATTTGTCACCATTCCTAGAGCTCATTTATCTTTGTTGTAACTGACGGCAGTCCGACCAGTCAGCCAACTTTGCCTTTTTACCATAAGCATTTTACAAATTCAGCTATCAGTCTTATCTTTAGTCGCATTTCCCATTCTTCCTCAGGTTACTTAGCAAAGGGTTTTGTATCATAATTGTCCTTTTAGCACGGCTCTCTTCTTTCCTCAATTTGTGTTAGCTAAGAGAAGACCAATTAGCCTAGTTAACCTGACCCATTGCATGCCATGCTGCCCTCTCAGTTGACAGGGCACTGTAGGAACACCGCCCACTGGAGTACAAGGCACGGCCTGTTATGCTTACTGTGAAATTTTATTTTGAGCAGATGATTGTGGATTTTTTTTTTTTTAATTTCTGTGTTCAAACGGTATTTTGATTAAAAGTGACAGCCCTACAACATTGCTGTCAGAGCTCACAGACATAACAATGGTTTTGGATGTAATCTCCAAACAAACAAAACCAACAGGCCTACACCTAGTTTATAAGGCCCAATTATATTACCTTTGCCCCAACTAAATCTAATGCACTGACAGAATAGTAAAGAGGTTATATGTAGTACCATATACTAAAGGAAATTGGGTTCATTACTCGCTGGTATGGCCAGACAGTTCTTTAGTGTCCTCAGGTGAAGTAGAGTTGAAAGCTGCTCTGTGCTTGGCTGGGTGTGTTCCACTATGCTGTCCTACATGGCTAGTGTTTCACTGTTGGATGTATGTAAAAGTCAGACTAGTACAAACTGAATACTAGCCTAGTTCTAGTAAATGTATGTAGCAAAGACATGTATTTTATATTTGCTATGGCTTGCCTTCATCCTGTCTGGTTAACTATTAAAAATAAACTCCCTCTCGGGCCACTTGGCTGATTAGTCCATTTTCAAGAACCTGGACAGGAATGTGAAGTGCTTACAGTTCAGCCTCCCCAGCCGGAGGAAATCAAATATCTTTCTCCCCTCTAATCGACTTCTATAACCTTGCAAATTGCCACGTTTTAATAACACACATGTATGATTCAGCACAGAGACATGTCTTTTGGGAAATTGCATGCATGGAGGGTAATATTAAACTGTAGTCAACCAATGGATTGCTTAGGTTGCTGCTGGGGAGAGGGCCCACAAAAAAGTAATTACCTGGAATAAGAAAAAAAAACTGTTAACACAGGGAAAATGAGGCTGCAAACTGATGTAGCATATTTGTCTTTTTATTTTATTTTTTTTTTTTTTTTTTTTTTTAGGTTAATGGATCAGGGACATAAGCATAAAATTTCTGCTGGTAAATGGACACCTTTTAAAACGCTAAATGACATGTCTGTTGTTAAGAGCAGAGGTTAGAGATGGCGGGTGAAGCATTAACTCTTGACATTCTGTATTTGAATAAGCACCCACCACGACACACGTACTCTCTCTCTCTGTCTGTCTGTCTGTCTGTCTGTCTGTCTGTCTGTCTGTCTGTCTGTCTGTCTGTCTGTCTGTCTGTCTGTCTGTCTGTCTGTCTGTCTGTCGGTCTGTCTGTGTTTTCCCCTTTCTGTCTTCAGTCTGGCCTACCATCTCTCCTCCTCCAGCACCTGTCCCTGTTTAAATGAGAGCAGAGGAGCTCTTTTCTTAGCTATGTCCCATCATCCCAGGGGTCCCTGCCTTCTCCTGCTCTATTTCTGAGACACGCACTGCATGATGGGAAGCCAGTGGCCCCTATGCTCTCCATCTACACACATTCACATTGCCCTTCATTTTTTCGTGGCGATGACATGTGCTAAAGGTGAGCTTAAATACAGCTGGGATGAACGTGGACAAAACTGCTCAGACAACTCTCTCTGCAATTCCTTTACTCATTTATTTACACTCCAGACACTGAGAATGAATGAATGAATGAATGAATGAATCGATCCATTTCCATTCTGCACTGGTTGAGGTGGAATGCAACAATGCAAAGCAGCACAGTCATGTGAGTCATGCCCGTGTCATGCTATTGTGAAAGTGTGATCAAACCAGTACCTCCATGTTTTGGGTGATTTGGTATTGTCATGTGTGCAAATCTCTATTGTGTGGGGGGGGAGGGGGGGTTAGATGTTATTTGTCATGATTATGCAATAGCCCCTGAAGTATTTTGGAAATGTAGAAGTGTCATGATTTTATAAGATCAGGCATTATTTGTGCTGTGTTTTGCGTTATGTCCATTGGGCTCAAATAATCTGTGTGGACCTAAACTCAACCTGTGTAATATTAGGTAGCTGCAGCAATGTTTCAATCCTGCAATTTTAGCATTTTTGCCCACTTGAAAATGTGTTGAACTAATAATTGCATGGCTATCACCTTTCCCTTCACCACTGCACATTCAGACTTGAATTGTCTCTGTGTTTGGTAACCTTTATTGACCCTGGTTTCTTAGGGCGTTTAACTGTCTGGATCAAATAACACACACACAGCCCCTCCTTGAATCTCAAGACTTTAACTTTGACTTTTTTTTTTACCTTGCTATTATTTGACTTTTCCTCCTTCCTTTGTCCCTCTACCTTTAATAAACACTAGCATTTAATGGAACTTGGTGTAAAGTGTTACCATGTTCAAACATGTAATGATTTTGTTAACACACAGCTCTCATGAGGCTTTGACATCTCAATACTCATGGCATATGTTGTTGTTGTTGAGCTCAAAATAAACTAGTAATGAAATAACTAGTATGCAAACGGCGAGATGTTCAGATTTGACAGCCCCATCAGAAAAACGCTTTCATTTTAGTGTACAGACCGAAAACTGCTTCATTATGTTTCAGCTTTTTGCTGTTCTAAGAAGTGTTTGGTGGTTGAGGCCTGGATTTTGGCTAGCTGATACCAGATGGTTCAGATTTGCTACATACAGTCTCATCCGGTAGTCAGTGCACAACAACCTACCTGAGACCTTCTTAGAATAAATGCAAAGATCACTTGCAACAGGACTCTGGCCCACTTCTCTTTGACAGTTTGCGTGCTTGCTGTTAAGCTTTTATTATGGCCTAAATGCATGACACCATTGCTGGACAAACTTATATTGGGCTAGTAGGTTGAACAGCTGTGATGGCCGAGCTTCCAATTTTAGTAACACGTCATATGTATATACTCTATATCAGGGGTGTCAAACTCAACTTCACTAAGGGCCACAATGGAAAATGAGCTACATGTTTGATATGCTTTTATTCAACCGAAACATTCAAATACCTTTGACTGTATTATTCGTGTCTCATATAGCTTTTACTTTTACAACAACCTGTTCCATAGCCTGAATATGTAAACTCTCTGGTTGTGAGTCTCAAAGTCGGCAAATTCTGCTTTGAGACACATAGACTGAAAAACAGTTTCCCGTCTTTTTGGTTTGGCTCACATCTAGGTGGGCCAAAATTGATTGTGACCTAAACTGATATGCGGGCCGGATAAAAATTTGCGAGGGGCCGGCTTTGGCCCGCGGGCCTTGAGTTTGACACATGTGCTCTATATCAATGGTCTTCTCCTGTGAGAGGCTATATTGTGTGTGTGTGTGTGTGTGTGTGTGTGTGTGTGTGTGTGTGTGTGTGTGTGTGTGTGTGGAACTGTAAGAATAAACTGTCCTCCCTCCCAGTTTAAGTGTGTATAGATGTTGTGGAGTGTACTTACTAACATGTACACATACACACTTACATGGCCAACCAGACTCCGCTATTATGTACGTCTGACGGAAATGTTCGCTGCCCTATTATACTTGCCACTCGTTTGTTTCCCTTGTGACTCAACATGATACTTTATGTAGGAAGGTATTAACATCACTGTACTGTTTAGTCTCTAACACACACACTGTACACATAATCTCCAGGTGGGATCACTCCACTTTCCTCCCCAGTGAAGTATATGTCCTGATGTAATGATAGCTGTTAGTAAGGGTTGAGATTGAACGGAACTGTTCAAGTAAGAAATCCCAACCATTCTGCGCTATAATATCTGCCGACCTTTCAGCGACACAGTAAATCCCAAACTGTGTTTGTCTTGTAGACAAACTAATAGAATGAACAGAGCAGCGCTGTTTTTAAAAAGAGTGTACAGTGTGTGGGTTTGGGTTACAGTAGCACTTTTCATTTTGATTAAAAAGTCCAGCCATATTCCTTTCATTGGGTTTAAAATACTGCACGTTAATTTCAAGTGGAAAAACTAATATTCCAAATAAGAACTGACATGTTATAGGCTACTGTTTTAAAAAAAAAAAGAAAAAAAAAGGAAAAGAAAAGTGCAGTTCTGGTTGAGCTTATGCGTCCCTTTAATGTTGATTGCATTAGTGTATAATGTGGGCTGCAGTTTTTGTTTGCAATAATTAGAAACCTATTCTTTTAATAAAGATTTGACAATGAAGAAATGTTTGTTCCTTATGTTCTTAGCAGGGGCGGGGCTAGAAGGGGGGCATGGGGTGGCACGCCCCCCCCGAAATATGATGGTTTTCCTGATGACTGTCCAAAATGATGATACCATGGAACCAGCACTGGGCATTAAAAAAATAAATGGCAGACTGAGCCTATAGAAAATAGGTATTTTATTCAGATATACAATTAGTTTAAAATGAAAAAAAAAATACATTGTGTTCTATCCTATCCAATTCTAACTATATTTTTAAGCTGATTTTCTATACTGTATTCTGATAAAGTGCCCCTGACCCCCGACTGATTAGTGCCCCCGTGCCACCCCACTTCAAAAATCCTGGAATCGCCCCTGGTTCTTAGCCAGAATTGTGTCAAGGCCAACAGCTCACTTTTTTTTGCCAAATAAACACATGACAAGCATGTTGAAATTGGCAATGGCCCCCTCTGTACAGAAAATGTACCGAACTGAACCGAAAGCTGTGATCCTACCTCTGAAACCGATATCAACCACCCCTGTAGTGGAGATCTTTGAGCAGAGTTTTGTAACACAACACTTTGCAGCCACTGCCCCTCATCTTGCAGCTTCTCCCATGGCAACGACCCTAGCATTATCCTGCTTCCATGACAACCCATAGTGAATCTGACTTGACCTTCACCAGTGATTCAGTTTCTCTCCATCCACCTCCATTCTCTCCCTCCCTCCATCTCTTCTCTCTTGTTCTCTGTTCAACGTTGCAAACTTCCACTTTTTTTCCCCCCCTGCTTCGTAGCCCACATTCTGTTTTTTTCTTCTTCTTTACCTGTGTGGGTGTTTCATCGCTTCTGTTACACAAGCAGTCAATATATCTATACAAGCTGATGTCATACTTCAGGGAGATGGTCTGTTCTTCTGCACCTAAAGTCCATGCTTCATTCTCTGACTCAGTGGTTTAAGCTAGCAGGCATGTGGCTGCTTGTCGCATGAGCTGCAGGTGCAGAGCAGCCCTAGCTCACCTCCCCACAAAGGAACTATTGTTTTCTTTCAGCCAGGGACACAGGAGGGGTTGAAACAAAGCTTGGAAATATTGATACAGTAATATCAAGTGTTTGTATATACGCTGGTTTGTGTGTGGTTATGTAGCTGTGTGTCGAAATGTGAATTATTTCCGTGTTCATGGAGTTTGTCTCTGTGGCTATCTACCTGTCTGTCATGCCGCTCTTAGCTGGTATGCGGATATCCTTGTCAGGCTGGCAGCTCTCACACTTGGTCTTTCACTTTGTGTCATGCCTGCCAGATCACTTCTGAACGAAACAATAATGTTGAACAATACGTTCAAATTTTCCACATCACGCCTCTTTATTGATTCTTGATTGAATTATCTGCTGTTGACTGCCCCTGAAGGTTGCAGTCCAATTTAGTTGTGTTGTCGTGTGATATGATATCGAGGTTGCCATGGTAACTGTTTGCATCTCAGACGTGTGAATTATTTTTTTCTGTGCTGTGGCGTCTTACATTGTGCAGTAAGGAAACTGCAGATGACAAGCTGAGATCTCTCGCTGATTAATTTATTCTTTACCTTTCTGATAACTTGCAAGCACCCTGTCCTACTGCCGGTTTACTTGGCGTATGCGTGTGCATGTGAGTGCGTGCGTGGCACAGCCATGGCTGCTCATTTCTTAATTGATCCAGCTAGTTGAAGCCACCAACAGAATGCCAGGATTTCTAAGCCTGAAGGGCTGTGATCAGGGATGAGTATCTGTAAGCTGCTTAGCAGGCCTGCTGGGAACTGACGGGATGTTTTGGCCTGCTTCTTTGCTCATGTGTGGGACAAGATCAGCAGGTTGCACAATGGGCAAAAAGCCTGGCTGTCGTGGATACACAGGAGTTGTAGGGCCTGTGGTTGCACTGAATTTAGCATGCAATAAAGAAAAAAAGAAATCTCTTATAAACACTGTTTTGCTGCACACACGTGCATGTTTCCAGTGATGAAAAGGTCAACAAGATGGTCTAAATAGAATTTGACTAATTTGTAGGTCATTATTTATATCTGAGTTAAACCACTGTTAAATAAAGGTCCATGATTCTGTAATATGTTGAGCTCATGCGACTCTTCAGGAAAATCTTTATGGTTTGACATCATTGTAACTTTTTAATTTGAGTCGCCCCATTTAGCAGCATTCACAAACAGCATATACATAATAAAACACACTACAATGTAGTTATTAGCAGCTATACGTGTTTATTTATATGCAATTGTCAACTATAACTACTCCTGTGGGCACCCATACTGTAAGCCGAGGCTAGTGTATAAACAAATGATGAATGACAATAAAGTAAAACACAGTTGTAATGATATAAAAAGTTATGTCTTCATAATAAGTTATAATTGTTGAAAAATACTGTACATTAATACATAATGTCGTTATATCTGCAACAATATTATGGTATTTTATAAACCATTTATTGAATGTTTTTATATACTGGTTATAAATGCTACAGTAAATAGGGTGACCTAAAGTCTTACTGACTTCACTACAAAGATTAGGATTAAACTTTTTTCCAGCCCTTAATACAATTTCTTTGCAGAATAATAATTACATATTGTGTTTTTTGTCTCGCATATATTGTAACGCTCCAACCTGCTTCACCGTCTGTCTGTAGCTATTTGCATTGTACGTGCTGCCTGTTGAGACGGAGACCACTCCAAAGCCCTTTGGTGAAGACCAAAGATTTTACTGAAACCACTTCAGCACAAGTTCTGATTTCACTTACGAAACATTTTGAGATAGGTTGAGAATGTACTTTTGCATGTCCGCTTTCAAAAGAGGACACAGCAGGGGATAAGAGAGAAGTGTTGCACTTCAGTATGCAGCTCCTACTTAGCCACAAATGTCCACTACTTACTTTTTCATTTCTGTAGTAAGATGGTGATAAATAATATTCTGCCATGGTTCAGTCTTGTCTTAGATGGTGCTTCACCCTTGCCAAAATTTGATAGATGTTTATAAATTGCAATTTCAATTGCTATTTTGATTTTCATATAAAAAGAAATGACCTGTCACAACATTATTGATGTTTTAATTAAATAACCCGTATGTATGTCAGACAGAGCTAGTAAAGCTAAGGGGCTTTGGACCTTTTGGTCATGAAAATGTATGTGTGTCTCATTTTTCTGTACATGCAGATCTCACACTGTCTTTCCACCAGGTCTCTATATGTATATGTGTCCTTCACTCAACATAGCTCTTTGTGTTCCTTTTCTTGACAATGCACTGCATATTCAGAAGAGGCAACCTGTAGGTATATAAAAATGAAATGCTCTCACTAGCTGCATGACCCTCCGTATTTCTTCTTCCCTTTTGGTTATTTCCTGTAACCTTTCTTTGAGGTGTTTTATTGTTCTAGAAATCACATTGCCTGATGTTAAGATTAATCAAAGAAAGTAAGGTAAAATGTTTGATCTCCACGAGACATCATCACTTAAAGCTTGACAAACCAGAATTTAATTTTAAGCATTTTTTCTCCCCCATTTTTTCATACTTGTCATCACTTGTTGTTTAGTTTTCTGTTTTCTGTTATCTTGTACCAAAAAACCAACTTTCATCATGTTCTTCGTTGTCCCAGTTACAAGTCACGTGTCCTGTATGTTTGTGTATCTTGTATTACTGCATGAGCTTTGCACGCTGGGGTCTCTCTGATTCTTTCTCTTTTGCTTTTCGTGTTTCTTCCTTTTTTTTTCTCTCCATCTTCCTATATCTCTCCTCTGTTACTTCTCCTCTGCTCTAGGAATGCTTGTGCTGTTGAGTGTTGTTCATGTGTTCCCTGTCTCTCTCTTTCTCTCTGTGCAGGGGATGTGCTGTTCCAGATGGCTGAAGTCCACAGACAGATCCAAGTGCAGCTAGAGGAGATGGTTGGTATTCTAAGATTAAAGGTTTTATAGCTGTGTGGTTCAACACTGCAGCACTCTCTATAAAACTCTGGCAATGTAAAAGGTCTCTTAATGTCATATTTTAACAATAGCTTCAACACGATTTGTCCCTCTGAAGCCTACGTTGGCAGTATGTTGAATACAAGATAATTAAACGGACATGAACTTGTATTGCATGAACAGACATGCTGAGCTCACATAAATCCAAGCTGCTAATATAGGAGGTGGCTGGGGAAGTGTAGTGGGTTAATTGAACAGTGTGGCATTCAAGGTGATATGATTGAATGACGAGTTACCCACAACTCGTCAATATCAAGTTCATTAGTGTGTGTCCCACCAGTATAGAGGAAGCCCTGGGCATTAGGTGCTCATTGTGTGGACGCCCTGGAGCTTGAGCCAGCTGCCCTTTTATGTCTATCTGCACTTATTATTACTCGCTGTCCATAGTATGTAATCCTTCCTCTTCTCCATGCTAATCCTCCAGTATTAGTTCCTCAGCATGAGTGCAATCTAAGAAATGAGGAACAAAATGTACAGTCCTCACTCAGCAAAAACCACATTGAGCTGAATTAGTTTAATCAAAAGCTTACATTCTGATATTTTTAGAATAAAATATCCTGTTTGTTTGTTGGGATTCTGTCCATTAAACAATGTGATGTAAAAGTAGACTAAATAGTAATGTGTTGCACATTTATTTATCTATGCATATACTGTATATTGCGGTTACAAATCAAACCTGACCTTCAGTTTAGGTTTCTCATTCAGTTCATTTCTATGAGTTGAAAAAAAACTTTCCATGATTTATGTAAAATGTTATTTAAGATAATTTATATTATCATTAACAGTTAGTATATAGAAATGCATTGGATATTATTTTTGGATATTTCTTAGTTGGTTGCCGGTTCTTAAGGCATGTCAGTTTACAATCTAGTGACTAAATATTGTGTCAGAACTTAATCAGTGACAGTGATTTGGAGGCTGAGAGAGGATTTGTAGGCCAGGACTTTGTTGATAAAACATGTATTCACTGACTGAGTAAATGAGGATAACAACTTATTTATCTATTGCATCCAACTTAATTTGGACAACTTTGTCTATGACCTCTGTATCCACATGCAGCCTCCGTGACTGATTTTGTCATTGATTTTATTCAACTGTTTTTGTGCTTTCTCCCCAGTTGAAATCATTCCACAACGAGCTGCTTTCTGAGCTGGAGAAGAAGGTGGACCTGGATAGTCGTTATCTGACTGTGAGTATCTGATTGGCTCGCTCTCCCGAAGCCCGAGGACAGCCTCAAAATCCAATAAGTGCGCTCCACATTTCAGCTCATTTTAGTGCATTATATTACGTTACATCAAATCTGTCGAGGCCTAATTTGACAGAAGTGATCACAGAGATGGAGGTAAAGTTGTGTTTTAACGTCTGGATGAAAGTCTGTCTCTTAGACAATTAGAGGATTTGTGTGTTTTAAAGAGATAATTTGAAGTGTGTACTAATTTCTAAAACACGATACACTCACACGCATGCTTTATTGGACTATCATATCATATGTTCCATCAGTTTGTAATAATTACATACAAGCATGCAGACAATCCTGCCACCTCGGATATTGTGTGTGTGTGTGTGTGTGTGTGTGTGTGTGTGTGTGTGTGTGTGTGTGTGTGTGTGTGTGTGTGTGTGTGTGTGTGTGTGTGTGTGTGTGTGTGTGTGTGTGTGTGTGTGTGTGTGTGTGTGTGTGTGTGTGTGTGTGTGTGTGTGTGTACTGTGGAGCTGGTCTACATGTGATATCTTTAGAATGAGTGGGTTGCAGCCTGAGTGTAGAGCAGCCTGCTGCACGTTGTTTTGGGGGATGGGATAATGTTGCCATTATTGTATTGTTGGATGGACCACATTATGAGCTGCTTCGACTTACAGCAGAGATGTTCACATGTCACTTTTTGGAAGTCCGAGTCAAGTCTGTAGTCTTTTGGGTCGAGTCGCAAGTCAAGTCTGATGTCAGCTGTTTGTGCGACTTAAGTGTGACCCATCTCTGGCTTACAGCCACTCGGACACTCCTGTGTATTTAATATAATGTTGCTCTAAAATTAGTTGGAACGAAAGCTTGTTTGTAGGCTCCTTGCCTTATAACTTAACAGGGAGACTTAGCAGTAAAATCAGATGTTGTCTTATTGAGTTGAAATGAAAACCATAAGGGTTTTAATCTTCAAGTAATCTTTGACTCCATACACATCTGCCAAATTTAAATTGATACGGAAAAAGATATGGAAATGTTTTGTGCTTCTTACATTAGTTCAGATGCATCAACCGTTTCAGACAATTGTATCTTGGCGTACCCCTGAGGTTTTAACATCCATTACTTTTAATGAATTTCCTACAGATCTGCCGCAGTGATAATAGCAGTCATTTTGCTTCAGACTTTGTGAATTAATCATCTGAAACTTTGGCTTCCAAAAGACTCAAAGGAAAAGTTGTTGTTTTCCAAGACGGAAGCATGTGTGTGCTGTTCCCAGCGGTGTAGCGCTCTCTGTTCTCCCTCTGTCTCGGTCTCCTTTTTTCTCTTGTCTTGCATAATGGCTTACGCTGGGTTTTACGACACTGAGGTCAGAATTTGCTAAATAAACAGTCTAGATATTGAATGAAGAGGAGCATTTAGGCCGATCAGCTGTAAGAGACAAGGGTCAGATTCTCCAAGTGTACCAAAGTCCATTGACTGTCTAATTATTTGTCTGCAGTAGTAGCCAGTGATTAAGACAAACTAAAGTCAACAAGCTTTTGATTTGGTAATTAGGAGGAACATTCAAGCTTAATGAGGCGGATGCTATATTATTATTTCCATACCCAATAACCTATTGTGTCTTCCCTATCCATTACTACACTGTATGACCTACGTGCTGGGGATTTTCCACTGGGGAGGCACGGCTGGGAGTTACAGAGATGAATAGCAGAGCAACCCATATTGGTTGTACTGCTTTAGCTCAAAGACTAGGAGGGACTCAAAGGATAAATCATACATTGTTATTGGGTTACAAAGAAAACACTAGTTTTGGTCCATTTTGTGTTGAAAGAATTGAGCAAATCAATATTTCAAAGAAGCTCCTGACTGGGAAAATCAACAGTAGATAAAGTTCAAATGTAATGTTTTTTTTAATGTAAATGTAAATTTAATGTTTATTTTTGTGAGGTCGCTAGATGTTTCCAGCTCAGACCTACGGAGCTAATACCACCCATCTCTGCTATGAAACCCAAACACTGCATGTGTCATACTGCTAGTCTTCCAGTGACAATAACCGCTTCTTTTCCGGCTTCCTTTTCAGCCCAACAATGCCTAGAGGATACCTACACCCTCGGTGTCTTGCAGTATGCAAATGTGGGTGTTGAACCCTCATGCATGAGCTCTCCTCAGCCAATTTTGCCTCGTACAGAAACCACATAAGCTTTATCACACCAGACACAGTTACTATAGCAACAGAGCTGGTTCAGCCCGGAAACGAAGTGGTTATTCTCAATAAATAAATAAATAACTAAAAAGCTAATTAAATAAGTAAACTTTGCCTGTAAAATGACTAGGCCAGTCACTTTGCTTGTTCTACAAATCACCCATTAGGTTATTGCTTTGCAGACTGCCACTGATTTCTGTTCTTTTCACAATGATGAGAAAATCTACTTGAAATGTGCTTGAGATGAGACCCAATCAGGAGCTGTGCTGTTCCAAAATCAAACCTGGAAAACAAATAAATAAGCAAACATGGATCTTTGAAAGAATGTTGTGAATTTGCATGTTTCTTTGATTAAAAAGATTGAACACACCAATAAGGAGTTTTCAAAACAATCCCACACAGAAATTTCTTTACTTTAACACACAAAAAAATGAGTATGAAAAACATTAAATTACACATATAAACAAGTTCCAAGGCTCTTTCATACTGTAGTGAAATGAGTTGAATCCAGTGGCTGTTTGTAAGGTCTAAAAACTTTCAGAAATAGTTTGCGATTACTGTTACGCATTTGCTCACGTACGTCCCACCGTCACCCAGGCTTTTTAATTTGTGGTCCTAATTTGTGTTTGTGCTCCGCCTGTTGCCCCACGTAGGCTGCCCTGAAGAAATACCAGATGGAACACAAGAACAAAGGGGAGAGTCTGGAGAAGTGCCAGGCTGAACTGAAGAAGCTGCGCAGGAAGAGCCAGGGCAGCAAGAACCCCTCGAAGTACGGAGAGAAGGAAATGCAGGTGAGCCTCTTTCTGGGTTAAACAATTAGAGTGAATATGCCTCATATAACCATCAAAATGTACAGCTCAATTCAAAATGATATTTCTTCCATTGTGAAGGGCTAATGTAAAACTGTTAAAAATAAACACACTTAAGCCAGTTTGTAGCACTGCTGTACTTTTAGCAGAGTCTGCGTGCATGTGGGTGACTGTTGGCTTGGAGATTTATGAGTCTTGGTGCAAAATAATGACTTTGTTCTTCATAAAGTAAAGATAATAAACAAAACAGCAAGGATGGGGGTGGAGGCAGTGGCAAAGAGGTGCCCTGAGTGGGAAGGCAAATAGTGGAGGTTTGTTTATGAATTATGTGCCCTCGCCAATCTTCCGCACATCTCCACACATACGTACAGCAGGCACATGAACACAAATGTGATGAAGGTATAAGATAAGCTCCTCTAATTCACGTACTGGAAGAGTACGCATTTACTTCGGCCAGTGTGTTTCTGCACGTGGCTTTGATCAGGGCTTTAACAGAAGTGAGTCAAAGCACAGGACAAAATATATAAATATGCACCACAAAATGACTCCATTACCTCAAACAGACATTTAAAAAAAAAACTTTAGGCAGAATGCTATTTTTTTAAGATTAAATGGTTAAATGGTTTCATAGTTACAGTATTATGCCTTCTTAAAATGGTCTTACACTGTAGGGAGACATATGTTGTTGGGTGTTATTATGTATTATATAGCAACCTGCTGCAAGATTTTATTTTGATAGGTCTGTGTTTTTTATTCAGAAAAGAGTGGACACTGAAGGGCCATATGAACAGTCATCTAAAATATGTTATTCTTTTGGTTATTTGCTCTACAGATGGGTTGATTTGTTTGTGAATATAAGTCTGTTTTAAACCGAAAGCATTGGAAATGTCTTATTTTGGTAAAGGTGGTAAGGTGACGTGGCACACAGTGGGCGTTCTTGTGTAACCGCTACAGTACAATGGATAAAATGCTCAAACATTTGTATCAAAGACTATATATTTTTTTGCAACAGTTTCAGACTTCAGGAGTCAGACGGCCGACATTCAGAACTTGTCATGATGGTTGAACGTCAAAATGATGCAGTCACATGATTCACTGAGGGAACAAAGCAGTGTTCGCTTTGGGCGTCATCATTCATGTGATTATTTCCATAGCTAAGCAACCTCCGACAGAGCAGCTCAGGTGAAATACATTTTGATGAGTTGGAATGAACCCTCAGTGTTATACATAACTTAATTAGTTATCTGTCACATTGAGTTTTCCGTCACTCGACCGCCTACTTGCACAGTGTTCTTTCCCCACATAGATGCACATGTACAGTACCATCTCTGTATTAACCCTGGCTGTAGGCCTTCACTGTTGTCGTTTACCAGTCATTTATTGGTTTAGTCCTGTAGCCAGTGGTACTGTGAACAAAAAGACGCAGCTGAAAATGGCGACAGGATTTAAGTAGAACCTGGAAGTCTGACTGCCTGGAGGGGTGGATACAGAAATCTCAAACAGGTCAAGGCTTGCAGTGTGAAAACTGAGCTGCTGTTGGTCTTGCTGGGAAGTGTAGCGCCTTTGACAGAATAAGATCAATACTGTAGCTGGACTAGAAACATGATTCTACCAACATGGATGCAATGTTTTGTAGTTCATTGGGTATGAAAACTTTGATCTTTGCTACCCAGGATGTAGAAAAAAGCACCTCCTCTGTCCAGGGATCTGAGTTTATTCAGTCCCACACATAGACGGAAACATCTGCCCTTTCCTGTCTGGGATGGTATGGCAGTGCTGGATTGAGCTGACTGCTGTGTCCCATTGGGTTTGTTCCACTGTGTCAGGGATGCCACGAGGAGATGTTGTATGAAGTGTCATCTTAAGGCGTCAAAGCTGGCAGTGTGTGCAGCAGTCCAGTTTTGCATGGAGCAGGGCTCGGGATGGGCGGGGTTTAGTGCACTAAGCCAGTAAATCTCTGTTAAGAATGGCAAGTTGTTACATGTTCGTGACTGCCTCATGTGTTGGATAATTAAGCCTCTGTTAGGTTAGGCGAAGCACCATTTGATGAACAGAAACCGGAATGCAGGAAGCTTTTATTGCATATCAGTTAGTTTGGTCCAAAAATGAAAAATAGAAAATTAGAAATAAATATTTAGATTAAAGTTTAAATCTATATTAAGAGACCATAGAGGCTAAAATGTTCATTACACCACAGAATACAATATATTGGACTTACCTACTGACAGTTTATTTAATTGCCAGTAGTTCATACAGTATCTTGCTGTGGATTAAAGTCGATGTGGTGACAGGTAGATTTAGGCCACTATCACATCAAAAAACTTCAACAATTTAAACGTGGTGCATGTTGGACATAGAGAGTAGTAGCACCACACTCTGATCAACTGGGCCTATCTGCACTTAGGAGCAAGCTCATCAGGCTCAGGACTCATAACGTACACTCAGTTAGCAGTGAAAAGGAAAATCTGTCTCCCTTACCCATCAGCCAGCTCACTTTCACTGATCGTATCACGGATGTGGGCGTGCGATAAAAGTAAACTTGTTTGTGCCGGAGATCCCCAGGGAGAATAACAAAGATTGGGAGAGATTATGCAATCACTCAAGACCCCGTGCTTCACAATGGCCACATTTCCACCTGAGTGATCCGATCACAAGTGGACAATTTTAAGTACCTGGTTCCCACCTGGTTGTAGATTGTGTCTCCAAATGCGTCTTGAGTGGCCACTTGTGATCGGATCTCACTTCCCCGCTCTATATGCAAATTATCACGTACATCATTTCCGTTTGTACACACCAGTAGGCTGGTTATGTGTGTCTGTATTTCAGTTTTTACTCTCACATAAATCATACATTAGAAATGTGTGATTGTCTTAATAATAATAATAATAATAATAATATATAATAATAATAATAATAATAATTATTATTATTATTATTATTATTATTATTATTATTATTATTATTACTTTTATTATTATTGTTGTTGTTTTGTCTTGCATGTGTTGGTGGGTTTCTGTGGGAGTGTGGGGTAAGGGACGGGGAATATGGGGACATTCCGTGTATGGTTTGCTGATTATTGTACACTCTTGCCAAAATAAAAAGATGATTTTAAAAAAAAAGAAAAAAAAAAAAGAAAAAAGAGTGTGACGACTAATGACAAAGCGCTGCGTGCATTCTGTCAGGCAGGAGAGAAAGAAGTAAAAAAAAAAAAAAAAAGTTATATTACATTTCATGTTTGCTTATAGGAGTCGTGTTAAGTTACTGATGATGAAGACCCATCATTTCTTGATTTTGCTGCATCATAACAAATGCTTTCAAATAACAAAATAATGGGGGATTATTTATAGGAATTTATAGAAAATGAAACCGTTCCACAGTTTTACAGCCGCTGCTTTGACCGCTCAGGCTTGCTGGCTTCTAAATGGCAAAAGGAGAAGTTGCAAAGTAAGAGCAGGAATGTCTGTAGTAATATCCTACATATTTGTGAATCAGGGACATAGGGCTGGGCAATATATCGATATTATATCGATATCGTGATATGAGACTAGATATCATCTTAGATTTTGGATATCATGATATGACATAAGTGTTGTCTTTTCCTGGTTTTAAAGGCTGCATTACAGTAAAGTGATGTACTTTTCTGAACTTACCAGACTGTTCTAGCTGTTCTATTATTTGCCTTTTCCCCACTTAGACATTATGTCCACATTACTGATGATTACGTATCGAAAATCTAAGTGTGAAGATATTTTGTTAGAGCACCAATTGTCAACCCTAGAATATCGATATCGAAGTATTTGGTCAAGAATATCGTTATATCTGATTTTCTCCCTATCGCCCAGCCCTACAGGGACGATTTATGAAACTAAAAATTAGGCTATTGTATACTGGGGGCTGTCTTTTCTAGGCAATCACACGGCACAGAGCTCCAGACAGTCGGGGATATAGAGCAAGGAGCATGGCAACACGAGGCAGTTCAGAAAGTAAAAGTTGCAAAGGAAAGATCAACATTTCCTCATCCTCCTCCTGCTCCTCTTCCACCACATCTGTTATTCTAGAGGAGGGGCATGACGTTTTCTTTTTTATCTCCTCTTTTCATTAAAAAGTAAAGTCAGAGCGCAGTCTGGCAGTGGCCACAGATGGCGGCCGCATTTCATTGATCGTTCTCTCGCTCACACTATTTGCTCTGTTGTCTCTCCCACTTCTCGGTCTGCTTCTTTGTCTCTTTCCTCCCCTCCCTGTTCTCCTGTCTTCAGACACTTACCAAAATGCTAATCAGCTCATTATGTAGTTCAATGGAGTGGACCAAGGTACCAGTAGAAAGGGGTTTCATCTAGAAAACTCCTTTGCACTGTATAGGCTGTTAATAAGAGCTCAGACAGAGATAGAGAGATGGTGTTCAGGACTCAGAGTGAATATCTCAAGATGTTTAATAAGCTCTGGGGGGGGGTTCAGCTTGGAGTCATAAAATTGAAAAGTGATTCCAACCTGGAATTGTGGATTTATGCAGATGCAGAAAAAGGGGTGTTGCGGATGAGTACTGACAGACACACAGCAGATTGAAGCAGGTACTGTAGGTGAAAGTGCCTTTTGTTGTGCGCCCTGGAGCGTTACAATACAATTCTTTTGAATCCAAAGAGTGCCGATGATGAAAGAACAGAAGAGCAGACCTAAGCAGCTCTTAAGTGTGCGAGGAAAAATGTGTTTGAATCCCCACAGAAATGAAAATGAGTGTGTGTGTGTGTGTGTGTGTATATAGTATATACTGTAGTTTTGTTGTTGTAAATCATACTGTCTCTTTGCTTTTGGAAGGGTGTGAATCCCGTCCCTTCCCAGTGCTTGTAATTACTGGAAGCTGCATTAGTGTTCAGAGCAATATAGTGCATGATGTCACATTGTCAGTATTTTGTCCTGCATATGTGGCAGTGAGACAGCAATGCTGATCAGTTAAAGCCCGAAAGTAAGAACTGCATTGACGTGTGGCAGGTTTCATTTATATACATAACCTTTGCAAAACAAGTAATTCCAGCTATAAAGTCACATGAGGTCGCTCAGATATAATATTGGCTGGTGTCTGCCTGGGCCTTTCCCACTGCACTCATTGTCTAGTGTTACTTTGGTAACCTTTTGAATGGTTTGAAAATTGGGCGATGTGGATTTGACAAGGGGAGTGGGCCCTTTACCATGTTGAGGTGACGCTCAGCCCTTTCACTAAACACTGTGCCTGTAACGAACGGAGCTAACTGAACCAGTTTCAAAGCACTTCGTTTGAGCTTAAGGTGTACAGAATAAGGTCAGGCTGCTCTCGGGAGAAAAATGCGTTCATCAACCCTTCATCGCTGTCTTGCTTGATTTGGCTCTGTGGAATTGTATAATGGCTTAGGTGGATATCTTCCACTACTTTAATTTAAAAGGCTGTTTCTCAGAGTTTGTGTTCAGTATTATTTAGTCACCTAAAATATTCTTCCACACTTGGAATCCCAACATCGTGGCTGTTGGCAGTGGGGAAGTGGTGTGCTTTGGTGGTTACTAAATGAGCTACATCTGCACTGTGCGGTGGCACCACAGGATGTTACATTAAGCTGCAGGGAAACGTCATTAGGCTTTTCATCAGTTTTCATGGAATTGAATGTAAAACTTACTAAAATGCATCTCCTTCTTTGAAAATATTGAACTTGAGGAGACAATTCTTCTCTTCTGTGCCTCAGACTGAAATAACAAAAGTAACAACCACAAACTTGATGCAGCATGTGTTACCATGTCCTCATATGGAAGGGTATTGGAGTCATGTCTCAACCAACAAGGTGGACATTTTTAGCAATGTAAGCCTTCAGAACAAAGTGTATTTATAGTGATTACCATGACACACCAGCTTTATTCGTATACCAAAAGAAACTTATGTGTATTTGATTCTGGTTATATATGAGAAACATACCCCATAACAAACTTAAACCACCTAATACCCCAAAGAAAAGTCTAGGTCAAATTATTGTAAGTAAATATAACCCTCTCATCTAGGTCAGTATTTAGCAGCAGATGTTACAGTATAAAGCTATGAAACTGGATGCAGTCAACCTACTTTGAGACTACAGTATCAGAAACTTTCAGCTACCAACATTTAAACTCTGCTGTTTGTAAATACAGTGCCTGACATGTATGCACACACTCACAAAAACAACTAAATGCCACTTCCTTTTCAAAATAAGACTCCCTGTAGCTCCTCTGTGTGTGTGTTTTTTTTTTTTTTTTTTTTTTTTTTTTTTTTTTTTTTTTTTTTTTTTTTTTTTTGTGTGTGTGTGTGTGTGTGTGTGTGTGTGTGTGTGTGTCTGTCAGTGAACTCTACCTCTGTGAGACATGAGAGCTCATGCTAAGACAAACTGACAGCACTGGATCTCCCTCCCTTTCTGTTACCGTCATACATGAACACACCTTATTTTTGTTATTTTCCAACACATACAATGGATCAGTGGGTCTTTGTGATTCCTCCTCCACACTGCAGGGTCTTTAGTCATAATTGTCTTGCCTCTGTAGCACTCAGGAGGGAATAACTGGCCTGAGAAAGTTACTGAGTAAGGCTCTCTCCTTGCACAACTCTTCCCGCCGAGGTACACTTAAACCCTAATTGCTCCAGTTGAGCTGTACAGTGATTGGCAGTACAAGACTGAGCAGCATTATGTCATAGTGTGAATGTGAAGCAGGGTGTTATTTAAAAAGAGAAGTACTTAGTTGTTAGTTTGGTAGCTGCTTGGACTCTTTTGTCAGACCTTCTGTCCATCGGCCTTACCTACTAAATGTGAAAATGGCTTTTGGCATTAAGCTGTGAAGGACCTGCAGTGCAACCGAAACAAACCAAACCTTTTTTTTTTTTTTTTGTCACTGTCTGAGGCGACAAGAAAATAGTCAATGCGCCGATATTTTGTACAAATCTCTAGATAGATATTATGTCCCCAAGTTCATGTGTCATTGTGTGTTCCCCACCAGTTTGTGGAGACCATCAGCAGTAAGCAGACTGAGCTGGACACCTTCATCGCTGAGGGGTACAAGACAGCCTTGTCTGAGGAGCGCCGCAGGTACTGCTTCCTAGTGGACCGCCAGTGTGCCGTGGCCAAGAACAGCAGCGCCTACCATGGCAAGGTAAGTGTCACCTGACCACCAAGAAGATTCTTCACTATGAAAAAAAGATAAGGAAAGGCATGAAAGCCAGAGAATAAGAATTGATGAGGATAAATATATTTACAGCTGGACTTTGTTGCAGGACATTATGCTTAACGTTCTTAAGAAGATAGCCGTTTAAGTCAATATTGACACTTTAAAGCCCCTAAAAACTTAAGTATTTCATGAATAAAAAAAAAAAAGAAGCAGAAGTTAAAGTTCATGAAAAAAAAATCCTTATGTATTGAGAGTTTTCCACTCAAAAACTAATCTTATCTGCTTCATCAGGACTGCGTGGGTGTGTTTTGAGTATATTTGATTGACAGTGATGGCAACACAAGCAAAATAAAATAACACCTCAACTGTCATGTTTTCGTTGAAATGTTACTCAACTCTGATTGGGGCACAGAAATGCATGATATCACAATTTTAAGCCTGCACACTTTTAATCAGTAAGAAAGGAAAGATAATTATTAGGCATATTTAGAAATCTCTCATTTGAAATAAGCAAACCTGTCTGAATTTTGGCAGAGCATAGTGTGTTCATGTGGGTCTTTATCGCTCATAACAAGAAGCTAAAATAGTTTTTCAGGGCCTTTTTAATAAAGCTATACACACATAAGTTTATGGTCAGAGTGTTCTCTTCAATCATCAATCATTGAATGTGTTTGCTGTAACTAACAGAGCTTGGCCTATTTTCTACAGTTTCCAGTACTTTTGATCAATCAACTAATCAGGAACACATGTTCTGTCCTTTATGTCCAAAATGGGGTTTGTGTAGAGTTTGTTAGGTACATTTATAAAACTTAACTTATTTCCTTGAGTGCTATTGCGTTGACTCTAGCCATCTACTTCACATCAGTCATCTGTGTTTTATTTGAAACTCACCTGCTGTAGACCATTGTTCAGCCAAAAGAGCATACTAGGAGATATATAATTCAAAGTCGCATTAGCTTTGACCGCTCACTGGGGCCTCTTCATTTTAAAAATTCATTAAGACTGTAGACAATGCCCAGCTGACAGGCATATCTGAAGCAGTAATCCATCATTGCACCTTTGAGCGTCTGGCCAACTTTTTGTGTAGAGAACTGCCTCACTTGTTCGGTTCATGAAAGACTTTAATAGAAAAAAGGCATCAAAACGCTGAATGTAGAAAGAAATGGTGCAATGAACAGGACAAGAGTTGCAAACTGTTTCTCACCCATTTTGTTACAGCAATCACTCGAGAATTTTATAATACCTGCTCGTTATTTTCACATTTCTGCTGACATTTGAAGCAAAGAACCTTTGAATCCGAACAGAAACCCCCCTATATCATACCATCAAAGGTAATGGAGCTATATTAACCAGGATTTAGTTCATGCTTGTTGTTGTGTCCATTACCCATGAGTTTGATATTCTTGGGTAATGAAGTACATCAGTCTCCTGGGATTACTTGTAGGTGTGAGATGCCAGCCTAAAGGTGTGTGTGTGTGTGTGTGTGTGTGTGTGTGTGTGTGTGTGTGTGTGTGTGTGTGTGTGTGTGTGTGTGTGTGTGTGTGTGTGTGTGTGTGTGTGTGTGTTTGTGTGTGTGTGTGTGTGTGTGTGTGTGTGTGTGGACTGTGCTGCTGCTTCTTTTTTTTAACATGAGTCTAGTCATTAATCAGGATGGGGGTGTGCGTGGGAAGAGTTCACCTTCAGCAAACTGAAGAACCCTCTCCCAAAGGTTTCCTAGTGTGTGTTTGTCTTTGTGCAAGATTGTGTATGTGAGAGAGGGAGAAATAGATGGTGAGAGCTACAAATTAGCACACATACAGGGACAAAACTGTCCATGTTTTGTACGTGTGTGCATGTGTGTATACTGTGCAGTCATACACAAATGTGTGGATTGCTGGTTGTCCATTAAACTCTATGGTTGTAGCAAGAACAGCCGTGTCCACAGGCTGTAAGATGCTGCAGCGGGCAGCTTGGTTGTATGTTTGTAAGCCTCACCCACGCAGCACATTATCATAGCTGTGCAAAGGGCAGTGGTCAAGGATACAGAGCGAGGAGGGGGGGGTGAGAATAGGGAGGAAATAGAAGGTTGAAGCAAAGAAGATGCTAAGCTGAGCTGTTTTCTCTGGTCACAATGCAGCTAGATCAATATAATTTTTCTGTTTGTGTGTATCTAATCTTTCCTTCTTACTTCCAGGGTAAAGACCTTCTGACTCAGAAGATCCCAGTGTGGCAACAAGCTTGCTCAGACCCCAACAAGCTGCCAGAGAGGGCCATGCTCCTGGCCCAGCAGATGGGCTCTGCCTCCCTCGGGGGCGCAAGCCCCCTGCATACCTCTAAATCCAACTTAGTCATCTCGGACCCTATCCCCGGGGCCCAGCCTCTTCCTGTGCCACCAGAGCTGGCTGTTTTCATGGGCAGTGGCATGGGACACCCAGCGGTGAGCTAATTATTTTATTTATTTATGTTTCTATTTTTTAATTTGTCGTGTGTTCATAAGGCAAAACGGTTTTGGCGCTTTCTTTTTCTTATAGTCAAAATAATCTAACTTTAAACAGGAGCAAATACTAATTGTGAATTTATACATAAATTGTCCTTTTTCTTAAGAGAAGTGAATTACTTAACTGGAATTACTTCACTCCAATTTCCTCACCATTGTGAAGGAGCTGACCAGGGCTCCAGACAAATTTTTTACCTTGGTTGCACTGGTGCGCCTAACTTTTTTATTTAGGTGCACCAGCACAAAATTTAGGTGCACCCACATTTTTCCTTGCGTCGCCGTTAATGCTGAATGGCGATACACGATATATAGCTCTGTATTTCTTTACAAAGTGGGCTAAATGTTCAGTTTTAAGTCAAAGCCACTTTTCACAAGCTCTTATTAAAACAGATTGTGATTAAAATAAAATGCAAAGACAGGGTTTCCTTTACCAGTTTGAAAATATACAGCTGCAACACATGTAAATGAAAGTGAAATCTGAAATAAACAGCCTAGGATATATTAAAAATATATGTATCTCTGAGAAAGCTCCTTCACTTGTTTTCAACAACAATAACAGACTGATTAAAAAAGAAAGAGGACGCCCGGATAGCTCAGTTGGTAAATATAGAGGTTCGACTCCGATCTGCGGCCCTTTCCTGCATGTCATTCCCCCCTCTCTCTCCCCTTTCATGTCTTCAGCTTTCCTATCAAAATAAAGGCCGAAATCTTAAAAAAAGAAAAAAGAAAAACAGACAGAAAGACAGAGGGAGAGAGGGTGAGTCCGATGGACTGAAGCATGCTACTCACAGAGTGATGGCTGACTCATTATGAATGGGTCCAGCACGGGTCGAATGAGCTTAGGCGGGTCGGCGGGTATAACGCTGTTATACTTAAACGCCGTTACTCCCAACACTGGTCGCACCCTTACAAATTTTGGTCCAAAACTGGTCGCACTCTAGAGCCCTGCTAACAGTTCTCTCCTAATGTCAGCTTGTCCACCTTTGGCCCTCCATAAACATGCAAATCAGACAACCATCTCTCTAGTCTCTTTTTAAAGATGGCACTCAGGTTAATGAGCTGTTTAGAGCCTACATTTTTATGGTGGGCAGCAGCTGACAGACTTATATGAACTCTCACTAGACTTCAGGTCAGTGCCAATGTTTATTTATTTTTTTAAATCAAGATGAATTATAACATCACTTCAGCTCATTCTAAATATTCTGTGAAGTAATTGCTACTGTAGTATTGCACAGGCTTAGCCATTTTCACAATTTGAGTTATTGAATCCATATGTCCTCTTGTTTATTCCAGAGGCTGATGGGCCCCGATGGTATGTCCATGGTAAATGGAACAACAGGAGTCCATGGGGAGGAATATTGGACGGATGGAGGCACTATATCAGTGTCCCAAGTTAGGCCTTCATCCCCTCAGACCCAGGCGCAGGGCCAGTCCCAGGCTCAGCCCCAGAGACAGGTCAGCGATGTCTACTCCAACACCCTCCCTGTCCGCAGGCCTGCCCCCGCCAAGAATAAGAACCCCGTGGGTAAGATATCCGAACAGTGAGAATTTTATGAGCAGCAGTAGCACTGCAGCAAGAAAATCCCAAGCAGAATGTTTGATTGAGCCTCAACCCAATTCCTTAGATTTTACTTTAAGTTACACTGAGCTACATTTTAACATCACATTGTGTGTGTGTGTGTGTGTGTGTGTGTGTGTGTGTGTGTGTGTGTGTGTGTGTGTGTGTGTGTGTGTGTGTGTGTGTGTGTGTGTGTGTGTTTTTGTTTTTTTTTTTTTTTTTTTTTTTGTGTGTGTGTGTGTGTGTGTGTGTGTGTGTGTGTGTGTGTGTGTGTGTGTGTGTGTGTGGTTTCAATCACAATAGGATCATCACCTACCAACATCTATGCTAAATTACAATGTTGACCATTGCGTTGAGAACTGTTGCTCTTCAGTGTCACAATAAAGGAGCAGGGAGAAGTAGCAACATACACTTAGAAACCGTATGTATAGGAAATGTTGGCATGAGGTAGTCTACAAATTATCTCAACTACAGTGTCCTTTGTTTATGGAGATTATACCATCAGTATCATAGTATCAGTTATTCTGGCAGTGATATATGGATGTTTACAAATGCTCTACAGAAGCACATTTAAGAAATTGCTAAATTTAGAACATCTGCTTGGCTGCTGACTGTGCCTAAATAGACATACAGTACATTACACGTTATCTTAAGTTGGCACTGCAGACTCCAGTTATTCAGAGCATCTGGTGCATTATGAATTCCATGTCACTGACCAATGTCTCTGTTTGCAAACATCACAGGAGAGACACGCACCCTGCCCAGGTCCAGCTCCATGGCAGCAGGCCTGGAAAAGAATGGGCGTGCCCGTGTCCAAGCCATCTTCTCCCACGCTGCGGGTGACAACAGCACCCTGCTCAGTTTCTCTGAGGGAGATATAATCACCCTACTAGTGCCTGAGGCCCGTGATGGCTGGCACTATGGGGAGAATGAGAAGAACAAGATGTAAGTAATGTATTCATATTTTCTATGTTGCATGATTCCATACTGCGAGATTGGATAAATATTTGTCCCATGTTGCGGTAAAGTGCATTTTACAGTTTAACAAGGCGTTCACTTTCCTCAGGCGTGGCTGGTTCCCATTCTCCTACACACGTGTGGTGCCGGAAAGCGATAATGAGAAGCTCAAAGTGAAGTATGTAGCATTTTTCCATCATAAACTGTGTCAACTTAATGAGCCTCAATGAGCCCAGGTCTGAGGCCTTTTGTTTCTTGCCTTCCCAGCCTGCACCATGGGAAAAGTAGCAGCACAGGCAACTTGTTGGAGAGTGATGCATCACTGCCCACACCTGACTATGGGCTGACTGCCCGACTGCTGGCACAGAGCCTAGCACAGACCCGCCCACGCCCCTACAGCATGGCAGGCTTTGGCACACAGGTAGATACAATTCAACATGTGTAGTATCCGTGAACAACACACAAACACTTGTTACTCTTGCTCACTTAATTTGTAGCCCCCCTCTGGTTTAGTCTTGTGATGCATAATTGGATAGGAGTAGTTCTACAGTGAGTGAAAAGGAGACTTTTACTCAGTTTCTGCTGCCCCCTAGTGTTTGTAGGCAAGTATAGCAGGTACTTAAATACAAGCACACGTAAAAATTAATTCTTTTATCTTTTCAGCCTGCTATTGAGGATTATGACGGACGCTTTGCCACAAGGTAAGTGCTGTTTCTGCCCTGCCCCCTAAGTTTTGACTGATATGACTGCTGCTGCCATCTGAATTGTTTAACTTGGATAGTTTTGGAAGTGACCTATCAGAAGAAGACACAAGAGCCAAACACCTTAGATAATGGCATTTCACCTGAGTTACTACATGCTGGAACACTCAAGAGACTGCAAGGCAACTACTTAACATATGCAATGTCCAAATTAAATGCTACATACACATTCGAAGCAGGTTCAAAGTATGTTGTGTAGTGGACAACATCTGTATACTCATTATTCATGCATTATTCTCCAGAAAGTAAGGATCCTAAAAAGATTTTTGAGTGTGCTGTTGATGTACACCATTGTCTCATAATGCAATGAACAAATGAACTCAAGGAGCAAATCACAGTTGTTTAAGACAAGTAGTTAACAGGGTTAGATAGCTAAAGGAAGATCTTTAAAAACAAACAAATGTACTAAATCTTAAGCAGAATGATTTGCATTCATTCTGTGACTTCTAATTGGCAAAGGCATTTCTAAGTCACATTTTGATGGATGTCCGTTTGCACACCGTGTATTATTTTGTGTTCGTACCAAATGGAGGTACATCGGTTACTGCAATAGTATTCTATGACAATTAGTATATAGTACATATTCTATATAGTCAATATGTAGTATGGAATTAGGTGATAGTTTCAGACACTGTGTTGAACTATATAGTCTAAGTATAATTACCCACATTTATATATGATAGTTTATACATAGTAGATTTTCTGTTTTAAATTATCCATTAAGTCTATAAAATGTCGGGGAAAAAAATGACACTATCACAATTTCCTAGAGCCGTCGTAAGATTACCTGTTCTGTCTGGCCAACCGTCCCAAACCCAAATATATCCAATTTACTTTTATTATACTTTTATTATATTAAAAATAAAGTTTTTATTATAATAAAACAATATAATAAAGGGAAAAAGCACAAAATCTTATGTGAGAAGCTAGAACCAGATATTTTTTTGGCTTTTTTGCTTTCAAAATTGACTCAACAAATAATCAGTTATTAAAATCGTTGGCCATTCATTTTTTGTCGATCGACTAATAGACTAATGATTTCACAGCTAGTGAGGAATATTGTTAAGCTCAAGCGATAGAGTCGATCTTTGCTGTAGTGTTAAATCCCCACCTCATGAGATGTACGCACAGTGTTTCATTTGAAAAAATTTTGACTTGTCTTCTTTTCCCTTTCCTCTTTGCTCCTTCTTGCTTAACTTTTTTTTTTTTTTTTTTTTTAAATCGCTCTTTAAAGTAATGAATGCAGTCTAGTGGGGTCAGCGTCTCAGTTTATTGTCAGAGTTCTCTTGGCCCAGTATATTTTCACCTTTAAATACTGTCAAATCCTTGCTGACTCACCAGGGGTGTGTGAGGTTAGGGTTAGGAATGATGCTGTGCCTGTGTTCTGTCCAATCAGGGAGTACATCTTTGTGTACATGTATATACGTAAGTGTGTGTGGCCTAGGTGCACTTGTGTTAGTGTCTGGTGGAGTACATGTTGTGACAATAGACATCATGCTGACCTCATCTCAGTCATCACTGCATGTCAGCCTGGGGCTTTGGGCACCAGTGTTTTACATACTCTTGTCTGCTCTGAATGTGTTTTTATCTGTATCAGTATTTTGAGACAACACTGTGCTGCAGGGTGTATTCACCCCAACAGACTAACACTACATCCCTCCAGCTAAGGAGATGACTTGATTTTCTCATCAACAGTAATGTCTGGGGTTTGTCTACTTTTCAGTGACAGACAGATGCAAATATTCAATAAAACTGATTCATATGGGCAATAATATCACATTAGCAAATATATCTGGATTAAAAAGTGTTGATGAGGGAATTGGAAGTCCAATCTACCTCACGGCAGGTGTGTTTGGAGTTGTAGCTGTAGGTGGGGCAACGTAGATTTCATGACCCCACCTATACTTCTTCAAAACTCTACCCTGCATCCTTGTGCCTGTCTTGTCTTTCTCCATTTCTCTCTGAGTGTGTCCGACCTGGCAAGCTTCCTTCTCTCTTTGTTCCACAGTGACAGTCCTGATGGCAAATTGATTTCGACTGTGTGAGAACAGACATACAGACAGACACAGACAGCTCCGGATAGCACAGGGGCCTCTTCCTCCCCATCTTTCCCTCCTCTTAGCCTCCCTCCTGTCCACTTATCTCCACCTCTCCTCCTCTGCCTCCACACACACCCCTTCTCCAAGTGGAAGAGGCCAGTTTCATCCCTCCTTTCTGTCCTCTCTTCCTCCTCGGGTCCCTCCTTTCCTCCTTCCATCCATCCCGGGTGCTGCTGCTGGTGGTGTCGGTGTGGACAGTAGCGGTTGGTGGGTGGAGGATTGCGTTGAGCAAGAGAGCCAGAGCGGGGCCTACCTGCTCGGCATGCAGCGATATGGACTCTGAATACTCTATCTCTGATCACAGTCCACCATCACGGACTGATCTCTCAAGAGACTGCCTTTGCTACTGCTCGTCTTTCATGCATGTACATGGTTGTGTCATTTTGTCAAACTAAAGGACATGTTCATGTACTGTACAAGTGCCAAAAGACTTCAATGTCGTTGTACTAAAGCCACTGGCTGAATGGCCTTTTTAAGCACAAGTGGGCCCAGTATTATCGAGTTCCCACCCAACACACACATGCTCAAAAAAAGCTTGGTTCAAAGTAAGGCTGTGCAGCAGAATACTTATGTTTCTGTTCTGAGAGAGGTCGCGCTGTGCTTTCTTATGTCAGTGCTAGACTTGATTTTACGTCCAGAGGGAGCGTGTCATATTTGCCTTACTTTGCTTTTTTTTTCTTTCTTTCTTTAAAACACTTTATGTGCAATGAAGCAACTTTTCAAATTGAGCTTCAAGAATATATATATATATATATATATATATATATATATATATATATATATATATATATATCTCAATTGTTTCCGTCAGTCCACCAAATTGCACTTCATTATGATCATTGCAAAAAAACAAGTTTTCATATAAATTCATAAAACGTTCCACCCTCAGCCCCATAGAAAGTTTTTTTTTTTGCCAATCTTGGCTGAACTCACTGCCAGAATTTGGTCTTTTTTTTCTCAAGCAGCAGTGAGTTTAGAGGATTCTTTGATCTTCTGATGAGTATCCTCAAAAACAGCTGTGAATTAGTTTTTCGGTAAAAATGAAACCACGGCTTTTGCAGCTCATAGTGTTATTTATGATTGTATTCCCTGAATGGCTATGTAGTTTTTGGTCTTTTCCTTTAAAACAATTATTGTCCTTGTAAAAAAAAAAAATATATTTCCAGAAACAATGAGAATGAGAAACTACTGATTAGTTGAAGTGTTTATCTTGTGCATGCTGTGGAGGGAAACCAGAAAGTGTGATACTAAAAATGGACCTTGAATGTATGGTGAATTTTTACAAAGGTATTCTAAATAAAACATATCTCTATATATTAATAAACAGTCTGGTCTGACGAGAAATCTGTTCTGTCAGTGACGACATTTTCAGTTATGTTGAACTTTTCCCTTGTTTCAAACGTATGGCTCTGAACTGATCTTTTTCTCTCGATAAATGTTTCGTTATTTTTTTCAAAACTGCCACCCAAATCATTTCTGGCCACAGCTGTGTCCCAAGCATGCAGCTTTATCCTCCCCACACACCTTCAGTAACACCCATAGCATCTGTGGTGCTCTGTGTCACTGTAAAAGAAAAAAAAAAAGGACTGTCAGTGTGTGTGTGGTGTTGTGTACAGTATGCGTATTGTGAGTTTCTGAACTCTGCCTGCCTGCTTATCTTCTTTTGGTTGTATTTTGGCTTGTGATTGAGTTGTATTTGGGTGATAACAATAATAATTGCATTTTTTGCACAAAACTGCCTGTTGCATTTGCAGTAAAATGTATGTCCACAGCTGCAGACACATTTCCTCACAGAGTTTAGGAGCATACAGTAGGCCTATATGGCATGTTGAGCATGACGTGTGTACTTCCGTTTTCCATCCCTCATTTCAGTAACAGTTGTTATTATTATCAACCTATGGTATGTTCATCTTGCACCAGACTAACCAGCAGTGTTGTTACAAAATGTGACCCATGCATGATCTGAGAGATGAGCCATTCAAACCCCAAAGTTCTCTTTACCTTCCAGTTTGGGTCCAGAATTGTCCCGGTTCTGAGGGAACAGGACCTCCGTAAGTCACCAGCCTCCATCGCCTTTCAGCCAATCCCTTTTTTCCTTCTCTCTCTTACTGCCTGGTTCTCTCTCTCTGCTGTCATTGGCTGTCTGGCTCATCAGTAGGATGCTGGGAATCACTGGTCTTTTCTGTCCTTTGGCCTCCACGGATGTGGCAGCATTTGGTTCTGTCAGTCCAGCAGGCTTTGGGTTGTAAAAGAATAACTTTCCCTTTTCTTATGTGTGTGCATCACACCATCATACAGAGAAGACTAACCCTGCATGAATGCCTATAGCAAGCTGTTTTTGTTCTCTCCCCCTCCATATTTTACTTGAGTTTTCTCATTACATGCTTGCTAAAACTCACAGTAGATACTGTAACTATTTGCTCAACTTACTGTAAGAAACAAAACTACGGGAAGGCAGATTTCTTTGGGTGTGGTTACATAACTGGCCATGATCTATCTAAATTCTGTCATGTGTTCAACCTAACTGTCACTGTTCCTTGTCTCACCCCCTCCTCTCCCCACAGTGACCGTTCCCTGGAGGTCTACCTCCGGCCCACCTTCACCGATGACCGATCTGCGCCTATCTTCTACTAGCGGCCTGCTGCCCCCTTTTGTCCACTTTTTAAAGGGGAGAGAGAAAAATGGCCGAAAGTGGCATGTTTGAGTTGTATATTATCACAAGAGGTCCCACAATGCTAAGAATTTAGTTTCTTTGCCATGAAAATTCACTCTGAGAATTTTCGGTTAATCCTTGGGATGTTTTTGCAAGCGCTTTCACAGATGTTGAATGTCTCAGCCTGAACATTCAATTGCAATTGTGAGAGTAGATTTTATTAGTTATTTAGATCACACCAGTTGTGGATAAGGTATGGCTAATAGGTTTTTACAAGTAATGCAGTGGAATTATTATTTATCTGCACTTCTACTATGGGATTTCTTTTGTTCTTCAACACTATACACTGTAAATTTCATTTGAGGATTATTTGCATTAACGAGCTGTTTAGGTGAGGCTTGGGGGTGAATAAGACTATCCACAGCAGTTGTCAGTGCATCACTTTAACATGCACCGACGTGTTGATTGGGTACTGCCACAAATAGCTAGTCTAACTGGTCAGCTGGGGAAAGTAGGATTCTGCTTTTGTTAAGTGATATAGTACTATAGATTTACTAGTTGTGATACAGTATACCCATATTTTCAATGTGGGGACTGTGCCTTCTATTTATTTTTTTTTAAAACATATGCTTCATGCAGCATTGACCCAATCATTCTGTAAACTGGTTTGAGGGCATATGCATCACAGTTCAACTTGTATTTTTATATTCCTGAAAATATAGGTAGGATTGTTTCCCTTTTGTTTTGTTTGCTTGTAATGTCAGGACTTTGTTTTTGCTTAGCGATCTCCAGTACAGTGCACTTCCACCAACATAATACAAGAATATTTTCACTATTTTTTCCTTTTCTTTAAATTTCAGTAATATCTAAGCTGCCAGATATGAAGCCAATAAATGAAATACAGTGCATATATATATATTGGGGCTTTTAAAAAGTATATATATATTTAGCTTTGAGGGAGTGGTAGCTTATCAAATAAGGTACAGTATTAACATTAGCTTTTCATCGTTTATTCTCAGTATTATACACTCATCTGGGAGAAAAGCTTAGAGCAGAGGCAATTATCTACAGTTTGATGTGTGGGAATAGAAGTGGAACCGTATGTGATGAAAAAGAAATGGTGTGTGGTTGTGTGAATGAGCTAAAATGCCTCTTAGTTGCAATAAATCAAGTTACATTGTGAAAAGTCCATTTTCCATGGATGAGAGTTAAATCATGAAAAGTCAGTTTTCCATGAGTGAGTCCTTTACACTGAGTGATATGATCAGGCTTTTATTACACAGCTCATTGGCAGCAAGTTTCAAATGCATTTTTTTACTTTTATATAGCTTTCATTGTCTATTTCTCACCTTTGTCCCGGTTTGTATTATATCTGTACTGTACAGAAAGTGCATATAAATTATCTTGTCCAAAATAAATCTAAATGGGCAGAAACTTCATACTTTTATGTGTTGTGTTTTTTGTTGTGTTATGTTTGTTTTTTTGTTGTTTTTTTTTTGAAAAAAAAAAATTTTTTAAAAAAAAAAAAAATATTAAAAAAAAAAAAAAAAAAAAAAAAAAAAATTTTTTTTTTTTTATAGTACAATAGCAATGAGTGAGAGGGGGCAATGGAAACAGCAATGATGTTACTACCGGTGCAAAGAGCAACCCACCTCACCGTCTCCAAAGGTGTCTGCCACTTTAGCCAATAGGCTTTGTAATTTCTCCTTGGCAAATTTTAGAGACTGTCATCCTGGATTGCATCTTTTCAAATCGTATAAAAATACTAGTGACGTTTTGCTCTACTTGCAGAACTTAAAAGGCAAGGTGAGAGGAAACTGAATTGGCACTTTGAGCTACAGAAGGATAGAGAGGGGGAGGGGGCCGTCGATACAGCAGTAGTAATTCAAGTCAAGCTACCTGCTACGTTGGTAAAACATTCATACAATATGTGAGATATGTCATATTTTGTACGCCTCAGACCCAGGCATTCGGCGCAAGTGTAATTGAATACATTATGTATGACACTATGGACAATATGTAAAAAATATGCATTAAGATGACATTCAACATTTATGACTGGCATATTGACAGGACACTGTTCAGTTGTGTTGAAACTCCTCTCTGTCCCTTTGGTGTCACTCTATTGCTGATGAAATGTTATAAACAAAGCCAATATGCCAAAAAAATAAAGTGAACCTGTAGCTGGCACTGTGGGCATAAATAAGAAACCTCACATGTTTAATATATTTCATTCCAGGACAGGGAGATGAAAGGCAACAGAGCCATCACTTCTATAAATAAAGACCCAGTTTGGCTATACAAAGTGCTTTAGACAGATATGGTAACTGTAGACATTATACTGTAGATCATCATTAACCAGAGTGAGAGGTGGTGATAATTAGGGAGTGACAACACCTTGATTTCCTCTATTATGTTCCATTAACATAGCACACCAAATCCACCATCAAAATGACTTGGATAAAGGGACAAATTAGGTTTCAGCAACTCCACCTTCAAACACCATCACCGCCACCCACGGCTGTTTAAAAGTTTGAAATAAAACACTAGCTTCTTATGCCACAATCATCAAGCATTGCTCTCTGGCTCCAACAGTGAGAACTGTAACAGTCTTTAAAAATGCCAGATCAATGGTAAGCAGATGGACCAAGGCAGCCAATGAGAGGAGAAGCTATGATAAGCCTATCATTTCATTTTTTTCTCCTCTTATTTTTTTATTTAGTTTCTTTTAAATTCACAAATTACATAAATTTGATCGAGCAAACAAGTTATCGTCATATACTGTATGTTGAACTAATATACTGATTGCTATTTCTGCAAACAATATGATCTGATTTTGTATCCACTCTCTTCACCTCTACACCAGCAGCTATCGCTTTCTTCAGAAAAAATAAAGGTGCAAATCATTAAGGGTCTTTTAACTACAATACGAGGCACTGTCTCATAAAGATGCCCCAAACATTGATAAAAATAAAACTCTGTAAAACATCTAGATATAATAATGCTGCTTTTCTGTGTTGAGAAGGACCAGGACCCATCCTCCTCCAGTCAGGACCGCGGGGCACTCAATCTTTTGGCTCATCTTCACTGTTCCCTGTTGGAAATAAATGATTGGAAATACGTATGGTGGCTTTCATTGTAAGAAAGAATAATCAAACAGCTTAAAGTTGATACTCAACCCAAAATCTCTATCTTTGTGTCAAATACTTAACTGCAAACTCTCAAATATTTACCAAAATATCTGTCAATACACTGACTATGCATTGTGTTCTATGTATTATGTTGTTTGTTTACAAAACCAATGTAGAAACTCGCACCCGAGTTACAAAAATGAAGGACACAACTTCCAACTTTTACCAGTCACATTGCAAACCTATAGAGGGCTGATATTTTACACTAAAAGTTTGTTGGTGGAGTATTACTTAGACATTTTGTGCACCGGATTTCAGACAAACTTTTTGGAATTTACTCACATTACTCACAAATCACATTTAGTCATGCCATTACTGACAGTGTTAATTTCAGTTTAGTATAAATAATTTGTTGTTATTAAAAGGAAGGAAAAAATGTATGGGGGGGGAAATATCCATCTGGAAAAATGGACACTGAAGCTTACAAGCCATGGGCAGATGTGATGTTTGCAGGTACATTTACATGCTGTTATAATGTGCTGCAGCTGAGCAGCTTATTAGCTAGCTATCCTCCAAATCAATACCGCACTTTTGTCCACCAAGCTAAGGTGCAGGACAGGACTTGTATCCATGTTTATAAGTTAGATAAGAAGACTTTAGCAGGAAGGCTAATGTGGGTTCTTGTCTGCGACCCTCGTGTTGTGTAGCCGGCTGCTGTCTGGCTGTCAGTGTATGATAGAATGTCTGTGATGGAGCGGTAACATTATTGCTTTATGCAATTATGGTTTGAAATACAGTGATTTGATCAGCCAATTGGAATGACAGTATTCTGACAGATTAATGCAAAAATAAAGGCAAACCATTATGAAAATATATTTTAAAAAATTCCTGAGTTTCCGTGATTAACAGAGATGATATGTATGCTGTTGCAAAAATTTAAACACAAAAAAACATGCAATTTAATTTAAGTAAGATTTAAAAAAAATATTGGGTGATTTTGAATTTAAAATTAGAGGTTTTCAACATTATACAACAGTCCAAACAGTGTATGAAAGACAGTTAATCCAGACCTGTTGCTGAGCCCACGTGGGGGTCGGAGACATGTGTGATAGAGAATCGTGAGACCATGAAACGGTTAAGTGCTACAGCTACAGGTTTAGGAGCCTCAGGACTGTTGATGGTGGATGTGGGTGAGGACTGGGGCTCAGGTATGATGTCAGGTGAGGACAGGCGGGGCTCGAACGAGAGGTCATCTTGCCATTCATAACCCCCACCTGAATGCACACAGACAAGTCATAATTGCAGTAACCATGTGCACAATTTGGGATAAATCAGTCAGAGTTAGGGTTTTGTTCTGCGTAGCTTTTTGTGTTCGTGACAAACTCACCTTCTTCTGAGTTGTTGCCATCGGTTTCTTCAGAAAGACAGAATGATTCACAGGATTGAGCTTCAAGTTCAGGGTCAGATTGTAGCTGGCGGTCAGTGTTTTTTTCCTCTGAGGATTCCTGCCCACTGGACTCTGTGCCTGCGGAGAAGGCGTAGTCAGCCAGCTCCCCCGTGGGGCTCTCCTGGAATTTAAAAACAGAAATATTCCTCTCATAATCTAAAGCAATAAAGTCATTGTTAAAAGACAATACACATTGCTCAACTTTGACCTATAAAAACTCCTCATACCTGGTCAAAAAGGAACACCGTAACATCGTCAAAAAAGGACACCGCTTTTTTCTTCCTTTCCAACTCGTCACAGAAGGACTGGGTGAGCAGGGTGGGCATCTTCAGTAGGCTGCGGAGGTGTCTAGCCCTGCTGCAGTCGCTTACCACCACTGGTACTGTGGCGAAATCCTCCTCACTCTCCTCGCTGTCTTCATCTTGGATGTTATAGGTCCTCAACTCTTCATCGGACTCGCTGTCGTCGGAGTCATCTTCATCCTCCGCCTCCTCCAGCGGGGCTCTCACGTTTTCTCCACACAGCTCCAACAATGACGAGGAAGAGGACAGGTCGACGGGGCCGTTGGATTCTTCACATAAGCTGTCCTGTGAGTCACATTCCCCTGCGTCTATGTCCTCAAAATCTTCCTCGTTCAGCCTCGCACCCTCCCTTCTGTCCTCCTCCTCTTCCTTGATGTGAATGAATTCGGGCAGCTCCTCATCTGTGGATTCTGTGGATCCATCACCATTTTCATTTTCTTTGGGGGCCTCATCTCTGTATTCGGTTATGGTGGAATCCGAATTCAAAGACTGGACAGGGGAACAATCTTCTGCTCTTCTGTTCCCCTCCTCGTGGTTTCCTGGGGCCTCCTGGACAGTGGGAGGGGCTTCGGACCCAATAGAGGAGCAAAGCTCTGAGGAAGGTTCCTCTCCTGAGTGCTCCGACTCCAACCCGAGATCATCATCTGCAGGGGCAGACTCTTTAGTCAAGCAGCCGCCCATCTGCGGAGGAAATGGTGACAGCATGGACAACCCAGGGGTATGAAGGGGATGGTGTGAACTAGGGTCAGCCTCTGAGAGATTCACCAACGCACAACTTTTGATGTGTCTCAGATTTGTTAAATGTTCCTTGTTGAATTGCCTTTTGACAAGATCATCCACTCTGATAGAGCTCAATTTCTCATTAGGGTAGTCACGGTTACTTAAACCTGCAAAGAACTTACTGCCTTCCTCTTGAGGGCTCCTCTCATTTTCAGCATCATAGTCAGAGAAATAGGCTGAGTCCCTGTATGGGTTCTTATCAGTTAGGCTCTTTAGTTCTGAGGTGCTTGTGGACGTGCAGACCCCTTGGCCCAAACCCACATGCAGAACTAGTTCAGGTTCTCCTCCTAGCCTAGGGCTCCTCTCACCACACCGGGGATCTCCAAGCTCTTTGAACAGAAACTCTGGAGATTCGTTGTTCTCTGTGTCGTAGCCACTGTCCAGGGATTTGGGTAGGACGGGGGTATTGAAGGGATCGGGGCTGAAGGCTTGATCACAGGGGCTTGCCATCGATGAGGACAGGTTGAGGGTGTCTGCAGAGTCAGGAGTTCCCTCTGGATGCTTCAATGGGCTTAGCTCTTCCTCCTCTAGCTCAGCATAGTCCAGGTTGAAGTCGGCAAAGATCCCCGACGTGATATCGGTGATGTCATCATCATCATCCTCACTGTAGTCACCAAGCTCAGCCAGATTAATGCTGGAGTTTCTGACCCCCAATCCACTGTCCAACGCTCTGCTACTTTCTGATGTCTCTGGATAGTTTAACCTTTTGTCTCCCAGGCCAACAGAAATTCCTGTTGAAATCCCCTCCCACATATTACCTCTCTGCTTGGCTGACAAGGCTCCTGTTTGACCAGTCCGAGGCTCCTTGAAAGAGGTTGGAGACTTTATATAGCTTGCCTCAGGAATCATCTTAGGCTCAGAGTACAGTCTCTCTCCATTAAGCAACAATTGCTTTTCACATTTTCCCTCCACCTTTCCACTCTCTGTACCTCTGGCATTAATACTTGAGCTGGTTAGAGAATCAATGCTTCTTAGATTGTCTGCAGTTAAGTTCATTTCTGCCTGAGTGGCAGGTCCCTCTCTTTCTTTGTGACATAAGTGGATGTATGAACCTAATTCAGTGGGCTTGCTAGCAGCGTTACATACAGAGTCTCCTCTTTCTGCCTCCCTAGTGCCACAAGACCGGGAGCTGTGGAAGGTTCTGGTGCTGGCCTTGGTTAAAGACCATAATTCTGTTGTGTTAGAGTGAGCAGTATATTGAAGGTCCAGATAGCCATCATGCCCACTGCCTGTCTGCCTGCTGTCAAAGCTTAGGCTATTATTGTTTGCTGAATGGTTTGATGTCCAGTTAGTGGCCTCTCCCTCAGAGAAAAGGTCATCTTCAATATCGTCACCTCTCTGCTGGCCCACCAGCAGGCCGTCCTCAGTCCCTACATCAATACTAATGTGGTTAACGATTGGTAGTGTCTTTCTGAGGGGACCCATCATATTATGGCTTTCATTAACCGTGCTCCGACCTGTGCTCGCTTCAAGGTAGGGATCGCAGAACCCTAAGCTGGGGCTGCTGACTGCTTGTGACAAACTGCGTGGATTTTCTAAACGCCCCACTGGATGGTAAATGTTTGATTTGGACTCTGGCGATGTATTTAGTTCAGACAGACAGGATTGGCGTGCCTTGTATGCTGATGACTGTTCAGAGTAGACCATGTCATCCTGACTGGAAAAGAAGCAGTTATGCGGGTGGCCAAGCTTTAAAGGGCTGGTGCTGGATGACTGTCTCAGCAGTGGCTCCATGGTTAGTTGGACAGTGGGGCTTGAATCAGAGTCATAGGCAGCAGATGTGTTGTTGTCAGTTGACCAGTAAGCACTGGGCTGTGCCATGGATGAACCAGGCCGACTCTCAGTGGACAACCTGCTGCTACTGGCCTCCAGTCCTGGGCTGTAGTCCACTATGCTGTCATCCAGGTTAATGTTACACTCTACTGGTTCCTCTATGCGAATGTAGTACTCGCTGCTGACCGAGGGGCTATGGGCACTCAACACTGGGACCACGCCCGGGTGTTCAGGTTCATAGTAGGATGGGGATATGCCTGAGGTCAGGCTGTCAGTCTTGCAGCCCCCTGAGGTGCTTCCTTTACTTGAATAGTAGATATCCTGGTAATATGGGTTCCCCTGGCCCAGTGTCCCACTGGTGGAGGAGGAGCAGTAGGGCTGCTCAGCTCGGGCCTGCTCCCACTTGTACTCAAAGTTGAGACCATGGCTGGTCTCCATGACAGTCAGTAGGTCATCCCCTGTGTCAGAGTGGAAGCTGTCAGAGAAGTGATCGAGGAGTGGGAAGGAGGACGAGGCAGAGGAGGCCAGCTCCACTGCCTGAGTTTGGTCTGGACTGGGGATATCAGCTGAGGCGGGTGTAGGGGTCAGGACTAGGGATGCGGACGTAGCTGTGTGGGAGGTGCTGCCGAGCAGGTTGGGTCTCAAGGCATTCCAACGTTGTTCAAAGTCTTCCTCTGCCTCACTGGAACCTTTGGCACACAAGTATGTGACCAGAAGGTGGACTTCCTCACTGCTGGGTCTCAGCTCTGGCTGCAGCCAGCAGAACTGCATCACCTCGTACCTGGACAGAAAGAGAAGAAAAGGTCGGAGGCAAAAGAGATTAGAAGTTAAAATTCTGTTACTCTCCTTAGTTAGCTCAGAATAATTTATTGATATGGATAAGGAGAGAAATAGGCATAAGGTATACAACTGATTCTAGACCAACAACAAAGGAATAAAAGAAAATCTTTGAAGTGCACACATAGCACTTGTTCAAGACATAAAGATTGTATGAAGGAGGTGCAGTGCAGATTCTTAGTTACGTGTGTGTGTGTGTGTGTGTGTGTGTGTGTGTGTGTGTGTGTGTGTGTGTGTGTGTGTGTGTGGAGTGCATTTAATTTAGTGAGGAACAATTTTGAAAAACAAATAAATAAAAATATTTGGCTGGCGTCCCAGCTAAAGATGAATGAGGTCATTCAACTCTGGTTAATGCCAAGGGGGACATAAAGAATAGGGAAAGTATTGATCATCTGCCCTTGCTAGCAAAGAGAAATATTGCTACGGTGGACTGGTGCACCACTATAAGCAGAAGCCGATTTTAAAAACAAGACACACTGACTTGTTAGAAATGAATTGGTCAGCGAGAACTGGAGGCTTAGTAATGTCTAAAATGTATGTGGTTTCAAGATGTGTAACATTTTGAGTGTCTGCCTGTGCATGTTTATGTACAGTATGTCTCCCCGATAGTATGGGCATGCAACTATGTCTCACCAGCGCTCAGCCAAGGGGAATTGGAGCAGGGGTTTGGGTAGTTTGAGCTGCTGTTCCTTCACAGCATATGTCAGCACCTGTCTGTCAGAGTAATGTCTGTACGGCTGGTTTCCCAGTTCAAACAGCTCCCACACAGTCACTCCTAATGACCTGGAATGGGCAAAGACATCATTAAGTGTGTTCACCACTCATATCCCACATTTGGCCATGTTCCAAGCAAGCTGTTCATTGCATACTGTAACCTTCTTTATGTTAAGTTATAAGTATATTTGTGCTTTACACATATTTCCCAGAGTTTCACCATAAAAGATCAAAGGAAAACATCAAAAACATCAAAAGCTAAGAATCCAGTGTAACATTCTACCAATATAACCTGCATTAAAACAAAGTTTCAAGCATTTTGTTTCCTATTTCTATACAGGGGATGATAGGGGATGAAGGGGATGTTGGTATGGTAGTGTTATCTCATTAAACTTGCAATAATATTTCCTGTTTGTCACTCTTTAAATATCTCACCATATGTTGCTGGATTTAGTTTGGTCAACGACCAGCAGGTTTCCGTGGACCTCATCTATGAGCTCAGGTGCAATCCAGCGCAGGGGCACCCAAATCTGGTCTTGTGTTACGTAATAGTCATCCTATACAACAACAACAAAAACATGTTTGAGTACTGATAAGGTAAAATGCAGTCAATAGAAATGACATCATCAAAAGACATTCTGACCTTGTATCGGCTGTGAGATAGGCCATAGTCTCCGATCCTAACTGACATTTCTGAAGTTAGCAGGCAGTTTCGCAAGGCCAGGTCACTGTCAAAACAAATGAAACTGTCATCTAATACAGTACAACTGAGCTGCATAAAAATACCTATGTTTATTTCCATATTTATGTATCTTCTTTAAAGGCTGTGTACACCTTTTTCAATCTATATCTGTTTTTAGTTTTTGTTTCATCTTGGACCTTCACACTGGTTTGAAATGGGCGGGGCTCGGTTGGAAAAAAGATGAAGTCACGTACTGCCATTCACCAATTGGGATTTGGCAACATTTGAATCAAAATGTAATGACGTTTGTGGGATTGTTTGGTTATTTTGCCAGGCCACGGTCAGTCAAACTTGATCAAACCACAACCACACATTCCTGAGTTTCTGAGTGTTAAAATCTTAATATATTCAGACTTAAGGATGTTTTTATCTTGCTTTGATTGTTGCTTATTTATTCATAAAATAAATACTTTGCATTAGAAACAAGGTTTGCAGGGGCTTTAAATTATTGCTGGAAGTTTTATGACTAATACTAATTTTTTTTTTTTTTTTTACCATTGTTACACCCAAGTCAGTATATTATGGGAAGTTTTCTTTTCGTTATACATGCATATCAGTGTTTGTTGAAACATATTGTTTGTGATATATTGTCAATGAATATGTCTCACTGCATTATGATTATCCTATGTAGCCATAGCATGAATAAAATCATATCATGAAATGTGTACATTTACAGTATCATGTAAGGTTTCTTCTCATCTGACCATGTAACATGACACAGACTTAACTAAGTCACTTTGTCTAATCTCACCTCATCCACAAACAGTGCGCTCTTTTCGCCTGGCAGCCCCTGATTGGTTGCCATGGCAACCACATGGCTGAAAGAGAGCGATAGGGGCTCGCCCCCGGCAACAAAATCACTGATGCTGGAGTTTGTGACAAATACTCAGGCAGCACCAGGATGTTGTTGCAGGGAGAGGCCAGCAGGGGGCACTCAGAGCATACAGGTTCCTTTCTAGAGCATTAACATTGAGGTTGATGAAGGTAAATAGAGCTGGACTGACTGACACACTGCACCTGTGTATAAAGTTGTATTTGTGGAGTTGCAGAAGCCCAGAGGCAATGTCACACGCCATTCGCTGGAGGATCAAAGGGTCAGGAGTCTCTGAGTCAGCCACCCGACAACTGCACAGATAGCTCTTTAGATCACCCTGAGAGGAGACAGGAAATGAGGTTGTAAGCTGCTCTGACCGTTTATGAATAAACCAAACAACAATGAACCAAGAAAGAAAATAATGAGGTATATGGGAGGAACTATATAAACAGAATTTGATTATGAAAGCATGTCCCACCAGAGGGCAAAACTCCATGACCAGCAGATAAGGAGTGACCTCTGAGCACTGGGCCAGGCACTGCAGGAGGGCAGGGTGCTGCAGGGTTCTGGCAGGACAGGGTATGAATCGTACAACACACACAAAATATAGAGGTGACAAACTAATCATATATTGTGATTAATATTTTTTCTTGATTAATCGATTAGTTGTTTGGTCTATAAAATGGTGAAAAATGTTGATCAGCGTTTTTCAAAGCCCACGATGACATCCAAAAATGTCTTGTTTTGTCCACAACTCAAAAATGTTAAGTTTACTGTCGTAGAGGAGTGAAGTAACCAAACCAATTCATTGATTATCAAAATAGTTAATTTTAAAGTTGATATCTAATCATAGTAGAATGAGAATATGCCTCGATAATCGATTGCAGCTCTACATACTATAATACATTTCTGATCATTCATTTATGTTGTTTTATTGCTATGTGGTGTTATTGATGGGCTGTAGGGCTGTGCTGTGTGATCTCTGATATTTCAGTGAACTGACCGGTATGGCTGCACCTCCTCCAGGAACTGCATCTGATCCTGGACACTGGCACTGGACTTCAGCTCCTTAACCACTACCTGGGTGGTACTGAGGCCCGCATTGACCTCGCCCAGCAGAACCTGAAAAATACACATAGGAGGAAGACTTTTATACCAAACTCTAGGAATGTAGAATCTATGACAAACAGCATCAACATGCAATTAAAAAGTGAGAACATGTGAGAAAAAATAAAGTAGAATGAGAATGGTCCATGAGCAAATCTAAGAAGTAGTTACAGCAGCATGTACTGTACGGTAAACTGTGAGGAATTTACTGTGACTGTGAATTTCAACTCCTCTCTTCAACACAAGTGCCAAAAATTTGCCTCGCTAGAATGAGATCATCGTCACATTACCCGCGCATTCCTCACAGAGTAGAAAGCACATTGGAGTACAGTTCATACAGTAGGGAAGGAGGCAGTTGAAAGAGTTAAAGCAAGTTATAATGAGCACAAAGGTGGTTTCTTCGGACACAAAAGCCACTGTGATTGTGTGTATGTTTTAGGAACAACAAAAGCATGTTTCACCTTGCCAAACCAACCATGTCCAATCTCCTTTAGATAGAGTAGACTATGGCGGCCAAGGTCTGATGATTTCAGCAGCTGGACTGGAAAGGAACAGTAAAAAAAGACAAAAGATTATGTTTAGACGGGGGAAAAAATAGAGACTGTTGGAAAAAAAGTGATCAAGAGAAAATAAACGACAGAGAAAGAAAGGTTTTCAAGGAGCTAAAAAGTCAATAAAAGAAAAATAGAAAGATGGGAACAGAAATGGATTCCTACAGCACAGGGAAACATCACAGACATAGTTAGTGAAATAATATAAACTCCTCTCAGATAAAGAATAAATGTACATTTTCCTAAATAATGGCATCAACTAAAGAGGAGAGATTGCCTGAAGGCAAATAAACACAACTTCCCAACTATAATTAAATAAGTATCTACAAGAACAAGGAAAGTTGAAGCCAGCAAGTCATGCACAAATTCAAATACCTCCATGGATCCTCATATTTCAAAAATGGAGATGATGGTGGAAAGATGATGGTGGAGCAGTGGAGCGGCCAGCCACTCTGAGCACCGTGACAGGGACTGAGTCCCATGGAGGGATGAAGTACTGGTTCAGAGTGTGAGAACCGAGAGCCCGTGGCCCCAGCCCCAACCCCAGGCGTCTTAGCCTCATTGTGTGTATTTGAGAAATAGCCCACGTTCGCAGTGTGTTTGTGAGAGAGCCTCGGCAGGATTTAACCCTCTGAGCCCTCGCACAGCTGAACAAGCTCCCCACGCTGCCTCTTCCAGTCTGCACCGAGATCATCCTCCAACTGGGACACACAAAAACACACATACTGTGCTCGTCCAGAGCTTTCCAGCTGTTGAGCAAACACTGAAATCCTTGATTCCTATACAGACTACATTTAAATCTACAGTAAGCTGAGAGAGATAGAAAACGCATCACAGCTTCGACTCGTTGGAACAATCTGCCGACGGTTTCACGCAGGAGGATTTCTGCCCTGGGCGCGGAGATTGTCTGGTCATGCATCACGCCTGATGTGACCATCACCCATGTTGGTAGTGTGCCGTCTGACGCGCCAGCTCTGTGTGCAGCTTCAAGACACCCAGTTGTGACATAAGGCCCACATAATGCCCCCCTGTCACCCAGGACAGCAGCATTCCTCATCCAAACAGGACACAAACACTGCTCTGTCAGATGCAGAAAAGACCTCTGTCATACACACTCACCAGCCCTATCTCAAGCCTCCCCTCCCCGCTCTTAGGTCCTGGTGCATGCCACCACCCATCCCGTGTCTCTCCTCATTCTGTCACAGACCTTTCACTGTATTCTGCCCATAATGCCAGTCCTCCACTGGTGCGTTCCATGGAAGTTTCAGCCCGGCTCATCCACTGCCCAGCCAGCCTAAATCAGGGCCATTGTTTGGCTCGCTCACGCACACGCTCATGCTGCGTCTCCTGGTACCCAGTGGAACACACACACACACACACACACACACACACAAACATACACACACGCACGCAAACACTCATGTGCAGACACACACAAGGCCCATTCTCCACTAAAACACTGGGCAGAGGTTGTCACGATAACAACAGTCCCACACTTCTCCACCCCCGACCCCCCCGAGCCTCCACCACCCCTCCCTGACAGAGAGAAATTAAAAAGAAGTGGTATTATTCCAAAAGTGGAATGTGTGAGTGTGAGTGTGCATTCCCGTCCTACTCATGGCATTCCCAGAGAAGATGGTGGGGTCCAGTGTGACTGTGGGATCGGTGGGCCCGTGGAATGATACACACACAATCGCTTCACACACGCACTCTGATGCATTGAGCCTCTGTAGTGGGTTTGAAGGCTTTGAACGACCTCTTGAATAAAAGATTAGACCAACAAGTGAAAAGCAGGACTGTCATATCAATGGCAAACGTTGTACTGCATGTTCATACAGATGTATATAAGTGATATAGAACAAGCCATTCATGGTTAGAGAAAAAAACAATGTAACTAGTGTTTTTGTTCAGCATGCAATTACTAGGCTCATTTTCATCGTGTGTATGTCAGTGTGGGGGTGGAGGATTTATGACATGGGCATGATGTTAATATTTATGGAGGAGCCTGCTCAGTTTTTGACCTGCAGCTTATTGATGTTATACTTTAGAAATATATCATTCCTGCCATTTCCTACCCTCTCAACGTTTTTAACATTTTTGCACGCTTATGACAATCTGTCAGATATTAGCAAAGCACTGAAGAGCCTGCAGAAATTATACATTCCCAATACTTCCAATATGCGCAGGTGAAAAAGTTGATATACTGTAATAATAATAACATATTTTACTTTACATAAGAAAGAAGCAATGAGTATGAGACCATTCTCTCTGACTCAGTGAAAGGAGACATTCTCCCCTTTTTCACAATTTCGTTTCCTTTCGCCATCTATCCATTCCTCGCCCTGCAACACCTGGTCCAATCATACGACAGTAGCTATGGAGGACAGAGGGGAGGCTAGTAATTGGCTGCGAGCCTGAGGCTGCCTTGTCCAATCATTGCTGGAGCTCGCATCCTGGGAAGCTGAGCCCCAACTCGCCTCCCTTCTGGCTGAGCACAGTGCAGCGCAGACAGCCAGTGAGTCATGCAGGGAGAGACACCCAGGATCTGGCTTACACTGAGATTCACACACACACACACTCCACATACATGCACATACACAACAGGCTGGGCTTGAGGCAGAATGACCTGAAGGAAAACAAACAGGCTGTGACGTTGCTGAGGAGGATCATGGATATAGAAATGTAAGACCCCAACATACAGTTACATGGATGTGTGCTGAAGTATAGATGTTGGATTATGTAAGATCAAGATTCAAGTAAAATAGGAACAATGTAACGTAGCATGCATTTACGAACACACACAGAACCCCAGAAATAATGGCCACTAGGGTTAGGTCAGATTCCTTCCCCTCCAGTGCGCTGCATTTTTCACATACAGTATGCAACATCTGCAGTTGCTCAATTTTGAAATGCATTACACAAAGGACAGATGTCTTTCCCATGTTGAGAGAGAACGCAAGAAAGAAGAGACACATAATACACGATAACAAATAAAACCCTCTCTTTTCCCCCATTTTTTTAAAAAAATTTTTAAAAAAAAAAAAAAAAAAATAAAAATTTTTTAAAAAAAAAAAAAAAAATTAATTTTTGAAAAAAAAAAAAAAAAAAAAAAAAAAAAAAAAAAAAAAAAAAAAATTAAGAGAGAAGATGAGAGAAAATAAGAAATGAAAAACACCAGGAAGCAAAAACTAAATGCAAAAACAGGTCATTAAAAGTCCAAGCAGATATAACTAGGTGTTATGTGTTGATGGTGTTGCCTAGTTTCTTACTGGATCTGCCAGGCTGTTTGGAGACAGGCAGGGAGACCTCAGTGAGGGGAAGGATGTAGACCTCGGGGCCATTCTGGGAGGAAGGCGAGGCCAGGGTGGAGAGATCTGCCTGGTACTCCTCTCCCTCAGTGTTTTCAAACTCCTGGTGCAAAGAAACATTCTGGAATTAGTCATCCACTCGCAGCCATTCTATCTCTGCGATAGTGGGAGACAATGGTTCAACTGTGAGGGCATTCAGATGCACTGAGGCACACCCACCGAGCTATATACATAAGTCATGTACGCTGTGGGGTGTTTTGTGTGGGTCACGACAAAGACGCTGTAGGAGGAAGCACACTAATGTGTGTCTTCAAACTGTATACACAAAGCCTGTCTTTCTTTGTTCAGTCTTTTCTTTCTTCCTCATATAGACTCACATATACAAACCCCAAGGTTCTTTTCGTGAAAAAAATGCACTTTATATACCATTACCATACCATTGTAAGTAAAGAAACAAAACATGACTTTACATACATACATAGTTACAGTTTCTGTTTGTTTGTACAGAATAAAAAGTACATTTTGGCATTTATTTTAACCCATGAGGACTTATTGTTCTCAAAGGATGTTTTAGTACATCATGTCAAAAATATCTGAGAGGAAACACCGATGTCCTGATTATTTGAAGCTTCATGATTTAAACTGTGCTGTTACATCTGCCATACATTGCACTAGCTGCATTGTAAGTTACATTCTCTACTGTGCACTATGAAAAATATAACCAGAAATAACTCTGGTCCTTTAACCGCAGATTGCCCCACTAAGTTGGATGAGGAGAGGAGAGTGTAAAACAGTGACCCTCTCTTTCCATCCCTGTACACCATACATCATCCTCTGCTAAGCCTGTTTTATCCCTACTTCTCTTCTTTCTGCCCCGCCATACGTTGTATCTCTCCAGTCTACTGCATTGTCCTTGCTGTCTAATTCTTGTAGTGTGCCCCTATAGAAACCCCCATACAGTATGTAATAAAAGTGCTGACATACCGCATAGTAGTAAGGAGACAGATTTCAAACTTTGCACATACGAGAGAAAAATGTTGCATTGTCCTTTATGTTGTCTCTCCTTTTCCTCTTCCACATGTAGCTTCGAAATCAGGTCTGTCTTCGCCCATGTAGCTATTATTTAGTGTTTTTAACACACAGACAAGGATCAACATTCTGGCTATAAATGCTAAAACAAAACAGTAGAGTAGTGGAACAACTCCATGAGCTCTATAAGACCATCATGTTTTTTTTAATACATATTTATATTGTTTTTGCTCCTTTAACTATGTGTCTGTTTGGAAATAGTGCAACTCTACCTATTTGCATTACTTCATTATGCAACATGAATGAGTGATTGAGGCAAGCTTATGAACTGAATAGAAACTGAAGTAACCAAGATCACAGCGGCACTGCCACCATTGACTGGCATGCTGCACTTATAATGATTTCCTTGTCTGTATGATTTTTTAGGTTACAGCAGACATCAGATTTGAATCACAGCATCCCCTCTTTCCATTAAATATATAATTTCAGTCAAATCCCCTCTTGATGCTGTCCTGTCTGTGTCCTACCACACAAAGCAACATCACTCAATGATCTTCAAGTCAATGTTGTTAGCACTTTCTGAGACTGTGTGGCTATGTTGGGAAACCGGGCTGGCAATAGTGCTCCGTTCACAAGCACTGAGCCATCCACACATCCATGCATCCATAACAAGCCTATCTCCCACTTGCAGAAACCACAGACGTCAAGAAAGGAAAAAGTAAAGAGAAAAAAAGGAGGAAATGAGAAAAAAGGAGAACAGGAGAGTGGGTTGCAGGATGGACTATTATGAAATATTTAAATGGCTCATCACCAATGACTGTGTATATAGGATTGTGTATATGTCTGTTTCTCATTCACCATCTGCCATTCTCCTCAGAGCGAAGTGGGAACGCGAGCACCTGGCTGTGAGTCAGCGTTGCATAGCTCCCCAGAGAGCCTTCAGTTTAGAAAGCACTTAATACCCAGCCTCACACTACGCGCTCCAGTAAGAGTAACAGCGATGGAGAGGAATAATGAAGCTTTGTGGATGGCGCAGCGGTGCAATTTTGCAGTCCCACACGACTGCACACCTTACAAGTGAGATGTTGAGTGACGAGCCGGTGCCAAAAAGAGTGGGAACTGTTTGACCATTCTGTGATGTTTGCTGCCAAACTAAGAGAGCAAGACAAAGATCTGTTTCTCTTGTCTGGAATTGCAATGAACTATAATCAAGACAACAAGCATTATATTTTATTCACTAAAGTGAAAATTTGTGTTGTACTGTTTTAGCATAACCCAAATAAATTAGAATATTTTAATTTTAAATTGCCTGAGAACGGAAAGTTCTGCTTCTCTGAGAAGATTCATTGTTAGCAACCACAGTTACAATGCACTCTCTTGTTATTGTAATCCTTTAATTAGTTTTTTTCTCAAATGTCCATATTTACTATTATGTTAACAATGACCCACAGCTTTGAATGAGTCACATAAACTCAAATTAATGCTGTTATTCTCCACCTATTGTTATGAACAACTTATGCAACAAACTTAAAGGAAACTCATTACTGCTACCTTTGTCCAATGATTTTAGAGTGGCTTGGCAAGATGCTAAGTTTCAAAAATGATTTTGTAAAACTATCCTCCCATCTTTTACTGTATCTTTACAATAGAATACTTACATCTGTATTGTAGCTAAACTTTCACTGTGAATTATCTGATGACAGGGTGCATGAGACAATATCCCTGCAAGAATCAATAGTGTCACATTGGTATATGAACCAGGCTCAAGGTGGGGCCGTGGTTGATCATGACAAAATGAGCTGCTATAGCCATTCTTCTGCCATTAGTCTTTTCACAGCAAAAAGCAGGCCAATGGAAAGCAGACACAGACCAAGACTACCGCTGTTCCTGCAGGTTATTAAAATACACGTTCACATAATGAGACAGACTGCTGTGGGCTGGGCGCACACTCACCACACACACACACACATACATACACACACACACATACACACACACACACACAACACACACACACACACACACACACACACACATGAAAAGTCCAGAAGTTGTTAATGGAGCCTGCCTATGCTGTGCTCATTAGTGACACTGTTGTCCCTGCAGCATCTACCTACCACAGGCTGTTTCCACCGTGTTACCACACACAGAAACAAGCTGCTCTGCTCTCATCCTCTCTCATTTCCTCTCCTCTGCATCCTGCAGCTCTCTAATCGACACAAAAAGTCAAAATAGTTTTCATTCCCTCCATTCTGAGCCCCATAATTCATGCAAGGAATTATGGGGGAATATTGTGGATTCAAATTGCAAAATAATTTGCGTAAGTGATCTTAACAGAAGGCTGTTCAGTCGGGGCTGTAATTTACATATTCTCCAGCTGAAAGAGTTAAAAACATTAAAATGAATGACCAAATTGACATTGTTTTGGTGATAATGCCATAATAGGACCAGCAAGTAATGAGGGAACTAGTAACGTCAAGAAGCAGCCAGTACAGCGAGTCTTGGGTTCCTCCTCCCTCTCCCTCTTCATATGCCCCTTGCCTGTGTCAGGCTCTGTTACTCCTCATCACCTGCTCAGTTCAACACTGATGTTTGGCACAGCATGGCTGAGTCATGATGGCAGCTGAAGGCAATACAGAGACAGTGTTTGCCAGTATGGGATAAGTAAGAGTACTTGGTTACATTACTTGCATACAATGAGGCAATAGTCCTTCAGCATTTACAGTAAATGTAGGTTAGAGAGTTGTATCAATAAACTATCATGATCCTGACATAACCGAGGATCAGGTCTAATGTAAAATATTAACAGTACCAAGTGCTTATCAGTGTTAATCAATTAATCGGCAGATTAATCCATAATGGAAATAACCATTAGTTGCAGCCTGACATTTTACTATTTTACATTTTGAAATTATTTCTTCTTCAAAGAAGAAATAAACAGATTACTCGACAGCAAAAGAATAATCTTTAGCTGCAGCCCAACTTTATTTCAACCTCAATTCAGCCTTTACTTAGTGGCAGACTAAAAAGAGGTTGAATGGCAGTTTATTAAAATATATGTAAGGTGATTTTTTTTCATGTCTGTGTGTTAGTGGTAGTAACGCACATTTGATACCTTAAAAGTATTAATTCCTTTTCTGTTATTTTCACTCACTGACCAGGATTCCCATCCATTGTGCATGCACACAGTTTGTGCTCTCTTCACCCCTTCCAGCAGGGGGTGGCAGTGAGCTCACCTTGAAGCCGATGTCGCCCTTCTTGCAGCAGAGGCAGGCCAGCATGAGGAAGACGAAAGTGAAGAGGCCAGAGAAGGAGACAGCTACAACCGCCAGGGATGAAGGCCACGACAGCTCGCTCAGCGGAGCCCCGTCTGCAACACGGGAGGATAATGCAGGTGTTAACAGGGTGGACAGCACAGGGATCAAATGGCAAACTGCAGTCATACAGGAAATGAAAAACTAAATAGAGATATAGATGACGCACGCAGATTACTTGTGACCTTTTATTTGGCAGCTTGAAGAAAGATTCATGTGACATATAATTAGCATTATCTGGAGTTTGCCATTCATAGCCAGAATCTGAATTGGAATCAGGTTCCTGTGTCTTAATTACAGTATAGTTTCAATGCACTCTGAATCATCAAGGCTAAAAGGTTCACACTACTACAAACATGACTCCCTCTGGATAATAATTTTATAAAGTGGCAGAATAGGTGTTAGTGGCTCATTCTGTCTCAATGTAAACAACTGATGAATGAAAATGCTTTTGGTTAATCAATAATCTGCTTTTCATTTTCTGAAATGCCCCTGCAATGCCTTGCATGCATCACCCTCAACTCACATTCAAAATCCAACCCATCATTTATTTAATTGGAGTAACTGCATTTCAGAACAATGCACACAATGCTATTAAATCCCAACACACAATGAGACATAGTTATGTCTGTGTGCACTGCATTTTGAAAAAAGGTCTAATTCAACCGCAATGTATCAAATAAATGTTTTGTGTGGGTCTGTGACCGATAAACAGGGAGCACACACATGTTTATTGGTAATTGTGTGTAATTATTTCTCCTTTGTGCGAGTTATTCACCATCGGTCATTGTCTTATGCAGTAGTGCGCAAATGTGCAGCACACATGTGCCAGTTTGACTTTTAGCCTCTAGTAGCTGAGGACATCCACATAATCTGATTTACAGTTTTAAACCTCCTGCCAGAACAGATGAAAGAGAAGAGAGGGAGGAAGAAAGAAAGAGAGAGGAAGAGCAAAAGAGATCAAAACCTTCACTGAACACATTCAATCCCTTGACTATCCTATCCTCAACATGTTGATATTTTTTAAATTTCATAATTAAGCTGATCTATTTTGTGGAAACACTCTATATCTACATGACATTTCATTAACATCCGCATCAAGGCCCACTGCATTCCAAACATTTGCACGCCTCCATTCAAACAACAAAGGGTTGAGGGACTAAACCTCAGTCAATGAAGTATTGGACACTCAATGGTAATTTTACTACATCAACTAACCACTGCCTGCATTAGCCGTCTACTGGGAGCGATGAGGAGAGCTCTACTGTAGCCTCCATCTAACAAGCACATACTGTATATCTGACCTTTAGTCATATTAAATGCTTTCAAATGAGCTAATGGAGCATTGGTTTTCTCATTTGCCTGTATGTATTATTTAATGCCCCATTTTGTTTACCAATAGTCCTTTTACACTTTTTAACTAGTCACTAATATGCTACTTTAAAGAGTGGCCTACTGTCCTTTTCATTAAGGAGGAGGGGTTGCCACATGGAGCTGCTCTGTGGAATATTTAAAAATTTTAAAAGGGTTATTCCAGCAATTTAGTATTAGGCTTCCACATAGTTGAGCAATTTATGTAAGACAGATTTAGGGCCTGTGTCCATATAGCGTGTCTTTGTGAGCGCCAGCGTCTTTTTTCAATTGTTTCCAATGAGGAGAGAGTGTACAGCACACAGCGTTCCGCCTTTTTGTGCGGCCGCTCAAAGCACTTAAAAATCTCTGAACTTTTCAAAAAAGCACTGGTGTCGTCACTGTCGCTCCTTTTCAGGAAAAACTATCACAACAACAAAGACAGAAAAAGCCATGTGTGGGAGTGTCTCTATTAAAACGTTCGGGTTATTTTTTTATAATGTTACATTTTGTGGTTAGTTCCTCAAATTAAGCTCACTCACATCTTAAGAAATGATTTGGTGGTCAGAAATTCCAGGCTAAGAGCTTTACCTTTTTATAGACAATGCCAACATGTCTACTAGGGCTGAGAATCACCCCAAGGTATGATATTATCACAATACTCATGTCAAAATACGATAGAATTGCAATTTTAAACATATTGCTATATTCTGCAATATATTGCAATTTATTACTTTTTTTTCCCAACTTCAAATTATGTCCCCAATGGAAAACTGCTGACCTCACCAGAACAAACTCAACTGCACCATCTAGTGGACTTAAAACGCAATTGACTCTATTATTCTAGTACCAAAAGGTTAAATTCTCATGTGCAATTTCTATATTAAAAGATTGATACTTGGTGTCCGTGTATCAATACAGTATTGCCACGGAAAATACCGTAATACTATGCTTTATCGTTTTTTTTCCCCCACCCCTAATGTCTACTCTCGAAATGCCCATGTCCCAGGCCTGCAGTTACCCATGTGGATGCCATGTTTCCTTTCTATACAGTATTAGCTCCAAATCTATCTATCATAGCCTGTTAAAGAAGAGGACTAGCACATGTCCTCACTCCAGGATTCCCTTTATTTCTCTATCCTTGTGAGAACAACACAAGCACTGTGCCCAATGGATCCACTAGGAGTTGTGGTGTGTGATGCGTGTATACTTTTCCAGCTCACTGACTGAGACTCAGCAGTCCTGACCCATTTGGCTGTGGAGAACACATTGACTTTCCCAGACCTGACAGCTCCTGTGGCCCAAACAGCACTGCTCCAACCAAAGCTTGACCCTGAGGTCAGAGCTACAAAGCCTACACTCACACTTGCACAGGCAGACACACCACACACACACACATGGGCAGACAATGAAAACAGACAGGCACAATGCATCCAGGTTCCTACTTGAAACCTGGTTTAAGAACTAAAGTATGTGTGTGTGTGTGTGTGTGTGTGTGTGTGTGTGTGTGTGTGTGTGTGTGTGTGTGTGTGTGTGTGTGTGTGTGGGCACTGACCCGCCAACACATTACCATGGTAACAACCTTGCTGGCCAATGCATATTAGATGAATGCCATTCACGGTGCGGTAAACCTCATGCCTCCTCTTTATCTCCCCACTTTTGGAAGAAACGCATTTTTGCTGATGCCTCATACACAAGACACTTTCTCCCATCTATATCCTTGTGTTGTGCTGTGACAGCTTGTGTGCTTGTGTCTCCATGTGAAAGTGTCTGTGAAGTGGAAAAGAGGGGGAAGGCTAGCCCAAGCAGTGCCCTTTCTGGAACCATTACATACCACAACACAAAGCCTGAGTGGGTGGTGACAAGACACATTGTGTAGAGGCTGATAAGGGAAACAGGAATCAATATTCACATAACTCGGGGCACGCCGAAGGACACAACATAAAACACACATACATGATGTAATTTCTATTAAGTTGTATGTCATGATGTGCTGCAAGCCTTGGAGCTGATCAGTTGCTCTGGTTTTTGTTTTTGTATTATGCCATTGTTACACACAATTCTTCTATTTTCTTTCAGCAATGATCAGTATCTTTAAAAATTACATCTCTTCCCTTAATGTTTAAAGCAACAATATGCACCTTTTTACCTTGAAATAGAGAGCTGAAAATTGTTTTCCCCTACACAACTCCATTCATCTTGATAAGCTGTGTACCTTGAACATCTATCTAGCCTGAGGCTGAGGTAACTGGCAACTGTCGAGCCTCTACAGGCAATAATTAAGCAGATGGTGAACAACACGGGCGCTGAACACTGGATCAACCTTTTACTCTTTCACAGATAATGAAGGAATCATGGAAATTGGCAATCCACTCTAAATTTATTTTGTAAGTCAAATGACTGTGATTCCTGTAAAGTAGTACAAGGGGGCCATTAGTCCTTCTATATTCAGAGCAAGAGCTGGGTTTGCATTCATAAGATCTGCATGTACACTGGATTCAGTGTACCTCTCTAACTCTTCTATTTAAGATTCTACTAGACATGCCATAAACTTTTGGAAGTAATTTGGGTAGTAATTACCAATACAAGCAGCTGAGAGAAGGTTTTTCCTAGTAATGTTGACCTTATGCCACTGCTACGTTGAATCGAGGATGTACAAGTACCTCGTCAGTACCGTACAAGTATTTACAAGTGCACGATTGTCTGGTAGTAGACTCAAGGGCAGACAGAGATGGGCAATCCCCCCAAACATTTGGAGAAAGTTGCAGAGGCAAATTATGTTTGTGCTTCTCTGCTCATAGTTTCACCACCACCACCACGAGGACAGAACGGTTGGAAAATGGATGAATAGATGGAGGACCAAAAATCCTCATCATCCTGCAGTTGACGGTATACATATGACTTGGCAGCTTGACTTATAAAATGTATTTTTTTTGCATGTAGTTTTAAAGTTACTATAGGTAACTTTAATGTTTCTGAAACTGTGTAATTTTTCATATGATGATCATAAATGACCCGTAACTGCAAATGAGACTAACAGTGAAAAGAACGCTATTTTTATATAGTTTTTATTAATGCCTTTGGCCAGGTATGATTTTTCCGCAAAGTCACAAAATGATTTATGGCAGGCAGACCGTCTCTACAGTAACACATTCTGACGGGTCACAGATTTCTTTATAACATCGGAAAAGCCTGTGTTAGCGTATCCAGCCAGGTAAAAGGTCGCAGGAGATAACATGATAACGTTACAAGGTTTAGCTCACGATACCTCCAGGCAAAGGTAACGTTTGCAACACTTGAAATGCAACGATGCATCTGTAACGTATTCTCTTATTGTAAATTAATGATTTTGTGTCTGAGCAAACATTCATCGCAACTATATGACCTCCCAGTAACGCTAACTCAGTAACACAGTGGGCAATACAGCACCGTGAAGAAAAGATCTTTACGACAGCAAGCGAGGTAAAAACACTACAGCTTGTTGTCCAAAGTGGCCGCTAGAATCAACACAAACTAAAATTTTAAAATAGCCACTTTAACTACAGACCTTTAGAAAGTGTCCATTCACCACAAGAAAGTCTAATATGGTCATCCAAAGAAGAATCAGTGGCACTATTTTCATAAATGCGGCATTTGAAGAATTCCTCTCCCACCCTCTCTGAAGAACTATGAGAGAGCGACGATCAGGGGTCCTCCATAAATATTTGAGAAGCACACATTACTTCACCAGCTGCACGGCAAAATGAAAATAAAGCACTTAAAGCCAGGCTCATTCCCGCTTTATTAAAAAGCTGTCTTCAGGACTGGAGGAAGATGAGCCATGTCCTGACAAACGGGAGGGGGGAGCGATGGAGGCACCCAGCCACCTCCACAGTTCAGGCTGACAATGAGGAGGACACAGTGGGACGAAGAGAGGAATGAAGGGAGGAAAATGCGTAGGTATAAAGAGGATGAATGAATGAGGAGGCCATTGCTGTTGCTTTGTATTTCCCAAAAGTGAGACTTGTCAATAAAAGTCTTGCTTCATTAAACTTTGCCCTCCTGCACCGGATCGGTTTCACTGGACTTCTTCAGCTTGGATTAATTCATTCTGGCTTGTTCTGTCAAGTTATGGTCACACAATGTAACACCAGGCTGAGTAGAGGGATGCACATTGCAAGTCGTCAGTGGCACGAAGGATTTAGCGATGTCCTTCACGGTCACAGCAAGAGCTGTTAATGCATGTTTCTAAACATGCAACTGAATAATACCCATAAAATGCCAAAGCTGACAAGAGGATTACTGACAGAAAGTAATGAACAACGAGAGAGAAATATAGACATGTAGAGAGACAGAGGCCCAAGCAGGAAGAAGGAACGCTAAGGAACGCTTAATTCAATGGTGTGTTCATGCGTGTATGCATGTACAAGATGAGAATGGTAGTGTGTTAAGCACAGCCACTGAGCTTTTCATGGTAGATCATAAATAAAGCATGCAGCAGTGAGGTAGGGCTTTCTGTTGCTGTGAAGCTGTAGCAACTCAACGTCAGGTCTACAGTTGCTGGGATATTTACCAACTGGTATACACGATAGAGCTCATTGTGCATTCAACAAATCTGTTCCAAATGGACACGTGTAGGAGAGGTAGAGAGGAAACAGTGCAAGGCGCGCTGTTGAGAGAAAATAGGGATTTTCTTCAAGGCAGAGTGAGGCATATTTCAACGCCTCCTACACTTGTATCAAGGCCAGGGCCGAGCCATGTGTTTGTATTCACACTCGAGCCTAAGAACGCGAACCCACACAGAAAGCCTAGTCAAGGTGTTGCACTTGGCTGCATAGGATAACTTTTAAGTTTCCGTGGTAACTAAGAGCAGTGGGGTGTTGCTGCTCCTGATAGCAGCAACCCCAAGTCAATGAAGAGGAGCTCAAACACACCACAGATAACGTAGAATGCTTGAACACATACCTGCAGATCAGAAGTCTCTCCCTGTGAGAGGCGTCGTTCTCATCTCCCCTCTGTGGTCTGTCCCTTTTTTTTTTACTTCAGTCGTCTCTTTCTAGCTGGTATGGTTGCTACGCATACACACACACACACCACTTCTTGTTTTTGACCAAGAGACCAAGTCATGACAGTGCTGCAGGGTGGGCAGTGTGCCAAACTACACACAACTGCAATCAAATTGTCTTAAAAAAAAATGGGGGGGGTAGACAAAGATGGGGGGAGGGAAGGGGAGGGAGTGTGGGAGAGGGGAGAGGGTGATATACAGTTTCAACTGCAGCTAGCATTCAATAGATTGGTTACAAATAGGGACATACAGAATGCAGCTATTGTGTTATGTAAAAGTCTCCATTTGATGTGTGGTCAGTGGTTGTGGGCTGAGCTTTGTGTCTGTTAGGAAGGCTACGGTGGCTTAGAATCATGTCCAGGTGGCACTAATGACCAAGCTGCGTGGAGTATACAGCAAAGAGGACTGTGGGAAGTTTTAGTCTGTGGAGGCTAGTGTCACCGTATGCAACAGGAGGCTAGCTGCCGCCATTATTCAGCCACTTAAATGCCCTTCCACTTCTGCTCAATGCTTCCTAATGGGTAAACATCACACACACAAAGAGAGCAGAAAGACTCAAATCTCTCTGAGCATGCGCTTAAATTTAGGACAGTGCTGCAGGGGCAAACAAGCTCCTCCATCTGCCCTGCCTGGGCTGCACCAAGTGGCTTCCAAAAACAACATACACTCACACACAAACACAATGGTGATGTAAGAAGAATGGTGGGGAAGGGCTTAGGATAAAGCAGACTGGATAGGAGAGGAGTGTGACCTTAGGTTTAGATTTACAGGTCAGTCAGGAGGCAGCAGGAGCAGAGCCAAATAATTTACATAAAGTATATAAATCAACAAACACACACACATGCAGGAAACCTTTAGAGCTACAATACTTGACTGGAAGTTGCCGGATGACAGGTGCGGCCTACAACAATGAAAATAATTGGATTACAGCTCAATAAGAATTTTTGGATTCAGGTAATTGACAGAGAGCTGCCTTTCTGTATATAAGCCAAGCTAAATATTGATTCTCCGCTGCCTTTCTGCATGTGTAAATATAATGCATGAGGACAATCGTTATGGATCAATTGTTGGCTCAAGTGGTTAGCTCATCTTTGGTGTCAAGATGTAATTTGAGCACCTGTTTTAAAAGACTTGTTCTCTATGTATAAGTGTCTAGAGATGCAGAGTGGCTAGAGTTAGTCCTCTTTTTTTATGGGTTTGACAGGAAGAGCTAGTGGGGCTGCATTGAAGGTGAAGCGAGCTGTGCTCTGACACAGCCTTCCCAAGAGAGAAAGACGTCCGACAGCAACCCTCTGTTACAGGCTGCATGAAGAGGGTAGAGATCATGAGTTAGGACAGAGGAAGGGAAAGAAAATGCTCTGGAGAAAGGAGCAGAAGGAGCAAGGTTGAAAGAAAATGGGAGAGAAGGGCAGAGCAAGTAGCATCAGACTGTGATGAGGGAGAGCTGAACATAGAGAGGTGCACAGGAGGAAGCACTCTGCAAACACACACATACACATGTGTGCACACATGTCACTCTCCAGTTGACAGCAAAAGTAACAGCATGACATGATTAATAGCATGGTACCATATCCTCCACCCATTTACATCCCTCTGCCGTTTTCTAGTAATGCTCTGTGTAAAAGACTGCAGATGGCAGAGGGATGTGCTGCCCTGCAGAGAGCCCTGATAACTGTCATTAACTGGGAGTGAGAGCCCAGGAGGATCTTCATGGATCAACATTACAGGCCTGTCATGTCCGTCCCACGACAGCCCGGGCAAGGGCATATACTGCTGGAAAAAAAGGGTCTGAATATCAACTCTGTCTCTGATGGATGGACCTTTTGAGTTCATTTCACAGATCGTCTAACTACACAACCAGGGCATTGCATGTAAAGGTGTAGTATTTAACATCAATAATTCATTCATTTAAGACATCATTAGAATTATGGATATGACGGATCATTGCAGAGGAGACTGGCCTCTATTCTGCATTTTGCAGAGTGGGCTGTTGGGTCAAATTTGGAAGGAAATCTGCTGAATTGGGTAATTATTATGGAGCACAAAAAGAATCAGAGATACTGTTCCTTCTGAACAAATGGAACAAAAGCTGCTCACAGTTTATCACAAAAGAAAACACAGGTGAACGAATGGACTGAATATATGTTTATCCTCTTTAGTCAAGTAGAGGAGGAAACAACGTAAATTCTGAAGAAGACAAGCACTAACAATCCCATGAGATAGGTGCTATCAATCTTTTTAAATACTGACATATTAATCATCAAAAGTAATTAAACAATGACAGAGAATCCTGCACGTAGCACCTTTAACATACCCAATCAACCACTTGCAAAAGACATATCTATAGCAGAGGTTTTACTTTCATACATAAACAAGATTGAATGGACAGGTAACACTGGGAAAGAGAAACCCTAATGAAGGACACATAGTCTCTGTCCACAGTACTACACAATTGAATATTGTTTTCTGTTAACTCAATGCTAATTTTGAACAGACACACCTTTCTACATATGTGACAATGAAAAACTGACCAAAGTTGGTGGAAATCAAGCACAGCTTCAAAAAGAAGGCAAAAAGAACTGATGCAATCAGTTATATCAGTGGTAGCTGGTATGACTATATTTAAATCAATACCATTAGGATATTTAGTTATCAAAATCACACAGTAAAATGTTAATTTGTGATATGCCAATTGGCCTATTTGGACATGAGTATGCCATTGAGAACTTCCTCACCATTTGGTTGCATGGATGGACAGATAATACATTTTATTTAAGCTCTAGCAATTCCTGATTTAACAATAAGTAGTTGAGCTCTACTTAAAATGTTCAGTTAATGTTATGATATTGGCTTATGATATTATGATATTAGCCTCTGGCTGATAAACACAAATTTGATGCATGTGCAAACCATAGCAATCTAACATATATAAAGGTACTATAAAGGCTGAAACAATAGTACCTGTATAGTATCATCTATGACTAAAGCATCTGCAACACAGTATTGCACACACACACACACACACACACACACACACACACACACACACACACACACACACACACTGACTGGGACCTGTGTGTGTTTAGGCCTCTGGCTGATTAACACAAATTTGATGCATGTGCAAACCATATGCAGACATAGAAATATGTGCTTGGAATGACATTTCAGCCCAGAGTCTCATGATGCAGACAAAGGCAGTGTGTATGTGTGTGTGTGTGTATGTGGAGATGTGTGTGCCTGAGTGTGTGTCAAGAAAAACAAACATACCTGAGTAAAACAAATTTGTGCGAGTTATGCTGCCTGCCGTGCACTCATTATTCCTCCCATATTCTTCTTGGTTTTTTGATGCTATTGTTAAGCACATATCCCAACTCTGACACACATGCAGTGAATTCACACAGTCACACTTTTTGCCCAAATGTCTTCCACCTGTCCAACCAATGTGAAGCGGTCCTTTTGAACACAAGAACAAGCATGCATCTGCTTTTCCCTCCTGTCATTTTATCACCATCATAAAACAACCCTAAAATCAATCCACCACACCTAAACCTTGCTTCGTAACTAGCAACCATCTCCATTTCCGTCCACCACTATGTGAAGGGCTTGCTAAATGGCTTTCAGGGTGCTCTAGCATTTAAATTCAACAGCAAGAAATGATACTTGGTGACGAATTAAATACTGCATGAAGCCCATTAAGTATGCAATTGCACATGCACAAGCCTTTAATGAGTGTGACACCAAGAAAACCCACATCCCCCACATCATCACACAGAGAGCACATAGAGGAGACATATATAGTTTCTCTTGACTGCTTAAATCCACTTCATTCTTATTCTAGTTCCCCCAGAGGCTGACTTATGTAACTAAAGTGCTTGGTTACACATGGAGAGATGAATAATCAAATAGTCAGCGGTGGCTGGCTTGCACTGACCGTGTCAGTGGGAGGAGCTCTGAGAGCAAGTCTTGCTTTCCTCTCCGGTGTCAGTACCATCTTGGTTATAACTTGCAGTGGTGTGTCCATTTGTATGCAAGGGCATGTGTACATTTGTCCTGCATGTGGAAGGTGCATTGTGCATTGTGCATCATGCTGTGTGTGTGTGTGTGTGTGTGTGTATGTGACAGTGACAGTGATAGTGTGGGTTGTTTTGCGTCTACACCCATACACTATCCATAATGTGCACACTAGCTGCCACTGCCACCTCCAGGCACCAAAAGGAGACTGCTGACAGACAGTCTCCCACAGTTGCTGCATTGTCAGCTTGTTGGTGTATCGGTGCTCCCTTCCAGGTCAGTCTGTCTTCTGTTTGCCCTGACAGTAGACAAGCGATTGCATATTAATTTTGTTCACAGGATGCAGCCAGGTTTTCAAATAGCTACCCTTCACACGCACACACATTTGCTCCCTCTCCTGATGGGAGAGCTCTCCGAGGTGCTGAAGCACTAGTAAGCCAGGTGTAAGCTGCAGGTAGTCATTGGTGCAGAATGCCACACACATAAACCCAACCTTCACCCTAGCTGCACACAAACCAAGCCCCAGCATGTAATAGCTGATGTGGTCAGAAGATCAAAAATCGTGCTACGGTGTATCTGTCCATGATGATGGCTTATATAATGCTATGCAATGTGATGAGTGACCTGGCCTCATAGTTTTCCTCTGTCTGGGTGTGTGTTTGTGCATGAGTGGCTGTTTGTGTGAGTGTGTGCAGAGGTAGAGCACACTATGTTCTTACATAGCCCTGGCGTAGGGAGGAAGTTCAGTTGTGTAGGGCGGCTTGAGCGATGCTACAGTTCAAATGCTGGTTTGTAAATCTAGGTGTGTTTAATTAATCTACTCCTCAGCCTGAAAGACAGCATATTCAGCAACTACAGCTGATTGAATGCTGTGTGTCCCTCCCCTTTAAGGGACTCTAGCGTTTCTCTGTCCTTAGCACTGGCAATGAAAATGACTGGTCCCTCCTCACACACCCCCTCCATCGCCTAGGCAACATTGATTCTCAGCGCAATTACTAGGAAGGAACAGGACCACTGCCGCTCTAATGAGAAATGTAGATCATTAAGACAGGGGGGTGACGATCCAGACACCATCCTCTACTCCAGCTACATACAAGCTACATGAACATGCCCATTCATGCCCCATCCTCTTCCGAAAACTAACCAATGCGAGTGCCGATTCCACCCTGACCTGTCACTGAGGCTATTCATTCACCTACTGTCAGTTGAAGAAAAATGAATGTTTCACCGCACATTCCTGAGGGGAAATGTTCAAAACCTGAGCTCTCCTCCAGAAAGAAAATACCAAGACAATTAAATTAGAAGATGCCCCAGAAGAGCCACAGATAGCACACATTTTACCCATAATTCAACTGGGAACCATTTACCCTGCTTCAAATTAAAAGATTGCACTTCCCTGGTAGGATTTGTATCATATTTCACTGCACAGAACCAGGGATAGCCAGCTCAGAATCAACTACACATTCTCGAGAAGTGCTTTTGTCATGGTTTTCCAAATAGCTAAATACTAAACCACTGTGTTTCTGTGCATTGTATTTTAAAGCCGAGCAGAATAATATCTGAAACCGGTGAGTCATTACCTATGAACACATCTTTCAAAGCTGTGATGCCATATCAATGTACTACCTATATCAGTCTTATATTAATATATTGTTCTGGAGATTTATTTACTAAACTAACTTTTGTCTTGTAGTTTTGCATCCAAAATCGCTCCATGTGATGGTTAAAGCATCATTACTAAACATGGAAATGTACTCTTAACACAACACCTATCTTGCTATGGTGCTTTACATGATACAACTTCTACATCTTTTATGTCTTGCTATAAAGCCTTACAAAGTTATTGTAAGCACAGAAAATTCCAAAATGCACAGGGGCAGCATATCCTATAAATAACCTATTTGACTTTAAATGGAAGCCCCTTTAAGGGTCACATTCTGAGGGACAACAGAGAAGAGATGCATAGAATGAGAACTGGGTCACAGGAAGGTAGATTAGAGAGGAGTAATTGGACAAAGAGGGGCCACTCAGAGTGTGCGGTTTGGGGAGGACAGATAGAGCCTGAAACTTGAGAGCTAGTGGCCTCACTGTCATTTGTATGCTCAGCACACTGCGCCCAGTGCAGGGACTCTCTCAGTCCTGTTTACAAATCTACACAGTTATTTATTCTGCTCTAATTCAAGCCCTTACACAGGACAGCCATGGCTTCCTGCTCGGTGGTCCCGTAGCACTGCAGCAGCACCTGGGTTTTCCATCCCATAAACCCTGACACCCAAGGGATGATCAAACGCTGTATCCAAATGGTCACCAAGAACAACATCCTCAAGCAGTACAGCCATACACTTCTGTTAGCAGGTCACCTCTGTAATGGTGTTGTCAGTTAGCACGCACACACCCTAATCATAGCACACATGCACACACTCAGCTGCAGGGATGTATGTAGGACTATGCAGAATCTGTGCAGGAACAACTTTTAACCCTCTTGTCACCAAGATATAAAGGAATGATGGATGTAAAACACCCATACCTGAGCTAATCTTTTTATGTTTAGCATTACTGTCGTGATGATGTTATGGCAATTATGCTGCTGCTGGTGACTAAGAGAAAACGCTGTATATAGCACCAAGACGCAGTGTATGGTCTTGCATCAAACACCAGAGTCAGTGGAGATCACTCAGCTTGATTATGAAGAAACATGTAAATCTCAAGCAGTTCTGCAGCAATAAATGGATAAACGCCCTCATTCATCAGTTTGACCCTTACCTGTATCAAAGTGTGAGCTGAAGGCAAAACTGGGATTGAAAAATGCCGAAGACATGACTATCACATGTAGGGCAAAGACCATCCTCCTCGTAGACAGCAAAAGCCTAGACACAAAAAAGGTCAAGAATAAATTCCCGAGGTGCGTTTCAGATTCATGTAACCTGTAGTAGAAGCGGTAATGCGCAGCATTTTATTCCATCACACCTCACAGAGAGCCTCCCGAAAATCCTGCTCCACCTTCAGTTCGACCAGATTTGGAGACAGATGTTGACAGTCATTTTCATTTTAGCACATCTCTTAGTTACTTGCTTGACAACAAAACCTCTTACATTTGACTGCTATGCTGGACCGGTTTAGTGTCACCCGTTATTTACACCAATTTTAAACTGTAAAATGCTGACTGCTCCAAACATTTGATAATCTCCCATTTGTGTTCCTTTCAAAATAAACCTGTGGTTGCTGCTTGTCCCGTGCTAGATGTAGCCTAACGTGCCGTGTTTGGAGAGAGCAGCTGGTTCTTTAAAAAAAAGAAAAAGAAAAAAAAGATGCTTCGATCAGTGATGCGCATTTGGGTTTCAGCTTCGGTACAGAAAGAATGAGCGACAATTTGCACCAGTGTCAAGCGACATACTGTTTACAAAGACTTCCGTTTGCAGCTTTCAAAATAAAAACGTATTTACGTACCAGAAGGCTGGTGTTTTTTTTTTCCTTTTATTTTGAAGGGGGCACTACGTGATTTTGTGTGTGACATCAACCCTGACGCTGTCCTTTCTAGAGGAATCCTGCTAGCGAGGTTGCGCGGGTCCGTGTAGTGTAGGATCATTTTGAGCAGGTCATCATACTCAAATACTTCCATGTATGTTTTAATGTAATTTGGGAGCTCACATGCATCACCAAATCTCCCGACACACCACGAGGTCTGTCCAACAGGCGAAGAAGGACACGGGGCCAGGCTCCAGCCCACAAACGACATGTTAAGGACGACTTGGTTGGCCTAGAGACTCGGGAGCACTGGACCAGTAAAGGTCTGCTGACTCCATCGTGGCCAGATCGATTGTTCTGTCACTGTCAAAAATACCGCCGGCAGCAGGAGTCACAAGCATAGTTGAACAGTTTTATTGCTAAGCACATTATCGAGACGCAGTGGGGAAACTGGAAGAGACATGCAGAATGACAGCGGTGTAGGAAAGTAAGTGGTCAGGTGAATGGGAGAAGCGAGGAAACTCAACAGGGCGACTAGTGGACAGTAGGGCTGGGAATCACCAGATTTCATCACGATACTTATGTCACGATACGATATTATTGCGATTTTAAACATATTGCAATATTCTGTGATATATTGCAAATTATTACTTTTTTTCAAACTTCAAAGTTTTCTCAATTTCAAATGATGTCCCACAAAGGAAACTTTCTCAACATCTGTTTAATCTAAAAAGATACATTTCTCAGTTTGTTCATCTCATTTCAATTGTATTGCTGCAAAATGGGATTGTCAATTAGACAAACTGACCAACATATATATAATAAACGATCGATACTTGGCCGTCTGTGTATCAATACAGTATCCACTAGGGGTGGGGATTTTTTTCCCCACCCCTAGTGGACAGGTGAGGAATGTTAGCCCTATGACAGGTGTACTGATGAAAACTAAAAATGCAAAATTGAGGTGAACAAAAGCAATGGACTCCAACTCTATTATGATCAGCAATCCACTTCATTAGGCTACTGCATCTGCACGTTTTCAAATATCCAGAGGCTGGATGCATAAATGTTCATGTTTGAGCCCCAAAAAGTGTTGCTTTTGTGTTGGTTCTGTGGGACTCTTCAGACATTATACTCATTATGCTAAGGCAGCATAATTCTAGGCAACTAATTATGCTTGCATTACATTGCATTAAACATAAAATTCCATCTCTCTCTCCATCTTTCACACACACACACACACACACACACACACACACGCACACACACACACACGCACGCACACACACACACACACACACACACACACACACACACACACACACACTCCATTGGCCCTCTGCTGGTCATTATCAGACATTGTCTGAGATTGTAGAAGGTGCCACCATATTCTCTCAAGCATCAAAGTAAACATTTACATTTGTCATTAGACATAATTATCATATTGCCATGTACTATTTGACTGTGTATTTCTTGTAGTTTCATTAATTTAAGGAATGCATTCATTGAATTGAATTCTTGATTGGAGAACTAATTGCATAACGTTACTCAAGTAGCCTTTAAGACCTGTGCATGTATTTCCTTCAGTAGATGAAAGATGTGTTAGTTTGACTTTGTGTGGTGTAATTTGCACAACCTGATGACGATAAATAAAGGAAGATACACAGTACAGCGTGTTGTTATTCTGTTGAATGCACACTAGAGAGCAGCACTGGATTACTATTAAGGCACTGAGGGCACTCTTACCATAAAAAGACACACACACACACAAACACACACAAACAGGCATACATATACTCAAGAGGAACAACACTAGATTTCACCAGAAGTCAGGTCTCATTTTTTAACTCTTCATCTGCAGGATGCACCTGTAGGCCTCCTGTCTTTATTTAGCTTCATGTAAATTAAGAGGTTAAGTGTCAGTTCTCTGTAAACTGCCCTTTACTGGAAACACACTATGTTGTAAAATATTGTGTGAAAAGTCACAGCTTGAATCTTGCAACAGGTGTCTCCTTTTAATTTGTAAAAACATGTGATTTAAAGATAAAAATGATTTTGTAAGCTTGTACTAAAGCAAGGAAATATAAATATTAAACAAATATACAAACTTGGATGCAAACTACGAATCCCTATCATTAGGAACTGACAACATAACAAATATAATCAAACTGCAGGAAATCTTTTCAGATCTTTACATTATGAAATAGTTTGGTGGGGGGGTCAGATAAATCCCCTACACTGAAAATAAAGATCATAACCAAAGCTCCTCCTCCTCTCAGTCACTCTCAGTGTTGTATTAAATTGCTCCTCCAGCACCTCCTCTCCTCATCCTCCAAACCCTCTCATCTGTTTCCATTCTCATCTGTCATCCATTCTCAGCACACACTGCCAACATGCTGGGGACCCTCTGCACTCTCATCACTGCTCTAACATGTAAGGAGGCTGACTTACTGCAGCTTTGACCTCATGTTGGATTCATCAGTCTGTGTGTTTCTCTTGACTCTGTGTCCTCTTGTTGTTTCCAGGTGTGAGTGGTGTGACCGTGGTGACACAGAAGCCTCCTGTTGTCACGGTGAGGAAAGGAGAGACAGCCACCATGGACTGTAACCTGGGGACTGTTACAGGCAGTGGTGCTCGCTGGTATAAACAGATTCCAGGAGGAGTTCCTCAGTATGTACTGAGGTTTTATCACGGCTATAGCTCTCCAAGCTATGGCTCTGGTTTCTCCTCTCCAAAGTTTACATCTAATCATCAGTCAACATCAGATTATCGTTTGATCATCACCAATGTGGAGGAGGGAGACTCAGCAGTCTATTACTGTCAAACATGGGATGACTCTGCTAAGGAGGACGTATCACAGTGATTTACACTGTGACAAAAACCTCCTCACAAATACTTCTGCTTTTTGACCTGCTGATACATCTTGACTGGGAGTGAAGCCAAAACTCAATGCTTTTTGTAACTTCCCCACATATACTGTATACTAAAATATATTTTTATACTTTTGAACCCTTTTATTGTATTCTCACATAAATCAAAAGAATTATCCTCATGGTAGTTGTCTGTTATACATACTGTACATATACAGTACATACAAGATTCACACAAGTAAAGTCATGATCTACTTACAAATCATGTTTACAATAAATATTAATGTCTCTTGCTACTCATCACAAAATATTCAAATTACAGAAAGTTTGGAAGAGCTTCTCATTTGATGATCTAATTTCACAGAATGTAATAAATCCTTGAGAGAAATCTCTGGTGCACATGTAGTGATAATTATTATATTTATAATGTACTTGTAGTGAATATTAATCCAACTTAATTATTTTAACATTCCTAAATAGACCCAAAGTTCATCTGACAGACGAAATATGCAAGAAAGAAAATTTGTTAAAGTGCAGTTAAAACACAACCACATGTAAAAGCTACATTGAGCTGCTATCATTTAGATTAAGTATGTTTCCATTAAATTAATCACAAAAGTCATTATTAATATGGATCATGTTTACTTGGTGGGAGGACATTTCAGAAAAGTCTGATGAAATTTAGATAAGAGATAAACAGTTATGTTTACTGCAGATCCTGCTTTATATAGAACACTGTATTATACAATTAATAAACATCAACCTAAAGACCAATGGAGATATACTTAGCATGTGATCATATTTACTTTATTTCGTCAAATTAAACAGAAAACACTTACATTTATACCAACCCTGAGATTATTAACAATGATGCAAAGGACATCAGCAGGCCTCTAAATCCAACAGGAACATCTACAAGACAAAGTGAGTTGTGGATATGATGTGGAATCTCATCAATCTTGTCATGTATTATTGACTAAAAACTGTGTTGAGTGTGTAAACTCCTCCTCCTCCACTCCTCTCCTCAGTGTCTTTATAAGCTTCAGTCTCTCTTCTCCTCACACTCCAACCCTGCTCACCTCTCAGCTGGACAGTAGGGACGTTTACACCACACACTGCTAACATGCTGGGGACCCTCTGCACTCTCATCACTGCTCTAACATGTAAGGAGGCTGACTTACTGCAGCTTTGACCTCATGTTGGATTCATCAGTCTGTGTGTTTCTCTTGACTCTGTGTCCTCTTGTTGTTTCCAGGTGTGAGTGGTGTGACCGTGGTGACACAGAAGCCTCCTGTTGTCACGGTGAGGAAAGGAGAGACAGCCACCATGGACTGTAACCTGGGGACTGTTACAGGCAGTGCTGCTCGCTGGTATAAACAGATTCCAGGAGGAGTTCCTCAGTTTATGTTGTATTTTCATCACAGCCATAGCTCTCCAACGTATGGCTCTGGTTTCTCCTCTCCAAAGTTTACATCTAATCATCAGTCAACTTCAGATTACCATTTGATCATCAGCAATGTGGAGGAGGGAGACTCAGCAGTCTATTACTGTCAAACATGGGATGACTCTGCTAAGGAGGACGTATCACAGTGATTTACACTGTGACAAAAACCTCCTCACAAATACTTCTGCTTTTTGAGTCTCTAACACATAATAGAGCAATTAAACAACTCGGTGTAACAACACACTATGTACAATATTTGTTTTGGAACTTCTAAGTACTCTTATTGGATCTTTAACTTTGCTTTACACACATGTTTCATTAATAAAAAATAAGCAAAGCACCAGTAAATATGCTCCACCTTCATGCATATCTGAGTCTGACCAACAGGCCTTAAATGCTGCTGTGTCATTCAACTCAACATTTCTTTGCAGCTAAAACATGAGCAAATTAAAATACTACATTAACATTACTACAGGTCATGTAGATACAGATATCTTTCATTAGTTTTTAATATATGAGTTAGAACAATTTGGATGAATAGCAAACATCTTTGCTTGCTGAGAGGAATATTTAGAAGAATAAAAACACTGAGATGAACACTGTACACTCTGCCTAGAAGGCTGTTCATTAAATGTACAACTCAGTGAGAATTTTATGACACAATCTTAAAAAACAATAACAATGTAATGTATCTTGTGGTCTAAATGATAATTTAAAGAATAATTTAGAAAGATAAACAGAAATAAATCTGATAACATAGATAAAACTGATACGCATACTATTAAATACATTTATAGACATTTTTACAAGCAATATAATTGATCAAATATGTTTTTCATAAAAAATTATTTCATGTACCCCATTGATGATGTAGTTTATTAATGAATGAAAACAGTGTTGAGTGTGTAAACTCCTCCTCCTCCACTTCTCCTCTCCTCAGTGTCTTTATAAGCTTCAGTCTCTCTTCTCCTCACACTCCAACCCTGCTCACCTCTCAGCTGGACAGTAAGGGACGTTTACACCACACACTGACAACATGCTGGGGACCCTCTGCACTCTCATCACTGCTCTAACATGTAAGGAGGCTGACTTACTGCAGCTTTGACCTCATGTTGGATTCATCAGTCTGTGTGTTTCTCTTGACTCCGTGTCCTCTTGTTGTTTCCAGGTGTGAGTGGTGGGCCGTACCGGTGACACAGAAGCCTCCTGTTGTCACGGTGAGGAAAGGAGAGACAGCCACCATGGACTGTAACCTGGGGACTGTTACACCCAGTGCTGCTTACTGGTATAAACAGATTCCAGGAGGAGTTCCTCAGTTTATGTACTGAGTTTTTATCACGGCGTAGACTCTCCAAGCTATGGCTCTGGTTTCTCCTCTCCAAAGTTTACATCTAATCATCAGTCAACATCAGATTATCGTTTGATCATCACCAATGTGGAGGAGGGAGACTCAGCAGTCTATTACTGTCAAACATGGGACAGCTCTGTTAGTGAGAACGTATCACAGTGATTTACACTGTGACAAAAACCTCCTCACAAATACTTCTGCTTTTTGACCTGCTGATACATCTTGACTGGGAGTGAAGCCAAAACTCAATGCTTTTTGTAACTTCCCCACATATACTGTATACTAAAATATATTTTTATACTTTTGAACCCTTTTATTGTATTCTCACATAAATCAAAAGAATTATCCTCATGGTAGTTGTCTGTTATACATACATATACAGTACATACATTATTCACACAAGTAAGTATGTCGATCACCACTTACAAATCATGTTTACAATAAATATTAATGTCTCTTGCTACTCATCACAAAATATTCAAATTACAGAAAGTTTGGAAGAGCTTCTCATTTGATGATCTAATTTCACAGAATGTAATAAATCCTTGAGAGAAATCTCTGGTGCACATGTAGTGATGATTATTATATTTATAATGTACTTGTAGTGAATATTAATCCAACTTAATTATTTTAACATTCCTAAATAGACCCAAAGTTCATCAGGCAGACAAAATATGCAAGAAAGAAAGTTTGTTAAAGTGCAGGTAAAACGCAATCACATGTAAAAGCTACATTGAGCTGCTATCATTTAGATTAAGTATGTGTTTCCAATAAATGAATCACAAAAGTCATTATTAATATGGATCAGGTTTACTTGGTGGGAGGACATTTCAGAAAAGTCTGATGAAACTTAAATAAGAGATAAACAGTTATGTTTACTGCAGGTCCTGATTTATATAGAACACTGTAATATACAACTAACAAACATCAACCTAAAGACCAATGAAGATATACTTAGCATGGGATCACATTTACTTTATTTCTTACAAATGAAACATAAAACACTTACATTAACTGAGATTATTAACAATGATGCAAAGGACATCAGCAGGCCTCTAAATCCAACAGGAACAACTGTAGTGGAAGTTTCCTTTGCAGCAGGGGTAGAGTTTTCAAAGTTTTGTAACGTGAAACAAATAAGACAGTCTGAGACTAAAACCCAGTTGGGTTTTTGTATTTTATTAAAAATATATATTTGCAAATATAGGAGCAACATGATTTCACAAAAGGCCGCAGCCCAGTGTGGAGTCAGTCCCTCAAATGAGTGAACAAAACACTAGGCTTATATGCATCTTCAGAGTGACAGCACACACGCACTTGGCTAATTATGACGCTACAATTTTTACAGGCAATCTGATACACATGCAGACAATCACGAGACATCTCAGAGCCATCTCACCTCCTCCTCCCTGTACGACTTTCACCCCCCCAGTTACATCTTAACTGGCATGGGAAAACTTAGGGTGGACTTGTAGCCCCTATCTGTTCAGACAGACAGTGCTCACATTATGTTCCAGACTGGATGTCTCACTTAGTTAGAATCAGAATCTACATGTGGGAATGAGATAAACTCTTTCAGCATTTGTGAGAGAATTAAAGTAGAAATAAAACAAAAATATAAGGAATTATGCTTAAATGTAATTTTTCCCATTACACAACTACAAGACAAAGTGATTTGTGGATATGATGTGGAATCTCATCAATCCTGTCATATATTAATGACTAAAAATAGTGTTGAGTGTGTAAACTCCTCCTCCTCCACTTCTCCTCTCCTCAGTGTCTTTATAAGCTTCAGTCTCTCTTCTCCTCACACTCCAACCCTGCTCACCTCTCAGCTGGACAGTAAGGGACGTTTACACCACACACTGACAACATGCTGGGGACCCTCTGCACTCTCATCACTGCTCTAACATGTAAGATATACTTCTCTTTCCTTTTACAGCCACACACAGAAACCTTTCACTCATGTGTTTTCTCTGTATGTTGACAGATGTTGATGCAGTGATAGTGCTGACCCAGACGCCTCCTGTCCACACAGTTTCTACAGGACAAGAGGTTGTTCTCAAATGCAACATTCAGAGAGATGTTGGAAATTATGTCAGTTGGTATAAACAGGTTCCTGGTGCAGCTCCTCAGTATGTTCTCAGATTTTACCATTCTCACAGTTCCCCCAGCTTTGGATCAGGATTCTCCTCAGACCGATTCAACTCTAAATCATCATCAAACATAGATTATCAGTTTATCATAAAGCAGGCAGAGACAGGAGACTCTGCTCAGTATTACTGTCTGACATGGGATGGCTCTGCTTCTGCAGCTGTATCACAGTGATTCACACTGTGACAAAAACCTCAATAAGAGACTCACCACAGCTTTTATGAATTCTAAATGAAATCAAACCATACAGGTCAGAAAAACTGAAAGAAAACATTGAAGAACATTAAATGAATTCCTCTGAAGAGACAAGAGTCTTTGAAACAAGTCCAGCAGTGTTTAGGAATATAATCCGACTGATGGAGTGAATGAGATGTTGACAGTGAAAGTTGGTCTCAACAGGATGTTTCAGTTCCTCTCCCCTCATTAGTGAGAGTCAGGAGGTTTTAGTACAGCCATGTATACAAACTGAATCACTGTGGTATTCGGACAAGGCACCAAGCTGATTGTGACAAGTAAGTACTTTTTAACTGATCATAAAACAGGATAGATTTGATGTTTCTGATACATGTTAAGATGAATTAATAAATGTATATGTTGCTTACTGTTTAGAATATTTAACATGATGTTCATTGAGTAATAGATTGAATTTGTACATGTGCTTTGATATCAGGCTGTGTGTTGGAAGGCAAAGGAACGATCTGCAAATGATCACACATCTTTTAATATTTTGTGCAAATATTCAATATAAGTGTTCTGATAGTTGATACATTTTTAACAGCTGGGCAACATTTACAAGATTGTTATTGTTTACTTTTAAAACGTATGACAAGTTTTAACATTGTAGAACTCATAATCTGTCAGTAGTTTTTTTTTTTTTTACATTGTGATATCAATACTAAATTACTGCTTGTAGTGTTCATTTACTAATCTTCTAAAATGTAGGGATAATTTTGACTTTACCTGAATATCATTGTGGCTGTTTGAAAATGGTAGATAGACCTCACAAAAGAAAAGTTATTACTCATATACTGTCATTTCTAAAAGTGAATGAAATGATCATATTATACTTCAAATACCATTTTTTAAGACACAGAAGGGCACTTTATGAATTAGTTTCCAACATAAAAATGATAATGAAGTAATCAAAATTAAAAAAGTTAGTGATACATAGATTTTGATCTAACATGTACATCAATGTTTTTGCCAAATTAAAACTCCCTTCAGCATTTTTGTTATACTAAACACAACTAATAATATAATCTGTTTCTGTCATGCTTTGTGTCAATGATTTGTTTCCTAGTTATTTGATGAATGTCCTTTGTGTGTTTTCAGGCTCCAGTCTCCCTCGTCCTGTCCTGACAGTCTTCCCTCCGTCCAGTGCTGAGCTCCAGTCCAACAAAGCCTCTCTGGTCTGTCTGTCCAGTCAGTCTGGGCCTTTTGCAGATGTGAGCTGGTTGGCTGCTGGGAGTCCAGTGAGCACTGGGATCTCTACCAGCACCGCTGTTCAGCAACCAGACAAGACTTTCCAAATCAGCAGCTATCTGGCCGTCCAGACGTCAGACTGGAACAGCGGTCAGGTTTACACATGTAGAGTGTCTTTGGGCTCCCAGACTTCAGAGGAAAACATCCGCAAGTCAGACTGTCCCACTGAAGAACAGTAGAGGAGCAGAATGACCGTTTAACATCTGCTTCTTTACTCTTTGTGCTGTTTGCTCATTACAAGCTTTACATGTTAGAAAAGATGTCTGCATGCTTGTAATACATGTTGTGACCGTTAGGTGGAGGTGTTGTATCAGCTTTGCAAATGCTGCATTTTTCAAAACTCATTCAATAAAATAAGAACAAAAACTGAAAAGAGTGTTTGTATTTATTTGTAATCATGAAAACATGATTTAGATCAATAATGTTCTACAAATTGGGTCAGTGTATCTTTTGAGTCATTCAATTTTCCTTGCTTAAACGGGTATTAAAAAACAAAAAATGAGTGATTGTTTGATTTTTGTTTTATAATTAAAAAAAATTGAAATATAATGTTTTTTAAAAGAAAGAAAAATGCTTTCATGTTCTGGTATCGGATGTCATTTCCAAGGCAACAGCGCCGGCTAAAATGACTTTGGAAACCTGATAATGGTCGGGGGACTTTTATTTCATAATGTCACATATTTATTAGCCTCTCCCTGCCTCCCTCGGACTCCCTCGGACTCTCTCTCTCTCTCTCTCCCCGCCGCAGACAACTTCACCTGAAGAGAGTCGAACCCGCTGAGGAAATAGACTTTCAGTTCACGGCGCCAAGGTCTGATCCCAGCAAACTTTCTGTTGCTGCCGTTAAGTTTGCTGATCTGGCAGAGAGTCACCGGCGGTTCGGGATCAGATCATGGGGATCAGACCTCCGGTGCTGGATCTATGATGTTCTAATGTTAGCTGCTGCCAGGCCAGCTGACAGTCTTGCCTGGGCCGGGACGAGATCTTAGATGGGCCCCCCTCGCGGCCAGATCTCTCCTTTTCCCTTGCTCTTCCTCTCCTCACATCTCTCACTGAAATTAAGTGTGTAATCAGTCTCTGATCCATCCTGCTCAGACTCTCCGACAGGGCAGCGAGCCCCCCCGCATCACTCTCTCTCTATCTCTCTCTCTTCTCTCTCACCGGTAGCCTGACTCTGTCCCTCCGTTGCGGGGCAGCGGGCCCCTCCCGCATCACTCTCTCTGTCACCTGACTGCAGCTGGATCTCTCTCTGTCTCATCCTTACTGACGGAGCTACCAAACTCAACTGTTTCTGTCAAAGTTAACGTGTTGTGTCAGGCTTTTATACAAGCTAATGGACGTTAACATTAGAGCTGGCCTGTTACGTTACGTTACAAGGCTCGTAAACGTTGGCTGCGCTGTTTCTTACCTTGCTCTACGTTGACAGTTCCAGCTTCACCGTCACCTTTTTTTTAAATATTTGTTTAGAAAATCTCTAAGGCCTCTATTTTCTTCTTCTCTTTTCTTTCCTTTTCCGAGCTCCGGACTTGTGCTGACCGGACATTTTGAGCGTACTGAACTTCAAATCAAGTGACAATATCAAATTTTGATCAGTGGCCAAACCATTTTTATGTTGGGGGTGGGGGGGTTCTTGACCACCATTTCCAGGACAATTAGGAAGAAAACAAATAAAACGCTTTTATTTAATTCAAATATTATGCTACATATTTTTTTCCACAAATAGGCCTATTTAAAAAGATTTTAATTCTTCCGTAATTTAATGAGGGCCCAGTTCTGGGCCCCCTACTGTGGGCCCGGGACAACAGACCCGTTTGTCCCCCTATCGGCGGGCCTGGCTGCTGCTGCTGCAGCTAGCTAGCTAGCAGCTAGCCACCAGCCTGCTGTGACCATAGGCTGTGACCTGGGTCCCTGGTGCTGACTGACTCTGGTCCGTCTGCAGAGCTGCCGTTACCCGTACTAGCTAAGCTGAGAATCAGACGAATCTGCTGCGCTGGTGTTTTATTCATATTTCCTTTTGCAGATAGTGATATGCTGTGATGCGCTGATGCCAGGCAGGCTTGCTAGTTGCTTTTAGTCTGAGTCTGTGAGATAGCCAAACTTCTTTTGAATGTAGGCTACGTGCCAATAAATAGCGACGGAAATAAATGTGTAGGCTACATAATAAAAGGCCCCTGAAATACAGTAAATAAAAGTAAAACATATGTATTTAGGCTATTGAACTATAATGACTAATGCATATGTTTATGTGTATTACCTAATTTATGTATTTCATGATATATTTCATAGCCGTATGTATATTTATGTAAAGAAGTACATACCACGGAAGATCAGTCGCTCAGGAAGTTAGGCTACAAGTTTCCCTCAACTGCAGTCTGGGCTAAAGCAAATCTGGTAGGCTACACCGGTGCTATTGCCTTGGAAAGTGATTTTTGTTGTTGTTATATGAAATAGAAAATGAAACTCAAAGCATGCTGTAAATTTCTGTACTCCCCTTTTGATAATGAAAATGAAAAAGCGCCTTGTTTTTAAATTTTGTATTTTAAAACAGAAATCAAACAACCATCCGTTTTTAGTTTTTTTAATACCCGTTTTATGAAAGGAAATCGAATGACCAAAAGATACACTGACCAAATCGCCTAACCTTCACTAGATTTAATTTTTCTTCTGATGTTCATCTCACTCATAATGACAGATAATCCAGGACATGTAGATAACAGACATTCATTTTCTTGAATATTTATATTTAAATTCATAAAGCAACATTGTTATTAGGTGTTAATTTGCAATAAAACACAACAGAGATTAATGTCTTTGTCTGGTTTTAGTTGCTTGCAGTAGTTAAGACGTTAGAAAAATCAGATAAAATGAGTAAATGAAACTGAGTTTTCATCCTCTGTCAGTGAAGCATCACCTCTCTACTCCTCCCTCTCTTCCTTCCCAGGATGCACCTGCAGGCCTCCTCTCCTTATTTATAGCTCCATGTAAATTAAATGGTCAAGTGTCAGCTCTCTGTGAAATAAGAGGAAACTGACTAGAAACACACTGATAGTTTGAATATTACCAGTTTGTCAATCAAAGACCGTTTACTTATGTGCATGAATACATAGTACATGTAGAAGATGTCTCCTGCAGAAAATGTCTGTTGTTGACTTGTGAAAAACTTGTGAGCAAAAAGATTAAAATTCATGATCACCAATTCCATCAATTAAGAATTGAAAAAATAAGAAATCAACATAAACAGTATGATTTTCATCTACACTAATAATACATTGAATCAATTTAAGACATTTGCCTTTACAGAAGACAAAACTAATTAAATGAGAGACACCATGCAGATTAAAGCAAAGCTCCTCCTCCTGTCAGTCCCTCTCAGTTTCAGTGTTGTATTAAGTTGCTCCTCCAGCACCACCTCTCCTCATCCTCCAACCCCTCTCATCTGTCAGCAGTAAGCTCACTTTCCAAGTCACAAGGCCATTCTCAGCACACACTGCCAACATGCTGGGGACCCTCTGCACTCTCATCACTGCTCTAACATGTAAGGAGGCTGACTTACTGCAGCTTTGACCTCATGTTGGATTCATCAGTCTGTGTGTTTCTCTTGACTCTGTGTCCTCTTGTTGTTTCCAGGTGTGAGTGGTGTGACCGTGGTGACACAGAAGCCTCCTGTTGTCACGGTGAGGAAAGGAGAGACAGCCACCATGGACTGTAACCTGGGGACTGTTACTACCCATGTTGCTTACTGGTATAAACAGATTCCAGGAGGAGTTCCTCAGTTTATGTTGTATTTTCATCACGCCGATAGCTCTCAACCTATGGCTCTAGTTTCTCCTCTCCAAAGTTCACATCTAATCATCAGTCAACATCAGATTATCGTCCAGTTATTAAAGTGATGGTTCGGATAATTTCACCCTAGGGTCCTTTGCACCATGACCTGCAGACAACACAACACCCCAAGAAGCTTTTTCACCTGGGTCTAACATTGGGGGAGTTAGCGTAGTGTAAGCGTTAGCCGCTGAATCGCTTAGCGCGAGGCTAATGGATCCAAGTGTCTCTTAACATTACCCCACTAATAATGCCCGAAATGATACCAAAGGTCTACACTAGTATATATAGGTTATGCACTCATAAAACGATGGATTGTAAAGTTTGTAAGTACACCAGAAGTGTATGTAAATAACACTTGCCTGCTGGCTTCTGCTCTCTGCTGCGTGTTGTTGCTGCTGTAAGGCGAGCTTAGCGGGCAGTCTACAAATTACAACACACGAAAAGAGATGCAACAAAAATATTTTTAATTTAACTTATTTTTTAAAGTAAGTGCTGTAGTATAACTAGCAGGAGACAAATAATAATTGAGGTAAGTTTGGAGACATTACCTTATTTAATCATTAAATTAATAAATATTTTTGTTGCATCTGTTTCGGTGTTGTAATTTGTAAATGTCCCTAAGCACTCTTACTACCGGTGGCAACAGCAGCAGTACAGCCAAACAAAGCCAGCAGGCAAGTGTTATTTACATAATACTACTGGTGTACTAAATTTTAATTATCCATCTTTGTTTTAAGTATAACCTATTTGTACTACTGTAGACGTTTGGTATCATTTCGGGCATGTAATGTAGGGGTAATTTAACTAAAAAAAAGAAACTATATCTATAGCCTTCGCTAAAACGCTCCCTGTGAGCCGTGAAAAAGCTTGAGGAGAAAAAAAATGTTTGGCTCGAGATGATTTAGCAAAGGACGCTAGGGGAAACTTACTCGAACCATCACTTTAACAATGTGGAGGAGGGAGACTCAGCAGTCTATTACTGTCAAACATGGGATAGCTCTGTTAGTGAGAACGTATCACAGTGATTTACACTGTGACAAAACCTCCTCACAAATACTTCTGCTTTTTGACCTGCTGATACATCTTGACTGGGAGTGAAGCCAAAACTCAATGCTTTTTGTAACTTCCCCACATATACTGTATACTACATATATATTTTTATACTTTTGAACCCTTTTATTGTATTCTCACTAAATCCGAAGAACTGTACTAATGGTAGTTGTCTGTTATACATACATATACAGTACATACATTATTCACACAAGTAATTGTCAGTGACAAAAATTACAGAAGAAATACATTTTTTACACAATGCTTTTTTATTGAATACATTTTATCATTTGCAAAGCTGATACAACACCTCCACCTAACGGTCACAACATGTATTACAAGCATGCAGACATCTTTTCTAACATGTAAAGCTTGTAATGAGCAAACAGCACAAAGAGTAAAGAAGCAGATGTTAAACAGTCATTCTGCTCCTCTACTGTTCTTCAGTGGGACAGTCTGACTTGCGGATGTTTTTCTCTGAAGTCTGGGAGCCCAAAGACACTCTACATGTGTAAACCTGACCCCTGTTCCAGTCTGACGTCTGGACGGCCAGATAGCTGCTGATTTGGAAAGTCTTGTCTGGTTGCTGAACAGCGGTGCTGGTAGAGATCCCAGTGCTCACTGGACTCCCAGCAGCCAGCCAGCTCACATCTGCAAAAGGCCCAGACTGACTGGACAGACAGACCAGAGAGGCTTTGTTGGACTGGAGCTCAGCACTGGACGGAGGGAAGACTGTCAGGACAGGACGAGGGAGGCTGGAGCCTGAAAACACACAAAGGACATTCATCAAATAACTAGGAAACAAATCCTTAACACAAAGCATGACATATTAATGTATTATGTGTGTTGACAATATAACAAACCCGCTGAATAAGTTAAACATTTTAAATCGTCAAACACATTCAGAAATCAACACATGGGCAGTGTTCCTATATGAAACTAAATCTATGAATCACTAACTTCATCATTTTTATGTTAGAAACAAATTCATAAAGTGCCCTTCTGTGTCTTACAATTTGTATTCTTATATATGGATCTCAGTTACTGTGAGAAATTACAGTAAATCAGTTGTCACTTTTTTGTGTAGAGTCTATCTATCTACCATCAAAGGAAAAAATAACTTCAAACAGCCACAATGATATTCAGATAAAGTCAAAATGATCTCGATAAAGATTAGTAAATAGTACATTACAAGCACAGTTATTTGGTTTTGATATTAAAACGTAAAATACTGTGGACAGATTTTTTTAACATGGTGTTTTTGTTAAAACTTGTTTAAAGTTGTTCAAACTTGTCATAAGTGGTGAAAATAAATGAGAACAATCTGTAAATAGTGTCTATCTCTTACAAATTCCTCAGCCATCAAAAAACTTTAGAATATATGTAATCACGCAATGTACTGTGATCAGACGCTGATCGTTCCTTTGCCTTCAAACACACAGCCTGATATCAAAGCATGTGTAAAAAGTACATACATTATTCACGGAACAACATCCTATTTTTTTAAACAATTGGCAATGTATACATTTATTAATTTGTCATAACATGCATCGGAAACATCAAATTAAAAAGTACTTACTTGTCACAATCAGCTTGGTGCCTTGTCCGAATACCACAGTGATTCAGTTTGTATACATGGCTGTACAAAAACCTCCTGACTCTCACTAGTGAGGGGAGAGGAACTGAAACATCCTGTTGAGACCAACTTTCACTGTCGACGTCTCATTCACTCCATCAGTCGGATTATATTCCTAAACACTGCTGGACTTGAGGAATTCTGGATCTTTTGTTGAATCTTTTTGTTTTCATGGTTTTTTCAAAAGTCCAAATATCAGCATCAAACTGAGAATAACATCCATGAAAATGCTCTCAGAATTCATAAAAGCTGTTGTGAGTCTCTTTTTGAGGTTTTTGTCACAGTGTGAATCACTGTGATACAGCTGCAGAAGCAGAATCATCCCATGTCTGACAGTAATACTGAGCAGAGTCTCCTGTCTCTGCCTGCTTTATGATAAACTGATAATCTATGTTTGATGAGGATTTAGAGTTGAATCGGTCTGAGGAGAATCCTGATCCAAAGCTGGGGGAACTGCCAGAATAGTGAAATCCGAGAACATACTGAGGAGCTGCATCAGGAACCTGTTTATACCAACTGATCCTATTTCCATCATATCTCTGAATGTTGCATTTGAGAACAACCTCTTGTCCTGTAGAAACTGTGTGGACAGGAGGCGTCTGGGTCAGCACTATCACTGCATCAACATCTGTCAACATACAGAGAAAACACATGAGTGAAAGGTTTCTGTGTGAAAATATGGGCTGTAAAAGGAAAGAGAAGTATATCTTACATGTTAGAGCAGTGATGAGAGTGCAGAGGGTCCCCAGCATGTTGGCAGTGTGTGGTGTAAACGTCCCTTACTGTCCAGCTGAGAGGGGAGCAGGGTTGGAGTGTGAGGAGAAGAGAGACTGAAGCTTATAAAGACACTGAGGAGAGGAGAAGTGGAGGAGGAGGAGTTTACACACTCAACACTGTTTCATTCATTGATAAACTACATCATAAATGGGGTTCCACATTAAGTAATGTTTTATTAAAAACATATATTTGATCAATTTTATTGCTTGTAAAAATGTATCTGTAAATGTATTTAATAGTATGCGTATCAGTTTTATCTATGCTATCAGATTTATTTCTGTTTATCTTTCTAAATTATTCTTTAAATTATCATTTATACCACAAGATACATTATATTGTTATTGCTTTTTAAGATTGTGTCATAAAGTTCTCACTGAGTTGTACATTTAACAAACAGTCTTCTAGGCAGAGTGTAAAAGTTTACTTCTCATCTCAGTGTTTTTATTCTTCTAAATATTCCTCTCAGCAAGCAAAGATGTTTGATGTTCATCCAAATTGTTCTGACTCATATATTAAAAACTAATGAAAGATATCTGTATCTACATGACCTGTAGTAATGTTAATGTAGTATTTTAATTTGCTCATGTTTTAGCTGCAAAAAAATGTTGAGTTGAAGGCACAGCAGCATTTAAATCCTGTTGGTCAGACTCAGATATTATGCATGAAGGTGGGACATATTTACTGGTGCTTTGCTTATTTTTAATTAATTAAAAGTGTGTAAAGCAAAGTTAAAGATCCAATAAGATAACTTAGAAGTTCCAAAACAAATATTGTACATAGTGTGTTATTACACCAAGTTGTTTAATTGCTCTACTGTGGAGATGTGTCAGAGACTCAAAAAGCAGAAGTATTTGTGAGGAGGTTTTTGTCACAGTGTAAATCACTGTGATACGTTCTCATTAGCAGAGCTGTCCCATGTTTGACAGTAATAAACTGCTGAGTCTCCCTCCTCCACACTGGTGATGATCAGACGATAATCTGATGTTGACTGATGATTAGATGTGAACTTTGGAGAGGAGAAACCAGAGCCATAGTTTAGAGAGCTCCAGCCGTGATAAAACCTCAGTACATACTGAGGAGCTCCTCCTGGAATCTGTTTATACCAGCGAACACCACTGCCTGTAACAGTCCCCAGGTTACAGTCCATGGTGGCTGTCTCTCCTTTCCTCACCGTGACAACAGGAGGCTTCTGTGTCACCACGGTCACACCACTCACACCTGGAAACAACAAGAGGACACGGAGTCAAGAGAAACACACAAACTGATGAATCCAACATGAGGTCAAAGCTGCAGTAAGTCAGCCTCCTTACATGTTAGAGCAGTGATGAGAGTGCAGAGGGTCCCCAGCATGTTGGCAGTGTGTGGTGTAAACGTCCCTTACTGTCCAGCTGAGAGGTGAGCAGGGTTGGAGTGTGAGGAGAAGAGAGACTGAAGCTTATAAAGACACTGAGGAGAGGAGAAGTGGAGGAGGAGGAGTTTACAAACTCATCACTTTTTTCATTTATTAATACATGACAGGATTTTTGTGTTTTCACATCATAGCCACAAATCACTTTGTTCTAGTTTGATTGGTTGTTGTTCCTGTTGGATTTGGAGGCCTTGCTGAAGTCCTTTGTGTCATTGTTAATAATCTCAGGGGTCGTTTCATTTGCAAGACATGAAGTATAATATGATCAGATGCTAGATATGTCTTCAGGTTCATGTTTTCTTACAGTAGTATATTACAGTAGTAAGCTGTTCAATAATAAGCAGGATGTACAGTAGAGTAAACATAACTGTTTATCTCTTATCTCAGTTTCGTCACGCTTTTCTGAACTGTCCTCTCACCAAGGGGAAATTATTCATATTGATAATGACTTATGTGATCCATTTATTGGAAACATATCATTCATTTTTACATCTAGAGGATATGTAAGCAGGTCAATGTAATATTTTAATTTGATTTGGTTTTATCTTCACTTTAACAAACTGTTTAGTTTTTCCTACTTTTGTCTGCCAGATGTACTTTTGTTCTATTAAGGAAGTGGAAACAATGCAGTTTGATTGATATTTAATGTGAGTGTAAATATAATCATGATCACTACATGTGCACCAGAGGATTTCTATCAAGAAGGATTTATTACATTCTGGGATGAGAAACTGTTGCAAACTTTGAATCTTGTGTGAAGAGTAGCAAGATGCATTAATATTTACAATTATTTTTCCAACAGTGTAATTGATTGTGACTTGATTTTACTTGTACGAATAATGCGTAATGCGTTTGTATAATAGACCACTAAGATAGATCTAAGGATTTATGTGAGAATCCAATTAAAGGGTTTAAAAATATATTTTTAATATATAAGTGAGCAATTTAAAGAAATCATTGGCTGTTGGCTTCTTTCCAAGTCAAGATGTGTCAGAGAAAAAGCAGAAGTATTTGTGAGGAGGTTTTTGTCACAGTGTAAATCACTGTGATACGTACTCGCTAACAGAGCTGTCCCATGTTTTACAGTAATAGACTGCTGAGTCTCCCTCCTCCACATTGGTGATGGTCAAACGGTAATCTGATGTTGACTGATGATTAGATGTGAATTTGGGAGAGGAGAAACCAGAGCCATAGGTTGGAGAGCTAGAGCTGTGTATAAAATATAGTACAAACTGAGGAACTCCTCCTGGAATCTGTTTATACCAGCGAGCAGCACTGCCTGTAACAGTCCCCAGGTTACAGTCCATGGTGGCTGTCTCTCCTTTCCTCACCGTGACAACAGGAGGCTTCTGTGTCACCACGGTCACACCACTCACACCTGGAAACAACAAGAGGACACGGAGTCAAGAGAAACACACAGACTGATGAATCCAACCTGAGGTCAAAGCTGCAGTAAGTCAGCCTCCTTACATGTTAGAGCAGTGATGAGAGTGCAGAGGGTCCCCAGCATGTTGGCAGTGTGTGGTGTAAACGTCCCTTACTGTCCAGCTGAGAGGTGAGCAGGGTTGGAGTGTGAGGAGAAGAGAGACTGAAGCTTATAAAGACACTGAGGAGAGGAGAAGTGGAGGAGGGAGGAGTTTACACACTCATCACTTTTTTCATTTATTAATACCTGACAGGATTTTTGTGTTTTCACATCATAGCCACAAATCACTTTGTTCTAGTTTGATTGGTTGTTGTTCCTGTTGGATTTGGAGGCCTTGCTGAAGTCCTTTGTGTCATTGTTAATAATCTCAGGGGTCGTTTCATTTTGCAAGACATGAAGTATAATATGATCAGATGCTAGATATGTTTTCAGGTTCATGTTTTCTTACAGTAGTATATTACAGTAGTAAGCTGTTCAATAATAAGCAGGATGTACAGTAGAGTAAACATAACTGTTTATCTCTTATCTCAGTTTCGTCACGCTTTTCTGAACTGTCCTCTCACCAAGGGGAAATTATTCATATTGATAATGACTTATGTGATCCATTTATTGGAAACATATCATTCATTTTTACATCTAGAGGATATGTAAGCAGGTCAATGTAATATTTTAATTTGATTTGGTTTTATCTTCACTTAAACAAACTGTTTAGTTTTTCCTACTTTTGTCTGTCTGTCTAATAGACTGCTGAGTCTCCCTCATCCACATTGTTAATAATCAGACGATAATCTGATGTTGACTGATGATTAGAAACTTTGGAGAGGAGAAACCAGAGCCATATTCTACAGAGCTATAGTCATGACGAAACCTCAGTACATACTGAGGAACTCCTCCTGGAATTTGTTTATACCAGCGAGCTGACTGGTCAGTAACAGTCCCCAGATTACAGTCCATGGTGGCTGTCTCTCCTTTCCTCACCGTGACAACAGGAGGCTTCTGTGTCACCACCGTCACACCACTCACACCTGGAAACAACAAGAGGACACGGAGTCAAGAGAAACACACAGACTGATGAATCCAACATGAGGTCAAAGTCAGCCTCCTTACATGTTAGAGCAGTGATGAGAGTGCAGAGGGTCCCCAGCATGTTGGCAGTGTGTGCTGAGAATGGCCTTGTGGAAAGTGAGCTTACTGCTGACAGATGAGAGGGGTTGGAGGATGAGGAGAGGAGGTGCTGGAGGAGCAACTTAATACAACACTGAAACTGAGAGTGACTGACAGGAGGAGGAGCTTTGCTTTAATCTGCATGGTGTCTCAAATTTGTTGGTCTTTTATTTTCTGTGGAGGGAAATTTCTTTTAATTTGTCCATTATTGTCAGTGTAGATGTAAACTTTAATTTACAAAACTCAATAATGTCCTGATGTCAAAATAGCATGCAGTTTACATGGATTTCTTAATATTTCCAGTTCTACATGGATGGAATTCATCCATGAAAGTTTTATATACAAATAATTGTCCTTAATTTAAAAATGTGTAATTTAGATAATGATGGTTTTTTTTCCTTAAATCATCATGATCTAATTTATAAGTTTTTTTATAAGTCAAAAACATCTACTATAAAATATAAGCTTTAGCTCAGCGGACATGTACACATTTCACACACATAAGAAGTTAATGGTCTATGATTGACTTAATGATATTAATTAATCTATTTGTGTGTTTCCAGTCAGAGACATTTTCATCTTATTTAACAGAGAGCTAAAACTTGACCTCTGTATAAATAAGTCGAGGCGCCCTGCAGGTGCATCCTGGGAAGGAAAAGAGGGAGGAGTAAAGATGTGATGCTTCACTGACAGAGGATGAAACTCAGTTTCATTTACTCAGTATTTCTGATTTTCTGACGTCTTAACTACTGCAAGCAACTAAAACCAGAGGAAGACATATTAATCTCGCTGTTGTGCTTTTATTGCAAATTAACAACTAATAAAAATGTTGCCTTACAAAATTTAAAAATGCTGTTTGTGTCTGTAGTGGGGAAGACTTCCCCTATTGCAGGTAAATGTGTAGTGAACCTGAATGCAGCCTTGGCCTGACCTCTCCCATGGCCAACACCCTAATCAATGCTAGGCTAAGTCACCTGTGCTCCTTTGTCATGTCTCTGCTTCCTGATTGGTTCCTGCTGTGGCTGTAGGCTAGTGTTTGTTGTGAAAGGTGCTTTTCTATGTCATGTTTCATGTATTTCCAAGATAAACCGTTGGTAGTTAATCACATTTTCGTTTAAAGCGCTACCAGGAGACTCTAGTTGTCCCTCCTACCCTGGGAGATGATTTTGTTCCCTTTAATGTCACATCTCAGTGGTGTTCAGTAAGTCAATGGTTGTAATAGAATTTTAATACAGAAGTTGAACCTGGTTAATTGTATTTTCCACTCCTTTCCAGATTCCTCCCCTTTAAATACTTCTCTTTGCCCTTATGGTGTTTTGCTTATTTCTTAGTTTTGTTGTTCTGTTTTCCCTTATCTAGTTTTGTCCTTTTTGGTTATTTTTTGTCTTTAGCTTGTGTTCATTTAGGTTTGATTTGCATTTATTGTCTTGCCCTTTTTATGGTTGGCTTTTTGAGTTTTCTTTGGTTATTTAACTAACTGGTTTACCATTTGTCTGATTGAAAAACTCTTTCAGAGGGGGTTGCCATCTTGGTTGGAGGCTAGGCACTAGTGGTGATGTTCCTTCACTTTTTTTTTCACATGAGTAATTGCACAGTGACACAATGTAGACTGCAGCATTTTGCTGTGAGGATTGCTGTGCATTGCACCTGAGGTGAGTAGTGGTGGTACACCTGAACACTCCTCAGTGTAGTCTGCCTCTCCACGAGTGGCATCTGCTTGGTTTGTTTATAGGTTATTTTTGGGCTTAGTTCTTACATCAAACGTGTTTTTTTTGCCTCAGTTTCTTCATCAATGTTCATATAGTATTTCTTAGGGTGCAGTTCCCTAAGTGGCATTGTCTGTTCTTCCATTCAAATCCCCCCCCCATTGGTGACCCTTGCCACATGTCCATTGATTATCTGTAATTATCAGTGAGTTGAACATCGGGAGATAAAATGTAGTAAATATTACAAGTCACAAAATGAAGACTTTTTCAGCAGCTTTTTTTCTTTTATTGAATGTGAGTTTTGAAAAATGCAGCATGCATACATCTTTAACATGTAAAACTTGTAATGAGCAAATGGCACAAACTCTAAAGAAGCAGATGTTAAACGGTCATTCTGCTCCTCTACTATTCTTCAGTGGGACAGTCTGACTTGTTTTTTTAATTTTTTTTCTCCTCTGAAGTCTGGGAGCCCAAAGACACTCTACATGTGTAAACCTGATCCCTGTTCCAGTCTGACATCTAGATGGCCAGATAGCTGATGATTTGGAAAGTGTGGTCTGGTTGCTGAACAGCGGTGCTGGTAGAGATCCCAGTGCTCACTGGACTCCCAGCAGCCAACCAGCTCACATGGCCCCTGACTGGACAGACAGACCAGAAAGGCTTTGTTGGACTGGAGCTCAGCACTGGATGGAGGGAAGACAGTCAGGACAGGACGAGGGAGGCTGGAGCCTGAAAACACACAGGACATTCATCAAATAACTAGGAAACAAATCATTGACACACAGCATGATGGTAACAAATTCAATATTGCAATCAAACTGAAAATAGCATTTTAAAAAACAAACCTTGTAATCACCTAAAATATGAACATGAGTTCCTCTATTTAACTGTAGGATTACAGAACAAAGGAGCTGAATCTGCTTCACTGTCTAAGTTAAATCCAAGACACTACTGGATTTGAATGATTCTGAATCTTGTTGCATCTTGTTGCATCTTGTTGCAAATTTACATAACCTTATCGCCAGGGAACTATTAGCCCAATACAACAACTCACTAAGTGCAACGACTGGATGTGCCAGAACTTTCTTAAATTAAATGAAGAAAAAACTGAGGTGGTTGTTTTTGGAGCTAAAGAGGAACGATTAAAAGTCAGCGCTCAGCTTCAAACGACAATGTTAAAAACAAACGACAAAGCCAGAAATCTTGGTGTAGTCATGGACTCAGACCTGAATTTTAAAAGCCACATTAAGACAATTACAAAATCAGCCTATTATCACCTTAAAAATATATCAAGGGTTAAAGGATTTATGTCTCAGAAGGATTTGGAAAAACTTCTCCATGCTTTTATCTTCAGTAGACTTGACTACTGTAACGGTGTCTTTACAGGTCTCCCTAAAAAATCAATCAGTCAGCTGCAGCTGATTCAGAACGCTGCTGCCCGAGTCCTCACTAAAACCATGAAAGTGGATCACATCACTCCAGTACTGAAGTCTCTACACTGGCTTCCAGTGCCTCAAAGAATTGATTTCAAAATACTTTTGCTGGTTTATAAATCACTAAACGGTTTAGGGCCAAAATACATTTCTGATCTGCTACTACACTATGAGCCACCCAGACCTCTCAGGTCGTCTGGGACAGGTCTACTTGTTGTCCCCAGAGTCAGAGCTAAACAGGGGGAAGCAGCGTTCAGTTTTTATGCTCCACATATCTGGAACAAACTCCCAGAAAACTGCAGGTCCGCTGCAACTCTGTTCTTTTAAATCAAGGCTGAAGACCTATCTTTTTGATCTTGTCTTTCTTTAAATAACCTATTTTATCTGCTTTTATATGTTTAACTGTTTTAACTGCTCTTTCTTTAAATTCTTATCGGGTTGTTTTATACTGAAGTTGACACTGTATGACATTATATAACTGCTCTTTAATGTTTAATTTGTTATACTGCACTGTAACTTTTATTCACATATTTTATCTCTCAGTTCTTTGGGGTTCTAGTTAGATCAAATAATAATTATTCCAGTGACATTTTGCAGAAACTGACATATTTCTGATTATTTCTTTGATACGGGTGTGACAATAGATTACAGAAGAGACAGGCTGTGGACTGTCAACAAAGTTAGTTTGATAACTAACAAAAGGGTCTGAAGACCAAAACAATTACAATTGAACAGAAATAGTCTGAGAAACTATTAAATTAAGAATAAAATAGTCTACGAAACTAGCACGTTTCCTGACTATTAGAGACGGTCTGAAGACCGTTCCGAGTTTTGCAAGGTTTGCCGAAGAAAAGAACTAAGCCTTGTGGTGACGACTGCATTGAAATTGACTAAAGCTTCTGTAACTATGGGGAATGTATCCTCCATGTGAAGCATCTGGACCCATTGTTGGTGAGATGAACCAGAAATATTGACCGAACTGCTTGAGATGTCTGACATATTGGTCCTTTCTTTAATTAACTTTAATTAATTTAATTTAATTGTATCTGCTTTTATATGTTTAACTGTTTTAACTGCTCTTTATTCACATATTTTATCTCTGTTCTTTAAATTCTTATACTGCACTGTAAAATGTATTCTTGTCTTTTAAATTATTTTTAATTGTTTTATAACTGCTCTTTCATGTTTTATGTAAGCACTTTGAATTGCCCTGTTGCTGAAATGTGCTATATAAATAAAGCTGCCTTGCCTTGCCATGCCTTGCATCATAGACACATGTTCAGGTCACCTATTCTCGGGTAACTGAAACACCAAGTCAAGAATTAATTGTTATGCTTTATTTGTTATGCATTGGTGTTTTTTCAGTGCATAGTCTAGTGCAAATAAAAAGAGCAACATGAAAAGCAGAGAACAACAAATACTGAATATATTTCATGTTCAGTGGTGAGAGATTAATAATTGTTAGTCTCATGCAGGGTGCAACATATATAAAGAGCATTAGTTTATGTGAGGCACTCAAAAGCAGAAGTGTTAGTGAGGAGGTTTTTGTCACAGTGTAAATCACTGTGATACGTGCTCCTTAGCAGAGTTGTCCCATGTTCTACAGTGATAGACTGCAGAGTCTCCTGTCTCTGCCTGCTTTATGATAAACTGATAATCTATGTTTGATGAGGATTTAGAGTTGAATCGGTCTGAGGAGAATCCTGATCCAAAGCTGGGGGAACTGTGAGAATGGTAAAATCTGAGAACATACTGAGGAGCTTCACCAGGAACCTGTTTATACCAACTGACATAATATCCATCATCTCTCTGAATGTTGCAGTTGAGAACAACCTCTTGTCCTGTAGAAACTGTGTGGACAGGAGGCGTCTGGGTCAGCACTATCACTGCATCAACATCTGAAAACATCAAAAAAGCACATGCATGAAAGGTTTCTGTGTGAAAATATGGGCTGTTAAAGGAATGAAAAGACGATCTTACATGTTAGAGCAGTGATGAGAGTGCAGAGGGTCCCCAGCATGTTGTCAGTGTGTGGTGTAAACGTCCCTTACTGTCCAGCTGAGAGGGGAGCAGGGTTGGAGTGTGAGGAGAAGAGAGACTGAAGCTTATAAAGACACTGAGGAGAGGAGAAGTGGAGGAGGAGGAGTTTACACACATTCTCTATGTGGTTTAGCGTTATTTCCCCAGATAATTTCATAGCAATAATCTCATGTTTCATAATTTATTTAGTTCATGATCATACATTTTCATTTAGGTTTTATATTTTTGTTGCGTATGGAGCAGTGTTATCAGACCTTTCTCTTAAAAAATAATGATACAAAAGACTATGTGGTGTGGGTATTAAGTTCACGATGTAGTATATTGTATATACACAATAACATTGTTTAATGATGAGCAGGACAAAGTGCATAGATATTTTTTTCCTCAGGAGTATCATATATTTATAATTTTTTGTTAATTGATTTTAGTATATAGTATGTACAGCCATTTAGGTAACATTCTATAATCAAGTTATCTTTTCACCCCATGAAAAATAGAGATTTGCTGCAACCGAAATTCTAATTCACAACCTTCATAGTATAGAAATAATATCACATTTTGAGAGTTTCAGCAAAGTTATCTGTAAGATGTCATGAATCAAAAATGTTTACATGCACATGTGGAGATGTCCGAGAAATAATTTTTTATACCATGATGCTATGTTTTTTTCACAGTGTAATGTATCAGACACTCAAAAAGCAGAAGTGTTTAGTGAGGAGGTTTTTGTCACAACTTGAATTACTGTGATACGTGCAGTCTAGCAGAGTCATCCCATGTTTCACAGTGATAGACTGCTGAGTCTCCCTCCTCCACATTACTGATGGTCAATCGATACTGTGTCCCTGACAGATGACTAGAAGTGAATTTGGGAGAGGAGAAACCAGAGCCATAATGTGGAGAGGAGTAGCTGTAATGATTCCTCAGCACAAACTGAAAAGCTCCTCCAGGACTCTGTTTGTACCAGCGAGATCCATCATCTGTGAAAACGTCACAGTCCATGGTGGCTGTCTCTCCTTTCCTCACCGTGACAACAGGAGGCTTCTGTGTCACCACGGTCACACCACTCACACCTGGAAACAACAAGAGGACACGGAGTCAAGAGAAACACACAGACTGATGAATCCAACATGAGGTCAAAGCTGCAGTAAGTCAGCCTCCTTACATGTTAGAGCAGTGATGAGAGTGCAGAGGGTCCCCAGCATGTTGACAGTGTGTGCTGAGAATGGCCTTGTGACTTGGAAAGTGAGCTTACTGCTGACAGATGAGAGGGGTTGGAGGATGAGGAGAGGAGGTGCTGGAGGAGCAACTTAATACAACACTGAAACTGAGAGGGACTGACAGAAGGAGGAGCTTTGCTTCAATCTGCATTATTTTTTCATTCATGATCTGAAAAAAGATATCTTGTTTTAATGTAATGGATTTTCTACTTTGTCTAGTTTCAAATGAAAAGGATGCTAGCATTCAAGAAGGAAGTGGGTACTCTGGTACACATGTTGTATTCTTGTGAAAAAAAATGCACATTTGTGGGATAGGTTTGTTACCTTCTTGAATGATTTATTCGGATTACAACTCACCAAGACCCCAGCTCTGTGTATTCTGGGTCTGCTGCCAGACAATAACACTCTGACCGGAAGACAAAGACTATGGATACGTCTGGCTACTACAACAGGATGTAGAATAATTCTGAGGCACTGGAAGTCATCTACTCTGTGCTGTTTTAGGGAATGGACTGAACAAATGACAAGAATGGCTACGTATGAGCGAGTCACTTACAGAGTAATGGGGAGAGAGGATATATTTAATCAAGCCTGGGGCTCCTTCCTGATGGCAATAGAGGGGTTGTCTGTCTGAATATAAGGCACCGGTTCTGATCTAATCCAATATAGCGTTTGACTGGTAGAATAATGTAATGTAATGTAAGGCACATGGTGTTGTTTTTTCTTTTTTCTTTTCTTCTTTCTGTATTCATAAAACGGGACAGTGAATGATATAGATGTCTTGTTAGTTGTGATGGTGAAATAGGTTGTACTGTCTGTCAAAAATATAAAAAAAAATTTAAAAAAGGATGCTAGCATTCAAGTTTCAATGTATGTTGTAAACCTTTATATTTGCTTGCTTTAGTTGGGCTTAAAAATAACAGAATTTAATGTATAATTATATTTTTTTTAATCTATTGCTGGATATAAACTTGCCCACAGTGCACACGTGAATATAATTCATTCAAATAAGAAGTAAACTGTCTGTGATTGATAACATGTTAATAATTAATCCATCAGTGTGTTTCCAGTTACAGACAGTTTCCTTTTATTGTACAGAGAGCTGACACTTGACCTCTTCATTTACATGGAGCTACAAATAAGGAGAGGAGGCCTGCAGGTGCATCCTGGAAAGGAAGAGAGGGAGGAGATGAGAGGTGATGCTTCACTGACAGAGGATGAAAACTCAGTTTCATTTGCAAATTTGCTGATTATTCTAACATCCTGACACTGGCAGTAACCAAGGTTAAACAATATTAATCAAGTTTCACAACAAAATTGACAAAAATGTCACATGCATCATTATGCAATTGTTACTTTGTCACTTTATTGGTTAACCCCAGGGGTAAAACCACTGCTTTCATTATATCAACCTTGATATATACTGTTGTCCATTGTATTGATTAAATCTTCCAGCTGTACCCCCCCCCCCTAACATTTTTATCAACATTACTTCTGAACTTGTACAGTAGAGGGCTGTTACAGTATTTTCACTGCTTATTCATTTATTTATCTTAGTTGTGGCAGAGAGAAACAATAACGAACAGGTGAATTTTTGTTTTTAGTCTCCAAAATTCGTCAAGATCTTACTTATGCTATGGTCCATTTTGAAATTCTACGGCAGTCTAATCAGGATATCACAGAGAGGAAAACACATTAGGCTTATATTAAAATAAATATAAAAATTAAAAAAGTGTGTTTGAAAACTTGTTGTATTCCATTGCTAATGGGGGCAGCTGTATCTCAGCCACTTTCATTCATTAAAGGGTTGGTGGTTCGATCCCTTTTTGTCCATGTCAGTGTGTCCCTCACATGCTTAAGAACACATTTTTCCCAATGGTTGGACAGTGCTTGGTCCTCATAATGTTACTGAATGTAGTATATTTACAATGTAGCAAATGTTGATTAATTTAACTTGCAAATTAATCTATTTTTTAATAATCATTTGGGCGACAAAACTCAAATACAAACAAATGGTAATACAATGTTAATCAATGTCTAAAAGGCATGTATATATTGTGTTATATCACACCTCTAGACTTTATGTTAAGCTATTGATACACATAGAGCAGCAGGATGACAGTCTAGTTAATTTGATCAATGCTTCCACCTTGTGGTTAAAAGTGACTTTGTACAGAAAGGCTAAGATAAACACATTTGGAAAATCATCTTTTCTACACCATGCATCACTAAGTCGTTCTTATTTATGTGACCTATTCTGACATCACACTCATTGATAAAATTAGACAAACTAATCTTCTGAAAAATATTTATAAACCCATTAACTCTTTTCTGATACATGAGCATTGGTATTTTTTTTTTTTTTTTTTCGGTCTTCTCATGGAGAAACACCTGAGACCTTGCCCGAGGACCTTGGTGCAGCCGCTGAGGCAGAGCGGATCTGCCGTACTTGAGGTCGTCCACAAAACCCTCCACACTGTCAAACTTTGAGGTAAGCCTCCCGAGCTCGTCTTTTAGAGTGTTAAACTGCCTGTAGAGGTCTCCCAGGGCATCTGACAGAGGCGGGATCCTAAACACATGCAGAAACATTTGAGAAAGTAGAAATGTGTTTCAGTATTCGCATGACAAGTCGAAGAGCTTTGGCACTAAAAGATTCCAAAAGCTCAAATGAAATAGGAACATTGTTTATTGGAAAAACACAACCAAGAAAAAAACTCAGTCAAATTGGCAACATAAACACAAAAGTCATGACATGCTGTTAAGCAGGAACAGCCCCATCATCTGCAGGAAACATCAGGATAACAGACAGAACGGATGTCCCAAAAAGATTTAAGTATAAAAAAGCATATTTGGCACAAGGACACCTGCAGTGAGCCTGCAGTGCACCTGAAATGGTTAATCAGAAAAGTTCAAGCTGTTGGTATTGTGGTCCATAGCCTAATCTCCAAAGGAAAGGGTCAATCTGCCAGAAACACACTCAATTCATCAGAACACAAGGCTGAAACATTTCCCGTATTCTTTTGGCGCAGTCTCTGTAGTGAGGTCATTTACAAAGCAGAGTGGCCTTCTGTGGACCAGAGCAACCATGGATCAAATTACTGGCTCTGACAGGTCAGTGGTCATGTGCAGAGCAAAGCAAGTTACATAATTCCTAATCCTAAAAACATTGAGGAACAATAAAAAGCTCACTGACGTCAACAACTGTTATTCTCGCTCTTACTCAACATTTGAACTCTCTGTTTTCCCTTCTTGTTCTTGCTTCTGCATCTATCATCACTGCAAAGTGCAGTCATAACCAGTGTGACCCACCTGTTGTATTCGGGCAGGACAGAAGCGTGGTCATTGATCAGAAGATCTTTCACTTGGGTTAGAATAGCAAATTTCCAGTTGTCCAGTACCTGGGTCAGGTTGGAACAAGTCTTGCCGTTGGCGTGTTCTGCTGAAGACAGACATTTATAGAGTATGAAGCCAAGTATGTACCCTGAATTGTACAAAGTCTTGATTCTAGTGCTTTTAAAAATGAAACTTTTTTGCTAATCATTAACAGATTGTGGAAAATGGTGACTACTCATTGTCCCTGACCTTTGGCGTCCCAACGTGAGGTTTCGTGGTTCCATTTCTGAGCTCTGCATGTTAAGATCATGCAGAGCATTACCAGAATCTCCTTCATCACCTTCCTCACCTAACAAAAACACAAATGTCAGATGGCTGCTGAGAAACACGTGTACAGGAAAACAGTAACTAAAAAGTACATTTAGTTACTCTTTACATAAAAACAAACATTATAGGCTTATATGTGAGTAGTACTTTACTACTAATCTACCCACAAGTATACAAAGTATCGCAAATTTGCTCCACATTGACAAACTTCAACATTAAAATGCTCTTACATGTATTTGTTAGTGATAAAAACAGAATAGTATAATTTTCCGTTGAGAGGAACCATTCTGCATTATGAGTAATGCAAAAAGTGAAATTTTTAATTCAGGATTTTAATTTGTAATGGAGTATTTTGAGGTTGAGGTATTTCTACTTTTACTTAAGTAAAGTATCTGAGTACTTCTTCCACTGCAGGAACGTTATGGCAGGAAAACTTGGACATTCAACAAGTAAGCATGCTTAACACACTTTCACTTAAAGAAAACATCTTATAACACAAATATATTAATATATTTAGCTGATCTGCAAATGATTTATCTACCTTCTTAACTGAAGGCAATAAGAAATAAAGGTTTTGCATGTAGATTCTGAGAATATACTTGAGGAAATGTATTCTCCTCGATTCTAGCTTCACTTAGATTTACTTTTCTTTGGATTTTACTGTACCTGTCTGTGAAGTAGCGCCAGGGGTCTTGCCAGGTCACAGCAGCAGAACACACTCTGTGGTACGATCCTTTAACAGTGACACACTGAAACCTGGGAAACACTCTCTTATAACTGCCTCCCCCCATCTCCCTGAATCTTTCCCCCACCTGCTCCCACCCACTTCAGTGATGCAGTGAAGACACACACTGTTCCCTTAGCAAGCATGCACACTACTGCACACATAATATGGCACTAAAGTCAAAGCTCTCAGAACACATGCTTTCTAATTAAGTCTCTGATGTTTCTTGGGACTGTGCATCTGCTACAATGATAAATAACCCACAGACCCTGGATGGGAGGTCCTGATAATCCCCTGTCTATGCTCCATCAATCCCCCACATGTCTTTTAGCTGCTGTGAGGGGTGTAGGGAAACAGGTCTCCCTATTGACTCTAATCCAGAAGAGATGTTTGATGTAGCAGTGCGGCTCCAGCATAGCATTCTTACTGCCTACTGTAATACAATCTGCTCAACATCTGGGATACGACAGACCCAGCTAGCAATGATCCCTAGGATGATCAAAACCCGGAGACACACACACTTGATGAAGCTGAAAATGAGGAAACACATTGTTTAGTGCTAATCATTTTTATAAAATACACTGAATAGATGATAAACAGCTGATAGGATTAGGGTTAGAGAAAAATATACGGTCCCGCGAGAGATTCCGTCAATACTAAATTTTAGACATCCCAAACTTAAATACGCTGCTGTCCGATTTACTCCATCCGTTCATTCAGCATGACGTTAATCCACCCTTGAGAAGTCAAGATAATGTACCGTATGTGGAAATAATCTGACTGATGAAAGACAGATATCTTCAATAATCTGGAAAGTTTTTAGCCAGCAAATGCAGCTGGACTCAAAAAAAGCAGAAAAATATCCCTCACCAAAGCACATTTTTCCTTCTTTTTTTATTTTTTTTTTTAAATACTGGGCAAAAAGGAATGCCTTTACTTGACAGCTCTGAAATGAAATACCATTTGTCGCAATGGATTCCAGCTCTAATCTACTCCAGATCACAGCTCCTTATTCCATTTAAAAGAGTGTTAATGCTGCTGCTGACAGTATTGATATGACATGAGGTGAGCCCAGCTGAAAAGGAATCTGACTGGGCGATGGTCCCTGCCACCTGCACCAACTTTAAAACCATAGAGACAACATACTGTACTGCATGCTTTAGGTTGTATAGCATCTGTATCTACCATACATCTTCAGTGCTGACAACTCTACATAATGAGTTGGATTCATTCAAAGAGAGGGAACTAAATGCTCTTTCAATCCCAAACTCCCCTAAAAAGATTTATAAGCAAGGAAACAGCAGGATTTGTTGAAGAAATCTGACAAGTCAAGTGATCATCCATTTTGTCAGCAACCAGTCACAGTAAAAAAGTTGTTTTTTTTAAATCCGGAATGATTTTACCCATATGTTACATTCTTAGATTCAAAACTGGCAATTTTGTTTATCTCTTGATCATCACAGACTAAGTTTGATGTTCGCCCAGTTTATTATTTCCCTCTACATGAGGACATTATGTGTTGTAGCTATTTAAAGTAAAATTAATGCTTACTTTATGTTTTATGTGTTGGATATCTGTGACAAGCAGAGCTGTTCATTTGTTTTGGACGCAAATCCTGAAGTAAATGTACTTTGCTGCTTTTCACCACTGCTTAATATCTTTGTAGAGCAGTGACTGCAGGTACCTGCTAAGCATTGACGAAAGAAGTACTCAGATATTTTATTTAAGTAAAAGTAGCAATAGCACAATGTAGAAAACCTCTGTTACAAGTAAAAGTCATGTATTAAAATATATATATTAAAAAGTAAAAGTACAAATGTATTAGCTTCAAAGTATACTTTAAGTACCAGAAGTAAAAGTACTCATTATGCATGGCCCATTTCAGAATCATACTGTTAATCTGATTTAATGTTTGACCTACTTGATGATGGGAAGTTAGTTTAATATAAAAAAAAAAAATGCATCAACATGTATTTTTTTTGATTATATTTCGTATTAATAATCTAAATCTCCGGTATGTAACTGGTAACAAAATCTTTGCAATAAATGTAGTACAGTTTCCCCCTGAAATGTAGTGGAGTGGAAGTATATAGTAGCATAAAATGGAAGTGTATTCACCTACAGGCACCACCAGACACATTCATCTGCAATGTTGCAGACCTGAAAAACTATTACAAACTATCCACACAAAGTTATTTGGAAGCTTGGTGGTAAGTGGGAGAAATTACAGTTTCTGTTTCCTGTTAATACACACTAATATGGAAACAGATTTACAGCAGCATTAATGTGTAGCCTTATATGCCTTACAGCCCTATCTGGAGTCTGCCACCAATCAGCCTCCGGCTCTGTCTGCAGCAGCACTCCGACTCCAGCTCTGTGCAGCTCAGTCCAGCACAGCCAGAGGAAAGAATGACAGCAGCTGACCCGCAGAGCCAGAGAGTGAGATAACCAGGCCTCTCTCTTTCTGTTTTTTAACTCACATTTTCTCTCTCACGTGCTACTTGTTATTGAGCAGCACATCACTTCATAATGACTTTATCAGAGGACGGTTGAACTGAACTATATCAGCTCGTATACCCCATACAGAACACATGTTCTAGGTCAAGGTCAAGGTATACTTTATTATCCCAAAAAGGGAGATTTGGGTGGTCAAGGAGCAAATAAATAAAACATTTATAAAAACAGATACAAATATAAATATTGATATAAATGAATATAAATATTCCATATGTCATTCCACCCCTTCCATCCACCTACTGTAACACACACCTACCCATACACACTTACACATGGAAAGCATTTTCAAACACCCTCACTCTGACAGAAACTTTCCTACATGACTGTCAGTGTTTATAAAAGGAGCCAAATGACCACGAGGGTGCTGTAGTCAGTTATGTTACCACATTTGATTTTTAACAATTATCCTTTAAAGGACAGGTGGGATGTAAACATTTAGAGTCAGTTTTAAAAGAGCTGCTACAACCCTGATCTTGAAAGACAGTTCGCAAAAAGATGGATCTTCTAACTGACCTGACCAACACATCATTGACATGTTTACGTTTAGTTAAGACGTCCTGTCCACATAGTGAAGTTACTCTGAACAAAACCAAGGTGGTTCTGGAATGTATTGATGGCTAGCTGCTAGGTTACAAAATGCAACACATAAATACATAAGACAATAACAGAGGCTTAACAAATCCTGGAGCAACTGCTCTTCTGAATGCAATAGAAAAATTATCATCCAAAATTGTTCATGAAATTATCACATTTATTCTCTGTGGCTAGTCTACAAACATATGTATACATAATTTTATTTATATTATTTAGCATCAAGCATTTACAATAAGGGTATTCATCGTCATCGTCGAGTATTGTTGAGTTTTTGTATTTATAATAAACACAATATTATTAGATAGATATACAACCCTGCAATAACAACTACCTTTCGGGATTGTTTGGTACACCTACATTTACATACTTCGCAATAGACAGACTAGAATTAGAAAGTTCTTACCTGATGTATGATTATGTATCTGCCATGAGGCCTTATGTAGTTGTTGGCCTGATTGTATTTAGTTATTTTAGCGTTCCTTGGCCACAATGACCAACTGCAACACTACATTAAATTGTGACTAACCAAAGTGTTATTATTTGTATAAATGTTTTTAAAATCATCATATAGCCTACAACTGATGATCAGCATGGTTAAAATATTCAAATAACCACTTTAACATCAGTACTGACAATAACTGTAAAGAGCTGCTTTAATTACAGTTATCATTTTAACCCGGGGGGGAAATGGTAATTGATAGAAAGAACCGTTGTCTACCTGCTACATGTCTTCATACCAGCCGGCAGCTCGTGGTGCTCTGTACCCGGCGCACAGTCATCTATTCTCGGGTAACTGAACCACCAACTAACGCTGACCTGACGGAGCACCATGCGGAGCGCGGTCACCGTAGCCCGTGTCACAGAGGTCTGTAGTGGCCAAACACATCTATTTATGCCGCTGATACATTGAGCTGTGACAGAGGTCTGTAGCCATGTCACGAGGCTCTGTAGCGGCTTAAACAGCTAGCAACTGCCGCTCTGTGTTGCACGGAGCTCTGTAGCCGATATCACGTGACCAGCAGGCGGTCTCCTAGTTTTCGTATGATATCATACGTTTTAGTGTGCATAACTTTTAGTACGATATCATACGAACCGTTCATGAGAATGCGTTGATGTGGGAGAGTGTTGCATGGTGTTACTTTTTGTCCAGATTAAAGCAATAGCCCCTCCAAGTGTATGTACCCGTCCCTGGTTTCTGCTAAAACACAGTGATCGCTAAGCAGGAGCCAGTGTTATGTAACATTACAAGCCTAGCTCACCAAGCAAGGTGCTGTTTATGATCAGTGCTGCAGCCGTGAGATGGATGGACCAAGCAGATTTGCTCCCTGTGCTTTTTCTTTGGTTTTCTGTGCATGCACCTCACTCATATATTATTATTTATAATCACTCATATATATATATAATTATTATTAATTATAATATTTATTTTTACATGCATTATCATATGATCATTATCAGTGTTTTTTGTAGGGATTATTTCCTCTGGCTGTACACCAGAACAGCCTGGGCTTTCTTAACTCTGTTGAGATGGTTGTTGGAAAGTTTACGCTTTGATTTATGTTCTTTTATTCCAACTGGCAAAATAAATTCCAGTCCATAATACCAGGGCCAGCTGATCTGTCCTCCTTAGCCAGTCGTAACTGTGTGAGCACTGCAACAGAGACACATTTGACTAAATAGTTCACATGATAACTAAAAAATATTTTATGATGTTGGATCTGCCACCAAACTAGAAATATACAAGAAATGTGAAGTGTAAGTGGTGTTTGCAAAGTTGGTTAAAATGTGTAACTGGTCAAACTTAGATGATGAAACCTTTGTCTCTCTCTTGTTCATAAATATGATTCATCCACGTCTGTTTTGTTTGTTTATGCTTAGTTATTAGCTTCCAAGCTAAATGTTATTGTAACTAAAATGCATAACACATAATTTTTCTGGCTTTTTTGACAGTTTCCTAACAGCTTCAGGTGCATTACCTCAACTTTGGACTGGAGTAGAAGTCCAGAAGGCACTGATGGTTGACATGGAGATCAAGGCTTTGACAAAAAGTGTTTGAGGAATTAAGAGGCATACTCCGTGACGACTGCAGCAAAAGCAGCAGCAGAAAGAAAAAGTAGGACAAATAGATCCCCACCCAGCCAGAGGCTGAGACTCTCTACCTCCACGTAGTAGAGTAGAGGATAGGTAGAGGATGTCCAAAAGAAGATTGAGTCCCGGGACTCAACTGGGCCAGTGTAGTCAAAAAGGCCACCTCAGAACCACAGGAAGGAGGTGCAGATTTTAAACAGTGGCTGCAGGTAACGTACTACCATCTGCAGCAGGAAAAGGAAATGAGGTTCATGGCTCAGCATAGCAAAGCCATCGACAGGAGCATGCTCCATGACACGGAGAAGAATATGCAGCCATATCACCCATTGCTAATTGTTACTAGTATGCATCACATAGCCTATTTGTACTAGTCAGTTATGGCGTTTTTCCATTATATGGTACCTGCTCAACTCGCCTCAACTCGACGCACTGTGCGTCCGTTTTCCATTGCAGATTTTAGTACGGCCTCAGCGTGGCTGGTCGTCATAGCAGCGCCGTAGTAACCGCCGTGACCCGTTCTCTTAATACATCCATGCGTGACCTAACGCACAGAACGTCGAAGGTGTGTTGTTGTTGCCACAGCCAGGTTTGTTCAGGACACCCCCCCCCCCCCTGTCGCTGTCACGTCACCTTTTTGTAACGCCTCTACTCACTTGGTATACTAAAAAAAGTACCTTTTTTTACCTTTTTTTCGTAATGGAAAACCAAAAAAGGCGAGTAGAGTCAAGGCGAGTCGAGCAGGTAACATGTAATGGAAAAGCGCCATTATACTTGTGATTTCTAGAAATGTGCTAAATTTAGCAAATTAAAGTTTCTCTTCCTCTGCTTCTTCGTAAAACATTTTGGCATGACCAATATTGTCTATCAAGTAAGAATTAAATTACTTTGTGTCACAAAATTATGTTTCTTTGGGCTACAAGGTGTTATTTCAGAAAAGTCAGATACACATTATATTGCAAGTTCTTCCTTGTTTGATTGAATTTTTTTGTTTGATTATTTGTTTTCAGTTAAAGTCAGTGGGGCAAAACACATACCAGCCGCTCTTTAACTATCCATTTAATTTTCTAAGGGCTATAAAATTATTACATAACACCATGGCATCTTAGCGGTTTATGTAAACTTCACATCAAAAGTACCATTCTTGCGTGTGTGAGTCACTCACACATGCTTTGATAGCCGCCTAATCCCCTCACTGTGACTCTCACATGATGAAGAAATCCCACGGCTCACAGCAGCCAGAGGCTAAACACTGCATGGTTTCTCCACCTCAGCTCACATGCTCCTTTGTTCATATCGTAGCAAATGCTCCCCCATGCTCCACTTTAGCTTGTGTCACTTTGACCAGCTAAAAGCACAGGGAGAATCGTTTCCAACATGAGGAGATATTTCAGTGCAAACAGAATTTTTTTGCCGTGGTCGAGGAGGGACACCACACATAATGAGTCCAGTCCGCTCATACCAAAGGTAAGGGGTCACTTTTAAACTTATGTTTTGTTAGGTTAGGTTCCTATCTGAATATTGAGTATCTCTCTGTGTATTTAAAAATTTGAGGTGGCATTAGTTCTCAAATACTATTTTGTTGCATTCCTGTGTGTCAAAAGGCAAGCTCTGCAAAAGAGGACGTTGAGGAGCTTGGCAATGCCACCCCTGAATTTCACCAAGCAGGGCCAAACACTGGCCAGGACAACAACAGCCCTGTATTCACAAGCATCCAACCACACTACAGATATTCTTTTATGGACTATTTCCTGAAATACTTTCTGTTCCTGTGCAATCTGGTGTTCACAGTTCTGGGCCTGGTGGTCCTTGGTCTGGGCATGTGGGGCCTAATTAGCAAAGAGTCGTTTGCTCAGGAGAAGATCGGCAATATCGGCACTGACCCAATGCTGATACTTGTGACTCTGGGCTTTGTGCTAACTATGCTGTGCCTGTCAGGCTGTGTGGGCGCCTTAAGAGAGAACTGCTCTTTACTGAAGCTGTTCTCTGCAGCAGTGTTGGTGCTCATCACAGCCCAGGTCCTGGCTGCCATTATGGCCTACAGTCTGCAAGATCAGGTTGGAGGCTACCTGCGATCAGGGATGTTAGCTGCCATGGTGCGCTATCAGGACGATCTGGATCTGAGGTTCATCACGGACGAGATTCAGTCAAATCTGCAGTGCTGTGGGGCAGATAACTACCGTGACTGGGAGCTCAACATGTGAGTAGAGGGTGACTAACTCGGATACATTTATAAAAAAGTACATGATGACTTATTGGTCAGGATGTGGGAATGCCTTGAAAGTTATTGGATATTTTTTTCTTTCCTCAGATATTACAACTGCTCAGCTCCAGGAGTGCTGGCCTGTGGCGTGCCAGCGACATGCTGTGTGAATCCTTTGGAGAACGGCACAGTGTGGAACTCTCAGTGTGGTTTAGGAGCCCAGCTGCTGGATGAGTTTAGTGCTCAGAGTGAGATCTTCCTGGGTGGCTGTCTGGGGGGAATGTCCCGCTGGATTGAGCAGCATAAAGGCCTGATAGGAACAGTTGGAATCGTCGTACTGGGGGTCCAGATTCTGACTTTGTTTATCACTACACGACTGTTAGAAAGCATCCAGTGGCATAAAGTTTACTTATAACATGGGGTGATGAAAATATTGTGTGCTGATATTTAATGTGTGCTACTTGGCTCTCTACCTGGTTTATCCTTTGTAGTAAACATACTGTACCCCTCAACCATAAGAACAAAAATCTTATTTATAAGGAAGCTAATTTGTCTGTCAAAGTGACAGACCAGTGCTAACTCTAAATCTACAGTATGCACTCATAGTATAAGTACAGAAGTATGTGAATTGAATGAATATGAATATTGGTCCTCTGTGCCTGGAGGGTTGTTGTCAACATGGTTGCCAGGTCAAGGTCAGGCCAAGAAATAGTCCCTCAGATAGCATATTCCCTATAAAACCACAATTGTTTGTTTTCACACAAACATAACATTTTATTTAGTGAGCTTTACATTTAGAGATTGTGTTACCATTGGAAAGAGCCAGGCTAATTGTTTACCCCTGTAAAGCTGTAGCTTCATATTTACCATATAGACACGAGTGGTAATATTATACTGCAAAATTGCAAACTATTTCTTTAAGTATTAGTAATATGCACAAAATGCAAAAAAGGGACAAATAATAAAACAAAGTATGTAATAGCATGGTTTAACAACATGCTAAGTTTGGCAAAGAGGAAATGAAAGAAAAATAAATCAAAGCTTTATTTATTTGATTAAACATGATGCTGATAACTGTGCAGAGACTCGTCTTCGAAGCAAGTAAACAGGCTCAACGTTACCTCTCACACTGCAACCTCAGGCAATGACACAAAGACACATTCAGCATCAGGCAGCTTGAGAATCTTATTAAAATAGATTTAATATATAATATAAACAAGGCAAAGCACAGCATCAACTATATGCAGACATCGTTTTACATGTTCTTTAGTTTGTGTTTTTTGTTTGTTTTTGTTTTTCAAGAGCCAATATTGATTATGAAGATTGGGTTGGTAACTGTTCCACTTGCTGCCACATCAGTTCTGTTCTGTTCTGGTAGATATTCAATTCAATTAAATTTTATTTATAGTATCAAATCATAACAGAGTTATCTCGAGACACTTTACAGATAGAGTGGGTCTAGACCACATTCTATAATTTACAAGATATCAAAAATATTTTTTTTGTTTTCAGTGAAGAGACTCAGATGATACCATGCGGAGCCAGTTCATGCAGCTCTTGATGGCTGTAAGCTTCCCATGGGCAGAATATATCTTAAAAAAAAGAACCAACATTAGTAAAAAAAAAAAAAAAAAAAGGGAACAGTGATGTTTGTGTGTTTTTGTTTGGCAGTAGCCTATAAAGTAACTGTGATACTCCTGCTTGCCAGTGGCAAGCCATTCCATTCCTGGAAGCTATGACCTCTGTGCTAAAACATATAATTTAATTAACACCTCTATGACAGTGTCAACAACACTTTTTAGCTATTATAACAATATATTTTATAAAAGTAGATTGTATGGCAGAACAGTTGAGACATATATCTTCTTGAACACATATATAGGTTTCCCAATTTACACCATTTTAAAATGTAAATAAATGTTTTAATCCAATAAAAAACACACAACGTGAGACAAATTGTTATATGTTATGACACTATTAATATGACGATACATTGAGAATGTGCCTAAAAAGCACATTCCCATTCTGCAGCTCGAAAGCATGATCTGAGTTGTTGCTAATACTAATATTCACCACTTGTGTTGCTTTGTCATCTCAGTTGGTAGTGTCATAGCGACCAGGGATGCTGTTACATGAGGTGTTGTGTTTAGTGAAGCCCTCTCATACACCTCAAACTCTGAAGATTATGACGTTACCAACCAATAAACGTCAGGGCCCTCATCATTTTTACAGTAGCCTACACACACATGGGTCTTTCACAGTACATTAGGGGATTGGCTGACAGGCAGTTTAGGGGGATGTCACTGCTGCTTAGGCTGACCTGAACAGAAACATGACAGAATGCAGATGTTTTTAGAATCCCCCCCTCACACACACCTTATACACACATTAGGACACACATAGTGCATTAATCTGATGCTGTAATCTATTCTAGTTATACACATGACGGGACACACGAGGGCAGTGACGTGCACAAGTACGGGCTATTGTTGCCCGGGCAACAGCCCTTTTGCCCTAACTGGCTGAGCTGCCCCTCTAGAGAAAAAGCCTAAATAAACTTTTCTTTTCTTTTTTTTCTGTTGAGGCTGTATCATTTTGATAAGCCGATCATTAGTAAAGTTAAATCAAATTAAATTGCCATTCCCATTTAACCAATGTGTTCACCATCCCCCCAAAAACTCAGGGAGTATCTAAAAGTCTATTGTGCCAACTTCTACTTATGAGAAATATTTAATGGGTATTTCTTAATGACTCCTTTATGAAACAGAAAAACTCAAATGGAAAAGGCAGGATTTGAACTCATGACCTTCAGGCTGTGGGGCTGTTTCTTTTCCAGCTGAGACATTAGGTCTCTTAAATATCATCTCAATCTTTTGATTAATGTTCAATTTCATAGAGTCCCTCTGAAGCAGGTTTCAGTTTATTTAATGTATAGATAAATGTATTGAACTATATTAAAAGGTTTAATTGTTAATCACTTATGTCTTGGACAGTATTTAATCCCCTTAACTGAGAGCGATACAATACTACCTACCTACAATAATGTGTGGGTGGCCTCACGCTTTTATACATAACTTTTTAGTGCATAGAATACTAAGCTCATAAAATAATAGTTGTTGGCTTTAAAACTAAACATAAATGTGTCAATTCTTAGGATTAATTTAACCTTAGACTATTGGAGACTACCTTGCCTATGGGGCAGTAAGTCTATCAATGTTTTTTTTTCCTCACAAATACCGGTAGGCTGATTTAAATTTGCTAATAATAACTTTAGTTTTTTTTTAAAAAAAACGTTCTAAAACATTAACAGGAATTTGGGGGCCCCCTGCAGTTACTCTTAAGACCCCCTATGGGGCCCAGTTGAACATCTCTGGTTTAAGGGTTTTTTCAAAGATTATCTGCACATTTAAGATGTTTAAATGGATAATCTGCATGTTTAAGAGGTTTTCAGCGCAAAACATGGAACAGACCAACTTTGTTTCCCTTCAGGTTGATGAAGGGGAAGTTTCTTCTTTCTCCAGTCTCTGTGGTACTTATCCCAGGAGGGGAGTACGCAGACTGACAACCAGGAGATGTGGGTTCAAACCCTGCCTCAGTTATGCCACACAGGAGTGTTATTGATGAATGGATGTGGTTAGGCTACATTAGTATGTGTCAATCTTAACTTGTGAATTTTCAACAATTTCAGCTTGCAAAGTTCCAACAACAATTTCAACTGGCATGTTTCTGAATTTCCATTAAAAAAAATCACTTCATCACTTTACATATTTTTTAGTCTGAAGGCATTTTAAAGTGTAAAAAGATATATGTGGTGGGTTACTTTGTCCAGATTTAAGCAATAGCCCCTCCAAATGTCTGTCATCATCCCTGCAAGAGGGACAAACGTTTTTTCTTTACTCTCTCTGTCTCTCTTCTAGAATCCCAAACTGACCCCAATAATCTGCACACAATCACAAAAACCTGTGTGAATGCATTTGACATTTGACAAATTTATGTTTTCATTAAATCGTGAAATAATTTATGAATGAAAAGTCAAAATAATAGTGTAAATAATAAAAAATTCCAATCATAATTTCTGAAACCCAAGGCAGCATCTGGAAAGAAAACATGTATTCAATTACTTTACTAATGTACAATTCTGAGGTACCTGTCCTTTACTTTAGTATTTCTCTTGTATGCGACTTTATAGGCTAGGCTACTTCTAGTCCCCTTCATATTTTAAACTTCTGGGTTTCTATAGTAGCCATAGACTGTAGACTATATGGTATAGTAGCCTATTGTGTGGACAAACTGAAGTTACGATCCCATCTAGTGGAGGCACATAGAAGCGCCAGTAGTTATTTTAGCCAATCAGGATGACGTTTCCAGCAAGGATCGTGTATTTGGTTGGTGTATCACTCCGGGATAAAACACTTCCACTAGGGCTAGGCGGAATCTCTGTGTGGGAAAAGTTGGCCTGAGTATTTTTTAGATGCCGTAGCTCCGTCAACATAGTTTAATGATTCATTTAACTTTATTGAAGAAAGTATATTGGCGAACTAAAACTAAAGGTAATCAAAATATGAGAGAGACAAGGTACTCATCTTTAAAAACCCTGAAATCGGTAGCTTAAGAGTGAAATTGATTAAAAAAAAAAACAAGGGTGGGGAACTGGGTTACTTTTTATTTAACATATTTACGCCTGAGCGTTTGAGGCAAACTCGTCCACGAGGAGCGTAGATCCTCTATACTGTCTCTAATATTATCTAAATAACCACGGTACCGAAAAAGTGAACGAGTGAGAGCTTCTTACTTCCTCCCTCCCTGTCGCCGAGGTTGTGGTTTGTAGTGTATGGTATACACGCTGCACCACATGTGTTATTGTTTTGTTAAGGCAATTTGTAATTAATTGTAATAAACTACAGTGGCATGGGGAAGAATAAGAAGAACAAAACCAAAGAGTTGGGTACACAGGCGGGCAAGGCCGGACAACATTCAAGGTAACATAAGGACGCTATGTGTAACAGAAAAACGGCTAACGTTAGCTAACTTACAGCAGCTAGCTAGCTGTTATTAGCCCTCTTCGTTAGTTGCGAGCATAGCGAGCTATCAAATGAGATTCAACATGTAAACATCGTCCTTGTATTTAGCTAAGTCAGGACACATAACCGTTAGATGACCACCTGCATTATTTGTGGCCATCTAAGGCTGACGTTTATTCCACTTTTTCCTTACTTTAACTTTACATGCTGTCTGGACTGTAACGTTATTGTGTCACAACAGTGATAAAAAGCTCAAACGAGATGGTAAACCCAAGAAAGCCAAACAAGACCACCTCGAACACATCCCCTTTAAACTCCGAGAGATAATGAAGAGCAAGGAGAGAATGAAAACTGGACCCTTGAACACCAAAAAGCTTAAAGAGGGTGAGGAGAAAACCGTATTTATTTATACTTCTGTGATGCATGCTTTATTTTTAACAGTAAGGGTTTTTGTTTATAACTAGTGAGGAATTGGTTTCTGTTTCTTTAGCCATCTCCCCTAAAGGTAAACCAGACGATTCCGAAAGTGGAGACATACCTGTCCCACATTTCAGGAGGGGAAAGGCGGAAAGTGAGAAAGCATACCTACGGCGCATGGAGAATGAGACAAAACACGTCCTCTTTCTCACAAAGAACCAAGTAGACAGAAAGCCTGAGCTGGATGCAGACAAACAAGAGAGGCCCGCAGACACGGGCAAGTCTGAGAAAAAGAAGGAGTGAGTACACTTTGATTTGCAATCAGAAGACAGCATATTTTTTAAATGATTATGTGTATTTGGGCTGTTATGGGATGTCAATAAAGGCCAACTTAGTCAACTAATAGAAAGTAGACCAAAGTAAAACACAGCTGTAAAAGCGATTATCATTCCTGGTTGATATCTGTCTAATTTGATCTTTGCTGTCTTTGCTACAGGCATGATAAAGTCAGATTACAGAGGCTACATCAGAAAAAGTTGGACAGACAAGAGGACAAGATGGAAAAAGAGAGGTTTGTAGGTAAGGAAGATTCCACACTACAAAGATGTGAGGGAGCAGTTTTTTCCTGTATAATTCAGTACAAACATGCACTGGTCAAGTTTGAAGGGCATTTAACATTATCAGGAGGTAGGCTTCATTTTTGCAGTTTCAATGGCCCTCATTTATCAATCTAATGTAGAAACCAGCGGAGATATGAGCGCAGAAATCCTCTTACGACAGTCTTCACGTGTGATTCATGAAACGTTCTGATCACACCAATCGGAGCGTAAGTGGTCATACATTGATAAATGCAGCGGCTGGAAACGATCAATTTACGACATGGCGAGATGTAATCCGGCTAAGAAGTGGCACTTTTCAGAGGTGGAGATTGAAACCCTGACATCTCAGGTTCATTTGCACTGACGTGTACTATTTGGCAGCCTGAAAACTGGTATTTAAGGCTGTAGAAAGAATGTGGAATGGAAAGAGATCATTGATGCTGTGAACAGTGTTGCCATGGTAAATCGGATTCCAGCTGAAGTTTATTTAATTTATACATCCTTGTTATATGTATGCTGTAGTCCTAATAGTAATATACAGGCTTATATTGCAATCTCTTACACTGTGTTCCAAATTATTATGCAAATTATATTTTACACTGATTTTAGTCGATGCAAATTACAGTCAGTATGATTTTCAAGTCACCAACCGTTAGGGTATAAGTCGAATTTCATTGAACAAACCACCCAATGAAAACAGTATTTTTTCAAAAATAAAAAACTCAAAATGCACTGTTCCACATTATTATGCACAACAGAGTTTCAAAACATTATTAAGGTTTTAAAGAACTGAAAATGGTCATTTGCTGAATTTGCAGCATTATATCAGTCATATTTACTGAAATCAAAAGCTATTTCAATCAAACCCATCTGAACAGGGCAAGTTACATGAAGAGATTTGTGGCTGATTCAGAGCACACATGGGTTTGTGCAGATAAAGGCATAATGAGGAAGTTTCTGCCAGACAAATTCATCGGATTAAGAGAGCAGCTTCTAAAATGCCATTACAAAGCAGCAAACAGGTATTTGAAGCTGCTGGTGCCAATGGAGTCCCGCAAATCTCAAGGTGTAGGATCCTCCAGAGGCTTGCAGTTGTGCATAAACCTACTATTTAGCCACCCCTAACCAATGCTCACAAGTAGAAACTGTTGCAGTGGGCCCAGAAATACATGAAGACTAATTTTCAAACCGTCTTGTTTACTGATGAGTGCCGTGCAACCATGGATGGTCCAGATGGATGGAGTAGTGGATGGTTGGTGGATGGCCACCATGTCCCAATAAGGCTGCGACGTCAGCAAGGAGGTGGCGGAGTCATGTTTTGGTCCGGAATCATGGGGAGAGAGCTAGTAGGCCCCTTTAGGAGCCCTGAAGGTGTGAAAATGACCTTGGCAAAGTATGTAGAGTTTCTGACTGACCACTTTCTTCCATGGTACAAAAAGAAAACCGTGCCTTCTGTAGCAAAATCATCTTCATGCATGACAATGTACCATCTCATGTTGCAAAGAATACCTCTGTGTCATTGGCTGCTATGGGCATAAAATGGGAGAAACTCATGGTGTGGCCCCCATCCTCTCCTGACCTCAACCCTATTGAGAATTTTGGAGTATCCTCAAGCAAAAGATCTATCAGGGTGGGAGGCAGTTTGCATCAAAACAGCAGCTCTGGGAGGCTATTCTGACATCCTGCAAAGAAATTCAAGCAGAAACTCTCCATACACTCACAAGTTCAATGGATGCAATAATTGTGAAGGTGATGTCAAAGAAGGGGTCCTATGTTAACATGTAACTTGCCCTGTTAAGATGTGTTTGATTGAAATAGCTTTTGATTTCAGTAAATATGACCTCCTAATGCCGTAAATTTGTGTACCTACAGTGCTGCTCATGAGTTTAGGAACCCATGCTAAAGGTGACTAAAAAGCGGAATAAAACAAAAATCATCTTTTGGAAATTGATCTTAAAGCCTTAATTAAAAAAAAAAAATAGGAAAAATACAACATTTTAAGGACACCAATTTTCTTTGTGAATGAATAATGTATCGTAAAATAAATAAATGTTCTTCCTTAAAATACAAGGGGGAAAAGGATAGACACCCCTATGTTAAATTCCCATAGAGGCAAGCAGACTTTTATTTTTAAAGGCAAGTTATTTCATGGATCCAGGATACTATGCATCTTGATAAAGTTCCCTTGGCCTTTGGAAAATAAAATAGCCCCACATCATCACATACCCTTCACCATACCTAGAGATTGGCAACAAGATTGATTTACGACTTCTAGCTTCTACAGGAGCAGAAACCTTCGTTTCACAACCATGGAGCTTGTGCTCAGTCTACTTTGGATGGGTTAGACATTATGGCTGGTAAAAATGGAGAAAATGAATGGGATTTTTAATTCCCGGAACCACACTTTTGAGCTCTATTGGGTTAATATTGTTTCACGTTTATCTGAAAGTATATCTGCATTAATCACTTAAAAAATAATGATTTTCTTTTTAATAGTGGACACAATTGTCAAAACAGAATAATATATAAAGCTTGTTTGTACAATGATATGATGGGTTTTTGTTTTGTAGATTATGTTCCCTTTGGTGAAGTTGCAATGGCCCCGCCGTCTTTCAGCGCCAAACCCAAGAAAGCTCCAGTCAGATCTCAGGTAACTGTTACGCAGTTATCACGTCATGTCTGCCAATGGTTGAACAAGAGCTTAACTGTGTTGTTTTCTCCTCTACCAACATCATCCAGAAGGCATCAAAGGAGCTGCTTCTCAACTCTCTCTTAGGCCACACGGTGATCTCCACAGCCAAGCCCTCCATGGCCAGACAGAGAATCATGGAGGAAGAGAGGGAGCGAGCAGTGGAGGCCTACCGCCTTCTTAAGAAACAGAAACAACAGCAGCATGAGGCCAGGGCTGCTAATCTGGAAAAACTTAGGAACCCTCAGTGATGTTTTATTTGTAATTTAGAAGTCCCTGACTTCAGTCAGCAGTGAAGCACAGAAACTGAAACAATGAAAGATAACCATCAGCAGACTGTAATGTACTGTATGTGTGATGGAACTGGAACTGCCAGTGTGGGACCTTACCACAGCGTAGCTAACTGTCAGGGAAATAAGTAAACATTTGAATCTGCTGCCCACAGTATGAGGTAAGTAGTGATCAACATTCACCTGCCACTTTCACTGTCAAATATTTAGCTCCAAAGAGAACAGGACATTCAAATTGTTAATGCACGTTTAAATGCCTTATTAAGACAGATTCACCCCTAACTACGTACATTGAGACAGGTTGATTTCTCGCCCTCAAACTGTGTCAGATGTTCACTCGCAGCCATGGTGTTTGGTTGTATTTACACTGTTTTTGTATTTGCGTATTTAGATAGTCACTATGACGTCATTTGTGATGTGGTAGACAATAAAATCATAAAGGCTATGTCAAGGCAAAGATAAACCTTCAATTATTTGCTGTTGTCCCACTAGATGGCAGTCCTCCTGCAGAAAGCTGCTTTCATGTTTGTATGGAGAGCAGAACATGCACACTGAATTGTTTTGGACTTTAAAAAAACAAAAAAAAAGAGTAAATCTGTTTTTGATGGCACACCTTGCCTTTTTTTTATAAATGTGAATGTATGGTTGTAGACTTAGAATATTTCCATACCCTGTAACCCTCTGTACCTTAGAGCCTAAATCCTGGGATCTATAAATCACCTCAGCCTTTTTAAATGTGGAGCGCTTATTGGAGCCTGGCACAGCTAATTACATTTGTAATCCGTAAATGAACATGAATAAGGCCTTTGTTTAAACTTTGGCCTCTGGGACAAACTGTTCAAATTCAGAGATGGTTGATCAACAACTTCATCTTTACAAATCATCCTAGATCTAAAAGCACACCTTACGCTGATGATAATTATTTTGCAGTGGTGGTCTACTGAATAATATCACCAGATGGTATTAGACCTACCTATTATTACTGAGTCCCTGCTGTCTGGTCTGTGGGTTCTCAGTCATTTCTGTTTGATCAGCTTTTTTTGTTTTTCCACTGAGGGTTGTCACAGTGACAAGGAAATGCATTAAGTGGGGACAGCTGTTTGTGATTGGTAGCGCGGACTCCCTTGAGCTGAGCTTAACTACCATTGGTCCATGTGCACAAGACAGCTATCCGTATTATCAAGGGATTTACAGATGCTGCCTGTCAGAGAAAGATGCTGTTTTTGACTTCAGCTCAGGTCACTGATTAGGAATTTACATCTACATCTAATACAGTTTAAAAAAGCAAGGTCTTTATTTTAAGGGTTTAAAGTATATGTTTATTTGCCCTCCTCTGCAGTGTGACTGTGACACCCAGTAACCACTTTATAAGATGCATGGGTGCAAACTGCAGCTAAGGCTCCTCTGGGACAGCCTATAGTGTAAACCATTAATCTAGAGTTACTCAGGTCACTGATGTTAGACAGGTAGCATGTTGTTGGAAATGCAAGGAAAACCTATGTCTGAATGCTGTTTTGTTTACATTTGAATATGTTTTTCTAGCTGTGTGTTCACCATCAGGTTTTATGACAAGACTGCGCTGCTTATGTTTTTTGAAGCTCTTTGCATCTGTTCTCATATCTACGAGCAGGTGATCCAAGGGTGCAGGCAAGACGCGTTACAGTGTAAAATCTCGACCTTTTTTTCTGTTGGGCATCTGATCAGTCTGGTTTCCAGATTGTGAGCAGTTTCCTTTCTGAGCAAGTACTCATGGCTGCTGACAGTGCAGGATGGTGGGAGTAATTGGGAGAGAGCCTACTCAGCCGGCTGCTAGGCAGCCAGAGCTCACTCTGAAGCTCTTTAAAGTGTGTACATGTGTAAGCGTTTGTGTGACAAATTACATGTGAATAATTGTCCCTCTGATCGTCAGTCAAAGCAGTTCTCAGTGCTAATTTGTCCCTTCTCACAGTGTGTTTATCTGCAGCCCACACAGCCTCCTATGTAGCAAACATGTATGCAGGGAAGGCTCCTTGCTGTCAGATACTCCATCAACTCGCATTGTAAAGCCCCAGACTCAACATGTGAGTGCATCCACACAGTGGCTCTAAGACTATTACAGCCGTAAATTCTAAGTAGAAAAGGGCATCCTATAGATTTATTGTCAGATTTTACTGTTTGGGTAGTGTATCATTTCCCAAATAGCTCTCCCACTGCCACCTAAAATAGTTGGCAGTGTACACTCAGTCACCGCAGTATGATCCCTGCATGTTGCCACAGATAGAGCTGTTAAAGCTTATCAAGCCAACATATGTAAATAGTTGCCCAGGGCAGTGTAATCCTTGGGACACTTCCTCTTGCAATATCCCACATCTGCCTTCTCGTTAACAGTTCAAAGATCTAACAGCACACAGTATTTAAGTAACCGTTTACATTTTTAATAAGTTAGAATTTACACCTTATACATACATTTGTAATTTTAGAAATCTACGGCACTACAAAATCATGGCTTTAAGAGGAATCGAAAGATAATTTCACAAGTATGTTTTACAACAGCCGACATAAATTACAAATCACAGTCAGCAGATTTAAGATAAAAGCATTACATTGGTGAGAACACAATTACAACTTTCAATGTTTGTGAATAAAACACGTAACGGTTAAGTTATAGACCCTGCCTTCGCTTGAAACTCTGCCCCTAATCCTTGTCTACAGCTTCTCCACCATCAACCTACAGTAGGTCACTTGTCACCTGAACATTTTTGGAACATTGTTCCATTTTGGGATTTAGATTTTGTAGAAATGTAAAGTAGAGACAGAAACAATTGTTGCTCTCTCTCTTAGCTAGAAGGTAAATGAACTGCTTTTCCATAGAGATGCATACATGCCACTCTTTCTCTTGATTTTCTTTTTGAGTAAAGCTACAAGTGAGCAAAGCTGGCTTTAGTTGACATGAAGAAAGTTAAGGGCACTTGTTGGCATAAAGTGAGAATGGGAAGTAAATAGAAGGCACTTGATATGAAAATGATTGTGGCTATATATACAATAGCAACATGGCATAATGACTTTGCGTAAACCTACACGCCACTTTCCTAAAGACAAATGGCGTATTATTGTACGCATTTTCAGCTATCCACGTGTATATCTACGCTGTATACAGCAGATGTAAACATACCCACCACGTGGCCTCGCCATGTTGCGTGTTATCGCGAGAACGCGACGTACTATCGCGAGAACAATGTCACACGCCTGTTTTAAAAAAAAAAAAAAAAAAAAGGTTGGGTTTAGGAAAAGAACACAGGGAAAGGCTTTAGTAACAAAACAGTGACAAAAACGCGGAAAATAACGACAAAAACACGCTTAGGAAAACAATAAACTGTTGGGTTTAGGAGGAACATTGGGTAAGGCTGAAAACGGCTGAAAAATCGCCACATGCGGTACACGAACCCAGCTCTCCCGGCTGAAAGTCCTGTGTTTTACCCATCCACCACCCCCGTTCCTTATACTACTTGCTACGGCGGAAATTCACTCGCAATGTAGGTCAATGGTGGCCGATTTGCGTTGATATACACGCTAAAATGCGATTATGCTCGCCAAAACGGCATACAAATTGGCGTGTCATACATACGCCAATTCATGAGATCAGTCTGACAATAGCCTCTATAAGCTGTCCATCTCCAATTGTTAGTTTTTCATCTTTGATTTATGACTCCCCTTATGCACGCAGAACAGACAAGCATTGCACAAACTGAGGAAATAAAGTACAAAATAAGATTTAGAAGTGTGTGTGTGTGTGTTTTTTTTTTTTTTTTTTTTTTGTGTGTGTGTGTGTGTGTGTGTGTGTGTGTGTGTGTGTGTGTGTGTGTGTGTGTGTGTGTGAGAGAAGCTAGGTCACAAAAAGTGTAATTGCTGCAGATTGACCACCACAGTGTTCATGTTTTAAGATTCTTGCCAAGGACAAAAAACATTTGATACAAGGAACTCTGATGGGAGAACAAACCTCTGGTGGAGATTTCATAGCTGTAAACAACTGATTGTGTAAGTGACGCCCTCGACTCAAGCTTCTTGCGCTTTACAGTCCTTAAAACAGTGAGGACTCGGCGGAACGAGGCTGGGAGCTGCCACTTCCTGGATTTAGAGAGGGGGCTCTGGCTCGAGGCATCATCGCATCTTGGTCCATCTGTAGATACACAGAAGTGATTACTTTTAGCAGATGTGACCGAAGAAGAAGCAGTCTGTGGTATAAAATATTGTATACTCACTCACCTTAGTCATACCCTTTGCAATCAGGGCTATTTCAGTGGGCTGGTACACACAACTTCGTAGCTGACCATTATAAGCACCATATGGAGACACTGGCTTTGAAGGTACTGGTAAACAAAAGGTGGAGGATGGTTGAAAAGAGCTTGTTGCGATGGTTGTCCAGTCCATTACTTTATAGTTTTAGACTTAACACAAGTTCCGCATTGAAACGGGTATGAATAACAGAAACACACTTTTAAGACATCTGCCATTGTTTAAACACTACAGTCTCTGTAGCGACACACATTTAGTCGAACTGGCCAGTTAAGTGAATCAGTATTTGCTGCATCTAGGATATCAGGATAAATTTGACGCCTTGCTCAAGTTGGATTTTGTATAACTTTAAATGCACCCTGCAGTATATTCTATTTTAAATATGTGATAGTGTCAGACAATTTCCTTTTATATTTTACCAACCTGACAACCAAACATTTTGCTGTGACTATTTTTTTCTCCTTAGTTTCTTTTAGTCAATAGGATCATTCACTGCAAACATGGTACTAATACTCCACATTGCTCAGTATGTACTGGTGACGTATCAGGAGTAGTTTTAATAGTATGACAATGTGAATTCCCAGCAAAGTAAATAAATGATGTTGTTTAAAGACTTTGTAGTGTGGTGACTGCCTCATAATATTGACCAAGGATATAATCTTCTGTAAGTAGATTAGACTTTTGTCCTAAAATGTATTTTTTTTTTTGAATGGCACATCTTTAGTTTTATCCGATGCCCATGTGCATTGTGCAATGAGACATTGTCCTTGTAAGATTGATGTTTGACCATAATGTGTCATGTACCTGTTGGAGGCTCGTCCATAGTGAAGGCTTTATTTTCCATGTATACGTTCTGGTGGAGTGGCTCCGGCTCCTTAAGGATATTGTCATAAACCAGATTCCTGGCAGGATAAACGGGTTCATCAAATTGCTGCTCCTGGTCTGGGTCCTCCTGGGTTAGTACGCAGATTTCTGGGATGGTGTAGAGGAAGAGGAACACCCAGGCATTTGACACCACGGCTACAGCCAGAGTAGGATCGTCCCAGCTGGGATTTCCTGCCACTCTGTTCCCATAGATGTACATGACAGTCCAAGCTACCCAGATGGCCATGGTGAAGAGCCCTGTGACCAGGATGAAGGCTCCATCTCGGCGCCAGTGCTTGTGCTTGTGTGTCAGTGAGGGCCCAGCCATCAGCACCACAGCTAGTAGCAGAACCATCACATAGATCAGAGCCATCACAAAGTCCTGGTTAGCAATGCTGCAGAACATGTCAGGGATGATTACACCTCCAGGTGGGCTTCTGACCACAGTGATGATAAGCCACTCAGTGTTGATGATCACCTCGACCATCCACAGACCCAGGGCTCCCAGGGATAACATCCAGCTCCTGGGCCCCCGGCCTCTCCGCTTCAGCAGGGCAAGCCACAACCCATGCATGACCAGGCAGGCTAGACAGCCTGAGAACAGTACTCCAAAGAGGAACCTCCGTGCAGCACAGCTGGTGGAGTACCGACCCACAATGAAGGCAAAAGTGAGCCCAAAGAGTCCCAGAGTAAACACCAGAAATCCGGCCTGCAGGACCACCATACTCTTTCTCTTCTTGTCTGTCACAAATGGTAAGCTGGCCATGAGGATGACCAACAGAACAAAGGAAGTCACCAAACCAGCAGCAGCAAAGGCCTCCACCACCACCCCCCACACTGTAGTCAGGTCACACAGGTTGTAATATATGGAGCTGATACTGGAATCGCATCCTTTTGGAGCACTGGTCGGTCCCATGGCTTCACTGCAGATTTTGAAAAGTGCTGCTGCTACAAAAAAAAAAAAACATCCTGATAATTGAACTTGCATGCAAATGCAACTTTATTATTTGCATCCCTGGTTGTTAAAATATGAATGGAAAAACAAATTACTGGCTTTGCCTCCATCTGAAAACAAAATGTTTCCCTAGATTATTACTATCACAGCATTGTAAATAAACCGTTCCATCCGCATACTGTACGAGCCAGTTGTGTGCGTCTTACTGTGTACTAAAAATTGCTGTCCATTGAAATTAATTCATTTGAAACTCTGAAGAATCCAAAAATGACAACAATTGTCCACAACATGGAATCATGTTGTAAGCACAGCTTAGCCTTTACACCATATAATTTACAGGGGCATCATTTTAGCATCTTAACAGGAGACATAATGAGTAGCCTATATAGGCTATTCCCCACCCAGCATATCCTAGTTTAGTTAAGATTGTTTAGTATTCAAATATATACCCAATAATAATCCCACTGTCAATGTAATAGTGTTTTCCTTTTGTACGGTCGTCCAAAAATCTACTACAATAACCTCTAGCCTAAAACGGATCGAAGGACATTGTCAATGTCCAGTGAAAATCTCTACATTTTGTGATTTTGAAGTAAACTGATATATTAAGTGTTCCTGTAGCCTATGCTGACAAAATTCAACCTACATTTTTATGAAAAATAAACTATTAAACTAGCCTATTCAAAAATGCATTGGAATATTGACATTTTGATATAGCCTTTTGGAATGGCACATTAAAAAAAAGTCCCAGGCTAAATTATGATTTCGAGGTTTCCAGGCTAACCATACGGTAACACAATTATATTACTTAACGTTATATTAGTAGGCCTTTTAGAGTCTAGGCTAATACAAACCTGTGGTGACTTTCCGTCAGAGTTCTTACCTGGACTGATGATAGAGAGCAGCTCCGCTCCAACAGGTGACTCAGGTAGATTTACTCCAGTAAAAACCTTGTCCGAAATGTTCGCTTTTTTTCCTCGGGTATTATCAAGCTCTTGACGGATGTTTCGACCAATTTCTGAGCGTTCAAATGTCCACTTAATGGATCCACGGCGTTTTTCCCCCCCGGGCGAAATCATGGACAGTCCTCCATCTGTCCACACCTTCTCAGTTGTTAATGAACCATGTTATAATGAACTCACCGGCAGTCCCATCGAAGTAGTTGTCCTGTAAACTTATTATTTATGTAATATTTAATTTTATTATTAGCCTATGTGAATGTAATACTGTGGCCATCCACTTAGCTCAAACCACTCTGTGTCTTCATCCAGCCTCTCTGGTGATGGCAGCTTTGCATATTCTATGAGATTAGCCGCTGCGTTATTCAGGCAGCTTACATCCAAACAAAGGGACCACTCACCTCTCAAGTGAGACAGTTCCACTCATATAGTATACAGGCTGTGCAACATGTTCTGAGCTGATTTGACATTTTTATTTCATAATAAGTGAGGAGTAATGGTTTTTACTGGTTTAGTGATTAGATAATGGAAAGATCAGCTGCTGCACTGACAGCAATTTGAGTTTTTTAGACAGAAAGGGCTCATTCAGTTTTTCAATTTAATAATTCAACTCTAATTTATGCCATTCAATGCAAGTTCAAGAATTAAATTAATACTTTATATACAACATGCATCTTGAGAAATCTAATCAGTCTACTTTCTCTTTTTAAGGATAATAAGTAGAGCAGTCATCATCAGAGTGGAGACTGTGCCTCCAGTTCGCAGAGCCACCTGGTGGAAAATATTGTTACAGTATACCGACTCCTTACATAATCAAATCAGATTACACAACAAAACAGATTTTGTTGATCTGTTGTAGGTCATGCCAATTAGCAGCCATTTAATGAATGGGAACATTAACTGATGCCATTGATTTAAAGCTTTTTTACTTAGTAAAACTAAGAAATATTCAGACATTTGCTGAAATATTGGGATAAATATGAATCTATGACAATCCCTCAAAACCTATATTTTTTAATGTGCCTAAAAAGATGGATTAACTGTCATGGGTTGCTCTTGGTATGGTTGTAAGTCATACTTTAGTCTTCTAAAACACACCAGATTATTTTTATTTTATTTATTTACACTTCTTTATTTGATCTGTATATTTCGGTTTGCTTGTTTGCCTTGGCTTTGTTTGAAGTCACAAAACTTCTCTCATCATCTCTCTTCCTCATTAAGTTGTGAAACCTGCAGTTAGGAAAAACAGTGACAGTGTCACAAAGAAATAGGCCTAATAATAAATGCAATTGCAAAATTGAATTTCCCATTGACATGCTTGGAAATATATGTGTGAGACCTTTTTTTTGTATGTTTTTATTTATTGGACACTTTGGTGGATCCATGTAAAATGTGTTCATATCAGAAGCCATTTGTGTCATGTTTAGGATACCTGGTTATCTAGTGCATCCCCTCTGGGTTCAGCACATAAGGTCATTTGGGACACTTTGCTTAAGCTCACTCTGGCATACAGCCTGTACTAAATGTACTGTTTATACTGCGTGATGGAGCCCCCTGTGGTGAATCGATCCCTCAATGGATCCCGTCCCGAGTGGTGCTCTTACAAACCCAGCAGCTCGTCAATCCATCCCTTTGCATTGTGGTCCAGATTCTTAATCAGAATCAGTTTTATTGGCCAAGTATACTTACATACACAAGGAATTTGACTTTGGTAGGTGTTAACTCTCTATACATTCAACAAATAGACATGTAGCAGTAAACATTCATTAGACAAATAGTAGTATAGACATATACTGTACAATAGAGACACCAATATACATATAGGCACATATCAACATAATATACAAAATACAAATATACAAATAAGACATAATATCAAGACAAGTACACATGGAGTGGGATGTAAAGTGCAAAAAGTAATAGTGCAAAGTAGTGTGCAAGATGCATATTAGAATGATAAGTATGTAATATGTAGGGAAGTGGGTGAGTGGCCAAAGTGTGGGGGCGGGGGGGGAGGATGACCCCACTTATCCGCAGTTCAGTAGAGTGATGGCAGTGGGAAAGAAGCTGATCTAAAAGGAGAAAGCAATGTGACCAAGAGCAATGCTTTGGGTTTATTCTGTTTTCATATGTAGCTCAACAGCAGTTGCCTGAATTGCATTTTAGTATACAGCTATACCCAATATATAATACCAGGTAGACCAATATGTTAACACAGGTCATCCAAAGAGATTCATAGCATTCATATAAAGCTCATTAATTTTATTTGTGTGCATCTGTATCCACCTCCAGAAAGTAAAACCAATAGAAGATGCCACCAAATACAGGATGATCCAGTGCCTTGTCTGTGTTGTCTAGTCTACTTTGTTGCAGCAGGCTTCATTAGGGCACCTCAGCAGCACCGCTCTCCTCCGAGAATCTGTCAGGTTATTCATAGCAGTGGCTCAGGTTGGGGTCTCATAGGACATCTCTTCTCCTGCATTTTTACTGCAGCCTGGCAGGCCTCGGGGCATCACCACAACCCAGTTCACTTGAAATCATGTGTCTTCTTGTCTGTCTCTATGTAGTGGCCATGGATTTGGAGCTATTTTAAACACATTTGACACATTGCAGCATGTTAGTATAAATACTGTCATTGGACAAATGACCTTGTCAGATGCAGCGATTAAAAAAAAAAAAATCTAAGCCATACTGAGCTTATTTTTTTCAGAAGATTTTAACTGGGATCTCAGTATTGATGTATTGATATATATATATATATGCTGTATATGTTAACTAGGATGCTCGTGTCTCTCATGTCATGTGGCTCACTTTGAGTAGCATTACGTATTGATTATCATAGGTTGGATGTTCCATGTAAGCGGCAGACCATTAACTCCTTACCCAGCTGGAATTTGTATGACACACATTCATTGAACCCTCTGCCCTCTGTGAGGTTTGTGATGCAACATCTGCACCTGAAAAATGTATGAGATTAGTAATGTGACTATACAAAGTCCTGATTGGCAGTTGAATTTGATATACAGAGCTTGCCTTACACTGATGAGCAGACCCAGCATCAATGCAGTCATCCTTCCATTAGTGAGATTAACATGCCATCAGAGGAATAATTGCTCTCAGCTGAAAAAAATTGCCTTAAAAAATGGATTATGAAATTTGACGGACTGCAATTTGTCACACATATTAGAACCTCAATTTCTTTTGGCAGATAGTCTCAGTGGCAAACTACTGTAATTAATTGACTTATTAAATGGCGCTGATTTCTACTTAACTTAGATATCACAAACAACATTTTGCAGTCCAGAGATTTGCTGCATTCTGAGTGCCATTAAAACATAAAAACATCAATATTGATTGGTAATAGTGCCTAACCTCCCTGACTTTTAACAGCCACCCCCCAAAAAAATAAAAACATTAAGCTGAGTCCTTGACTGGCCCGGTGCCACTGATCCATGCCATGTAACATCCAAAAGGGAGAAATTCAAAATTAAAGCTGTCGCTATAGCAACGCCCCTGGCAGATTCCACCAATCAATGGATTCCGTGGGGTTGCGAGATGCGCCAGGGAAAGGCCGGCGTCCTACATAAAGAGTGCGGGACAGGGAGCCGGGCGGCACACACAGGGCAACACACCTTTCTGCACACACACGACAAAGGCACAGCAGCAAGAAGAGTCAGGAGAAGAGTGGCATAGAGTAAGGAAGAGAGGGGGTAAGGACAAAGGAACAGAGGCAGGGAATAACTAAGAAGATATGGTACGCTCATGTGAACAAGGGATCCCTGCCTGGGTCTATGTGGGCACCCTGCTCCTCTTAATCCACTCTGTCACAGTTAGAGGAGGTAAGATAACAAATGGCATCAGTAGTTTCAGTTGTTTGCTTTCAAAGAATCATATCACCTTTGCATTATTATTTTTATTTTTTTTATCCTACGTTGTAAGAAAAACTGTATTGTTCTATTTCAGTCCAGCTTCCCCCATACTGTCAGTGGGTAGTAGGGCACGGCATGAATGTGTGGCTCATGCTTAGCCTCAGGGCAGGGGATGGGATTTGTCTATTCTACTCATCCTGTCCTCATCTATCTGTCTGCTGGGTGCAGGGAAAGACAGGCAAGTCCATTTGCTGCCTGGCTTTGTGCTGGCTCAGTAATACAGTACAGTACAAGCGCTGAGGGAAAGCTTTTCTTGCTTCTTAAAGATCTTCCTTTGACTGATTTTGACCAAAGCTATTGAAGGCCACATTCCTGTGCTGTCGGATTAGATCTCATTTGAAATTCCTCGTGAGCACAGACTCATCTAATCATGTATTTAGGAACTGTGTATAAAGTGTTTTTATTTAATGTTTTCAGCTCATCTCAGCTTGAGTGGAAAAGACACTGAAACTATCTTTATTCATAGCATGTTTTTGTCTACTTTGAATTGAATCAGAAAAAAGTATCAGATAGTGTATACCGTTTACCCACTTAGGATGAATTTGGTGAGTTTTTTTTCAATTGGCTTTAATTGGATTGTACCAGAATCATTTGTCAAAACACACCCCCACACCATGCTCAGCTGGCTTAGGGTGCTGGTTGGCAAATGGGAAAAGGGTTACTTTGATGTACGGGTGCTTGATTATGGTAGAGATTTGAAGACTGTGAGACATTCCAGGGAGCCAATGTGCTCCCCCTGTGCCTCATTAAACCCCCAGTAATAGGCCAACAAGGCTGCTGATGGCTGTGGCAGAATGGAAACAGCAGCTTGTCATGCTGAGTCTTTCATGTGTTATTCTCCAGTATCTGCCACTTGTACTTCCGCACAAGAGGACCCATAGAAGCAGCCATCTGCAATGGCACTGCAAACTCAGGATTCTTTTCTGAGCACCTGGTGTCTGAGGTTTTCTGAGTCAGCCACCTGGCTTGTCCTCTATTATTGAAACCAGAGGAATAGAAGGATGTGCAAGTGTGCTTTTTCCTCTGACAAGTGTTGTCAGTTGTGGTTTAGTCGTAAAGTTAGGGAGTGCTTTTCCAGTTCTTGCTGTGTCAAATCTGATTTAAGTTGTAGAACAAACGCACCGGAATTCTGCTGTGAAATCTTTGAAAGCAGAGTCAGGCTGATGCTAAATGAATGGAAAACAATCTGAAAAAAACTGATACTGTAGTTAATTGCAATTCTAAGGCAAATTTTCTCTGCATTTAAATATTGATGGTTGTTTTTCTGTTAAGTGCTGCCAGTACATCATCTTGCACTTTATTTTCCACAGCTGCCCTGAAACAGGAGGTAGTGTTGGACAATTGGGCCACGGTGCTGAATCACTCCATGAATTTGGTGCAGCGTATGGAGACCCTGCTGGCCCTGGGGAACGGCAGTGATGTCACTCTCCGGGTGCAGACCATCAACACGGACGAGGTGAAGGTGATCCAGGCCCACAGTCTGGTTCTGGCGCTGCAGAGTGACGTGTTTGAGGAACTACTGCTCACTCGCAACAACAGTGCTGTGGTTTTGAGGGAGACGCCCGACTGTGCAGCTGTCTTTGACAAGTTTGTCAGGTGAGGGTGACTCCGGTTGTAATCATTTGTTCAGAGTTAATCTGGTTCATTCAAACCATTCAAGGAACTGTGGAGCTACTTGTAGTTGCTTTTGTATTTTCCACAAGTATAAAGTTATAAATATTTGCTCACCATTGTGCCTCTCTCTTTTGGAGAAGTGAGATTCTCCATCTTGTGAAATATTCTAAAATTACACCTGCTATTTGAGGCTCACGGTCGAAAATCGGACAGTGTGGGTTTATTCAGTGACTCAGATGTGAGAGAAAACAAGTAGTATGCCTTACTGAAAGATATATATATTTTTTAAATGTCTTTAGATGACAATTCCAGCGTTGTTTTCCTTTTTCAGGTATCTGTACTGCGGTGACATCTCAGTGCGGCTAGATCAGGCCATTTCTCTGCATAAACTGGCCAGCAAGTATCATGTGTGGGCCTTGCAACAGGGTCTGACCCAGTATATGACCCAACATCTGTCTAGTGATTCACCCACAGGCCATGTCATTGGCTGGTACAACTATGCATTACAAATTGGGGACATGGTCCTGCGGGACAGCTGCCTGCAGTACCTGTCCTGGAACCTGTCATCTGTGCTGCAGAGCGGAGAATGGGGCTCCATCAGTGAAGACCTACTCCTCTCCTTGCTCCAGCGCTCTGACCTCATTCTTCAGAGTGAGCTGGAGCTCTACGAGGCCCTTGAGGCCTGGATTAGCCAGAACCAGCCAGTCAGTTCGACAGTGGAAAGTGCCCTAAGGGCTGTCCGATACGGCATGATTCCCCCTCAGCATCTCTTTCGTCTTCAGAAGCAATCCCCCCTCATGCAGAAGAATTACGAGTCTATCCGTGATCTACTCTACCTAGCGTTCCAATTTCACTCCGCCTCACCTATCCAACTGGCCAAGTACTTTGATGTCAACTGCAGTATTTTCACTCCCCGTAACTACCTGTCCACCTCCTGGGGTTCCCCTTGGGTCATCAATAACCCCACCCGTGATGACCGCAGTTTTAGCTTCCAGACCCAGCTCGGGCCCAGCGGCCATGACTCCAGTAAGAGAGTGACCTGGAATGCCCTATTCTCCCCTCGTTGGTTCCCACTCAGTGCCAGGTCAACCTATACTGAGCTGGGTGCCATGCAGCCTACACGCACAGATGGAGGTCGACCTCGCATCATTGTAACACCAGCCACTTCTAGTCCAGACTTTGCTGGTGTGAGTTTCCAGAAGACGGTGATCGTGATGGCAAGACAGCAAGGAAAAGTGGTGGTTCGTCACGTCTACAACTTCCACCAAAGCACAGAGGAGGCCGGGGATTTCCTGGTGGATGCTGACCTGCAGCGCCGTGCATCAGAGTACCTGATTGACAGCTCCCTCTATCTGCACATTGTAATAAAACCACTCTACCATACCCTCATTGTTGCCAGGAAGTAAATGCAGTAACCATTAGTTATCCACCCACACAATCACATGCACAAATTCCAAAGTAAACTCATACCAGCACGTGTTAATGCGTCATGTCTGTGACATCTCCATTGTTGATTGGTTTCTGCATTTTGTTGTCTTCCAACTATTCAGCAAGGAGGTGTTTGTACAATAAAGGACTCACAATTAAAAAAACCAACAACAAACACTTCACTGTGCTGCATTTGTTCAGGTATTCTATATGCTAGGTATTATAGTCCAGCAGTTTGTTCCTTAAACGTATATTGAATCTATGTTATGGTTAATGTTGTTTGCATATATACTATAGAAGTTTTGCTTTAAAATAAAACTTTATTGTTATTCATTTTATTCATTTCACTATTCAGCAGTCAAATATAGATTTTTAGTTAATGGCACTTATATCCTGTGACATACACTTATATAGGCATACTTGTTTGTTGTTTACATACCAAAATGTGTAACTTAAAGTGCAATCCCATTACCAGTGTTCCTTTGTATACTGTAGTTGACTTGCAAGATTATTATTATTATTGTTACACATGAAATTTAACTTGCTTTTAAATAAACTACACCAGTATGTGATTTTCATCCTGAAACAGAAAAATATTAATAAAAGACAGTAACATAAAACATGTTGGCCCGTATTGGATTTTTCAAAAATATTTTTTTTTGAAGTAAAATGAATGAATGATCCTTCTGTAGTCAAATATGTTTTATTAGTTAAAAATAATCTCGCTTTATTTACAGAAAAGCCCTCACACAATTCAAACTACACATCCCATGATGCTTAGCACGAGGCAGGAAATACGCCATTACGTCGTTGGAACCTTCAGCTGTCAAGACTTTGGCCACCCTAAAAGTGCAGGTTTTGTTAGCAAACTAACTCGAACTGTACATCCCGAGCCGACGTTATTTAAAGTTGTGCATTCATCTGCTAATCGATCTTTGAACGCGCAAGCTGGTGATTGAAGCACTAAAATTGCACGAAGACGAACCGTTTAGTTTTAATCGCTGCTAGTTTTTGCACAAGCCAGCGATCCTGAGCGGGTGTAAGGCTAGATGCAGGGAGGGAGGGAGTAAAAAAAGGCAAAAGTCTTTGTGCTTCCCTTCCCCCTCATCAAAGCAAAGGGGAAATGTCTCTGTCTAAAGGAGGTAAGTGGATTTTTCCACTCTTTTTTTTTTTTTTTTTCTCTCAAAACAACCGTGCATATATTTTAAATATCAAGATGCAGTTTGCGTGGAAGAAATTAAGCTAGCTATGTTTGAGAAATGTAACCTTGCCAGGTGGAAAGCTGCATGTATGAGAGGAGGAAAGAGAAGCTAGCCAGCATGTCTTTCCAGCTTTCTATGATTATGCTAAGTCTCTAGACATAGTGGTGTGTCTGAAAGTATTCTTCATAGACTAACTGATGTTTGTGTGCTAAATTACATATGTATTGTATTTTAGTATTGATAATTTAGCTAAATGCTACACTCACGTCTTCCGTTTAAGTTTCCGTGTTGTGGTTTGTAAAAACACCATTTTCACGACAATAAAGGACTTTTGGCAAGCTGTTATCAACCAACTTTGCCCCTCAGCTGTAAATCACCGCGCTGGGATTAGTTTCTCTTTTTCGGTAAAGTGAAGCACATTGGGACCACAGGTGTTTGTATTTTTCGGCCTCCTGACTCACGACTGATCGATTGTGTTGAGTACTTTTGGTTTGACCAGTGTGTTAGCGCAAACATATTTTGGGCGCTGCGTCCATGTAAATGCAATTTATTTTATTTTATTTTTTCCGGTGGTGGAAATTCCTTTATTTTTAAAACAGGCGGCGATGCCAAGGAACCATGGCGCTATCACACACTTGGCTTCCGCCAGTCAGCGAGGCTGTGCTGTGTAATCATTGTGTACTGTTGAATAAAATACACACCTTGGAAAAATCAAGGTCCTGACTTTGCGTCACACGTACACACACACACGCGCAGAGCATGATGATGATGATGTCAATTTACATTTCAAGTGCACCGCTTGTGCTGTTACACAATCATACTAGCGTTACCATGGTCGGGAGTACACACTGTTTTGAGAGGGCTGTGTAGATTGGCTGGGTCCTACTCAGGCAATCACAGCCTTTGGCCTACCATGGCATGTTTTGACTTGCAGCACCAATACCTAGTGCAGCCTCTCTTTGTTGACAGTTCACTGGCTGCAAGCAGATTCCCCATAGCTGCTACACAGGTTATTTGCTGTAATTATTGTCTGCACCAAAGCAGGCCTCTTTATCAGAGTCTTTTGTGAAAGTGTTTTTTTTTATTTTTTTTTTCTCCTTTTTTTTTCTGGCTACTACAAGGAGTTGTGCCTTCCGTGGTCAAGGAAGGAGTGGGTCTAAGTGCATTGCAGGGCTGTTCATGGTATTGCTGAGGCATATTTGGAGATTGGGTTCTCCATAAAAGCACTGATAGGATGGTGTGGAAGATTATGTGCTTGAGTCATCCTTTTCTGTATATGGACCCACTCTGAGGCTGAAGCTTCATGATGGTGACTCGCCACACGGCTATTGACACTTTGATCCAATGCACAATCCAGAAATTCTTGTTAACATTACGTATGTGTTACTGCACTCATGATAGTTTCCACTGAACACCCTTTGGTTTTCGAAGAATTACTGCATTTCCTGTAAAAGGGCACCAGTTCACTGCTACTGTCTGTAGTTGCTGATACTGTTAACTCCAACACAGCACATATATTGATTTGATTAAGACACAATGATCAATAAAATGACAAATACTTAAGCTTAATATACCTCTTTCCCATGTGAGAAAAAGTGTGGGGATTTTTTATTTTTTTAAATAAAATGCAGAATGCAACTTGTGCTATATTTATAAAACAAGGTTTCAGTGCACAAAATGTTCATTTTCATGATATACCACTGACTATGACATGAATTACAAGCAAGCACTGGAAAATGGTATCTTTGTACATGTATTTTTCCTGTGCTGGCCCAATATACTTTGACTGCAGCTGAGGTTTTATCAGGCTCAGTTCCAGGACCAGGCAGGTCTTGCAGCAGAAAGCTGTTGTGAAGCTGGCCTCAGTTGGCCCTCACAGGGACATCAAGCAGGCCAAATGAAGTGACATCATATTTCCCAAAGGGTCCTGACAGTTGTTGTGTTTTAAGCGGATGTGTCCAGTCTGACTGGCTGTGAGTCATATCCCACCAAACACTCCCAGCTACAGGGTCACTGCACACACCACACACTGTGTTACCTGAGAGGAGCTAGTATTTCAAATCCATTTTCACAGTAAATATGTCAATTAAATCTGAGCAGTAACTCAGACTCAATTGAGAAAATAAAAAAATGCATGCGTGTTGTAGTACATTTCTGGTAGTTTCCTAGATATCTCGAACATCTTGGCATGTCAGATGTTTTTCTACTGTTTTTCTACTATCCTGTCTTATTTGTCAGGTCATCGGAAGGTTTTGAGTGCTCGTACTTTATCCCACACAGAGGAAACGCAAAATCTATTTTTGACTGAGCATGTGTGAGTAAATCACACTTCAATCTCTCCCTACCACATGAGACTACCATAGTCTGTCCAGACACTGTAGGACTATTTTAGGGCTGTAGCACAAAATGGACCTGTCTGACGTTTCAGTGGTAGGCCTTAGCATCTAAAATCTTTGCAAAACTTCACTTCCCTTCCAGCTTAATCTAGCAAGGAGGGGTTTACCCAATCATACTTCCTCCCCTCTGGAGTATTGTGACTCATTCAATGGCAAACACAACCCTACAGTAATAATGAGAGCTGTTGAATGTGTTCCAAAGTGAAGGTGCTATTGCATTAAACCAGTTTCTCTGAACTGGGGTAGAATAATTGCACAGCCCAGCCCGATCCTGCCAGCAGCAGGACAAGAACAGGAAATAACCAGCCAGGTCTGAACTGTTTCTCATCATATCCCAGTGGGTTAAATTGTGGCCAAGTCCTCCAAGCACACACAGATAAAGGTCAAGAAAAGTGTTCTGTTTTTCCTGTCGACCTTGCAACAAGAGCGAACATGCTGAATACGAGTGTCCGTGTCAAGAAAAGTTGAGGTTGTTTTTCCTGTTTTGCTGCTAGTAGGCCCAGTAGCTGTGTCATTCTGGCAGGGACTCGCAGCCCCTTGTGGGAAGTCCCAGAGGCTGCTGGTAAACTGTGTTTATGAATGGACTGCTGTCACTGGTTTAACACAGAAAGGTCCAAGAGCTGCACTGTTTACAGCGCCATACTCCAGACATAAAAAGAGTAAACTAAAGATTTAACTGAGATTAAAAATGAGACTGAACGGAAACCCACTGATAGTTGATTTGGTAGCAGGGGAAAAAAAAAAGAGAGAAAATATTCCCCTGCACCCCCTCCCTTCTATTTGAGTCATCATACCAATGTCGATTAGTCATTCAGTCCACCTTCTCCCTATTGCAGGGCCTCAGCTTTGAGTACACCTAATCTCCAGATAGATAACTGATCATTTGCTGCAGTTTGTGTCAGACAACTGCAAATTGATGGTAACCATGAAAAAAACTCCTTCCTACCAGAATAGAATAAAATCCCCTATCAATAGACTGTGTGTGTGTGTGTGTGTGTGTGTGTGTGTGTGTGTGTGTGTGTGTGTGTGTGTATATATTTAGTTATATTTATATATATATATATATATATATATATATATATATATATATATATATATATATATATATATATATATATATATATATATATATATATATATATATATATATTTATTTATTTATTTATTTATTTATTTATTTATTTATTTTGCACCTAATGGCCTGAATTAGATCTCTGTTGTGGCAAGCCTCATCTCTAATGGGCTCATAAGAGCCTGTAGATGTGAAATCCATTTCCCTTAGTTCTTCTACAAAACACTGTGGTAATGGTTTTCTAATTTCTTGTCTCTAAGGGAAGAAGAAGAACCCTGGGCTGAAGCTGGCCAAAGAAGTGTTTGCACAGCCCACACCAGCAGCAGCAGCGTAAGGCTCCTTTTTACAATTGGGTAGTGACAGCAGCCATACCATCGTAAGAAGGTCTCAAAATTGGAGCTAGAATGCTAAAATGGCTTGGACAATATATCCGACCGGTATTATCTTATTGCAGCTACAGTATATCTGTATCAGCGTATAGGTTAGCCAATAAGAGAAATGCAGTACAGAAATGCCAAAGATGTGTTTGTGGCATTTCAGAATTTTATTTAATTGGTTTTAGCATGGACTGCAGTCAATGTTTGCTTCAAAGGAATCTAATAAATTGCTCTTATAGACATGCACAATTTCTCTTAGAGTGTGCATTTTCCATTATTGAGCGTTCTGGCATTAAAACTGACTGATCACACACTGTTGCTCTCCCTGCAGGCCTCCTCGAGATCTTGACTCGAAAGCTTACGTCACAATTGGAGATCAGGTAAAGTTGGCTCTGTATCCCTCTGAAAACATGCTGTTATGTTTGCTTTTCTGAACACGTACATTAATGTAACTTCTGCCTCCTCTGTCCAGAACTTTGTGGTGAAGGCCGATGACTTGGAGCAGATTGAAGAGCTGGGCAGGGGAGCGTACGGGGTGGTGGACAAGATGAAACATGTGCCCAGTGGTGTAATCATGGCTGTCAAGGTGGGCTGCGAAGCTGCTACTCAGGTTACCTGATCTGTAAATGCACCATGCTTTTTTTAAATAGTACCATGACTCAGAGATGTATTCAACGTATGAGCTCAACTTGTAAACATTTGAATGAGATGTATTGGATCTATGACATGTTATATTGAGGTGGGTTTAGGACACAGGACACCATTTGATTTAAGCTGTATATCTGCCCGCTGATGACACTGGCAGCCCAATCTGTGATGTCTGTCTTCCCAGAGGATTCGTGCCACTGTCAACACTCTGGAGCAGAAGAGGCTTCTGATGGACTTGGACATTTCCATGAGGACAGTGGACTGCTTCTTCACTGTCACCTTCTATGGCGCCCTCTTCAGAGAGGTAAATTAACTATGACATGTATGAACTCCTACATGTGGTATGTTGAGTGTGTGATCTCATCTTGTGTCTTATTTTTGGGTGGCATCTTTTTTCTTTTCTTTTTTCCCCAGGGTGACGTTTGGATCTGTATGGAGCTGATGGACACATCTCTGGATAAGTTCTACAAGAAGGTCATTGAGAAAGGCAAAAACATCCCTGAGGACATCTTGGGCAAGATCACTGTAGCAGTAAGTCCTGTCCCATATTTTACACTAGAAGTGTCACTAAGATCGATTGTGTTTTTATATGTAGCCTACCTTAAAGGAATAGTCCAGCATTTTGGAAAAGTTTACTTTGTGTCTTATAGCAAAACAATTATTTGTGGTTTTACGGGGAGTTAATGTGCCTGCAGTTGTTTCTTGGTGAACAGGCAGGCGCAGTTGCTTTCTGGAGTCTCGTCATCCCTGTGAGGTTGCCAGGCAACCAGCAGAGATGTTCAGAGAAGTCATTTTTTGGAAGTCCAAGTCAAGTCTCAAGTCTTTTGCCACAAGGTCAAGTCTCAAGTCTCTGGCCATCTGATCTGTCCCTTACACTGTATTGTTAAATCTTATGAATTCATAGCATGTCCTGTAGCTACCATCCATACAGTACAGTATCAAAATCAGTTGTAGGTTAACTTTATGGCATCTACTGCAATGCAATCTGAAGAAACACAAATTAAGAACTCTGTTTCAGTTTCATAACTGTATTTTTCAACATTTTGGTATGGAAAATGATTTTGCTTGCCACTAATAAAATCTGCATAAAACTACCATATGTGTAGTGTTCTGTGGGGGAAATAGCTAAAGTAATAATGAACATTTCTATCATGTTTATTTTTTTCTTTCTGAAATAAAATGTGGGCACTGCAGCCAAGAGTGGATGTGAACTTGTGACGGGCAAAATATCACTTATGCTTTAATGGAGCTAGCTTAATTTTGTTATATCCAGAACTTACATTGGGTCTCCAACTTAGGACATCGTATAGTCTAATCTTCTCCTACTTAACACATCCCTATAGCCCTCGGACCTGGTGAAATATTAATCTAAGTCTGTCACATTATATGGATTTTACTAAAAAGATACAATTTCAGGGCTCCAGACTGCGACCAAATGGTCGCATTTTGCAACCAAAATTTGAGAGTGTGCGACTGAATTTTACATCCAGTCGCACATATGCGACCAGTAAATTTGCCCCCTTTTTTTACACGTTAAACGTTGAAATTTCGGTACCTGAGAGCGCGTAAGCGCAAGCTTATCTGTCGTCTCTGAAAAATGACAGAGAGCGGTGCTCCGACACAAACAGACATACTCGCACACACGCAGAGCTGCAGACGATGCAAACTACGTCGGCTCTGCAGTTTTGTTGAAGTCACAGTGAGTCACGGAAATGCCGATTAAAGTGGTTTCAAGTGTGTTTACAGTTTTTCATAACTTCACGAAGACAGCGTTTGCTGCGATATGATATATGTATGGCGAGCCGAAAGCGGTCGCGGTGCTGTTGAAGTTACACTACCTCGGAGACGAGCAGCCAGGCACAACAGTGGTTTCTGTGCCCTGGTGACTGACTGACAGGCTGAGGTTGTAAGGCAAGGCAACTTTATTTCTACAGCAACAAGGCAATTCAAAGTACTTTACATGAAACATTAAAGAGCAATTAAAATCGCTCATGATGAAAATAACTTCAGCAATAACGTCATGACAGCGATGGGGCTGTCAGTTTATCTTATATGTTGTATCTTCAAAAGTGACACTGAATTGGAAACAGCACATTGTAATTTCTGCATCTATTATCAAAGTATTTATTAGTAATACAGTGGAAATTAGTAGAAATGTGAATATTTGGTTAGCATGTTGATTTACAGTGTGTGCCCCTAAATTTTCTGGTAGTGCCCCTAACATTTTCAGTTGGGGGCCACTGTGCTCCTAGTGAAAAAGTTAGTCTGGAGCCCTGAATTTGCCTGTTCCCAGCATCGACGAGTCGCAAGTCAAGTCTGAAATAATTCGATTCCGAGTCTCGCAATCGAGTCCCCATCTCTGGCAACCAGCGATATAGCACATGTTGGACAGCGCAATAAACTATTGCTCCCCAGGAAATAGTCACATCGCGCGACGCCTCCTAAAACCACAAATTGTAATTTTTACATTTCTGTTGAACAAATCATTTGCCTTTTTTTTTTTTTTTTTTTTTTTTTTTTTTTTAAACTTCTTCTTGGAAATAGCTCTGTGGGCTGAGACTGCATCCCATAGTTATTTGGTTGTGTTGCTTCATAAAATAAATGACAGGGAAATGAAATCACCACACCCAACAATGAGTAGATAATAAAACAAATAATTAATCTTGGTGATATTTTCTAAATATTGTTTTAATAAGGTGCATGTAAAATACTCATTATAACTGAGATATCATCTACATCTAAAGTTCTTGAAAAGATTTCCTAAAGAATTCAACCTTTTTCCTTCATTTTCTCTGCTCACTCAACAGATTGTCAAGGCATTAGAGCATCTGCACAGTAACCTGTCAGTGATACACAGAGGTAATCAGATCATCAGTGTATAGTTTTTGGTTTACTGTTGGATGTTTCTCGTTGTTGGTTTGCTATGTTCTCTTTCATCATTTTTCACAACAATGTCCCTCTCCAGATGTGAAGCCCTCTAATGTTCTGATCAACACTGAGGGCCAAGTGAAAATGTGTGACTTTGGCATCAGTGGCCATCTGGTGGACTCTGTGGCTAAAACAATGGATGCAGGCTGCAAGCCCTACATGGCGGTAAGTGGGGACTGGGGAAGAGACTCCTGGTACCGGCTAGCTGAGATTTAAATAAGGATTCTCTAGAAATTGACTGATGTCGGTGTCTGTTGTCTTGGAGCTCCTCATTAGTTGAAGTTAAACCAGAAATTCAAATTCAAAGACCATAGACCATAGACTGATAGTATCCCTTCAGCTACAATCAAACATTTAACATCCTACATTTGCCTCAAATGTAGGCCCACAAAACCAGTGCGTTATTATAAAGTGCCCATATTATGAAAAATGTGGGGTTATTTTGTGTCTCTGGTGCTTCCACACGCATACAAACTTGGAACAAAAACCATCCATGCTGTTTTGAGTGAGATACGGGTTTCTGAATGTCTTCTGCCTTCAGTCTCCGGGGTGAGCTGTTCAAACTCTGCAGGGCTTTCTGCGTAGGTAGCCAAGACGAGGTGGCTAACCGTAGCATGCTAGCTCGTTCTCAATGGCAAAACATTGCTACAACACACACTAGTTCACCATAATCTACACAAGAGCTACTTACATGTCCAACGCAAAGTTGGAAGTGCGCTCTCGTTTAGAAGAAGTCTCCCGGCTAATCCTGCCTTGCACTAACTGAAGTTGTAGAAACAAACGGCTATCTGATGTGATCCTTACCTAGCTATTGCGCATGTGCGTCTCCCAACAAAGATGGAACAGAAGTGAGAGGTCTCACTCTGTAGCTAAAACAGAGACTTGAACACACAGGGTGAAAAGAGGATCTGCAGTAATGTGCAGTACAACAAAAATATGGTGTTTTTTATTTTATTTTATTTTTTTTAATTAAACCATGTAAACCTACTCTGGTACAACCTCAAAATACAATTATGGACCTGAAAATTTGCATAATATGGGCTCTTTAAACCCTCTCAAAAAACACCCAATTACACTTATTCTCATCTTTACATGCCTCTTTAATTATTTGATTGTTCTTTTTAATTCATGTCTGACATTGAGATAGCTTCCATTAGTTTGTATTTATTATTAGAATTCCTTTTTTTTTTGTCTATGTTTAGACAATACATTTTGAAGTAGTTTAGCAAACTTGTATCTAAAAAGTACAGTATAATTATTGTTCAAATGATTTTCAGATAGTGGTGGTACTTAATCTGTTGCTAATAATTTCCATTTCAGCCTGAGCGGATCAACCCCGACCTCAACCAGAAAGGCTACAGTGTCAAGTCAGACATCTGGAGTCTTGGTATCACAATGGTGAGTCGGCTTGACTATCAAAATGTGGCTCTTCATCTCATTTGTGATACGTTTTAGGGAAATTAATCCATGTTATTGCTGCCCTTCGCACGGCCGCTAGCTCTCGCTGGTCTTTTATTTAAAGTGTGGATAGAATCCTGGCTGAAGTGCACAATAAAAACAAATACAGAAGTATTTCCCAGCAGTAAGAAAGTTGAACTACTTTCCGTTCTGCCCACTCTCAGTTCAGGCTGTGATGAGCACCTTGTTTTTTTTTCCTTTACATTCATAATGCTCCAATAATATACAACTTCATGTTATTCTGCACTCCCAACAAACGTAACTTTGTCACCATGATTATTATAATGTGATAATTACCACATTTACTAAACCAATGTCAAAGGAGATCCCATTAGAGGTAACTCCTATTTCCAAACGGCACTAATGAGTGGCGAGTCATGGTGACCGTTGACTGTTTGGATACCTGTGCCATATGGAGGCCAGATCAGTAGTAGTCCATGTTGTCCTGAGTTATTATATAACATTGCTTACAGATTGAAATAATGTACATATAATAGTATATAATACAAAATAGGGCTGTGCAATTAATTGAAATTTAATCGTGATTATGATTTTGGCTCCCAATGAAAAAAGAATAATCAAGAAAAACAATTATTTAGATCATTAGGTTTTGCAAGTAAACTCTTATTTTCTCTTGTGTTCTGAATGAAAAAATAAAGTTGAAATAGGAAAAGTATTAAGGGAAATTTCATTTTATTTTTTTTACCGTTTATTTATTTAACTTTTTCCACTGTTTTTTAAGTTCAATAATTGCAACATCTTTCCAGAAGTCGAGTAGCCGTGTTAAATTATCACGATGTCAATATTGACCAAAATAATCGTGATTATATATTTTTTTTCCATAAACGAGCAGGCCTAGTACAAACATTCAAACATATTGTAGACCTTTTACAGAAGAGTAAAACATTTTGTAATGGAAAAAGTCAAAATAGTTTGAGTTGCAGTTGATCAGTATTACTCACCTAGCATTAGCAAGCATTGCACTGAGCTGTGACCACAATAACATGGCATCATGTAATTTAGCTCAAACATGTACAGTCCTTGTTAAATCAGCTTTTCTCTGTCCTAGATTGAGCTGGCCATTTTGAAATTCCCCTACGACTCATGGGGCACCCCGTTCCAGCAGCTCAAACAGGTGGTGGACGAGCCGTCTCCACAGTTGCCCGCCGACCGTTTCTCCCCAGAGTTTGTAGACTTCATCTCCCAGTGGTGAGTCTTGCACCCGATGACAAACATGTAGTATAATTTCCTCAATGTTGGGCTCCCCATTCACCATTCTGTAAAAACAAAAGTGGCACTGAGGCCCAGCAGGGGTCACTGTTTGCTTTGTGTTTACTAAAGGGGTGGCATCAGTACAGTAAATGTGGAGCTGATATTTTTGTGTGTGTTTTATGTAAAGTTATAACGCATTTGGTATTTGCTGTTTTTCTTACTTTTGCATTTATCTCTTTGTTTTTACAGCTTAAGAAAGAAGCCAAATGAGCGACCAGCTTATACAGAATTAATGGTTAGTAGTTTTAAGATTATTTTTCTCTATTTAGCCCAAAACAACAACAACAACCACACAAATAACAAAAGTTATTATGCTACTATGTCCATTGCCACTATCAACATCCCTGCTGTAATGATCAGTGTGCTCTGGTTCTTGCTTTTGTCCACAAGAGGCCAGACTTACCCAGTGAACCCACTTAGACAATGATGTGTGTATTTAAAAAATAAATAAACAACAACCTCATTAGATTATTTTTTGCCATTTAAGAATATATATATTCTCAATTGTTTGTTTTTTTTGCTTTTTTTGATGCAGCAACATCCGTTTTTCACCGTGCATGACTCCAAAGACACAGACGTGGCCAGTTTTGTCAAGGTCATCCTGGACGAGTGATGGGCTCCCTCCTGGCCCCGGCCCATCGGGGTAGGCGGGACCTCTCAGCAAACAAACCAATGGCCTACCTTTTTTTTTTTTTTTTAAACTCACTGGAATGACAGACTCTCATGCACCCACACACAACAGGGGGATGACCCAAAGAGCCCACCAGCACTGGAGTGGGACAGTGGTGGTAATATGAACTTGTACGGTCAAAAACCAACTGGAGAGGTTTATTTCGCTCCTCAAAGCTTCCTGTGTGTGCAATTATTCAACATGACAAATATGAACTGAACCAGATTTTTTTTTATTTTTTTTTTTTCTTGTTCTTTTTTGCCCCACTGCCCCTTTTCTATCTCTCTCCTCAGAATGGACAGAGCCAGCCATCATTTCTTTGTGACACATATTGTATGAATACTTTGAATTTCATCTGCAAAACCAACAGTTTATGTTATTGTGTATTGAAGGCTGTATTTGCATATGAGTTTGTATTTTTTTCTCATTATACAGAGTTTTGATACTTTATATCGTCAACAAGTGTGAATTTTACCGAACTAGGGCCTTATTTGTCAGTTGGCATCAGGTGAACACTTTGACCTGGTTCTGCCCTGAGGTGATTGGTCAGTGCAGGGGCTGCAGTTGCCATGGGCCGGGTCGCGGGAGGCTCCAGAGCTGAGACAAAACATGTAAGAAATGTCAAAGGTCACATTCTGGACCAGAGTTGCAAGTCATTTCTAGATCTCTTGGTGGCGTGACGCAGGAATGTAAAACGTCCCATATCATCTGATCCGATCGTGATCCGAGCTGACGACCTTCATGCAGTGACCCCTCTGTACTCGTCGTCTTCTTTCTTGGGTATTAATGAGTCGGCTTCAGCGCTGCCATTGTTACTTTCTGAAAGTATTCAGGGGTTGCCTTTTCTCTTTCTGTGTGCCATTTTTGCGAATCGTTCTCATGAATTACTGCATTAATTGTGTTTTTTCTTTTCTTTTTGGACGTGTTCTGGCCTGCATTTTGATTTTATTTCAGCAGCATTTAAACTCATACATTTGCCTACAGTTTCCAATTCTGGAGTCAGCATAGTCTTTTCATACGAGGCACTTATGTATGTTTGTTTTTTCCAGAGACCTTATTATGCATTACACAGGCAGTATGTTAGGGAAATAATTTATGTGTTGAAGATGTAAATACTCTCCTTTTTTAATGTAATATGGCACTGTCCTAACTTGGCAGTGCAGATGAGTGGTAGTTGTTGGTAGTAGTTAGTTTTAATGCAGTGTGACACGCATACACAAACACTTGTACTCACAGGGCCAGCTGACTATTGTACACCTATTTTGGACTGATGTGCTGTCAGGCTCCACCGCTCAGGTTTCTGCGCCCTCCTTCATGCGGAGACGGCCCCATTTATTATTCCCCAGGTTGTACTCTCCTTGAGTGCCGGACCGAGAGCCTGTTTTCAGTCTATGGTGGGCATCCATTATCTCTTCTGTCTGAACATACTATGCAGAGCCCCTTCACCTTGGATACTCAGCAAGAGGCCCTTGCCATGTGGCAGTTTCCCCACTCCCAAGTGTTCACAGACTGTGATTGTGATGATGGCGATGATGGTAATGACTGCAATGCCTCAGTTCATGGCTAACACTCATCGCATCTGGTTTACACTGTAGTGCAACCTTTATCAAAAGTCAGTGAGTTAGGAGTATTTATGATTGTGAAAAATAAGGGAAAGCTTGCAACATCACAAAGAAGCTGCTATTTTTTCCCCCCTTTTTTTGTTTTTAGTCAGCCTTCTTTGATGGCCATTCCCTTGGTGTGTGTATAAGTGAGTTTTACGCGGATCACAATGAGAATGGAACACTTGCTCTACCTCTTACTCCTTCACTCTATTTGCCACCTTTTCATTGGGTGGGACTGACAAACTTGAACTGTGGAAAGACAAAAAAATAAAGGCTTTATTGTTCAGTATGTCCGTTTTTATAGATTTCTTTTTGTGATTAATGCTGGTTTACCAATTTAAAAAAGTAGTTCCTGTTCGTGTGGGTAATGCAGAGATTACGCCATCTAAGTTTAAAGGATAAGGCTGGCTATATTCTATATTTTTCTTATTGCCATTAAAAGACCAAAACCAACAATGAAATGTATAAACAATTTATAATCTTTAACTCACAATCATTGTGATAAAATAATTAAATATTACCACAGTGATAATTTTCCAGAATTGTAATAACATGTCGGAGTCAAATAAATGCAGTGTTTTAACATCCGAAAAGCTTTCAAAGTCATGAAGCCACTTCTTGAACATCTTGGATTGTATTTCATCTCACTGGTACCTGAAGCAACATACCCCCACCAACACAAATGCAGGGCTGTTTTCATTCCAAATACACCATCCACTCCTGTTTGAGTTATGTATGCTATAAACTACAGCGCCCAGCTGTTTTAGGAAGTTAACTGATTCAAAACCTGGTTGGGCAAGGCTCTATACAGGTATAGCCTGTGTGAAGTTTTGTTATCTAGAAATAATACCACTATGTTAAATGTTTCATCCTGTAGCTCGACATCCTGACTTATTTGAAATCTTATCTAAGTGCAGCCATCAAGAAAGCCATATTTGATTGTTTGAAGCAAAATAAAGCTCATATCTAAAATATTTAAAATAGAATTTTAATTTTGAAGGGGCTTATTTTGAAATTGGTCTTTTTTTCTACATGCTTGTTGCTTGGTTGACCCACTTAATTCATACTTCCATGTCACTAACAGTTCCACTTTAAGACTCTCATTCCTGCAACCGCCACTTTAATCGAGACGAGAGATACTCAAGCTGACTGATCCAGCTGATAAAAGGAAGCCAAGTCTTTGGGTTTCTACTCGCCGCAGTCTCCAACTCTCACTTTTCTCCCGTCTTGTCAGCAAGACCATGTTTTTTATCCTCTCACATGTGATACTGTAAAGAAGCTATCGTATAATGAAAGTGTAATTGAAGCAATTGAGATGGAAATGGTACACCTGGCATCGGTACATGAGCATGGGAAGTTAAGCCCTCTTGTTGGGTGGATACATAACCTTTACCCTCTGCAGTTATATAGCCTGAACTAGGTTTTCAAATCCAATTATTACAATTAATTAGCTTTTTACATCACAGTATGCCTGTTGTCAGCACCCCTTATGTAAGTACACAGAAGTGAACACACACTTCTTGGCAAGTTGTGGTTCTTCAGGATATGTGATGAATAGAAAGAAGAATCTCATTTTGATGGCTCTTTCTGAGTGCTTTTTTGCTGTGAATGTTAACAACGGAGGTTAACAAAAGCTCACATTGAGCAGACTACTCTGCTATGAGTGTCTGTCAAAGACCCATGACTTCATGCCAGGATGAGAAAACTCAATGCCATAGACTGCAGGCAGTGGTCCAGTGTTGTGCAGATGAGTGGTTTGCCAGCCAAACTAAAGACACTCTTTTTAGGAAAAAAGGCCTTTGATGATGAGGGATTGCATAATGCTGCTCAAAAGATCGGCGTGTGAGGGGGAAAAATAGGCAACATCCAGTTGAATTACTGTCCCGGCTCATTTCAATGGGGACTGTGATGCAGAAGTGAATCACAACCTCTCTGTAATGCAAATGGGCATTTTAAGAACTCAGCAGGGTAGCAGTGAAAGTGAATGGTTGGGTAATTGTGGCTTGTTTTGTACATAATAACAAACGAATGTTCGAAATGCAAGACATTAGAAAAGTTGTGGAATGTAGCTATTTACTCAAGTACTATGCTTAAGTATGAATTAGAGGTACTTTAACTTAAGGTGCTTTTACTTTACTTAACTATTTCCATTTTATGCTACTATACGTTCCACGCCCCACAATTCAAAGGGAAATATTGTACTATATATTACAATTATCTGATGGCTTACTTTACTTTAAACTCTACTTACACATTAATGCATCAGTAATAATAATCCAGTGATATATAACATAATATTCACAGTAGCATTTTTTTTGCATTATGTTTACATTTACTTTTGATATTTTAATACTGCTTAAGGAAACGCATGTAGTTGCAGAACATATGCTACAGAACAATGAGAACTAGTTTTCTCAACACTAGTTTTCTCAATACCCTCTTCTTGAAAAATAGGCAAATCTTATGGAATATGTTAGACTAGTATTATGTATTCCATATTTTTAACAGCCAAAAAGTGAAATCCCAGTGGACAGTCATGTATCTCAAGAGTGTAGTGCAATACCAGAAGGACAGCTGTTTTTAGTCTGTTTCCAGACGTAAACAGGTGCATAAGAGACGGAGAGATGATACTGTGGCTAGTTATCACGCACTTTTGATGTCTAGTAGCTCCCACGATTTAGGTAGCTAGTGACGCAAGCCAGGGCTTTGCTTCTTCCTTTCTGCTCAGCCTTTACTGTGTTTTTTTTTCTTAAGCAGGTCTGATCTAACAAAGAAGTGCAAGTTATTAAATGTATGCCTATTTTTTGCTCAGTGAAGTTTGGGAACTCTGTTTGCTGTTGCCCCAAGGGACCTACAGATGGACAGATGAGTGCCAGACAAGACATGTTAAGTATGTGCACTCCATTTTGGAGTTATTTCGTTAATCTTCTGCCAGATCTCACGATCTCCTGACCTGCTTGGGTCCTGGAGATGAAAATACAGTGTGGCAGTGTTTGCACACCACCGAACATCTCATTAGAGTGCCACACAATGTTCCATACAATCATCCCAATGATGACTGTGATGTGCCAATTATAATAATCATGTATTGTGAGTTTTAAATGGACAAGTTGTGGGCGCACTTGGGACATCATCCCTCATTGATCCCCAATGAATCTTTATCCCCTGCCCCTCTGTCTCTCCATTCCTTGCCAAGTAAAACGTGGCCCTCACCGTGCACTTAGATGGTAGACCTACAAGCATTGTATAAGTTTCTCTTCTAGAGGCATTACAAGGTCTTTTTAGACCCTGTGCTTACACTGCACAACTTTATGCAACATGTGCTACTATAGATGGGCTCCTATTGCACCTTTAAGTCTGGGTCTGGGAGGGGTGGAGGGAGGGAGGGAGGGGGAGTGAGTGTTGACATGGACTCGGACAGACATGACAGGTTTAGTTATTAGCCTTGAGTAGCCTCTTTACAGTCAAAAGTGTGTCTGATCTCTACACATACATGCAAACATGCACATATTGTATAACCTACACTAGATCAAATGTTATGTCAGAACTCTTTTCCGAGCATTCGTCCTTAAGCAGCCATCCTGTCGTTTTTGCAAATGGGGTTAGGATAAAATATGTGTTAATAAAATCAGGCCTACTTTGTTTAAATATATACTGCACCTCAAAATGAGTATGCCTAACTTGGCTCGACAATGATCACCAAAAATGTTTAATTATATTTTTGTCATTGGAGAGAGCATCATGAACATTTGTATTTGAAATTGGATTCAGGGAGCCAGCCTTTATATAACCATGCAATTGGCAACATTTTCGTTAGGGAATGTAGAGAAAGGTGTGTTTTGTTTCCAGTGTTGGAAAGTATTTACTCAAGTGCTGGACTGAAGTACAATTTTGAGGGACTGTGCTTTACTTGAGTATTTCCAATAAATGCTGCTTTTACATCTACTCCACTACATTTTGGAAGCCAATATTGTATTACATTTATTTCTTCATTAGTTACTTTGCAGATTCTGATTATTAATACACAGTATTCATCAACTAATACATTATGACATCTTATTATGGATTAAACTAACTCACAGTATATAACAAAATTTTTTACCAGTTTTACCACCTTTACCAGTTGCAACATTAGTGATGCATACACATTGATGCATCACCCATTGTAATCCATTGATATTATCTATATTTTTCTGAAATGGGCCAATATGCATAATGAGTACTTTTACTTTTGGTACTTTAAGTATATTTTGATGATAGTACTTTTACTTAAGTAAGACTATGAATGCAGGACCTTTGCTTGTAACAGAGTAAATTTACACTGTGGTATTGCAACTTTTACTTAAGTAAAATATCTGAGTACTTCTTCCACCTGGTTTGTTTCTACAGCAAGACATCTTGATAACACCAGCATCTCGCTATTTGGTAACATTTTTATTACTGCAATAGATTCTCCAGATTTTAAATGGAAAATTTGGCTGAAATTGATAGAAATTGGAATAAAATGAAATGAATGAGATAAAAGAGGACATGGATGTTCAGTCCCCTCAGTAATTTAGGTGATTGTCTGAAGGGTAAGTGCTGCAACCAGTTAACATAATGCACAGGTTTAAATATAAGTATGTTTTAATACAATGCTGTAATGCTGATGCTAGTGTAACTTAAAGTGTACTTCTGCAATGTTGGACGTAAACTTCCTTCCTTCAATCAAAAACCTTCAGGGCAGTGCTGTACTCTCTGGATTCAAAGGATTCAGTGATCTAGTCCATTAATAAAACTCTGTTGCAGAAAAGAAAATGTCTCAGAGGGACTTGTTCAGGATGAGGCAATTACATAATTACAATTTGGTGACATCTTTGGGACTAAAAACCGGCTCGGGAATGGCTCTGAGACTTCTTAGTTGGCAACGAGGATTACAGTTATGATACAGCTCATACATTGCATCAGATATGACGTCACGGAGCTGCGTATCAAATATGAGGCCAAAGCTGGATTAAGCATTAGATGGAAGCAATAAAGGGCATCTTGGATAATGAGTAGCACCTGCTTGAGAGAGATTCCTTAACCTTGGTAGCTTGAGAGGATTGCGTGCTTCAAGTTGATATCCCCAAACTCCAACTGCCTTCTCAAAGTAGTCTAAACTCACTGGAAATACAGCACTCTAGTATTACACCCTTACAATCCAATACAGCAGTTTCACTTTACTGGTGTGTGCTGAAACAATCCCTCTGTAGACGATAGTTCTTCCCTCTTGTGCTGAAGGTGATACCTGAACAGATTTGATTGTTGAGCCTGGATTAAAATCATGTCCTAACTTTAACCCCCGAAGCACCGGTGGCAAAGTATCCATCACAAATCCCAATGCCGAAGCAAAGCCTGAGAGGAAATCTATCTGCCTTTTGTGTGTTTCATATGTGCAGACTGATGAAGCGTGTGTGTGTGCGTGTGTGTGTGTGTGTGTGTGTGTGTGAATAAGCAAATGTTGCGATATTAAAGCATATATTTGCTTCTCATAAAAAGCAGATGATAACATATTTAACCAAACTGGCAAATGTGAGAGATGTTCTGTGTACTCTTTCCTGACACAGATGCAACTCTGTTGAATGGGCACACTTTCTAAAATCATTTTTCAGCTCTACTTATTGTGCCAGTTTATGGCTTCAGTAAATTAACTGACTACCAAGATGCAAAACAGGTGTGCATCTGGCAGCGCCTGCACTGCTTAGCATTTAAGAAACCCTCCTGACTTTAATTATGTTTAGTCAAGTGATCAAGTGATGACTCCTCATGGGAAATAAACACACTTAAGCCACAGTATGAAACATTTATAGAGACCATAAATATATATCAGCAATAGCCGGTAAGATTGCTGCTATGAAGGATTACATTACTGCAGGCTGGACAAGGAGGATGTGTGTTGTTTACTGCATGATTTGGAAAAGTTGGACTATTTTAAAACCCGCGAAAACCAAAGAAGGTGAAATGTAATATCACTGCCAGAGAAGAAGTGCAGTGGGCCGATGTCAACAAGTGGAACAGCTGCAGCGAGGCAGGGCACCCTCTCCTGTCAAACCACAGCTGAAGGCAGAGCCCTTACCATCCAAATCTGATCAAACTCAAATAACATTGATGAGTATTTACTCAGTTTTTTCTCACTGGAATTTGATACATACCTGTTTTGTGCCCCGTGGTTGTTTTCAGACAGATCTAAAGGAGATAAGGATTTCTTTCTTTTTTTGACCTCACATCTCCCATCTGCCTGATTACATAAATGTGCTTCTGTGTTTCGATTGATGACCTCCAGCATTACTGACAAGCATCTATTGATCTACCAGTTTTGTGGTGGTTGGCAGCCAGGCAAATGAGCAGAGAGACAGCTCACACCACTCAGACTACTACTCCAACTACGAAAATATTCTAAATGAAATGAACGAATGCGCAAGAGTTTTTGGAGCCTGCATCAAGACTGTGGCCTGCACATAGACAGCTTTTTTTAAACTTTTGAACCACACTAGCAATGTGGCTCTTGGGATGGGAATGTCAGTCTGTCAGTTCACTTTAGCTCAGACTGAAATACCTCAACAACTGTTAGATGGATTGCCATGAAATGTGGTAAAGACTTGTTTGCCTCATGATGAAATTCAATAACTAGGCCTATGTGATTCTCCAACTAGGTCTAGTGCCATCTCAGTCCAAATTTCAAGTCATATAGCTAGGCTACGAGAGTCTGACGCTCGTGACAGCGCAATATATAAACATTGGCGTCCTCGGCTGAGCTATAATGTTAGCTCTAGCTCAGGTGAGCTAGCAGTATGGGTTAGCTACAGTTACAGCTCGTCCATGAGTAGCCTACGCTTCCTTCTGCGCAGTGATACAGTTGGCGGGAGTAGTCAGGTTGAAAGAGAATAGTTCCTACACGAAACTGCTCACAATCAGGTCTGTGGGTTATCTTGAGTAACCGGTTATGATTTCTGAAAAGTGGCATTACTGTTGAGTTTTTGAATGCCATCTAACTATATATAATATATAATATAATATACATTATATTCGAGAGAAGGCAGACATTTCTACGGCCGATATCTCCAACACTGGGCAACCCACACCAAAACAATCTAGACTGATAAATAGCAATACAGGTAGGAGGAAAAATATGTTTTTTTTTGATTTTGGGATGAACTGTCCCTTTAAGCCAAAATAATTTGCACTGTAACAGACATGCTAAACTAAGATGATGACAATGGAAAACAATATGCTAAACATCAACATGCTAGCAACGTCAGCTGTCTAAACTATACTTTTAGGGCTAGCAAATGTTAGTATGCTAATATGCTGAAACTAAAATTATGACCATGGCAAACGTTATATCTTAAACTAAAGCATATTAGCATTGTCATCTTGAGTTGTTAGCATTTAGCTCAAAGCACTACTGTGCCTATAAGTAGCCTCACAGAGCTACTAGCATGTGTACTGTAGCTGTTTATCTAATTATCGTGTTATCACTTGCTATGAGTCACCTTTTGTAACAAGGAGATATGTGAGAATCTTTTTTAACATTCCAGTAAAAGAGACTCTTACAGACCTGTTCAGTATCCTATTTGCCTGTGTTCAGCAACTGTGATACTTTGAATTTCTACAACAAAACAAAAAACAATCAAGCAGATTCATGTAGGGATCTTAGGTCAAAACATACAGGTGCTCAGATTTCTGGAAATGTTTTTCAGCCAGATTATATTTTAATCGATCTGCTTTTATTGACGGCAGTTGTCATATTCAGTTGAAAGGATCTCTCTCCAGGACAGATTACTTTAAGTGTACAAATTATTCAGCCTCTGCACACCTGTTGCTGTTGACGCTGGAGTGAGGTCATCAAATAAGTGTTTTTCTTTGTTGCCATCACATTGCTTCTGGTTTCTCATGGTCAGGAGTGAAGCTGGTAGCAGAAGACAGGAGAAGCACAGAGCGGTGACCCCCTAACCTGACCAGCTCATGAGTTCAGAGCCCAGCTGGTCCAATGGAAACATGCTCGTCCCCAGTGAGAGTGAGTGTAGAGAGATGCTTCTCATCAAGGCTGCCTCGCTGCAAGTCTGTGCAAGTCAATGCAAAACAACCAGGACTTAAAAAGCTTCAGACCGCTGGGGCTTAATTATATACAGGCCTAAACCTCTTCTAGTCTTCTGAATGTGATGAAGCCTGATCTGATCATGAAACTATCACTTTATAGTTCCTCTGGGGATTGTGTCTTTTTATGCAGCCACCCTTACAATATGTTTGCATCATATTGTAGCAAGAGAAAGATGCAGTCATGTCAGATTGTCAACTATTTTGTATTCAACAAAATGGAACGGTTTAAAGCTTTTAAAGATGCCTAAGTGTGCCTAAGGTGGATATAGAGTATCACAGTGACGGAGGCAGGTGTGCAGTATGTTGAGGATTAAGTTCCACGTTGTAGTAGTGAAAGGTCTATTTTTCCAATCATATGATTCACTTGCAGGAACAATGCCAACCAGCCGGTCCTGCTCCAAGTCTTACAAGATCCACTGGGGAGTGATTAGTGCCCATATCCCACAACATGCCCCCATTCACCTTTTTCCGATTAGCGATGGAAAGTAATTGTCGCTCATGAATGGGATGATGTATTGTCCCTAAAATAGATTTGGCAAAGCATTTGACTTGTTTCCAGATTATTTCCAAGTCCGCCAATATCTAAATGACAAACAATCCTGGCTTCTGGGAAAGGGATGATGTCGTATGCTGTGTCTCCTTTTTAAAGTAATCTTTTAAGTTGGCAAAACAGTGCAGAGCATCACATGCACAACATGCTCACAAAGCCACAGCATGGCGAGAGCATGATTTAAACAAAAATTTTGGCCTGACACTTGTGTAATTCTTCCTGTCTTGATATCAGCAGCTTGACTTTTACTCGGCAGGTCCTCGTGCTGCTCGTCCGGTGTTGTAAGTGACGAGGAAATTCAAGAGATATACACAACATTCATTACCTGAGCCCACAGGTGTAACACTGAGCCCTCTTTCTGCCACAAGGACATCCTGAAGTGGCATGCCGCTCTTCTCCTGTTACCTGTTCCTCTCTGTGTACATGGAAAACGTTCACTGTTTTCAGTGCTCTACTAGAGTACAGATGGCTTCTATTACACTTGTGGTTCTTGTACGTTGCATTAATTAGACCACACTGGAGAACCGGTACTTTCTTTGGCATCACGCCAGGAGTATGTGTTTGCTGTTCCAGAAGTGCATGTGTCAGTGTTGTAAATTACACTTGTTTAAAAATAGTTGCTATATTAGGCTCTGATTTAGCTGTATATTGAAGAGCCATCGCATTGCATTTAAGATGACAAGATTGATAATAATAATAATGTGGAGTGACATAAAACCGTGTCTTTGATTTTGATCCTTGCCCTTGGAGGACAAATTACTCATCAGGTCAACCTTTGTCCATTTCTCTCTCTCTCTCTCTCTCTCTCTCTCTCTCTCTCTATCAGAGGTCATCTCCTGCGGAGCTTCTGCTGTATTGTTTTCCTTGTTGCAGACCTGCTTAAGCCAAGCATAAGCCGCCTCTGTAATCTCAGGACAGGAGAGAAAATTGTGTTGTGACGTAAGGAATAATCTTCTAGTTGGGAGAAATTGCATTCTGAGCAGACTGAAGAAATTGCTGGTTATTTTTAGAATGAAGTAGTTGCTTGCTTATTAACAGTTTAAAAATAAACTTTTTTTATAGAATAATGCAGTGTCCAACTTTTTATGTTTTCTCAACACGAGAAATTTAGAAAAATGGAAATTCCCTATCCTTGTCAGTGTCCTGTTCATGGGGTTTTGAAGGTCACAGATACAGCACAGGATGTGATGTTCACTGCACCACACTGGGAACATCATAGACCCCATCCCTGCCTGCGCAGTTTGGGTCTCAGGTAGCTCGACACCATGGAGAACTTAGCATCAGCATCCCGCAGACGGACGGCAGAAAGGCCACTGTCGCTGTAAACAACCACCCGTGAGGGCTGAAGCTGAGGAGATAATCTCACGTACACGTAGAAATGGGAAAAGATGATATCAACCATCTGCTTCATCTGGCGGGGATTTGATTGGCTTGCCGCAGCAGAGCAGAGCAGTAGGAATGATTAGTCCTCCCTGGTGTCCCATTCCTCTGCATGCCCGGCTCAATGTCACCACTGATTGGATCCTTTAATCTTGTTCTGTGTGAATTAAATCTAAATTGGGGAGGACGATGATCACATTCACTTTGCCCCGATTCTGTGTGCGTGTGTGTGTGTGTGTGTTTCTGTAATTCCTACTTCCTCTCCCATGATTAACAGTTACAGTATGAGACAGCTATCCTCGTTCATGACAGGGATCTGATCTGTATCTTTGACACCATTTCTACCTGACGTTAGCAGACGTCCAGGGTGATTTAAATGCAAAAGCAGCTACCAAGCTGCATCAAACACCCATGCACACAAACCAACATTTTCTCTGCAGTAAGAATGCACAGTATGTTTAACCCCCATGCACAAATTGACCCTAGAAACCTATATATGTTTAACAAGAAAGGACATACGTGTATATCGTTAACTAGGTGGCTACAATCAAATGCAAAATTACTATTAATGGTTATAAACCAAAGTGTTGGACAAAAAGAAGCACTCCGCCTGCCTGGTCAATCAAGTCAAGTCGATTGTATTTATATAGAGCCAAATCACAACAGCTGGTATCTCATGACACTTTTCATATAGAGCAAGTCTAGACCATACTCTTTAATCTACAGACATCATCAGGATTTTCAGAATTTGACTGTGACCTGCAGATGAAAATCTGCTGCCAGCTAACTCTGATACAATACATCAAATGACCACATTTAAATATTATATTGATTCATTACAAGTAAATTAAAGCAAATAAAAGCTGTAACAGTTACAGTTAAAGGGGGTAACATATATTAAAGAGCATGAAGGCTCTGCATTTCCCATTTGCTTGCCAATATGAACCCTAAAAATAAACATCTCATACTATGATAATCCTCATCTATTTTTGGACACCGAACAAACAACAAGAGTTTGATTCCAAGTTACTCTCTCTCTCTCTCTCTCTCTCTCTCTCTCTCTCTCTCTCTCTCTCTCTCTTTCTCTCCTACAGAGTGATCCGCACTGGAGATGACGTCGCAGGTTACCCAGATATCATTATAGTAACCCTGGCTGTGGGCCTTTCTTGGCTCTTTTAGCTGCTTCGTCCTGAGGGGGCTGATGTGCCACACATTCAGTGGAAACATGTCAGATCCATTAACAAAAACTGTTTTATGACATTAAATGAGCAATTTGGTTCTTTGAACACGGAGCCAGCAGGAGAGCAGGATATAAAAACAGGCTTGTGATCAAAAAATGAATTCCCAGTGGAAGGATGGGATTACGTAGATAGGAAACCATCACATCAGGTGTGAATGTGTGTAACTGTATGAATGTGAAATGTAAATTCTTTTAAAGATGGTAATCTTAAAAAAAATATATTTTATTATGTTACAGCCAACATATGGCTATTTGGCCGACATCAACAGACATAAATAAGCAATGCACTGTCTGGGATCTGTTGGTGGTCCTTAGTATATTAACAGTGGATGGCTGGCAAGACCAGTTTGGTGGTAACCTTTGGCACTGAAGGGCTGGACACAGCCCAGAGATATCCGTCTCTCCTCAGCTGTCCTCATAAAACTGCCCCTCTCACGTATCCCCTGTCTTTTAAATTCTCCATCCTTGAAATTGCCCATGTTTTGGAAATACTTTTTATATTTCATCGTTACTTTCCAGACTTCACTCATTGAGTTTTGTTAATTGAGGAAAAACTGGCAAAAAACCCCCCAAAAAAAAAAAAAAAAAAAAAAAAAAAAAAAAAAAAAAAAAAAAAAAAAAAAAAAGGCCCCCCCCATGTTACTGAGTTTTAGTGGATTCACATTGCCTGCAGGGCCTTGTTATGATGTAGGCAGCCATTATAAATGGAAGTCAGGGAGGCTTTGTGTTTACTGTTGTGGCTCACTCACTGATGCACCTCCATTATAGGCAATAAAGTGCAACACCAAACAGAGCCAAGTCCTTTCAGTACAAGTTGCCACTGGTCAAGAGCCAACAATGAGCATAAAGTAGGTATCACTTTTGTTTCCTGGCACTGGATGTAATTGTCAAGGTCAGAGGAGCCTGAGCCAGAACATTACATTACATGTCATTTAGCTGACGCTTTTATCCAAAGCGACTTACAATTGCTATATATGTCAGAGGCTGCACCCCTCTGGAGCAACTATGGGTAAAGTGTCTTGCTCAGGGACACATTGGTTGATGTATTGCAGTGAACTGAACCCAGATCTCCCACACCAAACGCATGTGTCATATCCACCGCGGTCAGCATGAATAGACGAGTTACAGATTCAGCGGCGTGATTGCAAAACTATAAATGTATTCTACCCCAATAACAATGTGCAGAAACAACACATTCTCACTCCCAAGTCGTCAACATACTGACACTTGGTCAGGACCCATGGGCATCACATTTTTACGCTTTGGGTATCACTTTTGCGTCATTTTTCAACGCGCTTGGTCAGGACCCCTTGGCATTACTTTTTGCATTTTGCAGGTCAAATCCACTTTGGTGCCCAGATAGCTCAGTTGGTAGAGCGGGTGCCCATATGCGGAGATTTACTCCTCAACGCAGTGGCCCTTGGTTTGACTCCAACCTGCGGCCCTTTGCTGCATGTCATTCCCCCCTCTCTCTCCCCTTTTGTGTCTTCAGCTGTCATATAAGGGCCTAAGAATGCCCAAAAAATAATCTTCCAAAAAAAAACACTTACTTAGGGTTAGCAAAACGTTGTAGGTGGGGTTAAAAGATGTATGTTTAGGTGACACACAGGACATGAAACGCAGTCTTGGGGGTGAAAATCCTGTGTTGTGTGCATCGGTATTTAACGCTCAGGCCCACTGACCAAGCATCATGGCGCGTTCATGCCACCTCGGAATAACAGGGACCGCCCCCGTGGTTATGTTGTTTTTTCGACTGGCAGCGTTCACATGGTCGGGATGCGTGTTCTTCTTCTTCTGTTATATTGGCGTTTGGCAACAACTTTTTGCATGACTGCCACCAACGGTTGGGCGTAGCCGAGAGCATCAGGTGTGTGAAAACATGGAGGCCACAATAACAAAAGATTTTCTGCTGTTTTCTGCAAGCATCCAAACAGCACATCGCCAGGTGTTTGTTTGTGTTATCTGCAGGACAACGAACGTGAAAAATGTTTTTCCGATGTCCATGAACACATACGTCAGTATGTTGAAGAGTTGGGAGTTAGAACAATTTGATGATCACTACAGGGGTTTTGCTGCCACTAACCAGGAACCCCCTTCACATAAACACAACAGCAGGTTCAAGCAAATGTGTCAGCTGTTGGCTGTTTAGTGAAACACATTTTGTGATCTGATACTCCAGCCCTGTTTAAAGTTGTACTGTAAAACATTATGCGTCCAAAAAATTATCTTTTAATTAGGATTCATCACTTAATTTTTATGTGTTGAATTTATTAATTGCTCAGAAATATGTAAGTTTACAAAAAAAGGGAAGTTTTTTTATTTGCAAAATCTCATCAAACACTCAAAAATGCACATGAGGTATTGGAATAGACACCAACCACATACATGACCTTTGTGTACTAGTTGGCTGATATGTCTCATGAGATGGATAGCAACATGATCACCCTTGAAGGGAAGCTGCAGTAAACGACAGGTGAGTATTAGCGTGCCGTTTTTCCCCCTGCCAGTCCTCATCTGCCATCACTGACTGACTGAATGGCTGGCTGCATTAGACAGCAGGTCTTGGCTGCACTGTCAGACCCACCAGAGGTCTTATGCAATAGCCTTTCCTAATTTAATTCCATTGCACTCTAGAAAGATGCGTTATGGTGATTTTATATTATATATTCCTTTTGTCGGCAACTTAGTCTGCACTTTGCCAATGTACGGCCTAGTGTATGTAGTGTATGGCATAGTTTTGCGGCCTACCATTCTTTAAATTCTGGGGCGAGTGAATAAAAGAATTGTGTTTGCTAATGACGGTCGCTTAGCTATTTAAAATTGGCGGGCTTGTGCAGGATGTCGTGTGTCAGGCTTGTGACGATTCTCTCTCCCATCAGTGGTCTGCAGTGTTTTAACTGTACCTTTTAGTATCGGCTCAGCTCACTTGGAACCTCGACTGAGGTGGTACCAAATGCTTAATAAAAAAATGATAAAGAAGTGACCTGACTGTATCAGATCACAGGCTTCATGAGACCATTAATTACGACCTGGTCATGGAGAGAACATGTTGCAAGAGTTATATGCTTGTCATATCCAAGGTCAAGCACATCCCTCAGACTTGCCTTTGCTTTCATCCTCTGAGAAAAGTTTGCAGGTTTGTCCCACTTCCAGATTTGTTGAGGTTATAAGTCGTTTTGACTGAATGGTTACAGTTTGTGAACACCATTGCTACTACAGCTTTCCTTTAACGTCAAGATTTTAATTCCGCTTTAACAGTGTAACAGAGACATCACATCAGTCAGATGGCTGGAAACAAAGTCTGTAATGATGGAATAAACCTGCTTATGCTGTAGTTCAATCCTGTACTGAAGTTTAATTACATAATTTTAGTCCAGCTGCCTTTGATTTATCTTATGACCTAGATGACTGACAGTGGGACAGGGGTATACACTCTTATTTCAGACAGATATAGTTTTCTGACCTCAGCGGCACACACAAGACACAAATTTAGGCCAAACACATAGTTACAGCTATTTATAATGTTGCAGGCTGTGGATGTGCCCCACATAAGATTAAAGTCAGATATATTTCTGATATAAGACCCTTTCTAAATATGTTCAGGAAAGACTTTGTCCAGACTACACATACTTCCTCTTCAGCGATAAATATGCCTGTGATTTTAACACTCTCTAAAATTATGTGTATAAACTGTATCTAAGTGACAGTCACTGAGATACACCAGGGGTGTTTCTAGGCTTTTACAAGAGGTTACAAGAGGACACATGCTACATTACCACTGGTCATATCTTTAGGTTTTATCGCTTCATGTCGAGGTCTGGAGCATGGAATATGTCCACTTGCCTACATGTTTTTCCATCCAAAATGCTGAAACTGTGACCTTATTATTAGCATAAAACAAAACTATGTGTTTCTTTGCTCTGCTGATGAATTGATTATGTTTATATTTATCCATCTGATCTGAAGGTCAAGCTGATCAGCCTGTTGGTAATACGCCGGTTCAGGGTAATTCGCCAGAAATACGTCATCAGCATCATCGACAGGAGCTTTCTGGCCAACGCTGGCCGTCAATTTCTTTTACATAGTGCACCCGGCACAGACTGACCAGCTTGTTCAGTTAAACAACACCTCAGAGGCTCCAGGAGTTTAGGTGTGATGTTGCTGAGTTTTTTTTGAAAGTGTAGGTGGAACTATATGCTAACTTTTTCATGTAACGTACCTCACTGCAAAAAAGAAAATCTTCAGCTTTAACAATTAGGCAATGACAGACTGACTTGGTGACAATTAATTGAAATTTCTTTTATTAAACAGAAAAGGGAGAGTCCCCATTTTCACTCTAAGCCGGAGCTTTGTGGCAGTTTCATTGGCTAATGTGGAAAAAACCCTTAGGCAGCACACACTTCCTATGTAGAACCAAATCAAATCGGCTCACTGCCTCCCTGCGGATGTGTCTGATCAATAGATCCCTCGACTACGTCTCATGCTGGCAGAATGCAGCTGTAGATGGACCCTAAATTTGCTGACAAATATGTCATATTGCAAACCTACCCACTCATCTCTGAAACAACCATATCGATCATATATGTTGTTTAACAGTGTTTTGTGCATTAGAGGAGCTTGTGGGTGATCACACAATGCTGGTGTATTATGCAATATGTGGTTTTGAAGACAGATCACCTTTAAGTTATCATTTCTATTGAAAATCAACAAAAGAAAAGTGAGCATATTTGGATTTATAAACATCAGGACAGATGATGTTTGACTTTTGTGGCTTTGAGGAATATGAATTCTACAGTAAATACTCCTGCTAATTCTACACATTGCCACCATTCCTCAAGACACCTAGTGGTGCAAATACACTTATTTTCCACAGTTTACTGAAAGAGATTGGGAGAAGCGAATGAGGCGTTCTTTCCATCGCCGTCACTAAAAATGACTTCCAGTGGAGCTGACTGATATAGCATGGAGTCTCTGTGGGCTTTCACAGAACTAGAATGAGTCAGTTTGGTGAATAATAGTAAGTGATGGTGTGAGCTCTGACAGCAGCCTGGAATTTGGGCCGCAGCTCCAAATTAGAGGAGCACAGCTAAAACAGTCGAGCCGGCCTCCAGATGTCACACATTTTGGGTCAAAATGCAAATCCTTGGAAAATTCTTGCACAGTAGACTGCGGATGCAACACAGAAGGATGGCTTATCATTGTTAATAAGTTAAAAGCTCATACGCACACAGTATCGTCTGCTGAAACTGATATGTGGTTTATAATCAATGCAACTTCATAATGTTTTTGTTATCACATTTTTATTGAAAAAAGGACAAACTTTTTTCACCAATTGCAATATCAATATACAGTATTTGCATTATAATTTACAAAAGATTAAAAAAAAAATCTGTACAGTCTCTGGTTTGTGCAGGAAGGTGGGAAGATGACCCTGGTAGAAAAATAAAGACCTAAGACAGGAGAAGTGTCAATGTGAGAACAGATCAAATGTTTAAATGTAAAATGTTTTTAAAAATTAGTTTAAATAATACTTACTAGAAGCAGTACAGTGTCCTGGCTTCCACTGATCCAAGCATGAATGTGTCACAATTACAGTTAAAAAACATTAAAGCTCAATCTTGTGTAAGACTGAAGTCAAGTGTGCTACATTGTGTGACTGAAATATCAATCAGACGTGATCTTAAGAAAGCAAGGGTTCGTTCAGAAATAACAAATTCTCTGGTGAGGAAAAAAGTGCACTAAAGCTTTGGAAAACACACTGACAGAATCATGCTCGTCTATATCTATAAACAACATTATAGGCTGCATTTGCAATATTCAAAATGGATACTTCAAAAGACAAATAATACATTTTGGCTAGTGGGTTTCCCTCTAAACATACAAAATGTAACTTAGCAGCACTTATCATCAACATTCATAACCTTGGCTCAGGGTTGAGCTTCCTGTCACATTCTACCACTGACCATTAGAACATGAATACCAGCAAGGAGTGGCAGTATAGTGCACAGGGAATCCCCTTCTTCCTGTAACATCTATTGCAGTGTGTGCCTCCACCGGAACTGAGACTTTTGTTAAGGCACACGTTGCAAAAGATGCTATACATAGACAATGATGGGCCTGTGGAGCACAATGTACTTGTGCTCATAATCTGTGCGAGGCAAGCCACACCAAGACCACCACACTGAAGAGGACAGTAAATATACTTTGCTAAGAGACCAGCTCATTAACAAACAGTAGCCTTTGTGCAGGTTGTTTAACTGGTCAAAATGTTTTTAGTAGTATTTAAAACAAGATTCTTGAAGTTCAAACGCGGTCAGCATTTCAAAACAAATCTCTTTTTTTTAAATGTAGTAAATACTTATTTTAGCCATTTACAACCTTATAGGATGTTTAGGCCTAAAAAAATACCTATTATTCCCAGGATGTTCAATGCAAAATGTGCAAACTGGGAGTATGCACTTAAATAAATTAGAGACTGTATTTTTCTAGGAAACAAGAATTATTTCAGAACCCAATTGGCTATTCTACTAAATAAGCAGGGCAGACTGCACAGTGTGTAAGTGAAGGCATCCAACTCATTTTATCTCTATAGCTCCATGCAACCAGTTCATTTATCACCATAAAAAATATATCATGTCTGGATTCCCATGGTGTCTTGTGCGTGAGCGTCTGCAGAGAGAACTTCATACTCAAATCACATTTTTTCACAAACTGTCATGCATTATAAACAACAGGATCAAATGTAATAGTTTTAACATACACTGAAGTAGTTTTTAACCCTTCTTTTATCCCTGCATTCATATTTGTGATTCTGCTGTCAAAGGCCTTGATTCTAAAGGCAAAGAATCCACATTGCATTCAGACTCTGACACCACATCTGTGTTTGTGTCCTCGAGTGCACCGGTCTCAACACCCCTCACCTCCCTGTTTTCCTCCTCCTCAAACTCCTCCTCCATCTCGACTTTTTCGAGAGCCACTTCGTTCTCGTAGCAAAAGGAGTTCCTCGAGCTGGCTGCGCTGGATTTCTTCTCGGCTAGTTCCCTGGCACTACAGTTGGGTGTGCTGGGTACCTCATACGTGTTTTCAAAGCGAGAGTAGTCCACTTTGTAGTAGTTCTTTTCTTCAAAGAGCACCGGCTCAAAGCGGTAGCCCCAGAGGATCTCGCTGGCCACGTAGGAGCTCCGACACTGAGTGGTCATGGCTGTAGCCTCCACCATGCCCTCTAGAATCACCACGATCTCAAACTCTGACGTCTCCAACTCCTGTTTGCTCATCTCATAGAACGGGCTGTCCTCATCAATCTCATGCACAATGGTGATTGGAGACACCAGGAAGATTCTGTCAATGCCACTATCGAAGCCTACGTCAATGTCTACCTGATCTAGAGGTATGAACTCTCCCTCGGCGGTGGTGCGAGACTTGAGTAGCTGGGCCCTCACATGGGCCTCCACCAGGTGACTCTTCCTGAGGTTCCCCACACGCCACATCAGGCAAAGTTTACCATCCCTCATGGCCACTGCAGCATAATGGCTAAACACCAGGGTCTCGTTCCTCTTTTTGGGCTTGGCCATCTTGGCCATGACAGCACCGATAATGAAAGCATCGATGATGCAGCCCACAATGCTTTGGAAGACGACCACAAAGACGGCAACGGGGCACTCCTCCGTCACATAGCGATAACCATAGCCAATAGTGGTTTGGGTCTCCACTGAAAACAAGAAGGCAGCGGTGAAGCTGTCTACATTGGAAACACACATCTGAGTCTCATTCTCTAAGTCTCCGTAACAGAGGGCCACTACCCAGAAGACAAAGCCAAAAAACAACCATGACAGCAGGAAGGAAAGGCAGAATACGAGCAGCATCCAGCGCCAGCGGATGTCCACGCAGGTGGTGAAGATATCTGCCAGGTACCGCTGGCCTTTCTCACTCATATTGATAAACTGCACATTGCAGTGGCCATCCTTCCTGACGAAGCGGCTCTGATGTTTGCGCTGTGTGTGCACCTTGTTGACATTGCCGTTTCCGTAGCCATTCGGAACGGCAATAGTGGCCAGCTTCATGCCGTCTTCTTCAGAGGACACAATGCTGTAACGGTGGCTTCGCACACTCCCCATTACTTCCGCCTGGGAGGGCTGGGCCGATTCTGCTTTGGAAAACAGTCTAAGTTTTTGGTAGAAGCGTTGGAGAAACAGTTTTAAATGATCCCGGGGACAAACTCAAGCAGAAAACGTGGACAACAGGATTGGATCCTGCAGGGAACAGGGGAGAGCAGGCCCGTGCTTCTGCTGGCGTGCTGTGCACTTTTGGTGAGGGCAGGTCACTCCTATCTGATGGCTGCTTTGGACCTCATCAGTGAAGTGGGCTGTGGAAATTACACAGAGAGAGAAAAACTGTTTTAAAGCTATTGAAAGGATCCAGAGCAAAGATCAGTGTATGTGGTTACCTGCTGTCTAAATAATGCAGAGCACACTCAATGTTAGCGGCATTGTTTAATCTACTACTTACAATGCATTCCCTGTGCTTTCTGACTGCATTGCATACACAGACAATATACAAATTGTGTATGCAATGCAGTCAGAAAGCACAGGGAATGCATTGTACATGCATTATAAGTAGTAGATTAAACAATATTATTCAAGCACTTAGATAGCTGATAATGTGGGAAAGGATTTTTACCCTGCTTAATGTAAGTATAACTGTAATTAGGCAGATCAGTCCAGGGATCTGAGTCAAATTACAGAGCAAGTTCATGGTAATCCAGTGAGCCACTGGAACAAAGTAGCAGCTCTGTGCAGATGTGTCTCTAAATTTTGCACAGACAGAAGTGAGAAAGCAATGCATAAAGTTTTGTTGCATGCATTTGAACAGTACGGCACGATCACTAATGATTACATCTAATGGTATGGTAAGTGCACAGTTTCAAATAACACATGCACACGCATAGCAAAACAAATTCACAACTACAGTTTGCACCACTACATCATGGAACAAGATTCAATGAACCTTCCAGCATTTCAGAGAGGATGGGTCTCTTTCTCTGAAACCAACAGTAACCTTGCATCATATGTAATAGAGCAATGAGGACAACTAAATTAGAAAAGCTATTGACTTGGTGTGTGTGGCCTGAGAGGTCCATTAAAATGCAACACCACAGGCTACAAAAGGCCATGGTCAGCCAGACATGCTGTGCTAGTGCCAAAAATAAATCCCCAACTCCTGTTTTGAAGCGGTCCCAACTGAGGGTCACAATTGTGTCAAAGTGTAAAGATCCATAAAGTCTAGGGGACATCTCCAGTGAATATTCTAAATAAAATGTATTTGATTTAGTGTTTAAAATGCAGCACAAATGTCAAAAAGGACACTTTTTGGTTGACTTGCGCCTTTTTTTGTTTAATTCCATTATCTAATTGTGTGTGTGTGTGTGTGTGTGTGTGTGTGTGTGTGTGTGTGTGTGTGTGTGTGTGTGTGTGTGTGTGTGTGTGTGTGTGTGTGTGTGTGTGTTTGTGTGTGTGCGTGTGTGTTAAACTGCTCTGAAAGTCATCAAGTCATGTGGGATAAGATGTGCAGGACGGGGTCCTAAATTCTTCTGCGTCATCTTTGTTTTTCTCAACTAATGATGTCACTGCTGCTGGGTCGACTAGAAATAGCAACCTGTCACGCACACTATTCGGAATATGGGGCTCCATTCGTTTACAACTCAAATGATGTTTATGTTGAATGGATTTCAGTGATTTTATATGATTCTGAAAATGCTGTACATGTTTTCACAAATGATTTACATTTTCTTGGTAGAAAAGACTTGCAGCAGGAAACTTATTATTATTATTATTATTATTATTATTATTATTATTATTATTATTATTATTATTATTATTATCAAGTATAAGATCCAGCTTGCCTCGTGAAAATGCTGGCCATTCAGTCACTTTTTTAAGTGGGGTCTCTTTTATTCTATTGTGGCAATGAATCAAGGCAAACACCAGACAGCACAAAAGCCTAAAATGTACATAGTTCAGACTACATCATTAGAGAGATGTAAACATCAGAAAGAAGGCATTTGTGTAAAAGTGAATACATTTTTGACACAGGTCGTAGACCCCCAGTGTGAATCAAATTTCTAACTTTTGTGGTTTTGATGTCACTTAGCTCATCACACACCCTCTCTCCTCCTCTCATTGCAAACAGGTTCTTTGTCACTGAGCTTTTAACTGCTCAATATATACCACACTCATTACTGCAGGTTGGTACGTGGTGACAGACCACAGCTTCAAAAGGATGCACAACCTGTGATTGTTTGCTTTGCATGTGTTTTCAATTAGGGCCAACAGCTGAGGCAGATGGAAACTGGTTACATAAAGCTGATGACACCAATCAATAACTATGGCCAATCATTCAGCATCTTTTGTTTTAAGCTTTTACAACACCTATCATTTTTATAATAGAAGCCTTTAAGCAGTAGTCTAATTTCACATATTTGTAATAAAGTCATATTTATAATTTTTACTCAACAGGTTTAGTATAGTTTTATAAAAGTCAGCTCATGCACAGACATCATGTGCTACAGAGTTTAGTTCAAATTAAGGAAAGGGAGCAATACAGATAATCCAGTCTACATCCTGCAATCTCCAAGGGCAGAAAAAGCAGCGTGATTATGTGAATAGCCTAATAATAATAATAATAATAATAATAATAATAATAATAATAATAAATCCGGAATTCATTTATTATTTTTAATATTGTTACAGGACTTCAGTTTTAGCATTTTGCAGTGAGACTATACAGTATACACTATTTTGCAGAGTGCAGCTATATTTCTCACTCCACATCACTCTTGTAATAGCTTATTACACCTACCTGTTGGTCCTTGCGGTGCAAATTTGCCGTTTCCTTGTTGTAATAAGTCCCATATGCGCCACATATGCACACTGCGTCCCTTTTATTTTTGATGCTCTGTTATTATGTTCACCTAGCTTCCCGTCTTGCTCTGCAAATTCTGCCATAACCCTCTCCAGCAATACTGAAGAAGACGTTTGTCTTTGCAAAGACAGACTTTAAAAACACGTGTGCCTGTCCCCGCCCCTGTGTCAGCGGCGGCCAATAGAAAGCTGCAGCGCCTGTTTGGGCTGAGCCATAGTGCCCACATGGAGGGTTTACATCTGTCTGTGATAGAGAGTGCTAGAGAGGGGAGTCAAACCCCCTTTTCTCAAAGGGAGGCTGAAAACATGATGTTCTAACAGGAAACAAGCGTCAGTGTCACATTTAGTGCAAAGCATCTCCAGAGTCGCTACAAAACTGCATGTGATTTGTAAAATTAGTTTGAAGTAAAATTGGAGTTTGTGTCACGTGTTTTTCCTTTTCTGTCAACGAATCAAGCAAATATACTGAGAGTAGTGTGGAGTAGGGCCTACTTTTATTGTGATATCTGTGATTTTTCTAAATAATCACCAGTGCTGGAGTGATAATGAGTGCGCTCAGTGAACACAAGGTGGCGGTGTCAAGCTACAAAGAGGATAAACTCACACAAGTGCTGGCATCACATAATGTGTTTGACTATGTTTCAGAGTTTTACAAGGGAAACTTTTATTAACTGTTAGTGTATTATTATTATTATCCTTATTCATCTAAAGCATTAAAAAACGTATAAACATTATGTCACATTCAAACATATACAAGAGCATCTCATCACACTGTCCATCACAAGTCCACCCTACAAGCAGGTTTGCTGCATCACCTCTTCAGTGATGTCAGGATTCACTTTGCAAGTGTGTCCGTTTCTCTTATTTGAAGCAAAGAGAGGACCGCGGGACTGACTGCCCTCTACAGGGCGACCCCTCCTGTCAAACTGCTCTGCACTGAGCAGGGGCACCGGCACCCACGTGGTCACGTTGAACAGAGCGTAGTCCACCTTGTAGTGCCTCTTGTCCAGTTTCAGCATGTCCTGGAAGCGCTGGCCCCAGCGGATGTCTGCTGGTGTGTAGGAGGTTCGAGTCTGGTGGAGCATACCTGTAGAGTCACCGGTATAGGTGAAAGACACCACCAGCTCAAAGTTGTCCCCCAGCAGGTCGTCAGGGCCGAGGAGGTAGAGGGGACTGCCAGGCTCCAGCTTGTGGATAATGGTGACTGGTGTGGCGAGCACAATGTCTCGATTCTGGATGTGCAGGTCCTGGTATGACATCACAATAGACCCCAGTGGCTGTTTCACATAGCGGACTAACATGGCCCTGGCAACACCCTCCAGGATGTGATTGCCCCTGAAGTCCCCAAGTCGCCAAGACAGACACAGAACCCCGTCTCGCAGGTTGACCACTGCACAGCTGCTAAAACCAACCGTCTGAGATCTCTTACGAGCAGATGCCATTTTAGCAACAACAATACCAATGATGATGGTGTCAAGGAGGCAGCTAAATACATCTTGAACCGTCACCAAAATAATGGCCACGATACAGTTCTCAGTCATCCCCCTGAAGCCGTAGCCAATAGTCGCCTGGGTCTCCATTGAATACATAAAGGCTCCAGTAAAGCCACGCACATTGTCTACGCATGTTGTGTGTTCTGCATCGTCAACGTCCCCATGTACATATGCAATGAGCCAATAACAGAGACCAAAAAAGAGCCAAGAGAGAATGTAAGAGAGGGAAAAGATAAGGAGCATCACCCTCCAGCGGATCTCCACAAGAGTGGTGAAGATGTCTATCAGGTACAGGCTCCATTGTCCAGGGGCCTTCTGGAAAACCACAGGGAAGCTGCCATCTTTCTGCATGTAGCGCAGCCGCCTGGCCTCATTTTTCCTGCCCAGTGTGTGGACTGTAGTGTAGCAGGTATCAATGATGACCAGCTCGCCCCTCTCAGTGCTCATTATGACCAGTGCAGCCTTTTAGTCTTCTGTAGGAAGACAGAGATGAGATGGGAAATGCATGTTAGGATAACAGTTGTATTACAATGGGCAGGAGTTTGTTGAGCTGAATCCTTCATGTTTGAGCAAGCAGCCTAGGTCACTCAGGGCTATCAGCAGCAAATAACTTGAGCTCTGGGTGTGAAAAATGGACTTCAAGAGCAGGAGTTTCTTACTGGTTGATTATTTACCACAATATCCATTACAGTCTGGACACTGTTCACATCAGTTTTGCTAAAAGCTCTCTACAAACACCTGCATTATAACAACGTACAATCATGCAGAGAATTGGGGAGGACAAATTGAAATTAATTTAATAATTCAACTCACCATAAACTGGGCATTATAACATGCAATGTCAATACAACACATTTTATCATAAGTTTTAATTATTTGATAGGTTTGTACAAGTTTCTAAAGTAATAAGGTACAGTAAGAGGGCTCAGAACAAACCCAGTACCAAAACCATGGTTATCATATTGATATAAATTTCAAGCAGTTGTACTCATGCTTGTTTTAGATGACTGATTCAGATTGTATAAGCTTGGTATATTGTTAATGGTGGCTAGGCCTGGTTACTGTTTGGAAGAAGTAGTGATTTAGTTTGTTCGTTATTGATTTTTGATTTTGGTTGTTTCTATGTATCTGTTCTACCATTTTTATGCAAATGATAATGATTTGTCAGTCCACCCTGCATTTGTGAGTGCTGATGAGCAACTTGAATTGTACAATGTACTGTACTTTACAATAGTGCTTCAGTTCTTTTTTACATAGCCTATATGTATTTCTCATCTATAGCCAGGAATACATTGATGTCCCTGCCGAGAGTACCAGCCAGCTAAAAGCACTGTGATCTTTGTGACCTCTTGATGCAAAATAAGTGGCAATTGATGTATCTCAATCAATTTTATTGATTTGCATGGATTTTTATCTAACTGTCTCTCCATTGTGAATAGTTTGACCTATTATGTTGGTTGTGTGTGATGCCAACCCAACTGACACACCAATCCAAAGGCGGACTGAACATTTGGCTCCCGTCGGTCCAAAAAGTGCCTCGTAATACACCAAAGCCCAAAAAATGAAAACCGGAAATGATGAATGCGTCACATGGGTCTGGCTTCTCCCGAATTTCATAGCCGACCATAATGGCGGCTCGTTCGGAATACGATCTCGTATTTTACGAAAATAGTTCACTGAAACGTGTTTCTGAAAACATTTTAAGCGAGAAATAGGCCATACAGTTGCTGAATCTGTCAGTTTTTATGCTCGACAAAGGTCAGTTAAAAAGATTTTCGTCATATTTTGAGGGGCGTTTGTCACGCTCATCCCGCTCGTCATTTTCGGTAAGTGTTTTAACATAAGTGCACTGATTCGCTAGTCAAGGGCTAGCACTCCACCAATCAGATTGGTCATTGAGTGCCCACTGGCCGATTCAACAAGTCAAATTGGCCCAAATTAAAGCCGATGGCTCCTCCGACTGATGATGGCTGTTTCTTCCTCCTTTATCCATGACAGGTTTGATAGCTGCCTAAACTGGTCTCTCTCCTCACAGCATGTGTGTACGTCACATGATGCCGCACTAAAATTTTGTGAGCTTTTTCCCAAATATGTCCCCAGATTTCAGAATGCTACACCCACTGCCTGTATTATTTTGTTGAATGCACAGCAATTATTCTCAACTTAATACATTTTATGTTGAATTGAATAATTTAATACTCATTGTATTCACTGGACCCATTAACCTAAATAGCCTTTATGACTATTCGTGTTCTTATTGGGTTTAAACAAAAATATTTTGGTATTGTCAACCTTTAGTCACAAATCATTGAAGGTCATTTAGTATTTGTAGACTTTGACATAATATGTTAAAGAAAAATAATATAGTTTTCTCATACAAGATATATTGACATGAGCCCGAGACACCTTATATTTTCCACATTATATTGAAGTTGGTAGATTCAAAAACATCCAAGAAGATAAAAGATTGTGCAAACTATGTGAACTAGGAGAAGTTGAGAACAAATCACATTTTCTTCTGTATTGTCCGTATTATGATGAGTTAAGAACACCGATCTAACATGAAATGTCTGTCCAAAATCCTGAAATGTTCTGGTGCACGGATGATGACCAATTGGAGTGGTTGTGTAAATTTAAAATGTATAAGTTGGCGACTGTTTTTTCTAAAGCTTAGCAAAAAAAGACTATAAGGTTTATTTTTTTAGGGTTTGTCATTACTTTGGCATCTGGTCCTTATTGTATGCATGACACAATAATAAAAATAAAGAAATACTTATTCCACACATGAGTACACCAGGACAAAAAGTCCTTTGATCTTGACTTTGTTCAGGTATTGATCTTAGCCCATTCGGTCATTACCATCTGACAAGATTAACTAAGGCTTTGGGTCAGAGAATGTCCCAGGGAAGAACCTCTTTTTAATCAGTTTGGCTTATCTCTTTAGTTTTTCAGTTTTGGCAAAGTCTGTTGCCTCCCAGATGTGACCCAGAACAATGATAAACAGCCTCTTGACAAAAGTCCAAAACTGTCTTATTTTATGGAAGAAAAAAAAATGCAAGACATGTGTAGACAAAATAACATACGCATGGTTGTCATGAAGTGTTTATATAATCTGTCTGTACTCCACAAGTCCAAAGAAAGTTTGTCTCGATTAATTAAGCAATACCTCGTCCTCTATTTTTGTCCCCATGAGGGTAAATTATTATCCTTCAACCACCTCTAATAGCTTTCACCTCCAAATGCTTCCTCAATTGTCAAACATTAACCACAACACCTTCCTTTCAGTAACACACACAATGCACCAAAGTCAGGACATTGTTGTCACTGTAGACTTATTGTAATTCACTAATCTGACAGCTGCTTGAGTTGTCACTGATGAAAGGCAGGCTATCAACTTTATTTTTGAGCACACAATGCTTAGTCACATCACTCACTAGTCAATCTGTCAAACTTTTATCTTGATTTTTTATTGCTTAATTGAGTCACCTTGATAGCACGTAGCTGATGTTTATCTCAGAATAAATGGCTTTTCAATAGTTAAGTATAAAACATGCAAAATTGCCAAGTGCAGTCTTTAAAACCCAGTGGTTCTGTCAGTTAGATAAATGTTGATCCACTAGTTTAAATGGGCTCCTGTTCACTGGTAAGCATTAATTGAACACACAGGTCAAAGATTGTGGAAATATGCACCGTCTTGCACGAGACCTTTAGGAGCAAAACTGCAACAATTAAAAACCTTCTAGTTACACTCTAGTTTTTGTGTGTTTCATTAAAGGTTCATAAAACAAACAAAATAAGCAGACACAATTCAAACGTTTCATCTCTGGTGTTGTAGAATTACTAATATATTTTGCATTGACTGTGATGCCACAATAATGTTGCAGCAGGTGGTGACGGTATTGTAAATAAGTAGAGGAAAATTCATAGACAAATAACAAGTTAACAAGTCAACATGCATTTATAAGAACAAGAATTCTTGCCTCATAAGCTGCAGTGTCTTCAGTGTTTCAGACAGTTGATTTCTAAACAGAAATCACTGAGTCCATGGAGGAGGACAAGAACATGTTACAGGACAAAAAGGGTCACTGGGCTCCACCAGCTCTCCCTCCTTGTATCACAGAGTTATAAAACGAGTAGGGAATATTTCCAAGACTAGCCCATGTTGTTATGGTATGGTGGTTCCAAGATTATTCTATCGGCTTTATCTGTACATAGCATTTGTATATGTGTGTTTGTTAGCTAGAACTGACATTGCAGGCTGTGCTATGTGAGAGCACACTGGACTAATACGTTTGACTCAGAGTTCTGAATTAAATATCATGATTCCTGCAGAATTACCCAATGTTTTCTTGTAAAAAAAAAAAATTGTATACCTCTCATTGTAGCTCCAGGAGTTAGTTTGTGTTATATTTTGTTATATGAGGGTTTATGCTTATAAAAATTCCAATTGATGCAGTTGATGTACTAAAACTTGTTGATGTCTCCCCATATTTAACATGAATTCACAAACAAAATAGGAAAAAAAACAACTAAATATAACAAAACTAATCACGTTTTACCATGACCCTCATTTATTTCATGACGTTTCTTCAGTTCATGTCAATACTCAATAATAATAATTATAATTGCTGTCATGTTTGTTTGTCAGTGAGTTAATTTATAATGTTTAATTATTGCAACTTGTGGTTGATTATTTCCCTTTTGGCTGGCTTGACCCTGCTCATATTTTCAAGTATTTTTCTGTGGAATTGTGTACCTATTCCGCTGCATTAGTAATTATTTAGTAACTTTAAGATTCTTTACAGTTAGACCAGTAAAATCTATGGCACTAAACTTACCACCAGAATCCTGCAAGCGTTTGAAGAATTATTAATAGAAAATTTTGTTCGCTCCACTTTATTTATGTCAGAATTCTTGTTTATTACTTTGAATACGTCTTTTAAAAAAGCACACATATTTCAATTTATCAACTTACTTGCAAAGTAGAAACTAGAGTTTGTCAGATGTCTCATCAGTTCTGCCGAGCATTAAACGATGTGTTGCTGCCACCTTGGAAGTAACCTCCAAGTTGAGTTGGTCACAGAGTGTTGGGGGCCGGCCTAGCCCTGAGACAAAGTTCCATTTTATTCTGATATCACAGCTATCCCTTCCGTCTGAAACCTTATTGGACAATCTGGAAGACTGAATGACCTGTGGAATATTTTCCTCAGGACAAAAGAATTAAATGTCCTCTAACTGTTTGCTTCTGGATGACGAAATAGAAATTGCGTAATTCCACAAAATGATAAAGGCAAATGAAATATTGATGATTTATAGGTCATTTTAAAGCCCTGTATATTTGAATCAATTCCCTTTGAATTTCCTTGATTGGTTAGACAGAAAGTTAACCTTTGCTCCATTAGGTTCTGGCACAAGGATTTGCTCTTTCAATTTGGTTCTGATTAGACAAGAGAGATCACAGCCGAGCCACCAGGACACACTTAACTTTTATTGCAGTCATAAGAGCATCCAAAGCTGTTGTAAATAGGTTGACAACACAAGCAAAACCTCGCTGTGTTTTTAAAAATAGAACATGACCTCCCTTCCCCTTTGAAACCTTCCTGATTCATTACGTATTGGTTTTTTAAGATGATGTGTGAAGACAGAGTTAAAAGACATTCCTCTAAGAGATAACCTAGTTCATCAGTCTGAGATTTACAGCCAGCAGCTATATAACGAATGAGTGAAAGCACAGACAGAAAGATTATTGTATTACTTCCTTTACTGCAGTACATAATAAAATCATAAACTGTGAAAGTCCAGGAAAGTATTGTGATTTATGTATTGATTTAGTGTCCCACACTAAGACACAGCATCCAATGTGTCAAGAGATACGATTTACAAAACAGAAAAACTAAGCTAAATATAGATTATATATATAATTGAAAATGTAACTGAATAATATGACTTATTATCAGTACTATAAACAATACAAGCAATACAATATTTGTTTAGAAAATGAAAGTAAAAGTTGATGTCAGCAGAAAAACAACATATTAAAATAGCAGCAACATGTTGGGAGGGACAGCTTAGTTTTCTTCATAGCAGTGGGATTTATGTGGTGAGAGGACACTGATTTGGAGATATGAACCAAGAATGCAGAGATGTGTTTAGAACCTGGGTGACAGACAAAGAGGAGAGCCTATTGTCGTATTTTCTTCACAACACCTGAACCAGATTTAAAAACAAAAAAAAAGAAGAAGAAAAGAAAGACATGCACCAGTTCCCCCACAAGGTGGTGCAAAGAAGGAGGTTGAGCCTGAGCAGCATGGAGAGCTTTTGAAACAGTGAAGGCTGTTGTTTTTCTGACATATTTGAAACCAATCAGGTGTGACACATACGCAACATATTCAAGATAAAGAACATGTTTCTCTAATGGATTACAGCTCAGCTTTCAATACAATCATCTGCCTCCCCCCTCTCACATCTCGCCTGGATAAAGGACTTTCTCCCCAATCGGCCCCAGACGGGCCCTCCACTCGCACGCTGAGCATCGGCTCCCCACAGGGCTGTGTGCTGAGACCCCTCTATACCCACGACTGCAGTCCGACCCACAACAACAACCTCATCGTCAAGTTTTCTGACGCCACAGTGGTCGGACTCATCTCAAAGGGAGACGAGGCAGCCTACAGAGAGGAGGTCCTGAACTTGGCAGCCTGGTGTTCAGAGAACAACCGGGCTCTGAACACCAAGAAAACAAAGGAGATCATTGTCGACTTCAGGAAGAACAGCACCGACCTAACCCCCTGTACATCATTGAAGAACAGTTTCTTCCCAAAAGCCATAACCACTTTGAACATGGCTGACTTCACAGTCTTACCCCCAACCCCAGACTTTCTTCTTCCCACTGTGCAATATATAATATTTAATACTTTTGATAACACTGATAATTCTGTGCATTTTCATTACTGTGCAATATCATTTCACACTGCGTATCACACTGTATACAAACCATATTAATCTTTCTATTTTTATATATGTATATAGCATCTCAAAACTGTGCACCTTACCCCCCCCTTTTCTTTTGCACTACTATGTTACATTTCTCTTATGTACATGTTGACACTGGAAAAGGAGTTGCTTCAATCTCGTTGTACATGGGTATGAAGACAATAAAAGGCATTCTATTCTATTCTATATAATACAGAAAATGCATATTGACACAACTGAAAAGTAGTGCCTAAGATAAGATAAGATAATACTTTATTGTCTGTTACACAAGGGTTACAGAAAATTGTCTTTGACAAGGCTCCAGTCACAAAGAGACATTCATACGGACATATAAAAACAAGAAATGGGGGTGTTATGGTATCAGCTGACTGTGGTGTTCATTTTGTGCTGTTCAATATGGCTATTGCAGAGGGGATGAAGGATTTCTTGTAGGTGTTTTTTCGGGCCAGTGGTACCCTAAAACGTCTGCCTGATGGTAATAGCTGGAAGGAGTAATGGAGAGGGTGAGAGGGGTCCTCTGTGATCAGATTGGCTTTCCTGATCACTGAGCGGCTGTACAGCTCAGATAGTGCATACCATTTTACAGTCAATGAAAGGTTTAAAATAAAATAAATAATCCCCTTTTCATAAGGAACTTCACTTGATTGAAGACACTCCAATACCTCCAACTGTTTTTGGTCCATTTTTGCCAACTTTCTATGAATTAAAGGAACCCAAAATAAACAAAGAAATGACATAGGCACCTATAAAAATGTACATACTGTATGTGTGTGTGTGTATATATATATATATATATACACACTCACCTAAAGGATTATTAGGAACACCATACTAACACCGTCCGTGTTTGACCCTGTCCTATCAATATGGCCCAACATTTCTAAAGAATGCTTCCAGCACCTTGTTGAATCAATGACACAAAGAATTAAGGCAGTTCTGAAGGCAAAAGGGATCCCCCACACCATTACACCACCACCACCACCAGCCTTCCCAGTGGTAACAAGGCACGACGGATCCATGTTCTCATTCTGTTTACGCCAAATTCTGACTTTACCATCTGAATGTCTCAACAGAAATTGAGACTCATCAGAACCAGGCAACATTTTTCCAGTCTTCAACTGTCCAATTTTGGTGTGCTTGTGCACATTGTAGCCTCATTTTCCTATTTTTAGTTGAGAGGAGTGGCACCCGGTGGGGTCTTCTGCTGGTGTAGCCCATCTGCCTCAAGGTTGTGCATGTTGTGGCTTCACAAAAGCTTTGCTGCATACCTCGGTTGTAACGAGTGGTTATTTCAGTCAAAGTTGATCTTCTATCAGCTGGAATCAGTCGGCACATTCTCCTCTGACCTCTAGCATCAACAAGGCATTTTCGCCTCCCAGGACCGCAGCATACTGGATGTTTTTTCTTTTTCAGACCATTCCTTGTAAACCCTAGAAATTATTGTGCGTGAAAATCCCAGTAACTGAGCAGATTGTGAAATACTCAGACCAGCCCATCTGGCACCAACAAATCATGCCACGCTCAAAGTTGCTTAGATCACCTTTCTTTCCCATTCTGACATTCAGTTTGGAGTTCAGGAGATTGTTTAGACCTGGACCACACTCCTAAATGCATTGAAGCAGCTGTTGTGTGATTGGTTTATTAGATAATTTAATTAACGTGAAATTGAACAGGTGTTCCTAATAATTCTTTAGGTGAGTGTATATATATATATATATATATATATATATATATATATATATATATATATATATATATATATATGTATAAGCAACTTCCAATAAGTCATCTAAATTAAATGTAATGTAATGTAAACTTTTATTAGAGAATAACACTTGAGACAATGGCACTCTTTGTTCTGTTTTATAAATATGTTACATCTACATCATTGCAGATGACACAACCGTGTACCCCATCATATAAGAAAGAAGCAAGAACTTTATTAATCCCAAAGGACATTAGTGTGCCAGAGATTGCTCAAAAACAATTACTACCAGTGCCTAATAGACAAGATAATTATATTTAAATAAGTAAGCTAAATAACAAAAGTAATATGTTGTGCATGATATTAAAAATATTGGCAGTGATATTGAAAAAGTAATAAAAGTAATAGTTGTAAATACTATATGTATATATACACATGTTTGTGTGTGTGTGTGTGTGTGGGGGGGGGGGCAGTATAAATGAATGTCATATAAATGAAGATTAGTTTTATAAAACCTAATGAGCCATATTGTCAAAAGTAAAAATAAATAAATAAAATAAACTGAATTCATCATCCAGCTGTCAAAACAAAGTGTATGTATAATGGCCATTCTGCAGAAGACACGCAGTCCCTCGACCGCACTGAAACTACAGTCTTTGTCCTGCACCCATGACTGGGAGACTTTCAGGTTAACTCGTGTCTCCATTACAGGGGGCTTCCGCTCATTCTGCTGTATGACAGCCACAGTCCCATTGTAATGCAGAGTAGCATGCCAAGCTATATTGACAAATAGCAGCTGGAGCTACATATGCTCGGCTGGCAGGTAAACAGACAGTGAGAGTAATTGCACTTGTGTCCTGTTTGCACAGGATCACTGAGGGATGCACTGAACATGCGATCTTATTCTCACACTATTGTTGGTCGGTCATATTGTCTTAGTGTGCCTATGTGTTGTTGTGCTTAAATATCAACGACAGGCCTATTTAAGTGTTGTTTCAGTCTGAAACCTTAAAAGGATTGCACACAGCTGTTAGTCAATGTGCAGTTATTAGTCACACGTGAAGACTTATAGTCAGAAATGTTGAGATTTCTTACCCACAGTCTGTGGAAGATTATCTTCCTACTGAACTTTCTAACAATAGGTAAGTGTAAGTTTTATTTCAGACGGCATTATTTTAGGAGGAATTATGCTTGGCGAAGTATTTCTAAAAATATTCCAAGCTTTGGTGTACTCTCTAATATCAGGATGTGGACATGCTGACTCCAACTGCACAAAACGCAGATGTCTGGCTGAAATGTTGATCAGTAAAAGACGTCTATCTCAGCCTCAGTATGAAAACTGCACCCAAAAGATTTACGTGCCACTCATTGAGTACCAGACTCTGTCAGTTGTAAGTATTGTATTGCATACATTTTTTTTTGTAGTGATAACTGAGAATAATTCTTTGTTTCTCCTCTTATAACTTGACAAATATTCTTAATTAATCTTTGTCTTGTAATTGACAATTTCTGGTGGTGTTATTCCTAAGTTTTGGAAATGTTAACCTGCTGAAGATGTGCTGAGATGAGAATGTGTTTTGATCAAGTAAAAAATACATACAGGAAGTCTTACCACATTTTATGTTATTTTTAACAGGACACAAAGAATCTCCGCCTAATAAGTTGGCTGCAAGCCTCACTTGTAAGCTTCAAGTCAATACTTATATGGACAAAAAAAGAAGATATAGAGTATGTTTTATTCACATAATATTTTTTGAAACCACAGGCATGGATCGATCCTGATTTGGGATAGAACACATCAGTTTACCCATATGATACAGTGGTCCTGCCAGTAAATAAAGTCTGGACCCCAGAACTCCATGTAAAAAATGGGTGAGTTACATAACTTATCACAAATTCAATTTCATTGACTGCTTGGTCGTCATCTCACACAGCTGTTGTCTCTCACCTGGGCAGAATAACAATAACTATGGAGCACACCTTCAGTGATCTGCTGGTAAACAGTAATGGCACAGTGAAGCATAATGTGATCATAAATGCAGAGGTGAACTGTGAAGTCAACCTTTTCAACTATGCCTTCACTAGTGATGAATGCCCCATCGCGATCCAAATGTGGTCCAAAGATGGTGAGCTCAGCAATTCACGAATAAACATATTTTATTCAAGTTTTAGAGCAAGTGATAATGCCCTTAATTTTATTATTTCACATACATGTAGGCCTATGTGTTAATCCTGAAGAAGATTTTAATGTATCCTATGGTGTGGTTATGTTTTTCCTTTACATCTATGCTTTTAAAAATGTGCTTTATTCTTCCTGTTAGGATTGCTATTTGAATGTGTCCAACAATGTGAAATGAGCATAAATACACATTTAGCTTAGGGTAAAAGGCATGTGAGTTGTATGTAATTACAAATATTTATTTCCTGCCAAAATGTTGCATGCAGCTTTTTGTGGCAAATCCTCACTTTACCATGTCAGCTGTTAAAATGAGTGAATGCAGAAGTACAGGAGACAATATAGGTAAGGTGGTTTAAATATTATTCAGCTATGATCATTCCTCATCAGGGAGCTGCCCAAAGTCGGATAAATTGTCTCAGGTCATGTCACTTGAGGCAGTCAGTATAGGCTGAAAACTAAAAGTTTGAAAATAAAAAAAACAATCTGGAGTTGTGAAGTTAGAAAGAAGTGAGCTCATCAGACCTCTGTAGCTCGCTCTTCATTGCAGCTTGAGGCTAACGGCTCAAGGTTCAAATGTTTATATAATGTAGGTCAAAACTGCCCATCATGAGTCTGTCAATGTTAGTAGAGTTCACTGCTCATCTTCTCTTTTAAAGAACGCTTCGTTTTCTTCAGGATGTGGTACAGAGCTGGTATTTGGTAAGGTGATCATGATTGATGGTAACGATGGAGATTGGCAAACTGACAGTGTGGCCCTCCGGCAACATATAAACAGAGATGATCGCAATTACATCATGGTAAGTTCATGAACATATGAAATAGTCTTTTATACTTAATATAGGTAATGATAAAGACCATTCATTCTCATTTTTGTGCTTGAACTTTGAAATTAATAGTGACATGTCTGATGAGGTTAGAACTAAACGAGTAGTCGAGTAGGATTTGTTGTTTTTCTTATTTGTCATACCTGTCATATATGAATAAATGTCATCACTATTTTCTGACATTTTATAGTAAAACAAATACTAAATACTAATCGATTAAGTAAGAAAATATGTTGTTGTTGAAAATTATTTAAGATTTTTTCCACTCACATACTAATATTTAAGCCAGCAGTTCTAAAAACAATGAAAAGCTGTTTTTATATTGTACTGTTAAATTCTGTCTGCCATACTCCTCAGGTGGCATTGAGCCTCAACTTTCTGAACCCCTTCTTAACGTTACTGCTGCCCAGTGTTCTGATCATCTTAGCTGATGTGTTCAGCTTCTCTCTGCCGCTGGAAGGTCAAGGTCACTCTGGTGCTCAGCTTCACCATGTTCCTCAACACCCTCAACGATCAGCTCCCCGGAGACAGCCAGTGTAACCCCATCATCCGTCAGTCAGCTCACAAACACACTCACAGTCCAAATACTGTACATCGACAGCATTACAGTTTACTGAGTCACTAAACTGTCTTGTCTGTGCCGCAGGAATCCACTTCGCTGTTTGTCTGGTCCTCATGGTATTGAGCATGCTGGTGTCCATGATGCTGACACGGTTGGCCAAAGACGGCAGCCTCATTTTCAGCTCCAAGGGGTCAGTCCCAGAAAACACAGGACACAATGACGAGAAAGAGGATGAGGGTGAGGAGGACTTGATAAACAAGTACTGCATGTGTTGAGTCTGTACTGCAGTATTTGGTATTAAGTAAGGTATTTTGATGCTCACAAAGTCTTGATTTTTGATTAACTAAATAACACTGTATGACTACTCTGATTGTGTCTTAAATCCCAACAGAAGTCAAAGCTGACATTAGTGTTGTTCAACTGAACGGTTCAGAGGAGGACAGTCGAATGCTCAGAAAGGTGTTCAACTTCCTGGAAGCTCTTGACGCACAGACTATGAAAATTGAGAGAAATCAGATGGTTGCCAACAAGATTGACAAGACATATTTCTGGTTCTATTTAATACTAGGCACTATGTACTTTTTTGCCATGACGTATGTGATGATAAACTATACATGTACAGTCAACCATTTTGATTTCTGGTAAATAAAACCGATATATAAAACACTAAACTGAGCTGTTCTCACTCATAAATTCAAATTCAAAATACAAATGCAAAGATTCAAAGATTGATGCAATTCTCAATATGTCAAAGGCTCATTGTTTGCTCTCGATGTCTGATAAAGATGTGTTGGCATATTTCTGAAAATCGCAAATAAAATAATTTCATCCTTTACTCCTAATATACTTTTGAGACACGAGTATATTAAACTGTTATTTAAAACTGGGATATCTGCACACATAAAAAAACCATGTTCCTTCAGCTCTCAAAAGTGGGAGATTCTGCAATATTGAATAACAACATCTTCAGGACTTGTTTAGCAGTATTAAAATATAGATTTTTCAGGAAGTTTAATCCATGGAATAAATGCTAATTATACTAAATGTCTACACAAATTCAAACATATTAAATGCAAGGAAAAGACATGAAAAAGTGAATGGGACACAGCATCTGCTAAACACGGTTGTTCATTTGTTTCCACCTAGTGGTTGAATTATTCCCTACAGACAGACTGGCGACCTACTGCACTTGGTAAGCTTCCACAGAAATACTGTAAATCCAAGTGCAGTAGGTCACCAGTCTGTCAGTACTTCTACATGTACTCTGACTTGGACCTGATCAACCAGGAGGACTTCATCTGATCTGAATAATTCACAACTCTGTTTATCTCCACCATTAGAACAAAGCTGCTGAAATGAGAGGTGAATATATTGGTTTTTGAAAACATGTCAAGAAAATGTAATGCTTACACTTTAACATCCTATGAAACCCCAGAGTACACTTTGTTATACTATTTCACTTAAAATTACAGTTCAATATACAATATGTTGACATGCCAGAAAGTATGGTTATACGTTTATTGTTGTATTTATTCATTTATTTTTCTGTGAAACAACAATTTCACAGAGAAGTCCGTGGTAAATCACCAGTTTTTGTATAAGAAACCCATCCCAAGTAACACTTATTTCAAAACATTTTAAACTTCTCCCATGCCATACCCGACAATGTCATATTTAAGAAAAAAAAAACTGCCTTGATACAAATTCCATCAGAAAGGCATTTTAACATTATTAACTCCTGCTGTAAGATGAATTAAAGCCTATTAGGGACTGTGACAAAGCAATGTAAAGTAATGGTTTGATCGTGATTACATTTCACGACTACCTTACATCAGTCAAAAGTATAACTGCTCTGAACTAACGCACTGCCAAAACTACTGCATGACATTCATTCTCAAAAGCAACCACATTTTATTTTATTTTAATTATTAGAAAAGTTTTGGCACTTATTCCTGAATTCATCAGTCAATGAATTGGGAGAAACAACATACAAAATCAATTTGATCAAAATCTTGTAAAGAGTGAAATTACAAAAACCCATACATCCTCAGAAAAGACCAACAGGAAGCAAGTAAATATAAAGTGTCCATTACACTGCTGATGTGTCTTCACTCCTCCTCTTCAACTTCAAGGTTCCTCTGATTTCTTCATTGCCTTTAGTGAAATTTTTTAAAATAGAGACGTTAATGCATCATGTCATTAAGACAACAATGTAAGGAGGGAAGTATGATAACGCTTCACATACCTGTTTAAAAAGCTGGACACCAAGATAGTTCTTTGCCATGTTTCTCAGGCTGGACTTCCCCCCCACCTTGCATCTGACATAGCCATACAGGTTGGCCCATTGTAAAACCAAGCCCATGATTACCACAGCCTGAAGGGCACAAACAGGAATGAGACATGAACTAACAAATAGCAGCTAATTAGACGGAAATGAAGTTGACTTAACTTTCATAAACACTGAACTGACCAGCCATTTAATCTTGAAGGAGAAGATGGTGCTGAACACAAAAACTATCCAGAAGATGGGGCATACAATGAGTCCAAGCCAGAAGATCCGTGACTCAGCACCAGACGTTGTGTTTAGACTGTGTGTCTGTTAAGAAAAAAATGTAACAAGATTTGGTTTCATGCTATTCAATAAATATCGCGAAAAAGAAAATGGGTATAGTCTTTGGAAAATATGATATTTCTAAGAGAGGACAATGCAGCTATTCTATGTTACACTATTGTCAATTGTCCAACTGGGTCATGAAGCTACATTACATTGTAAAAAGGCTTTGCACTGGCCCCTAAAAAATAATCACTGCGAGGTGTATTTAGCCTGTGAAATTGTAGATGCACATTTATGAATGCAGTCACCTCTGTGTTACTTTTAACATCCGTGTATTTACTGAGCTCTCTATTACTGTCACATTATAAGGAAGTTTATCTTACAAAAGGATGTTGTTTTTCCAAATGGGTCTTCCACGTGAGAAACCTTTATTAAGAAAACGTTATTGTTTACTACTGAGCTGAAAATAGCCCTTTGGCCCGCCAGTCCTTTTAGGAATGTATCTGACAAGCATCTGCTTACCTTCCTTGACTCAAATACCCAGTGGCTCTTTCCATCTTCATCCACTTGATTCCACCACCGAAGGCCCACCAACAATCTGCCAGATACATTCTGTGGGGGAGGGGACGGACGGACAAGAAGAAGAGACAAAAATATTTGAAATAAAATAAAACAAAAACTATTAACAAATGACAAAACATGCTATGTGAATGTGTCACATTGGGATGTGGGAAATTATAACAGCAATTGTTCACTGTTTTTTTTTTTATAAAAAACACAAACAAGGTATTATGAATTAAACAGAAGCATGACACAGGACCATTTATTTCCATAGTGGACCTGCAGTTAAACATCCTCACCTTCACGGTCCAGAAGAAGAAGAGACAAAAATATTTGAAATAAAACAAAAACTATAAACAGCATGAAGCTAAAGTTACAGTGGTTAGAAAATGAATCGGCAACAATATGAGTAATTATAATTATAGAAAAATAATCGTTCAATAATTTGTCAAGCAAAAATGCCAAACATTCTCTTGTAACAGCTTCTTTTATGTGGTTGTAAACTGAGTATAGTTGGGGTTGGGACAAAACATGCTATGTGAATGTGTCACCTTGGGATGTGGGAAATTATAACAGCAACTTTTCACTGTTTTTTTTTTTTTACATTTTTTGCAGCACTACATGAGACACAAACAAGGTTTTATGTATTAAACTGAAGCACGACACAGGACCATTATTTCCATAGTGGGCCTGTAGTTAAACATCCTCACCTTCACGGTCCAGAAGAAGAAGAGACAAAACTATTTGAAATATAATAAAACAAAAACTATAAACAGCATGAAACTAAAGTTACAGTGGTTAGAAAATGAATCGGCAACAATTTGAGTAATTATAATTATAGTAAAATAATCGTTCCAATAACTTGTCAAGCAAAAATGCCAAACATTCTCTTGTAAGAGCTTCTTTAATGTGGTTGTAAACTGAATATAGTTGGGGTTGGGACAACACATGCTATGTGAATGTGTCACCTTGGGATGTGGGAAATTATAACAGCAACTTTTCACTGTTTTTTATTTTTTGCAGCCCTACATGAAACACAAACAAGGTATTATGTATTAAACTGAAGCATGACACAGGACCATTTATTTCCATAGTGGGCCTGTAGTTAAACATCCTCACCTTCACGGTCCAGAAGTCGCATGACAGCAGGAGGATGATGGTGACCATACAGGCAATGAAACGACTGCTGAAGATGTCACACAGTAAGTAGACCAAGATGGCACTTGTTCGGAAGAAGAGATGGAAGAAAGAGGCCAGTGGATGTCTGAAACACAGTTTTTATTCTCCATAATTCAAACAAACAAAACCTTTTGGTCGGAACATTACATTTACTTAGGAACCACAAAAGTAGCGCAACTCACCTAATTTTGGACTTTCTTTGCCTGATGTCGCCGTCATCTTCACCGAAAAGAGGAGCGTCTTGGGAGTCCTGAAAACATAAAAAAAACAAAAACATTAGCAGGTTAAGCTAATGCTACCTGCCAAAAATCTGTTTCAACGGCTTAGTTTGACATTTCAATCTGAAAAGCCATGCATGGTAAAGTCTAAACTATCGATTCAGACAAGTTGCGCTATACTCAAAACAAATGCTGTTTCTAAGTAATTACTAAATCAAAATTAGGATCGATTACCTGTCTCAGCATGTTGACCATGGATGTAGCTAAGAGATGTTGACACACACGGGATGTATTTCCTGGTGACGTGGATGTAAACAAAACCGTGTGCTAAGGACCCGAAGGAAGTGTGGCTTTAAATGTGCCTGACTCAAAAGTGCCAAACATATCAATCCAGCCCATAGACTGTAAATATTAATACTCATATTTCAAAAGTAAGTAAAAGTAGCAATACCATAGTGTGAAACTTTTTTTTTCCCACAGTGTGAAACTTACAATGAAGTAAAAGTACAAAGGCATTAGCATCAAAAAAGCCGATTAAAACGCCAAACGTAAGCCTACTCATTATGCAGAATGGCCGTTTCAGAATAATGTAGGCTATATAATCTAATAGATTAAAATTATTGATGCATTAATTAGCAAGCATCACTAATGTTGCAGCTGGTAAATGTGGGTTAATTGGCCTACTCCCAGATATCTTAATTTATTAATAATTTATCATCATGTGTTGATTTATATTAGTCTATGTATAAATAATCTGAATCTGCAAAGTAACTAAAGCTGTCAAATAAAAGTAATTAAAAGGTACAACATTTGCTTCTGAAATGTAGTAGAAGTATAAAGTAGCATAAAATGGAAGTACTCCAGTGAAGTACTAGGCTACCTCAAAATTGCACTACAGTACTTGAGTAAATGTACTTATTCCAGCACTGAAACTAGCCTATATTGCAAGTAATTGTTCAATGTGGATGTGTCCTTTTATAAGCTTGTAAGCTCTTTCAAAAACTTATTTTGAGCATTTTTTGTATATAGTGTTTATTGAATTATTGAAATATTGATTTATTTAATCTTTTTTATTATTATTCTTTTTTAAAACACAGTTTTTGGTTGTATAAAACCCACCCAATAAAAAAAATTTACCCCCCCCCCCTCTCAACACAAACTACAATTTATACAAAAGAGCTTTATTATGTCAAAACAGTTGGACACAGTTGTACACATTGTATCCTCCGGCAGCATTATGAGGTCAGAAAAACCTCAAACAGACTGGCGACTGAATGCATGCGGTAAAAGATACCAAAAGGAAGTCCAATATTCACAATCGCAGTCCACATGTTGACATTGTAGAAGTTAGCTTCAGTGTCATGGTCAAACTGGGGACGAGCACCGAATGCCGGCATGATCCACAGCTGTCAAAGAAAGAAGAGAGAGATGAGAACAGGTTGAGTATTTGGGGAATTTTATAACAGTGACTTTGAGAGTGTGAGGGAGAATGGCACTCACTATGACGTTGCCTAGCAGCAGAAACGCACAGACCTCCTTCAACACCCGTCTCTTCCACAACAGTTTCTGCCTGTGCTCTGCCGTAGGGCCGTGCAGGCTGTCTGCTGTGAGTACTGGGCTGGGCTTTGAGTCCATGTCTGATCCTCCAAGGATGCTCAGCTCTTTGCTTGGTGGCAGCACATATGGATTTACAACCACAGTGGCCAGGTGCACCTCGTGGAAGGGCTCCCGATGTAGTCCTTCAATGATGAAAAAGTTCTGCAGGCCAAGTTGGCTCACCATCAGGACGGCCCAGGCCAGGTTGAGCCTGTTCAGGTAGCCTTTGGCTCCAGTTGAAGCCATGGCAACGATAGAGAAATAGCTGATGATGAACTGCCCTAGTGAGGCTCCCACTAGCAGCCCAACATCCAAGCTGCGTGTTGGGTTTTTCTCTGATACACGCTCTCTGTGGTCCACCTTGTAGATGGTACAGCCAATCACAGTAGAGACAGACATCAGGGTCACTATCACTATATTAACGATAAAGTGCATCATCACAGCTTTGTCTCTGCGGTCATGATCACTATAGTTGTTAACCATTTCCATTTCATATACGATAAAGGTTGCCAGACCCGCCACCACTAAGAGAACTCCTGCCACAGGACCAAGATATACATCATTCAGATGGAATTTGATGTTGGAGTGACTGCGTTCTTCTGTTACTCTGCCCACATTTTTCCACATGATGTAGGACATGGCAGAGGCGAAGAGACTGTACTCGATGTTGAAGGGGTACAAATAGTAGTAGGCATCCTTGAAGATGCTACATGAAGTGTGGCTGCACTTGCAATTATCGGCTCCATAAGCCACTGTAAGAGACAACAGGGCACAGGTCGACAGAAGTGTTATGTCATGTTATTTTACTGATTGCTATATCTGCTTTGATTGCTTTATCTGCTTCAATTACCTTCACTGGTGTACAGGCTTCGTCCAGTGAGATTAGTGATGTTGCTTGAATATTGGGAAACTGTTCTTTGGTGAAGGGACTCCTCAGTGACTGCAGTCATCCACACAACTAGATTTGTGGAGAGAGTGAGCATCAGCCCACAACTAAATAACAAGATCAGACGGAAGCAAAAGGAAATAATCATCAGAGACAAAAAGTGTCAAAAAACTTGATGATTTCAAATGTGTACTGGATATTAGTGCAACATTTAACATCAGTATCCACCAAGTAATAAAAGTATTGTATTTAATTATATTCTAGTATTAGTTTAGAGCTAAAACAAGTTGATTTTCAATCAACAGAAAAATAACTGGAACCTATTTTGATAATAGATCATTAGTTTAAGTCTTTTAAGTTGAAAATGACAAGACCAACAAACAAAAACGGCTTTCAATTTTTTTAATATATTAAATATAATGTGAATATTTGATGGTTTTATTAGTATACTATGATAGTAATTAGAATACCGTTGGGTTTATGACTGTTAAAACAGGTCAACTTGGGCTCTGGGAAATTATGATTACACTATTACACTATTATTTGACATTTTGTCAACCAAATGATTAATCAGCCAATCAAATAAATAATTGTTAGTTGTGGCGCTATTGCAGTTAACTGTAATACAAATAATATAATAAGTGCACCTTTTCAAGGACTACAAATTAAAAGAAATGTCTGACTTTAGCAGTGAAACAACATCAGTAGTGTGGCAGGAACTTCAGTATAAAAATACTCTCAGTTTTCAGTGGGTGATAAAAAGAAGGAAAAAGGTAATCCAATAATCACCTACCATGTAATGTTCCTTTGTATCTGCACACAGTCCTTGGCGTGGATCCACAAAAAGTATGTCTGCAAATTGATGGCACAATTATATAAATATTTTTGCAATGATAAAGACTTGAGTATATCTTAATTTCTTTGTAATAGGCTTTTTTACCTGCAAAACTACGAAGGCAAGTTGCACCACAGGGAATACAACCTTAACAGCAGAATCACAGTGGAGGTAACCCACATAGCTGGCTATCTTGAAAATGTCCATGATAATGCTGAGTAGTCCAAATACCACAAGTCCTCCTGAAGGAGCAAGAACAAAAATCATAAAACTATTGGAAAATGATCTGTATGTGCAAAAGAAAACATTATTAAAAAAATGTTTAACACTTAAAATTATAAACACTATTAACTTACCCCTGAGCCATACAGGTCCAGCATGGCCATCCTTGTACATAACAGCATTTTCTTTTCTGGCCGTGTAGATGACATAATAAACCATCCAGATGGAGGTGAGGAGGAGGAGGATGATGAGGAACATCTGCAGGTCAGAGCTACTGATATTGACATCACTGAAGGCACTGCTGCTGACCAAGGCACAGCCCAGGATCAAAATGTTTAAACAGATGACCCCAGACAGCATCCATCCCCAGTATTGACCCGGCTCTCTGACAACTCCAATGGAAGGGATGTTCAGGTCGGGTTCACATGTGCCCTCCACTTGACTCTGTACATTGATGTTGTTGGACAGGTGAGCCTCCGCTATCTCCTTGTCTTTGGCCATCATCCTGCATGGTTCACAAGGATTGCCATCGATCAAACAGTTGCACGGGTAGCCAGTGTTCAGCCACGTCCTTCCTCTCTCTATGTTTAGACGGAAACGATCTGAAGATATTCGGCGTTTAGACGAACGTTTTTTGTTTGTTTTGTTTTTTTGGGGGTTAAATTCGATTTAGTATGCACACCAGGCGTCTAGGTGCCACACAACACCACCAAGTCCGTAGGACCTTCCTTCTACTTCCTTCCCTAGTAGCGAGAAGTGAACAACGAAAGCTGACAATTTTGTCTGGACAGATGAGGAGGTGGAGTTAGCCTAATGCTCCAAACAATGCACACACACGGCACCCACACACACACACACACACACACACACACACGGCACACCCGGCACACACACACACACACACACACACACGCACACACACACACACACACACACACACACACCACACACACACACACACTAACGCAGTGCGTTACATAAATATATACATGGTTTGACAGCAAAGACAACGTCAGCAGTATTGACTGCAAAATAGGCTACAGAATATTTCGTTTTGTATTGACAGATTTTTAATTAGCTATATCTGCATTTATGTCAAAACCTAGAGACTTTCAAACATCAAAATATCATTTATTAATATGTAGGCTATTCGTGTCAAAATGACATACACATCTTTTTGTATTCTATTTCTAGCAGGCACTTTTTTTTCGGACGTGCGTGTCACGCAGGCATGCGTGTGCTCTTACCTGTTAACATGCCGAAATATACGGACACGCCACACATCTGTACGCTCAGGACGCATCCAATATGTAGCCGGCCGGTTGATATAAATGCAGATATAAATGTAATTTAAAAATGTTGCTATTTTGCCGTCGATATACTGCCGACGTTGTCTTTGCTGTAATCAAATCATTATATATTTATGTTTAACATGGTATTTCATTTTATCAATGGGAAACATAGGCTACATGTGTCCAAGGCTAGGAGCAGCAGCACCGCGTCAGACACGTTTCTGGTGTGTAGGCCTAAAGACAAGAAAAATCCACGCAGCCGCCACGCAGCTGATCGACACACAATAGAAACGCCACGCTCACGCAAAGCAGGCAGTGTGTAGCCGGCCTTAGGTGGAGTTTTTTTAAGATTTCCACTCTGGATGGTGGTTTCACTTTTTTTGCGTTTTTAAGCCTCAAAAACGCCATCGCCGTCTAAAGGAAAGGCACATCTGATAAAATATGTTTACGTTTTCACCCGCGAGCGTATTGGTGTAGCTAAACAGGGCCTTAGATCCATTTACAAATAACTAATTTACTGCATCTGGTTCCATGAGACATTGCAGGTTTAACCTAGGTTAAACCTGGTTAGGTACACCCAGGCATTGGCTACCTTTAAAGACAGATCCCGCCCAAGCAAAACCTCCCCACAGACACAAAAGACAGAATCCACAAACATAATTTAAATTGAGGAGCTGTGCTATTTTCTTAAGGAAGGTCATCAACACTTCCCAATAGTGTATATCTGATAAAAGCAGCAATAACATCAGAACAGGTGAAATATAACAATGTAAAAGTAGCTCTTGTTGATGACCAAAATCAGGCTCTTATGACAATCCGACAAAGCAGTGACCTTCTAATAATGAAGAATGGGTTTCAGGATACCTGTTAGCCTACCTGATGCAGAGTGATCCACAGAAGCAGTCTGAGCCGTCATGGCTTTTATATGGCTTCAAAAACACAGGTGTTTACTGTACATCATAAAATGTCAATAAATCTGTTATGTATGACACCATATTATTACCAAACACAGTGTGTTTTGCACAAAATATTTATGTAAAGTTCGAAAGATGTTTCCATGTAAAACATTTTCAAAGTACAAAAAAAACGGTTTCTTTTCAGATAAACAGCTAAAAAAATGTATCTGATACAATACATTTGAAATTCCAGTCATTTGTTGTAGAAGTCTTAACAGCATGCACAAAATAAATGTTAAAGTAAGGAAACACCAAACTACCTGTGGCATTAATGATCAAAACCCTTTTTTATGATCTTTTTGCATTTATAAATACTGTAGAGGCTTTATGAGTTGTTAAACTTGATCCCTTTTTGCTGCAGCTGACCACATGTAGCTACGCCTCACAATCTAAATGTGATCTTAATCCTCTAAATAGGTATAGCATGTGTTACTCCTTTATCTTTTTGAATCAGTGCTCGCAGGGATACTTTTGCATCAAATGTGCCTTTGTACTGAGGTATTAGGCCTACATGAAAAGCCTTGCCATTATCTGTACTATTGTTATTATTGTTATGGAAGTACCAATTGGGTAGTATGTCTGAGAACTCAAATGGCTGGTGTTGCTGGTGCAATTATGCTTATTTCAGATGAATACTTAGGCTAATGAATGCCCTTTTCATCAGGGTGGGGCTGGCTACAGTTACATTTTCATTGCAACATTCCATGGTAATCATGAACCCTTTGTCTGCACTCATATTTCAAATTTATTTCTATCTCAAGTTTAAAGTGAGAACAATGGTTTTACTCAAAAAGAACATAGACAAACAGTGATACCGGAGTGACTCTGACTCTTACCCATGTGTCACAATGAGACTTGATGGAACTTGTTTATTTTCCAATCGTGTCCTGCCCAGGTTTATATAACTCTACAGCTTTAGTGTAGTAGGCCTAAATGTTTTTGTCTCTTAAGTACATTCCTCTGTGATGAATGGGGAAAAAACATATACAATGTAAATATTCTATCAGGTAGCCATGGTAATATTTATTTTGCATTAGCCATTAAAGTCTTCATTGACTGGAGAGGTGCAATACAATTCAACAACACCACAAACTGCATCCTCCAAAAAGACCATCATCACCTCTCTAAAACAATTTGAACAAAACATATAATATTATAACCTTCATGAAGGAAGGATTTATCATTCCTTTGAGCTGGGTATATGCTAATAAACTTGAGGGTAGCCTATTAACCTTTACAAAGGATAATTTCAAAAAAACTTTTTAAAGTAAGCCTACTGAGAGCCTAGTCTCGCATTGCCAGACCTCTCCACAGCGCTGTGCTGAGAGCCCCATAGGCTACATCCGGCCTGAGATGGGGACATCATTAAATAAAATGAGTTAGGGGTACGGGCAACATTCATTTCCCTTTGATATCTAGGGACTTGTTGTAGGCATATATTGTCTATTTTGGGGGATTTGTTTTTTGTTGATCAGGGACCACGATCTGTTAAGACCACCTCGGCCACCGGGAGCACTGTTACCCACTGTGTGTACCGTGGCGTCCCTGGATACCATCGACGCGCTCCTCCACTGATCAGGAGCGACTGGCTCTGGGGGAACTGCAGGACAAACTGGCATTTTAGCCGGTCTGCTCCCACTACATCGCCGTATGACGACGACGACGATGATGGTGATGTTGATGAACCGGAATGGAGTCGAGCAGGGTGGATTAATTCTGCACCATGAATGACAGGTACCACAAGGCGGCCCGGGACGGCTACCTGGACCTGCTGAAGGAGGCAACTCGGAAGGATCTCAACGCGCCGGATGAGGATGGCATGACACCGACGTTATGGGCTGCTTATCACGGCAACCTGGAGGCTCTGCAGCTGATCGCGGCGAGGGGGTGTGTAGAAAGCATTGGTATCTGTATGACTTATTAGGGCGTGGACACACTACTGTGTCCAGTCTTCAGTCATTGTTATTGGGTATTAGGAACATTTTAGAGCAAAAGTATTTTACCCCTTTTCTTTCTTATTACAAAGAATAGCCTATGCACTGTCAGATTACTGAGAATGACCTCACGTATTATAGGGAAATAAGATAAAATAGCCTAGATATTTCGATAATCGAACATAAAGGCTTTTTTTGCAGTTGGACCACACAAAGTCCAGCTTAGTAACAATAGGACACCACTAACAGGTCACCTTTTAAATGTTGCAGCAATTATTTGAGTTTAACATACCCAGGGGAGAGAAAAGGCCATGGCATTCCAACACAATAACCTCAGGGTTCGCTCCTGGCTGAGAGAAGACCACTTTTAACTAAACAACCTGTTTTGTTACTGGCCATGTCTGAAAAATCCCCATGTTGTATTTCAAGATGAAACATATTTCTGCACATGATGTTAGCAGGTTATATCCACCATTTGGTTTTATTTGCATCATATATTCTACATTTTAGAGTGATGTGCAGCTTTGTGAGCTAATTTCATAACTAAAGCTTTAACATTAAACATTAGCCACATATTTTCATAACTTTAAACTTTATGATCATCATCTAAAAGATTATTAACAATATGTCATAGCAGGAGGTAGCTTGTCATTTTCAAAGCCACATAGGACTGTGTAAAATGTAAAACCTTTATCCCATTTAACATGTTCAACGTCATGATGGCAGGGGCATCTCTCATGAAAGCACCTGGGATGAGTCAGAGATATTACAAGTACAGTTCATTGAATGCTCTGCAGTCCTGCATTCAGTGACAGTACAACTAGAACATGTTGGCCCATAAAAAATATTTAAAGACCTAAATTATAATTCATTCCTAAATCAGGAACTGTTACGTAAAAGGAAGCATTTCAGTACTTTATTTTGATAGTTTATGATGGAGAGACAATACAACCTATCATTACATAACTAGCCAATTTAATATCATTGCAGGCAAAAGAAAAATATTACCAGCAGATGACATGTGTAAAAAGGAGGCTGTGTCATGGTATAAATGCTGGCCTTATTTCAGCAAAGTGTGCAAATGTGATTGGTTGTCATAAATTCCTCATCTTTTCTGGCTGACCTGGTTTGCTTGTCAACCAGAAAAATGGGCCCATTATGAATCAGCTTAATTGAGTAAAGTGTGTGAGAGACTTACTGTAAAAGTGAGACAACATCATGCATCAGTGTTTAGTTTATTGAATGCAAAATATAAGATTTGAGGACATTTATTTTTTACAGTTTACAGCAAGGTAGGCTTCCAGTCCTAGCTGGTAACACTAAATTCACTATTTCCCACGGAATAAGTGTAAACAAGGCTCTGGAGGCATTCAACTGCCAAGGGCATAGTATTCCTCTATTGATAGCAGAAAAGATAAACTAATGATTGACACAAGGTACTAAAATTAATAGCTGCCATAATGTTTCACAGAGGCAACAAACTCATGAGACCCGGGGATATAATGAAGATAAGTTTAATGCTGCTTGACAATTTTATGGGAAAGATGCCATGCAGGGGTATATTTGGCAAGTATATTGCACTGGACAGCCTGCAGTAACATCAAGCTGTCATAGCAAGTGAAGATGCAAACAGCCTGTAATGTGATAAAGAACAGGGGAGGGATGAGTGGGCAGACCTATCACTGCTGCGGTCAGCATTTTACTAGGACAGACATAAATTATGACACCTAAAGCTATCATGTTAGATGGTCTTTACTTAAAACAGGCATATTGTATAATCTGAAAGGTGATAAATATTTCTTCTCAAAATAAAAATGCAATATAGCTAATTGCTGTTTATCCTTTGATAAAAACAGCAGTTAGCTATGTTATATCATTTATCAGTTTTTCTCATAGCATTTCATGTTCCTTCTTTTGTTTCAGTGCCGGGTTAACAGTGTGATTCCTTTGTTTGATCATTGTTTTATTGTCCCCTTCTGGGCTATTTATCACATACTGTCCATCATGCACACTGATGAAAACCCTTTCCCTACATTTGAACTACATTATAGCAACCCATAACCCTAAAGCTGCTTTTTCTTTCTGATCGTTTAAACCCAATCCTATCCAGACAAAAAAAGAGCAAGAGGGCTGAAATCAGAGTGGGACTTTGCTAATCGCTGTTGGGTCCGGCAGATCTGACACACATTCCCTGTGAAAACCTTACAACGCAATCCATCAATAATACATTTGCACTACAGTAGCTTCACGTCCATCATATCAAATATTCAGCAGTCTGTACATGGCTACATTGGAAGACAGGGACAAGACACAAGACAGTTCAGTAAACATGTACTTTGGTGTGACACCAACCAGATGACTCTAAACTGGAAAAATAAATGCAGAAATTTAAAGTTAAAATCATTTTACCAATATTTACTTGTGGTGGCCACAGAGAAGCTGTATATCATGAACACATCCTGTTTTCCTTTGAACATTATTATCAGTAAGATGCTTAATGGATGATTAAAAATTTGAAATTTGAAATAAAGACAAAACAAATGAGCTTTCTGTAGATTTGCATACCAGGCTAATGCTGGAAAAGAAAGTAATAAAGCTCCATACACATCTGCCCTCCACATCATCCAACCAGCTGTGATGCTGATATGTTTTGACTTGAGGAATTCAGAATGACATCAGCACCATGCACAGTGTTGCTTTTTGAGGCAGGTGCAACCTATTCGGCCTCCCCTGAAACTGGATACAGGTAGTGTAGCAGTGGTGCTGGCAAGCCTGTGGTCATATTACAGACAAGGCAGCAACAGTGCAGCACACTGAGAGGTAACCCTAAGGTCGGGGAAAGTCAGCCAAGGGTATATATTGCTTATAGTTTTCAGTTATGGCCCCTGCATACTGTAATCAAACAATCTGTTTTTCTAATTGGTCAAAGCCTTTAAAAAAAAGAATTAGTTGCCTACAGAAGATCTACGGTTGGTTTACTAAAAGGGCAATGTGGTGTTTAGACTATAAATTATTAAGGCCCCATTAACAAACCACGGATGGCAGGTTAGTGTTGAAAACATAATTAAGAAATCACATGCTTACTCATGAGTGTGTCATCTAAACAGAAGGCCAAAGAGGCATGTCGTTGGTAAATCTGGTACAAATTCAAAGTGCTGCCTCTAACTTCTTTCTTATGGCCCGACAGAGGAAACCCTGACAAGTGTGATATATGGGGGAACACGCCACTCCACCTGGCAGCTGCCAATGGTCACCTCAATTGCCTTTTCTTCCTGGTGTCTTTCGGTGCCAACATATGGTGCCTGGACAACGACTACCACACGCCGTTGGACATGGCCGCCACAAAGAATCACATGGATTGTGTCCGCTACTTGGACACCATCGCCACCAAGCAGACAGGCCTCAACACCAAGCTGGTCAGCAAGATGAAGGACCGGGCGTTTCGCGATGCTGAGCGGCGAATCAAAGAGTGTGTGAAGATGCAGAAGAAACACCACAAACGCATGGAGCGAAGGTTTCATAGGGAGACTTCTGAGGCTTCTGCATCAGATGTGATGAGCTTTTCCAGTTACACCAGCAGCTCTCTTAGCCACAAGCTGCACAACTTTAATGCAGCCACAGTCAGTGTGCCATATTCTCAGGTCAGGAGTTTTTATTTATATATTCTGAATGTTCAGAGTATGTTTGTTTTGCATGCTTGCATCAGGTTGCCAACTTGAAAGAGTTGTCAATGCATTCCTCTTAACTGCATAACTGCATAACTAAGCTAAATGCTAAAAATGGTCACAGTGACAATGCAAAGTATAATTGTTACGACCATCTTAGTTTAGCATGTTAGCATGCCAAAATATTGGAAAAATAGGAATTTTGATTGTGTTAGCGCAAAAGCAAAGGGTTTACCAAAGTTATTGTACAATTCATCATTTTGGGGCCATGGATGTCTGTACAAAATACACTTTAAATTAAACTAATTAAAAAACAATGTTAACCTAATGGTGGTGCTAGAAGGGAAGTCACCGATCAACAACGTCAGTAGGATTCATCCTCTGGGGACCATGAATGTCAGTACCAATTTTCATGACAATCCATCCAGTGGTTTTGGAGATATTTCAGTGGTGGGCCTACTGACACTGCCATCCTTAGCCCGCTAGCATGGCATGGTAAACTGAAAGCAGTGGCAATGAAAAGTATCAAAGCTAATATTAATCTATTTCAAAGCTTTTAAAATTGGTCACTAGAAATGTTGGAAAATCTAATAGTTTAATTTGTAATTGTAACTAATTGCTGTATTTATACATATCCTCTTAGGCTACTCTCCATGCCACAAACCGAGGGAAGACAAAGATTCAGAGGAAGCTGGAGAAGAGGAAACAAGGAGATGGGACCTTTAAAATCTACGAGGATGGGAGGAAGAGTGTGCGCTCCCTCTCTGGACTTCAGTTGGGCAACGATGTTATGTTTGTCAAACAGGGGACCTACGTCAACCCAAAGGACCGTGGCCGCCGCAACATTCGTGACATGTTCCCAAGAGACAATTATGATGCCATTTCACGTGCCATGAGCGAGCCGGACCTCCACGGGACCGATGTGGACTACTCTGAGATCAGCACTGACTCAGGACATGATTCTCTGTTCAATAGACCCGGTCTGGGCACCATGGTTTTTAGGAGGAACTATGTGAGTGGGGGGATGTTCGACCTCGGTGGTCGGGATGAGGACAGTGCAGACAATAATGTGCGTTTACGCAGTCGGCTGCAGCAATACCCGAGTGCAGATGAAGACAGCATTGGCAGTGCACGCAGCCTGCAGGAGAGGAACGTGGAGGAGCTGCCCTGGGAAGAAATCGAATTAGGGCTGGACGATGATGATGAGGCTAACACAAGCCCGCTGGAGGTCTTCCTCGCCACACAGAGCATGAGTGACTTTTTCTCCATTTTCAAGAGGGAAAAGATTGACCTTGAAGCACTGTTGCTCTGCTCTGACCATGACCTTAAGAGTATCCACATCCCCTTAGGACCAAGAAAAAAGCTCTTAGATGCTTGTAAGAGACGGCTGGAGACCATCGAGTACCCAGACTGCATTGAGGACACAGAACTGTGAGTGACGGGATTTTCAGTGATACAGCGTAGTGAGGAAGTATTTGGGCATATCGCTGTACTCCAGCACAGATCCTCTTCAGTTACAAACACAGTTTCTTCTTTTGCCTTAATTCTGTCCTGCAGATTATAAAAAGTTCTTGGTCCCTCCTGCTGTGTGCTCATTTAGGCTTAAAGGTCAGTGGAGCATTGTGGAGTAGATGTCACGTATGGACAGGGAGGACGTAATGATTTACCTCTGTGGTAACAGAGCAGAAAGGACACTGTTAAGATGAATATGTCAAGCAAGAAGAGACAAGTGTGAGACTCTTACAGTGTCTCGTTAACTTTAGGAGGATCACTGCAAATATCTCTGTATGTCGGTTGGTTGGAGTCCCCTGCACTGCATGGTTTAACAAACTAAAAGACAATTTGTCAGAGTGCAGTGCAGTGTTCACTGCATGCTATATGGCATAGTTAACAGAGAACTGATTGTGGGGTCTGTGTCCCCTGAGCGTTTTTGCCCCTATGGGGTAAATCCAACCACCTCATGTGCCTGCATTGCTCGTGCCTGTGCATTTGCTTAAAATTGTCTTTTGTCAAAAATAGCATTGACATTAACGTAATTGTAACTTCATTATTAACAGTTTCAATTACAACATTCGGAGCAATATTTTAACCCAGAAGAGCCACTCAGCTGTTTCCTTACTCACATTTCATCTCTGTACATGTTTACATACAGCGAGCCATGTCAGTCCAAGCGTGGCTCTCTGGCAAGGCAGGCCAATTGTTCATTGAGATAACTGTTCTGATTTACTGTAGTATTTTAAACTATATGAAAACCCAGTATATTTAGGTAATTTTATAATACACAAGTTACATATGTTGCAGTTCTATATTTTGCATGTTCAGTCCATAAACTAGGAGATTTATAAACCTTTCTATATCACTCATGTCAGTCTTCATAATATGACAGTCTTCGAACTGTTTGTATCTGGAGTAGTTTTTTTTTTTATTATGTACATCTGCGCAGGAGCATATGTTGATGTTTACTACTACTACATCTCAACCTTTTAACATTTAGGTGGATTTTAAATAAAAAAAAATACTAATGTTTTTAATGCTCTATACTGATAGATCCATACATGTTGCTCTCACTACTGCACTCTGCTTACTATAGCCTATCTGCAGAGTAGTTTAAATTAAACATGTGCAGAGTAGGATGTGCCTTTCTAAAGCAGGGCCAGAACTAGGCGTAGTTTTCAATTATTTCCTTATGCACCCTGAAAAAAAGGCAGGTAAAAGCAGCCATGCAGAGTAGGCTTTGTGACGGCCTAAACATTTATCAGGTTTAAGTTGAGGAACACTCTCAAAGATGGAAAAACTCAGCACTAATAATGAGGAGCATTTAAAGGAGAGTCAACACAACACAGACGTAAATGAGGAACCAAGGGATCCTACCATACCGACACGCTGCTCCCACAAGATGTGTTGTGTAACTCCTGCATGGATAGCCCCAGCAAGGCCCTAAAATCCTGCCTGACCTTTCTGGTTTCTTACTGCGAGGCACGTCAGCCAAATTTCAAAACCTCCATCTGTGGATCCCCTCCACAACATAGACTGTCGGACTTGTGAGGTTGTGGACGGATGCTTGTGTGTGTTTGGACTGTAAGAACCAAGAGCACGAAGGGCAAACGACTGTGGGAGGGCCACAAAACAGATTAATGGTATTTTAAAAAAAACACAAATTTTTTTTTTTTTAAAATTATTTTCTTTTTATCATGTGCAGAGTAGTTAAACATATGCATAAGTATGATGTGCCTTTGTATAGCAGGGCCAGAGCTACCATTTAAGGACATCAAGGGCATGTCTTTAGATCATATTTTTGGTATTTTGTAGGATTTAATGGTTCTACGTGGTTCTACGATTACACACATATTACACATTTTCTTAGGGATGATTCCGATGTTTTTAAATATTAAGTATTTCAAATTTGTGGCCACCAGAATTACCGACAGTACATGTTAAGAAATGTACAGAAGGCTCTAAAACAACATTTAGATCATAGCCTAAGGAGATTAAAAAAAAAAAAGTAATTAAATGGAAAATAGAATGTGATTTTTTATTTTTTTATTTTGACTCATACTCATTAATCAGAACATTTGACATCTTCATCCATAGTGATAATCCTCACTCATGCTCACACACAAAAGACAAGTATCATTGCTGCCCTTTGTACATAACACAACGTCAGGAAGATATACTGTAGATACTTGGTGTGGTCTGGATCTCCATGCCTCTTACATAACATTGTTGTCATAACCCTGTCAGACTCTCCCCCACTCTTTTACACTATGGTATCCATATGCTATACTGACGATACTATACAAAGACTTTACTGATGACAGAAGCCAGACACAACTGTTTTTTTATCACCATTATTGTTGAAATAAACATTTAAACCCAATTTCGAACTGTTATATCTTGAGTAGTTTTAAAAAAATAATGTACATCTGCGCAGGAGCATATGTTGATGTTTACTACTACTACATTTCAACATTTTAACATTTAGGTGGATTTGCAATAAAAAATACTAATGTTTTTAATGCTCTATACTGATGGATCCATACATGTTGCTCTCCCTACTGCACTCTGCTTACTATAGCCTATCTGCAGAGTAGTTTAAATTAAACATATGCAGAATAGGATGTGCATTTGTATAGCAGGGCCAGAGCTACCATTTAAGGACATCAAGGGCACGTCTTTAGATCATATTTTTGGTATTTTGTAGGATTTAATGATTCTATGTGGTTCTACAATTACACACATATTACACATTTTCTGAGGGATGATTCTGATGTTTCTAAATATTAAGTATTTCAAATTTGTGGCCACCAGAATTACCGACAGTACATGTAAAGAAGTGTACAGAAGGCTCTAAAACTACATTTAGATCATAGCGTAGGGAGATAAAAAAAAAGGAATTGAACAATTAAATGGAAAATAGAATGTCATATTTTTCTTTTGAATTTTGACTCATACTCATTACTCAGAACATTTGACATCTTCATCCATAGTGATAATCCTCACTAATGCTCACACACAAAAGACAAGTATCATTGTTGCCCTTTGTACATAACACAACGTCAGGAAGATATACTGTAGATACTTGGTGTGGTCTGGATCTCCTTGCCTCTTACATAACATTGTTGTCATAACCCTGTCAGACTCTCCCCCACTCTTTTACACTATAGTATCCATATGCTATACTGACGATACTATACAAAGACTTTACTGATGACAGAAGCCAGACACAACTGTTTTTTTATCACCATTATTGTTGAAATAAACATTTAAACCCAACTTCGAACTGTTGTATCTTGAGTATTATTATTTTTTTTGAATAATGTACATCTGCGCTTGAGCATATGTTGATGTTTACTACTACTACATGTCAACCTTTTAACATTTAGGTGGATTTTAAATAAAAAAATACAGTTTTTAATGCTCTATACTGATAGATCCATACATCTTGCTCTCCCTACTGCACTCTGCTTACTATAGCCTATCTGCAGAGTAGTTTAAATTAAACATGTGCAGAGTAGGATGTGCCTTTCTAAAGCAGGGCCAGAACTAGGCATGGTTTTCAATTATTTCCTTATGCACCCTGAAAAAAAGGCAGGTAAAAGCAGCCATGCAGAGTAGGCTTTGTGACGGCCTAAACATTTATCAGGTTTAAGTTGAGGAACACTCTCAAAGATGGAAAAACTCAGCACTAATAATGAGGAGCATTTAAAGGAGAGTCAACACAACACAGACGTAAATGAGGAACCAAGGGATCCTACCATACCGACACGCTGCTCCCACAAGATGTGTTGTGTAACTCCTGCATGGATAGCCCCAGCAAGGCCCTAAAATCCTGCCTGACCTTTCTGGTTTCTTACTGCGAGGCACATGTCAGCCAAATTTCAAAACCTCCATCTGTGGATCCCCTCCACAACATAGACTGTCGGACTTGTGAGGTTGTGGACGGATGCTTGTGTGTGTTTGGACTGTAAGAACCAAGAGCACGAAGGGCAAACGACTGTGGGAGAGGCACAGACACAGATTGATGTCTTAACAACACAACTCATAGTACAATTCTTTTCTTTTTTTTCAAATTTGCTTAAGTTTAAAATTATTTTCTTTTTATCATGTAAAGATGGCAAAATATTAATTTAGGATATGTCAGTAATGGCCTTGCATCTTTACAGCATCTGTTGTATATGTGAGGATTGCTTGTGCTGTAGACTGAGCTGCAGAAGAAACAAGAAGAAATCAGTCAGAGTGACTCAACAGCTGAGAAAGCAATTGGAAAGCTACAGAACAACAAAGACTCAATTAAGGTTTGTAACATAGGCAGATATGACACTATAACATTTATTTTGTACATTCATTTATTGCACAATGGTCTGGTTTAAATATGTTTCTTTCACTTTCCTCTCTGGCCCTTCAGTCTTCAGTGCAGGAGGGTTGTGTGTTATCGTTGAACAGCAGTTTGCCAGGCTGCAGACAACCGTAAAGGAGGCCAGAAAAGGCTGCAAAGGTGCTAGAGGGAGAGCAGAGACAGGCCCTCAGTCAGGAAGAGGGCATCCAAGCACATCTGGAGCAGAGAACAGAGCTGACGAAAACTTTGGCTCAAATGACCAAACTGTCCGGGTTCAAGTTGTTGACTTCCTGCAGGTACAAAATATCTGAAATATTTAATATAATGATAAATAAGTCTTATGTGCCATGTGATGTGGGAAAGCACAGGATTTTCTCTGAGGCAAAAAGTTTATTTTGGTCTGTGTACATAGAGAAGGCATTTCATCTCGTCATTCACTGAGGTTTAGAGATCAGAGAAGTTGCATGTTATTTAACATGATTGTATCATGATGATTTCACATCGTTTAGCTTGTTCCAGAAGTGCTCAGAGTGGAAGAAAGGAATGGCAGATGTGTGCCTGCCTAGTCCGTACCACAGTCAACTGCATGGACTATCTATCTGCTTATGAATTGAATTGAATTGAAAATTGAATTATGTCCAAGTAGTGACTGATGCTACCCAGGAGCTGTGTGACCTAATCCTCTCTGACATGTATCTGTAAAAGTGGTAAGTGTACTTTACCTTACTTACTGGCTCCTCATGGAGAAAACAGCCTCAGACGTACATTCTTCAGTGCAGTTCTTTTTAGGCATTCCAGCACCACTGCCTCACGAAGCCGTTATAGCGTGGCAGTAGTCTTTAAGTCTTGTTATTCAATCTCTATTTGCTCAGCTCCATTAAAAAAATAAATCTCTATGTATTAGTACATTCAGTACATTGTAAAATAAATCCTCATGTGAATACATGTGAAAATACCAAATAATCTCTGACAAATGATAAACTAAGTACTAAATCCTCTATGCCAACCTTCATCCCTGCCTGTTCCTGAGACGCCAGAGGATTTTTTAAAATGTAAATACACTTTTCAATATATTATGTGTACTCTGTTTGTCGAATCCTACTGTTTCATTTGGCCTATGAATGATTCCAAAAATAATGTTTCCCCTGTATTGTAGACACAAGGAGTTTGACCTTTGACCCAGACACCACCCATCATTTCCTATGTGTAACAGAGGTCAACAGAAAGCTGAACAACACCAGCCCCTGGCAGCACCCAGACTACCCTCGTCGCTGTCAATATTGGCATCAGGCAATGACTTCAGACAGCCTTTACCTGTGGAGGCACTACATTGAAGCAGAGCTGAGTGGGGAGGGTGCACATGTTGGAGTCACGTACAAGAGCATCAATCGTAAGGGAGAGCAAAGCACCAGCTGCATCACCTGGAACAGCCGAGGTTTCTTTGCCTGGCATGCTGGTGTGGAGACACCCTTGGATGTCACTGATATCACAAGAATTGGCGAATATGTTGACTTTTACTGAGGCTCTGTGTCTTTCTATTATATGAACAGGCCCATGAGGTCACTCCACACGCACACAGAGCCCTTATACGTTAGAGCTTGGCTGTCAAATAAAGAAAATTTAGTTTCTCTGGTAATTGCAAAATGATGCAATAAATGATCATCTGCCTTCACTGCAAGCTTGTAAAAGAAAAATGAGTGCATTATACATTTTTATTGAGGTTACGTAACAAGGTCTATAAAGTTATGGTACATATAGAGGATTTTTTCAAGGTTAAATGTACTACCATCTAGTGGTAACTGCAACGGTGTGTTAGGAATTTACTGCAGCTTTATTGCAATTTAATTGCTCTTGAATGTGATATGAATGAGGAAAAAAAGTCCATTTGCTGAACTAGTATAAAGCTATAAGAGAATTTATTGTTTATGAAGGGTTTGTAAAATCATCAAGACAAACAAAAGTGCTTTGGAAATCATTAACATCCTTAAAGTTTACTGTAGTCAACTAAAATCAGTTTCGTTCTCGTCATAAACTGGATTCACAAAGTGCACACCCGTCTGAGTCATGGAGATCGAATTATTTGTTTCAGTTGCATACACACCAGGAATATCAGGCATCATGTTTGGCTGGTCAAAAATGGGATTATCAAAGCCGTGGTCAAGAGGCCCACCAAGGTCTGTAACATCGCTGCTTTTCACGAAGCTGCTCAGAGAAGGCAGTGATGATGGCAATTGAATAACCCCCTTACGAATCAGGACGACAATGATAATGATGAGTGTAATCACAATCAAAACTCCAAACACAACTCCAGCCACCATCCCAGCACTACCACCAGTCTGATCACTGCTGCTCCCAGAGGAGGCTTGAAATTCAGCCCCAGTGATTCCCAGGGTGGGGCCATGAGAATGGGCATCCTTCACTATGTCCCTGGCCAGAACCTCTGACAGTGTTCCCTTCTCTCCATCCACGATAAGCACCTGGATTTCAGGTGAGGTACCAGAAGGGATGACCCCCATCAGCCGCTGTGACTTGAAGACTTTAGACATGCCCAACTGAATGGAATTGTATTGTGGCAGGACTAGAAATAGGTGATGAATTCGTTGCCTGTAAGTTTGCAGGTTGAACCCAGCGGCGTATTGGACGGTAACAATGGCACCACAAACATCACAGCAGTGTCCCACAGGGAGAAGAGGCTTCTTACAGCCCAGAGAGGCACATGTTACACTGTTACAGATCTGCTGATGGTTCACAGAATTCCCACAGTCACAGCCAGAAGGATCCCCACACTCTTGGTTTCCAATAGAGAAGGCAGAGGATCCTTGAAACTGCAGCTGGCCTGAACGTGAGCTGAGATAATGGGAAAACTCAGATCCGCTATCAAACTTCTTCCCCAGCACAGACACAGATTTGACAGGAATGCTAGGCTGACTGGAGCTGGTGTCCACCCTGAAAGAGGAGCGGGCTTTAAAAACCACATCATCATACTGGCAAGGGACACTCTCCTCGTGGACTGAGAATAAGAAATTCCCGCGCTGCAGGTCATCCTGAGTTGCAGCTGCCTGCCACAGAGCTGGGTTAAACCACTGGAGAGACTCGGAATCTTTGAATTGAGTTGTGACACCCGCTCCGCAGCCCGAATCTTGTCCTCTCACAACATAAAATCCAGCTCCTGAATTCAGGATGAACTCTCCATCAACTGGCAGCTTCATCTCCTGCACAGCATGCGTGGTCTCCACGAACACAGACACTTTTCTCTGGGCTGGAAACTGAACTATGTCGTTGCCACATGGAACATTTTCTTTATCCCAGTTGGTCTTATTCTCATAGTTGGTGTCAGGAATCCACTGTTTGTGCAGGGCACCCGCTGCCCCGACAAGACAGAAGAAGAGAAGCATGTCTGGTGATTTCAGCATCCTGAATGTTTGTGACAAACTGAGAGAACATTAGGTGACCTTTGTTTCCAACCTTGTGACTAACACATGATCGCACACAGCTTACCAGTATAGTTGATGAGCTCTGAACCACATCAACCTGCTCAAGCAGGTGACCTGTAAAAGATTTACATTTTCAGTAACAGACCTGCTTCATGTTTTTCCTCTTTTTTTTTGTTTTGTTTGAAAATCATCAGAATATTGTGCACACATTTTCTAGAGTCCAGTGGTTATTCAGATGTGGGCATTCTCCTATCTTTTCTCCTTATTTTCTATTTCTTCAAATAATAAATCTGCAGGATACTGTCAATTATCAGGCATTCACCAATTCTTTAAATTTGCAGGGAAATTATTTTCTAAAAGGACAACTTCTGGACGGTCATCTGAGCTCCATTTGCCATTCAGTTAGCGTTGCAGACTGCCTCCAAAAATTGCTGAGGTTTTCACCGAGTAATACATCAGAAATGCTATTAAACTACTGTTTAAAATCTCAAACTATTATTTAAGTTTTGTACAGTGACATGTAGATGCCTTTCAAGGAAGCAAGTGTAAGAATTTTGCTTTTAACATATTCAAATTAATTTAAAATCAAATTAAGTTGCATATAAAACTGAATTCAATGTGAAATTTAACAACCATGACAGCATGAGCCACTTTATCATGTATATGCTAAGGCTTATTAATTTTGTTGGTGTTAAATGATTTTATTAATGTGTTGGTGTTTCAGGATTTTAATAAATGTGCTTCTTTTACTGTTGCTTAACACCATCATATAGTTAGGAAGCAAACAGCTTTGTTTTTGTAAACTTTGTATTGGCTTTTTGAAATGTCTCGTGTCAGCAGGAGCAGGGTTTTATGAAGCAGTAATTCTGCTTTCTGGTACAGGTACCAGGATTATGCATATAACAAAATCAAAACATACACACCCTTATTGAACCTGAATCTCCCCTGAGGCAGTGTCTCACCTGCGCCACAGTAGCACGCTATAAGAGAGAAGTAGGCCTATGTTGTTTACATGGAATAACAATAAAATGCATGGGCAAACGGGAATTGCTTGAGAAGTGGCGATCAGAACTTCCATTGATAATTGTCTGAGCGTCACTGTGGGTGCGATGCGAGAAGCGAGTAACTAATCAGCTTTTGGACTCTAGAAGATATTCAAAGAAATGTAAAGCTCTGAAGACTGTGCAGATGTATTCAACACTTGTGACATCACGTGACTGAATGATATTGGAACTCTTCTAACTGTAATGATGCTATGAATTGGACTGCTTGTTGATTGGCTTTGCTGCACTTTGCAGACTCCCTGGCATATGAGTTGCTTATGTATTTATTTTGCAGTTGTGTGTATATGCACTTTTATGTGTTGTTTGTAACTGAGCAAATGCTCTCAATAAATGAATACATTTTTTTTTTTTTAAGTAACTAATCAGCTGAAACTAATTACACCTGTGTTCTTAATTGACTGCACCTTGTGCGGTGCCCATCTTTCTGTGAAATCTGACCTCCAGAGAAAGGAACGCTGGTCCACTTATTTTCTGTTTTCTCTAGGTGTATTTTCTGCAATCATCGTACGCAGTTTATCTTTGTCATGATATAAACAGGTCCAAGCATCCTTTAGACCTGCCTCTGACTTGTTTTGTGACGTACAGTCACAAGATGAGAACTGTTGCTCAACAGATGCTCCTGACCTGCAACAAACTTCTCTCTAGGTAGACCTAAATTTGTAGTGATTTTATTTATTTTTTATTCGAGAGGATTTTAGTGTTACACACAACTATGCATCGATACCGTTCACTACTGTAGGGCTTTTATTACTTCAAATACACTGTCAAAAACAGTCCTTACAGTACTTCAAGATTCAGCTCCTGGCCACTTGGTACGCCAACACAATTTAATGCAATTCAATACAACAGACCTGCCACAAATTCTACATTTAGGAAGATGTTTTTGTTGAAACTGTCAGAGGTGTTAATTCACTTTGCCTTTATGTTTATTATTGAACTGGTTTGTGAAACCTTGACATAGACAATGTACCTTTTCAGTGAAGTAAGACTTCTTGTGTCCATTAGTTAAGCTTTTAAAATAACATGTTTTGGATATTCATAGAAAAACATCAAATGCATGTATGCTTACTCTTAAATCATGTCTGGAAGGTAATCTTTAAAGTAAAAATACTTGAGTTTTTAAGGCCCTTATCTAGGCTTACAATATGCAGTATGGGCTCAAAGTTGTAGTTTTTTTGCAGCTGCTAACCTAAACAGCAAGTTTATTTTTTTAAGCACTTCATGACTTGTATCGTTTTTGTAGAAAACACCAAATGATGTTATTGAGGCCCATCCATCCAACATTGAGACGGCAGCACAGATGAACAACATCCAACATTTGCCCAGCCCTCCTCATGCTCCCAGTGTGAGAGCGAGCGTTCGCCATGTGGAGGCGGTGGTGAGGGCCCACCGTAGTGGTGGATGGCTCCTGTCTGGCATCATCTGCATCAACATCCTGATCCTGGGCTGCGCTCTAGTCAGCGGCAGTGCTTTCAACATCGTGGCCATTACTGCTGAGCACAGGCAAATCTTCCTCATCATTCTCCTCCTCCTCACTATGTTGTGGATGCTGTTTTACGCAGTCTTCACCTCTCGAAAGGATCAAGCAGTTTTGTTCAAGGATAGCCACGCGGGGCCTGTGTGGCTCCGAGGTGAGTCATTTCTGGGTCTCTGTTTTAAATAAGTGTCATTTCAAGGCTTAATCACTTAAAATGTTTATATTTCAGCTGGACTTCTGTTGTTTGGGTTTCTCAGTTTCCTCATCGACATCTTCAGGATTGTCACTTATGTGGGCTACCTTCACTGTGATTCTGCTGTTAACCCTCGTATTATGTTAAGGGTCAATTTGACCCATTTGCGTTTTTGTGTTGACCAAAATACTGGTTAACCTATCTTTTTCTTCATGAAATTGTATGACATTTCCTCATTTAGGGTCATGAACTTGTTCATAAAATCTGGACACACTGATGTGTGGTGGAATGTCTGTTCAGAGTTTGTATACAAAGATGATGTTGCGGGTCATTTTGACCCGGAGACTTTCAACACCCATTTAGGTGTGTGTGTGTGTGTGTGTGTGTGTGTGTGGGGGTGTTTGTGTGTGTGTGTGTGTGTGTGTGTGTGTGTGATGCTATTGACGATCCGGATTGTGAATTTTCCTATGATGAAGAGGATTCAGGGGACCAGTCTGGTGTAGTATACATTAGCTGAAAACAATGGGCAGCAATCATCCTCAACATGGACAGCTAAAGATGCTAACATAAAATGGTCAACATCAAAACACTGACGCCAAGGCAGACTGTCATCAAGATGACTCCAAGCCCCACAAGATTTTCTGCCGCACTAGTTGATGATATTCAATCACCATTTCATCTCTTCATATCCCAACCAATAGATAGGATCATAGTGGACATGAGCAACTTGCAGGGGAGGTGTGTATTTCAAAAGAAATGGAAGCCACTGGATCAGATGCATAAATTGAAATCCTAGACCTGCTGCGTCCGCAGCATCCACCCATGCTCTGCAGCGCCACGTTACATCCCGCAACACCCTGCTGTGATGTTCATACGCACAGAGTAGTCAGGATCCGGTATAGGAGACTGCACTACTCAGTACGACACGATGTGCCCTGCTATGACATGAACTTCCATGACTACCTCGAGGTCACTGTTCCATTATCTCTAATGTGACTATTATTTGCCACTGTTCATCACACCCCCAACCGGCCCTGTCAGACACCGCCTACCAAGAGTCTGCCGAGGTTTCTTCCTAAAAGAGAGTTTTTCCTCGCCACTGTCGCAACAGCCACTGATAATGCTTGCTCTTGGGGGAATTACTGTAATTGTTGGGGTTTTGGAATTTATAGAGTGTGGTCTAGACCTACTCTATCTGTAAAGTGTCTCAAGATAACTCTTGTTATGATTTGATACTATAAATAAAATAAAATTGAATAGTATTAGCTAGAGTGTACAAGTCAAAGGGAGAAGCAATTGTCAGTCTGTGGAATGATGAGAGTGGAAGGCCAATATTTCTAGCAACAATGTCTTTGGAGTCAATTCATACGAAAGCTTGGGTGTTCCGCAACACCAGAGCTGGTCGAGTGAAAGAGACAAACTAGCTGAGATCATAGATGTATGGGATGAATGGGTCAAAATTTTACCTGTCTTGTACAATACTGGTCCACATGTCACTGTAGATGAACACCTTGTTCCATTCAGGGGGCGCTGTCCCTTCTGACAGTACATGCCCAACAAGCCTGCCAAGTATGGCATCAAAATATGGGCATCCTAGGATGCCAAATCTAGCTACTATGCATGGAATATGCAAGTGTATACCGGAAATATTTTCACTAAATAATTGGTAAAAACAGTTTTGGGGGAAAAAATGTTTGTGATGAGGAAAAAAAGTTAGTTTTGAGTGGATTTACACTGTACGGGTCATTTTGACCCGTAACATCATCAATGTCATTTTTTTTCAACATAATACGAGGGTTAAAGTTGCCTTCCCTGTCGTACAAGCTCTGTTTCTGTTTGTCCAGGTTGTTGCATTTTAAAAACATCAAGCTTACTGCATTGCAAGACCATATCAGTCATAACTTTGGATGCGTTTTAAAAACTTAACAAAACCTTTACAAAACATGTCTGTTTTAGACATACTTCCTGTGGATTCATGCAAAGGACTGTGTGGAGCTACACACAAATTTAACGCAGTAAATTATTGTTTTTACTCACTGGAAAGTTACTTTTTTTTAATCTTGGAGGACACTCACATTTTCACTTTTCCAGGTGTGGGCTTACTCTAACGCTTTCAACTAACCTGGTGGTGTGGATGACAGCAGTTACTGAGGAATCAGTTCACCAGACTAAGATACCTGATCTAAATTTCACTGTCTCACAGAAGATCTACAAAGGTATTTAGGCATGGTTTGTTTTCAACTCTAATCAGATTCATGCATGGATTCGTTAAGAGGAGAAAAAAACTCACAACTTTCCATTTCAGCCAGCTATGACAAGTGTACTTGCAGCCACTCGGTGTGTGACACCTTCAAAGAAGCCTCCTACTACCTGTACCCCTTCCACATAGAATACAGCCTCTTTGCTTCGGCTATGACCTACGTCATGTGGAAAAATGTTGGTCGGGTTGTGGCCGATCACAGCCACCACAGTGTTAAATTCCGTCCAAAGGATGTGTGTTTGGGACCTGTAACAGGAATACTCCTGGTGGTGGCAGGAGTTGTAACATTCATAGTGTACGAGGTGGACATACTAACGGAGGACAAGAAGAGAAACCAAGCTCTGCGGATTCATTTTATTATGAATATAGTGATAGTGAGCCTGATGTGCCTCTCCACTGTGATTGGCTGTATCATCTACAGGCTGGACCACAGGGAACACGTATCGGAGAAAAACCCCACTCGCAGCCTGGATGTGGGGCTGCTGGTGGGAGCCTCACTGGGCCAGTTCATCATCAGCTATTTCTCGATTGTGGCTGTGGTGGCAACCGGAGCCAAAGGGTATCTGAACGGCCTCAACCTATCCTGGGCCGTGCTGATGGTGCTCCAGCTCGGCCTGCAGAACTACTTCATCATCGAAGGCCTCCATCGGGAGCCCTTCCACGTGATGCAGGAAGCAGCTCTGCACACAAACGCTCACGCCTTCCAGGAACATGACATGAGCGTTGTCCCGAAGAGCCGTAAGTCCAGGTACTTCCTGACGTCAAGCTGTGATAAGCCATGTTGGAAAAGAAGAGTACTGAAGGAAGTCTGTGCCTTTTTGCTGCTTGGTAACATTATTGTAAGTTGTTTTTATGCTTATTTTCTTTAACTATTATTGCAACAAACCAATAATCAGTATGTTTTCCTGTTAATGTGTCCTGCTTATTACACTCAGCTGTGGATCATGCCTGCCTTCGGTGCTCGTCCCCAGTTTGATCATCCCATCGAGATACAATTCTACACATTCACAATGTGGGCGACCATTGTGAATATCGGACTTCCTTTTGGAATCTTCTACCGCATGCACTCTGTCGCCAGCCTCTTTGAGGTGTTCTTATTCTGTTAATTTTTGAGCATGGAGTGAATTTGATGATCTATTTTATTGTTTAAATTGAACTTGTTATATTAAAACATTTAAATTCCTATATATTTATTTAAGAGGGTCTTGTATTTAATAATGTGCTGCAAATTACAGGCAATTACATTTACATGTGTGATTATTTATGACCATGACATTTCATTGGTCATCAAACTACTTTATCAATTCAGTAATGGGCTAATTTTTAAATGGAGCAGACAAACACGTCCTCTTTAATAACAAGCAATAACTGCTTGTGACCATTTTTAGTTAAGTAAAATTAGGTGATTATTCCTTAAATTGTTAAATTGGATTGTTCTTAGGCCATAAGGGGTAGCCAGTAATTCACAAAAAATAGCAAATTACAGGAAAAACTGTCTTGTAGAACATTTTTGATTATATCTTTTGCTGATCACCTCATGACCCTTTTTTTTTTTTTATATTTGTTGTAAATTGTTGGAACCGCTTTGGACCACACACTGGTGGTCAACCTATACAAAAAAATAACGGTAAAAAATTAAATTGGGCATTAGCAAAGCTGCAATTGGTTGCTCAAAACAAATTCACAGCAGTATTTGTTGATCATTCCAAATATAGGTTATAGGTGTAGAGAGATTACTGGAAAGAAGTGTCAGCTTTTAATAGTGCCAGTGTAAATGTTCTCCATAAAAGTCAAACCTTAACTGATTGGTTGCTGGAGAGAGACATAGTGCCATCTAGTGATCATGATGTAATGGGGGAAGCTTGCACTTTACACATCGTGTTGGGGCCAAGCTACATACAGAGAATGGCTGTGCAATTAATATGATTAATAATAATTATCGATTTAACTGGACTTAGTTTTGGTGAGGACCCACATGGTTCACAGTGTAAAGAGTGACTATTAGTGCTTAAAAAAAGTTTCACAGCAATTAAGATTCCTCACTGAAGCACAGAGCTCAGTAATGCAACCAACACAGAATTTCTTAGATGCATATCAATATATATTTTCAGGCTAATTTACGTAAAATACAATTTCCAACATTAAGCATTGTAAGCATAGCCAGCCAGATCCAAACTTAAACCTGGTCATATACAAGCTGTAGAATTGTCTCCAAAATCCTGTAGAGTTACATTTTCACATAAACTACAACCATAACAGCAGTTCACTTCAAAGTATGGCAAGTACAACAAATAATGTAAAACACCAATAATGTGCCGTCCAGGAAAAGTGCAAAATGTAACTATTTCCTCGTTCACTTCTATGCTGCCAAGAAAAGAGCCTCAGTCTTCAGGAAACGCTCTAGACATTCTACGGTCTTGAGGTCTTAAGACATGTACAAACACAGTTGTTTATGGACAATATTGATAATTCAAACACCTCCCACCTTAATTTGAGAGATATCTCTACCTCACTCGTCTAAATGATTCTCCTACCCAAGTCGGTGCTGTACGCATTGCGATGATGATTACAGTGGCAAGTTAAACACAGTGAGGTTTACTGGGAAAGCGGCAGATACTGAAGGGAGGAGGAACCCTGGAGATGAACAGTCCCATTTTTAGTCCTCTGTCTACATCCTCTGAATCTCAAAAAGGCGGACATCGGTGTCATACCAGATAGGAGGGTCCACATTTCTAGAAAAACAAGAGGTTAGTGTTTAGTCAATTTGAATAAACGATTGTTTGCATAATGTTCAGCTCTTACGGCGAACTCACCGCAAATAGACAACACCCCACATGTACGTTCGAAACCACATGGCAGTGCCTGCGTTGGCCTGATACTTTCTGATGAGGATAGGGTGAGGGACTGGCAGCAGGCCCACTAATGTGCCATGCTGGAGAAACTTCAGGATCTCAGATTCATCTGTCAGACCCCTGCAGTGAAACGTGAGCACACTTTAAAAAGGTAATATTTCAAAAGATGTGACTTTCATATGCTAACCAATATAGAACTGTGTACATACTTATCGATGCAGATCTTCTCCACCTGGGGAACTAGCACTTGTAGAAGTCGCATGATAGTCTGCAGAGGTAGTTTACACTTCCAGGAGTGGACCTGGGACAAATAAGGTAAATCCAGATCATGTATGCATTCTACCAAATATCCAACATCAGATAAGGGCAAAAGTTACTGACCCATTCTTGTGTGGGAGCCCAAAACGATGTCGAAGACGCACTTGACAAACGTCTTCTCTCCATTTCTGATTCAGTGTAGAAAACATCCTGATAATGTGAAGAAATAGATTAACTATTATGCATATGCTTTTAAACAAACGCATGCATACAAACACATGCACTTACTTCATTTTCTCGACCTGAGTTTGACTCTGTGTCACTGGTCCCGGCGACTGCAGTTTGGTCTGAGTGGGCTGTGTGTGTGGGGTCTCCCTTTGAAACTGACACCATGGTGCCATCCTCTGACACTTGGGACTTCTCAGTCAGTTTATCAATCCCTGCAGGAAGCCATGAATCACAGGAAACCAATCACTATTTACAGGATAAGTCTGGTAATTTTCTTTATTTTTCTTAATGTCAACAAATCCCATGGAAAGATCATAATCAAGAAAGAAAAGTATTGTCTGTGGATCAAAAACCTGATATACCATAGCTTATTCCTCTGTGCTAAAAACACATCAGTGAGCCACACCCACATGTTTGTTCTTTAACATGAATATAGGCAGTTTAGTTTATTTTGAGTCAATTCTACACTTTCTTGCTGCTGTAAATAGATGCTAACGCAACAAATCAATGGCTGAAAATAGCCCTACAACAAATACTCTATTTGTTCTATTTTTTTACAAATCTGAGCATATATTTGTTAGTCCTCTTAATAGATGTATAAATTACAAAAAAACACATTTCACTCCAAATGGAGCTTTTTCTCCTACAGACAGCACTTTTTCTCAACTGCCTGAAAATGGCTCGCTGTTTTAAAATTCCTCAATTAATGATGTCATTGATTGAGAAAGCCAGCCCAGTTTTTCAAATGTGCTGCCCATTGGTGCTGCCTAAGCAGGCACAGCCTGCCCAGTGCCTTGTTTGAATTATGTTGACCAATTACAACAGAGTGGGCCAGCTGACCAGCATGTAATTCTATTCTAGGAGACCCCAAGAGTACAAATATGACACTGAAAAGGAGTATAATAGGGGCTCTTTAATGTACTGTATGCTTGTGTATATGACAAACATCTACCCCAAAGTCAAAAGATAGGAGAAATTCTTATAAAATATTTAAAGTACAGTAAGTTGACCAATGAGCTGAATGTACATGTAATCAGTAACATCCATTGTGATGTGTATTTTAATGTATTTCCATATACAGTCGTGAAAAGATTAGGACACCCATGCTAAAGTTGACTAAAAGGAGGAATAAAAAAATCATCTTTTGCAAATTGATGTTAATGCCTTAATTAAAAAATGAGGAAAAATCCAACCTTTTAGGACACCAATTTTGTTTGTGAATGAATAATGTATCGTAAATGAATAAATGTTCTTCCTTAAAATACAGTGGGCATAAGTAAGTACACCCCTATGTTAAATTCCCATAGAGGCAGGCAGATTTTTATTTTTAAAGGCCAGTTATTTCATGAATCCAGGATATTATGCATCCTTATAAAGTTCCCTTGGCCTTTGCAATTAAAATAGCCCCACATCATCACATACCCTTCACCACACCTAGAGATTAGCATGGTTTTATGTCAGTTAGCCTAATAGCTGGTTTGATTTGCATTCAGAGATGATTTTATGGAAAGTACCCCATGCCAATCTCTAGGTATGATGAAGGGTATGTGATGATGTGGGGCTATTTTAATTCCAAAGGCCAAGGGAACTTTATCAGGATGCATAGTATCCTGGATCCATTAAATAACTGGCCTTTAAAAAAAAAAATCTGCCTGCCTATAAGGCTAACTATAAGAGGGTTAATATGCCCCCTGTAAGGAAGAACATTTATTTATTTACGATACACTATTCATTCACAAACAAAATTGGTGTCCTTAAAGATTGTATTTTTCCTCATTTTTTTAATTAAGGCATTAAGATCAATTTGCAAAAGATGATTTTTTTATTCCTCTTTTTAGTCAACTTTAATTTTTTCACATGACTGTATGTAGTGTATTGTGGTTTTATGATAGTGAAAGCTATATATTTTCATTACACTGTACATGTAAAATCCTGACTAGGGACAAGAGTTGGAAATTATCAATAGATTTAAACTCTCTGTGAAGCACATCAGTTTCATGCTTTGTATTGGAACTATGTAAAATTGCATCATCCCTATCAAATAAAATAACATTCAAATTCAAATAGCATACAGAGTCAGTACCTGGTATAGCGACCAGACTGGTCTTCAGTGTACCAGGCTCTGCTGGCACAGCAGGGTGAGAGCCCTCCATGGATACAGTTTCCTGTGAGCTAGTGCGGGAAATTACATCGGGAGACTTTCTCTTCCTCTGCAAAGCCTTCTGGATGGAAGCAGGATCAGAGGGCAGGTTGGCCAACTGGTGGAACACATTACGTTTGCGGATGATAGCGTACACCAGGTTGCAGTTTCCTGGAGGTGAGAGAAAGAGCAAAAGTAACAAAGTTCCTTCTAATACCTTGATCCTGACAACACAAAAAAAGAGAAAACAAATCCATACAAGCCCAGAATTCTGTTACACGTCAGCTTTCTCTTACCATCAAACTGGTACTGGATGATATTGTTGAAAGCCTCAAGAAGGAAGAACACAAGGTGATGGTTCTGGGCTACAGAGAACAGGAACCAGCTGGTAGAGAAAGCCTCCAGCAGGTGGAGCAGTTTATTGGCTGCCACCATGGACAGGCTCTTCAAATAGGGAGACACTGCAGAAAGAGAAATGTTAGGAAGATGATTGTGTACCTAAATAAAGAAAACTATATTTTAATTAAGTGGCATCTTTTCTTCTTATAAGATGTCAAAAGTTTTAAGTAATTGATGTTGCAAATAAAATGTGTGCATTGCCAGACAGATGGCGCCAAAGCAATTCACCATTTACAACAATGGTGAGTAGGCAGTCAAACAGAGGCTGGAGACGCTGGTGGCCTGTGGTGATAATCTTGTGAAACACCTACAAAACAAACACAGTGACAGCTGGGAGCATTGACTGTATGTTAATTTGTCCGCAATAACGAACATCATGATGTAGACACTCACCACTATAAGCAGGTCAGCATGAGTGCCTGTGAACACTGGGATGTCCATAGGCACATGGACGGAGTAGGGCTTATTCAAGCGCACGCCAAAGTTTCTCTCCCCGCTCAGCAGCAGCAAAATGAACACTCCAATGTGCATGAGTCCAACACGGGCTGCAGCCATAAAACACATCAAAAGATAAAAACGTATATGCATATTAGAGGCTTATTGGGTGCAAGAAAACTGATAACACTGGGATGTGACTCACACTGGTCAGCCCTGGCATCATTCAGGTAGAAGAGTATAGGAACCAGAATATCCAGCACATCACTACTCTTCAGGACAAAAAACAGGAACTTCTGTTGGTAGAACACAAACGAGATTATGTTTAATAAAAGCACACATTCTTGATCAAAGAAACTCTTGATTTTAGTTCTTTGTTCTAACCTTGTTGAAGTCACAAAGCTTCCAGAAAAGAACCAACAGCTCTTGGTGAAACTGGATCTTCTTGGTAGAGTTAGGCAGGTAAGTCTGAGTCAAAGGGTTGGTCAGCAGACGAGCTAAGCCCTTCAGTACAAAGTCATAATCCTGCCATTGGAAAGACAGAAGGCGTCCTTTTGATATCTTTACAGGGAAAATCTTCATGTATTTTATAGAAATGATAATCGGCATACCTCCTCTCTGTGGATCCTTGACAAATAATTCACAAACAGGTTCTCAGGGCCTGCAGACTGCACAAACAAATAGAGATGTATTTGAATGACATTAAACACATGTTTGTTTATATACTGTCTGTTTATATAAGGGTGGTTATTGTGTAAATGTGTTTGTTTTATTACTATTATTATTATAACTAATTCTATTTTTTCTATTTCTTATACTTTATGTATATGTTTTCTCCTTTGTCTACTTAATGTGTATTTGTGTTATTCTGATGTGTGTACATTTTTCTTTTGAGCTGCTGTAACACAGGAATTTCCCGTGTGGGATTAAGAAAGTCTATCTTATCTTATCTTATCTTATTTTACATGCTATACAGTCATCGGGATTGATTTCTTTGAGGAGGTTTTGGTGCCGTACCTCTTGTTCCTCCATGCTGGATGGGGAGGGGGTCCGGTGGGGAACCCCTCCGTCATGCTCCAGCGTCACAATGAGGATCTGTACAGCCTGCTCCACCAGCTGCTCTCGGTAGTCGGAGAAGAGCAGGTGGTTGTACGGGATGCCGTAGCCCACTGGATCATAGGCACACACCACATTCAGCAGAGAGGTGAATAGCGGCAGTGCATGTCTAGGGAAAAATACATGAAGACCACGTTGGAGAATCATGTGCAAGAATGTATCCATGCAAAACATTTTAATGAAAATTATAATATGCTGTAATTTGTAATGAACTCTCATATTTTAGTCAATACAGAAATGTTATTAAAATGCATATGGGCATAATATCTACATTTATTTAAAATAATGTGTAAGCATAAAATATAGAATCAGTAGATTGACAAAAAAATATCTTAACTCAAGGTCCACTTATAAGCTTTAATTTAGGAAATTCACATCATCCACATCTCACTGACAAGTGATCTACAAGCCATCTCCATGATCACTGAGCAAACTCAACTTGTGATAAAGACCATGACATAAGGTTGAAAGCTGAAAAAAAACTAGTAAGTGCACCTTGGACCAGATTATTTTTTCTTTTTTTGGGTCAAACAACAACTCTTGCATACTCTGCCAAGGATAAATTAATGATTAATCATTAATTTATTAATTAAGCCAATCACATCAATGTAATCCAATCAAAGTTTTACATCAGGTGGCATTAAAAAATTCTAATAGAAATTCACTTGGATGGCTGGATGCACATCATCACATGTTTGTCCATATATGTGTGGATGTGACTACATTTGCCCTTTACCTATTTTCTGTTGAGCAGAAGAATGTCACCCAAGGGTTGAGCACATTGTTGTCAGATGAAGAAGGCAGGTACATGGCCTCAGAGAAGCAGGTTAGTAACAATCTCAGCAATTCTGTCCTGAAGAGGATCAGTGAAAAAAATGCATAGGGGGACAGAAAAGAGTAAAACATGTAAAACAAATCCGAGAGTAAAGCATGTTGTGCTACAGATGGTGCCAAGGCATGCAGCCGGCTGACTTACCTATTCAGATCATGGATGTAGTTTAAAGGGGGCGACTGTGCAAAGCCCACCCCTGCCTCCCAGATGTATTCACAGCTGTCTATAGACTGCATGTTCTCTACCGAGTCCTGGATGATAATTAAAGTGCAGGATTAACATTTCTCAGAATATTTGTTCAATCACATCGGAAATCATTGTCTATACATTCTCCAACAAGTCCCCTAACCTAAATGACATATTAGGCTGTTTAATACTGTATTCTAAGTGTTTTCTGATCTGTGTAGTTGAGGTATAGTTTAGTTTTGGCAATTAAGTGACTTTTTCTGAAAAAGTCTCACTTTTTTAAACTTCCTTTAGGAACTGTATCTTATCGTTTTTACCATGATCTGGAAGGAAACTGATGGTGAAATAATGAGCAGCATTGTATACTACAGTTTACTAGAGAAATTTAAACACCCAAAGAGCATTCACTGTAAACAAAGTTTCACCGGCAATTTCCACTGGATGCGGAACGTCTGCGGAACGTCTCCGGAACGTCTGCGGAACGTCGACGGAGTCATTAGGTTTCCATTAAAGTCAATCTGTGTATTTCCACAGACTGCGGAACGTCTGCGTCCCGACTCCGTCCCAGTTCCGTCAGTCCGCAGCCCTCCGCAGCAGATACGCAGAGCTTCTATTTTTGACGGACGACGGAGAGCTCCGCAGCAATTCAGCACACGGCAGATAGTGCGGGACAGGAAGTCGAGCACAGAAACAAAATAAAATACACCGTGCTCACGGCGGATCATATTTCCCTGAACTACACCTTGAAAACACAGCTCAGAGTCGTTTCCCCTCTACTCTTCTGGATGGAAACAAACTGTTGTTGGTTTTGTGGTTCTATTCTACCTGAATTCGCGAGAACTTGTGGGTCCTCGTGACTACAGCTGTCAGTTACGGCCGCAGCCGTTCCGCAACAAATCCGGACCCGGTGGGTATTGACGGACGGCGGAGCACGCAGCAGACACGCAGCGGAGCCGGTCCGCAGCTGTTACGCATCCAGTGGAAATCCCCGGTCAGTCTGACGTGCAACATTCCTTTCTTGCTCATGAGGGATGAGCGATTCATTCTGGTGAGACTGACAGGGATTCATCAGTCACAGTGGCGTAACGAGCCAACACCGGGCCCTTATGCAGGATTATCAAGTCGGGACTTGATAATCCTGCATAAGGGCCCGGTGTTGGCTACTACAGCACGTGATGATGGCGCAATGTCCATGAGCAGGCTACCATGAATAGGACAGGATAGCATAATAGAGACACAGCATATAAGAGATGAGATGAGTAATAGCGTTAGAGAAGGCTAGCTGTAGTCTCACGCTGAAGTCCCGTGGGAATTCAGTTGTAGCAGGAAAAGGTAAACAGTAGTGTATAGATCAGAGCGTAGTGCGTGAAGAGTGAAGAGCGGAGGTTTTCACAAGGGAAGAAGCTGGGAGTAAGAATTACGAGACTACAGCTAGCCTTCTCTAACGCTATTACTGTACAAGGCACAGACATATTTGGCCCGTTTCCATGTAGTTACATAGTCACTGATATGGTCATAACCACTACAGTGCTCAATTACCTGGCGACGAATGCGGCGAGCTAGCTAACGGCAGGATCTTGTTGTCACGTAAGGGCCCTGTTTGTGTTGCACAGACATTTTAATTGCATTTTGTGTCTGTTAAGAGGGGCAAAGGCATTCTTTAGAATATGCCCCCACAACCTCCGTTTTAGCTAACTGGAGCTGTGGGCATTAGCTGCAGCAACTCCAGTTTGCGAGGACCAATTCTGGTTGGTTTTATTTTCTATCGATAGTACTCGCATATTCATAGCGATCAATATTCACGTAAAAATTGCCCGGAGATCTCCTTTAATATAATTTTTCCAACCATTTTCTAGCTATTATCATAATGTGTCATTAATTATTCATTTTTCTGAATGATGATGAGATGACTACACTTGCATAAGTGACAGGACACTGGGTACTCACAGGGCCTCTCCTATGGCTGTGCACCGTGAAGTCAGGACAGAAGAGCAGGTCAGCAATAGCCAGGAGCAGCGACTCGGCCAGTGGTCGAGCTCCGTCATCATCATCCAGCTCATCTGTCTGGAAAGGATGGACATAATGTGTGAGCCTAGATTCAGATGATAACTATTATTCTTTAGCATTCACTGAAAGAAATTAATTAAATTGTAAAATGAAAAAAGTGTTCATGGCCTGAAAGCAAAGGGCTCAGTACAGCTGATATTTCCTGCTTGCTCTAAACCTCCTAACATCTGTAATGAGGAAACTAATTTAGCTGATCAACTGAGTTAATGATATGTGTTTAAACTTCGAAGTAAGATTTCAGCAACACTGTCTGATAAAAAAAAGTGTTAGGAGGAGTGATTAAAACACCTGTCTTCATGCTTTTTGCAATTAGGTTTTCATTTCCTGCGCCCACTCACCCCAGCCCGCCCAGCACCGGGCACAGTCGACCAGAAGAATCCTCTCCAGTCCTGGTCCTCAAAGATGTAGGGAAGGATGCGGCTCAGGATGCGTGTGCAGTTCAGGATCACCTGCTTCTCCCTCTCCGTGGGGCAACCAGACTCCGCACCCTGCACCAGCTTCTCCACGGCCTGAGGAGACAAGAAACATGATCAGTAACATTGGTTCCTATTTTCTTACTGTTGCTTTCTCAGTCGGCTAATGAGGAATTACCCAGTCAACATGCACAGTACCATAACAAACACCTTAGTTTCTTAGACTTGTTTCATTAGTCATTTAGTGAGCATACATCCACTTATAATATAAATATTCTTTCACTATACCATCAACTGGACACTAATGATTTTGTTTGTGGAGAACAAAGATACCAACAAACTGCAGCATCTCATAAATTGATCATTTAAGTACTTAATATCATTTACACTAGGAAGTACACTGATGTCTACATGATATGGGTACATATTGTTGTTGTTAACAAAGATTTACTTTTGAAAATTACTCATTATCTAAATGTAATCAACAGCGTGGAGCAGACTGGGTTTAAAAATAGGTAACAAACCACTTTGAATCCGCTTCAGGGGCTCTCGTCTCCTCTGTATTTAATTAGGCTGTAAGTACCCTGTACTGTATGTCTGTTTAGTTTCTGATAGGCGGCTTCAAACGGAAGCTGGTACCAAGAGACGGGAAGTGAAGGGAAAGGAAAGGGAGTTGACTCACTTATTCCAACATCTGAGAGCATGAGGCAGTGCCTTGCTGACAGACGCCTGTGCTGGGCTTGAACAAACAACATTCCATATTCCATGATGTTGCCTCAAAGCAAGGAGTGTCCCTGTGCACTCTCATCTCATAAACAAGTTTGTATTACACAGATGCATTAACAGTTCATACAGTGTGTACCTTATAGCAGAGGGTTGCTAAATTGGAGGGGGACTCCTCTCGAACAGCTCTTATCTCTGCAGCTGGCACCAGCGCAAAAACATCCTGGACCGTGGTGGTGGTGTCTGCCCAGAACTGGTCCCAGAAGGCATCGTCTGTGGCTTCCACTGGCTGTAGAAAATGTTTCCATTTCAATTCCCATATATCTGAGCCTAATGGAGCATTTTATGGCATTGATATTTTGAAATACAATGGCCTGATTGATCTTGCATTGGATTACAATATAATGTTGCCCTTTTTCATCATAATGCATACAAGGTTGTTTGGTCTTCTAGCTCATCCAAGGCCTACCTAATGGCAATGTAAACACAACCTCAATTCTAGCAGCAGTGAGAAAACATGATCTGGCACACAGGTCTAACAGTCCACCTGCCGCATCTGCAAACGTGGTCACTGCCAATCTACGTCATCAGTTTTGATTTAGCTACGCCATTGCTTGTTTTATAATAAAAAAAACTAAACATTAACAGCCAGAATAAAGACAAATTATGGTATTCTGCATCGCAGAACCGACCATTATTTAATCCATGACAAATACGACATATTGGAGTAGCCTACAGTGCATGCAGCCTTTCTACACCGACCGTATAAACATTTCGATTATGCTAAGTAAATGATTGTGAGTACATAAGCGCGCATGCAAGATGAGACTCTTCGCTTATTGGTAAAACATCATCCGCGTTATCGCATCACCTCAGTGATGCTCTCCGGCGCGCTCATCGACACCATATTTCTCTATTTAATCCTTTATTCGGCTGTATGGAAGCGCATATACCTGTGTTTTGGTTGTCAGCTGAATCACTGCTTTCCTGAAGTTCAATTTTGAGTCGGTGCTGCCCATTGCGATTATTTCCCTTTATACTAACAGGACCGCCGCTGCTGAGGATCCCTGTTTAATCTCACCTCAGTCCTTCGCTTGAGTCATTGGCGGAGGCGTTTTTTTTTTTTTTACTCTATTGGCTGGCTGGACCTGCTGCACTACAGCGTGTAACTTCCGGGTTGTGAAGGTGTCAACCGTTCAGTCAGATTGGATGTTTTGTCCCAGCATTTTTACCTGCAATATAGGCTATACAAGACTCTATAATTTGTTCTAATTTCCTTAGGCTCGAAATTGTTCCATACTTTGGTATAAAATTGCCATAACGGTTTTATGGGGAGATGGGCTGCAGCTCACTTTCTGTTACGTTGTAGATCTGTTTTTATGAAGACACAGTTCGGTATTTTCAAATAATTACATTCATCTGCAATGTAGGCTATTGAATAAAACCGTTGTTGCAAACAGCGATATCGTTTGGGGAAATTAAAATTTTGTCATACAGGATTTGTCGATTGCTGTCTAATTAAGACAAATTATATTTTTATAGCAGAAACAAATTAATAAACGCATGGTGCTAAACAAACAACAAACAAGGATCAATCAAGTTAATAAGCAGCTTTTTTTATATTGCACAACAAAATGTGCGTCGCTGTTATTATATGATGCCTTTAAGTGCTGCTCGTAAGCCCCTACTTTCTTTCCGAAATTATTTTACCCGTATTGCATACGTGTAACCTATAACAAAAGTAATGGTCTTCATCATTTCAACTACCATTATGGTCATCATGCCTATGCCGCTCGCTACCTTTTACATCTCTGATGCCACAGAAAATTCAACTCTAATTGTCCAACTACTAGCACAACAAATACATATTTTCCCGACAGCATTTAAAAGCACCATCAATAGTCTTCGCGCAGCCGCATTGCCATGTAAACACAACTGTCGCTACTGGCTGTGGTTTTTATAGCTAGCTAGCTAGCTAGGTTAAACTAAAAGAGGTGTAATTTTACCCGGGCTCTAGTTCTGGCTCTGAGATTGTTACATTGTTATCAAAGAAACAAGGCTAATTTTCTGCAATATGTGCTGTGGTCAGCTAATTAGGTGCATCAGCTAAGAAGGTTAGCTAGCCGTGACGTTAGCTTGTAACCTAACGTTAGCGTTTGTGACTGGCTTTTTAACTAACCTCGCTAGCTTAACGCTAGCTCGGTCTTTATGCAAAATAATAGCCAGTTACCTTAAATTGTCTGTGTAGTTAATTATAACAGATTATTATTTTAGTGTTGCCAAACTGGTTAGTAGTATCACATCAATATTCAACATGATTGGCTAGTCAGGAAAGATTAGTTTGCTAACTCAGGTGATCGGCCATTGGTCGACAGAAAATAAGCTAACGTTAACAAGTCGTCAACCGGTCAGGTCCTCCAGTCTGGTCAGAACACATAAAGGATTGAGTTAGTGTCATCATATGTTGACTGAAAACAGGTAAGCGAGGCCTATAAATATGTAACGCTAGCTAACTGATTAGATATTGCTCGAAACAAATGTTGGCGTAACGTTACTGTGCAGCAGCCATTTCAAAATGTTGATTACCATGGTATGTAACAAATGATCGCTGGTCACACATGCGAGCAGCAGTGTGATTTATATATATATATATATATATATATATATATATATATATATATATATATATATATATATATATATATATATATATATAATTTGAGTGTGTTTTAAATGCCTGTATTTATGTGCTTGCACCCAAATAGGAAACGGCAGCGCAGCGGTGGTGATGAGGAGAGTGGCCACCTGGTGCCTCAAGCCAAAAGGCAGAGCAGAGCTCATCCTCTCTCTCCTGAGCCAGGCCGAGATGCGTGGGACTCGGAGGTACAAACCGCTGTCAGGCGAAATAACAGTAATACTGAAGAAACTGTAAGCAATCTGGGCAAACAGTTGACCTTCACTAACTTTTCATAAGCAACATTTTTTGGTAGATGTTGACACGATAGACTTTGTCCAAACCTAAAAAATACGAATTGCCTTATTAGCTGCTGGTCACAATGAGCTCACAAAGAAATGGGTAGTTATGAGATATATTAGTCAAGATTGCAACTGGATCTCAGGTGTCCTAATTAGTGACAAATGGGGAGACATGGGATTTAAAATGGCATCTTGTACCTTAAAGGTGCCCTGCCATACAAAACCGTTTTTACTTGCATTTTTTGAAATATGTTAGGTCCATATGTGTTTGTGTTGTGAATGTGAAAATGAACTGCTACCTCCTTTGTCAGCTCTAGCCACTGAAAAGAAATAAGCAGAGAAATCAGGCCAATTACAAAAGCTGGTCAGTCTGACATCATATTGCCTGAGCTCATTACTATTCATTAGCTTGCCCAGTTGGGCTGGGTAAAGGATTGTGACAGCCAGGCTCTCATTGGCTAGCTGTTAGCCAATCAGATTCAAACAGCTTAGCTGGTTGAATATTAATGAGAACTGGCAGAAATTGAGCTGAGTCTTCCTGTAGGCTTTCTATAACACGCTAGAATGGCTTGAAACAAGGTAACCAAGGCATTTTTTTCCACAAAAAGAGTCCATGGTAGAACTTCAGACATTACCACAAAGTAATGAAATACGTGTGGCAGGGCACCTTTTTAATATTATCCCATCTGTTTTTAACTACTTTTTACTGTCTGATTGGGACCTTAAGCTGCTTACACATATAGCCGACGGCCGACCGTTGACAGAAAAGCCAGTCGAAATGATCAGTAGTGTCCCTGTGTTTGTCCAAAAAGTGTCACAGAACACACCAAAAAGACGAGACGTAATACATCTCTATAACAGCAGGCAGCGCTAATCTGTATTGTTGCCCAGGAAATGAAAACCAGCAGCTGATTGGACGAACGCGTCACATGGGTTTGTTTTCTCCGGAAATTCAAAGACAGACTGTCATGGCAGCCGTTCAGAATACAATCTCATATTGTTCTAAAACAGTTCACTGAAACATGTTTCCGAGAACATTTTAAGCGAGAAATGGGCCATGCAGTTGCTGAATCTGTCTTCATTTCAGCTCAACAAAGTTCAGTTTAAAAGATTTTTGTCAGATTTTGAGAGACTCTAGTCACCTCATTCCGCTCCCCATTTCTGGGTGAGTCCCGACTGCCCTGCCGGCGACTGAACATGTCAGGTCAGCCAACATGAACGCCGACAGCCCCCCAGACTGACGACCGCACGAGACACACCGAACAGATTCGCGTCCCTGACCTCGCCAGACTGTCTAACGGCCGATAATCGGCTAAGTGTGTCCCAGCTATTAAAGACTTGTATCAGGAAAAATGCCCACACTCGCATGCTGACATTCATACATTACCATTTTTGCCAAATTATCTTACCTAAATATATATTGTTTAGGAGATCACTTTCATGCCAGGTCCCCCTCTCAACAGATGGATTTAATAGTAGTTTTGATTTTGAATTCCTACTCAAGTTACTATCCACTATTGCAAAATCCTGTGGTTGGTCTTCTTTGCTCACACCATAAGTTTGATTGAAAGCAGACTGAGACCCCCATTTCTAAGCCATCTCGGTAGAGCGACAGCTTTCAAACCAGCATAAACAAACTGAACAAGATTGAAAAACGCACCACAGTTTAATTGAACTGCACCAAACCGGGTAGGTGTCAAAGCACCCTTTGCCTGTGTTCTATTTCGAGGCATCATGCCTAATGAGGCCTTTTTGATGTCTACTTTTGGCGTGCATTACCCCAAAGCATTTCAGTTGTAAGGCTTTTAATTTATCTAGACAAAACAACCATGGATTTTGACATTCATATCTCCAGTAGCTAGCACATAACTAATGTTGACATCTGCTTTTCAGTCATCCAACAGTGAGAGCAGCAGCAGCATCAGCAGTCCAGAACATGCAGCTGGGAGCTGTAGCAGTCAGTGTGTTGTGGGCCCCTGCAGTCCCCTCAGCTCCGGGGACTCCCCCGATCTGGCCCGCCCTACAAACCTGGTGTCCTACCTTCAGATCAACCGCATCCTGAAGCATGCCCACTTCCAGAGTCTGCAGAGCCGATGTCAACTTAGAGACACATGACGACCTAATGTCTCTCTGTCAGCCACCAGAGGACAGAGTCCCTGAGGGATGCCAGAGCACCACATGCTGATTCACTTCACTCAGCTCTTCCCATCTCCAGTTACTGTGATATCTTGCAGCTCTACATATCTGTGGATAGAGACCAGCTCCTGGTCAGGTATCTGGAGGGGGGGGGGGGATTCATTATTCAAATAAATCAAAAGTGATAATCATTTTAGCAATAATAACTGTGTGATCAACTTAAAAAAAATTTGTGATCCACCTGATTTCTGACCAGTCTGGTTTACATGCTGCTCTCGGAGCCTTATTGTGACTGATTGATGATGGTGATGAATCCCTGTGTTTTTTCTTAAATGTTGTATGAAAACAGTGCTACTGAAGCTGCAGAAATGGCACCAAACACAATTTTAGGCCGGTCAGTGTGACTCGTTTAGTCTCATAGTAGGGTACTTGGGTTGTATAATGCTGAATCTGATGTCTGTGTAAGTACATGGACCAGTCTCAGGGAGGATTTGCACTTGTCTTGGACTGCTCATTTGCTTTCATGTTCAGACAGGGATTCCTTTACAGGGACCTGTAGAAGCCATGGTGTTACCTTGGCCAAGGAGGTTTTGACGTTATTTTTTTCTGTCCTTATTTTGTTAGTTTATAGATTATTTAGATTTAAGTTAAATTTAGTGGAAAGTCAGGCGATGGAAGAAAGGTTTCGGTTTTTGCCCAGTTTGGATTTCATAATACTGCAAGATTGGAAATTTTGAACACTTGCTATTTTTCCATCAACTACTGCACATAATTGGATATACAAATGTGGCTCATTAAGCCTATATTTAACAATTATTACAGTATGGTTATGGTTCCTGATGCAGATACGCATTTTATGAATATAGTTGATTATTAAAGTATTTTGCAGCCTTGGCAGTGGGATGCATACTGTAGGTGTTGCTATCTAGCTGTTATTTTTTTCCTGATCATGGAATATACAAATTATTTCATGATCTCGACATAAGAATCCCTTGTGTTCTTGTGATCACTTAGGTTTGACAGAACATAACCCATCCAGTCTCATCATGATCATTAAATAACGCTGTAAATTGTGACATGGGGATAATCCTCTATAATCAAATGTCACTGCTAGAGTTTAACTATTATTATTATTATTATTATTATTATTATTATTATTATTATTATTATTATAATAAACTGATGCAATAGCAACTAAAGAGTCCATGTAATATTACTAGACCTGCGCAACGTATCAATATCGTGATATGAGACTAGATATCGGCTTAGATTTTGGATATCGTAATATGACTTAGGTTTTGTCTTTTCCTGGTTTTAAAGGCTGCATTACAGTAAAGTGATGTAATTTTCTAAATTTACAAGACTGTTCTCACAATTCTATTTTTTGCCTTCAACCTCTTAGTCATTATATTCACATTATTGATGATCATTTATCTAAAATTTAATTGTGAAGATATTTTGTTAAAGCACCAATTGTCAACCCTACAATATCGTCGCAATATCAACATTGAGGTATTTGGTCAATAATATCGTGATATCTGATTTTCACACACTATCACTATACCATTGGCATTCCTTTTATAGGGAGTGAGGGTGCACCTGGTGTTGTCAGCAGTTATTAAAGTTAACAAAATGGACACAAAGCAATTTCAGGTAGACATTATCTTATTTGTATGGATGATAGATCATTATCAGGCATGCCTTTTCTAATCATCAGAATACAATTTGAGTAATGTCAAAATTGATCATGATAACAAAGCTAACTATGTCGAGATCACGAGAGAATCATTTTGAATATTGTTTTTTTATGAGATTAGGTCAGATAAATTAAGCAGTTAAACGTGGTAAAGTAACCTTAACTGCTCAATTTATCTGACGTGCACTCATGATCTAATCTCATTGTTTCATGATCACAAAGAGAAAATAAAACGACGGTGACACCCATAAACTTTACAACCTCCCATACTTTTAGACTTTCTTGATCTTTTTTTGATTGTGTGGAGGGCTGTTTGATGTGGCACTTGAGCATGTAGGAAAATGTAGTTCTTTCTGTTGGGAGGGGGGGGGGTCACAGTATAGCCTTTAGGAACAAAAAGACATTCCTTAGGCTTTGTTTGCAATATCACTGGAGTCACTAAAATGCTGTTTTATTTGCAGACAAGCCTTTGTGCCTGTGCACTAGCATTTAATGGTTGCGCTATGTGTGTCCCTGTGCACTAACCATCCAGGTACAAGCACTCACCCTAAGGCTGTGCGTCTCTCCTTTTTCTTAAAGTGGGATTGGTTTCACTGCTGAAGCCTCATCCCAGGAGTAAGCTCGGCCGTTTTAGTTTTTTCAGACTAATGTGTCCGCAATGAAAGCATTTTGAAGAAGTGGTTTATTTTTTTCAATGATATATTTTTTGTATTTAGTAGTGTACATGACATTAGCCTGCCATTGACTCTTTTTTTTTTTTTTTCCTGTAAATACCCCTTCATTTCAGAAATAAAAATTAATGTTTTTGAACAAAGGCATTATTTACTTTTATTATTATTAAGCTACATTTAGCCTTTTGTGTGTGTGTGTGTGTGTGTGTGTGTGTGTGTGTGTGTGTGTGTGTGTGTGTGTGTGTGTGTGTGTGTGTGTGTGTGTGTGTGTGTGTGTGTGTGTGTGTGTGTGTGTGTGTGTGTGTGTGTGTGTGTGTGTGTGTGTGTGTGTGTGTGTGTGTGTGTTATATATATATTACATCTCTAACATGGTGAAGGATCTGGGTCTAATCATACTGTTCCTCTGAGAATAATACCTAGCTTTGCATGCTATGTACTGTATGTTCAAACAGGAATCCCATCCATCCCCATATCCTCCCTTTTTCCTCCAAATGGCCAGTAATGAATGACTCCCCATGCATTAAGACCATCATTTAATGAGATATGACCTGTGTCTAAGCGAGGAGCAGTGAAAGGTTTCTTTAATTAGCACACTACATGTCCTTGTCTTGTCACAGACACAGTAACAGATTACATACATTAATGCACCACACGTAACCACGGTTACCTCGCCGGCCACTCTAGGTCCTCATTACTCGACCTCCTTTGATTCCCTCGCTCCACCTCTACTAAGTTAGTTTTTTTCTCAGGTGCATGCCTTCTCATTATATTAAAACATGCAGCACAGCGACGTATCGAGAGGGACAATTAGTGATTTGTAACTGAACCTTTCATCTTAGCACCATCTGAGGTATGTTTGTTATGAGCAGTCTTTTGTATCTTGAAGCACACATCACATTAGAGCCAGGCAAGTGCTGTGTAATTAAGGCGGTGAGGATGCAATTAGCAGCATCTTGGATAGATATTTTTCTGGATAATCAAAATTTCTGTTTGAGAAAAACGTTAGCGCATATTAAAGAAATAATTTATCCCAAAATGCAAATTCAATAAAGCCTCAATAGTGCCCTATTAGTTTATATATATATATATATATATATATATATATATATATATATATATATATATATATATATATAACTTATGCTGTGGTAAAGATCAGTTTTCAACAAGGAACATACTAGATAAGAAGAAAATTTGAACTCTGTATAAAACACTTGAGTTCTCTTGCATGTTTAAAATGTCAACCTTTTTGAGGTGTAAAAACAACACTTTACTAGAAAAGATATACATGTGAATGCATGTACTGCCACAGTTTGAGTAGACACAAAATAAGTTTTTATTTATACAGGACAAAGAGTAAAAAGTCATTGATACAAGCACTTGTTAAGCTCATGCACAGTGTATTTTCTCAAAAGCAGATGTTCAGATTACAGATGTTCATGAAAAGAGCAGTAGAGGGCAGCACATACTGAGTGTTGCTGGACACAAACTGTATTCCTTGCAGTCTGCATCTCATAAAAGCTGGAGAATCTTACAACAGGGTCAAAACGTGTTGGCTATGTAGAAGATATTTATCTTTAATCAGTTAACACACACACACACACACATACACACAAACACACTGTCCTTTCTGGGCAGCACGTAGATATGAAGGTGGGCAGTGATAAATGGCTCATATCAGTTGAGTGGAGAGGCAGGAGAGAGTTAAATGAACTGTCCTTGTTCTGGGGTCTATGTATGTGCATACATTGTTATATTTTTACCGTGGCCAGCGAAAAAAATCTGGGTTAGTCTTTAGTTTCCTTTTCTTTGTGTCCTCTCTGCTAAGATTCCCATCGCTCCTCAAAGGCAAAAGCACAATGAACATCAGCTACACCCAAAAAACAGACAAACTGCACTATGTTTTAGATTTATCAGTGTCTGATTCACCTTCAGCTTTGAGAATAATCTCAAACAAAAAGACAAACTGGTCAGTCCTTCAAGTGTGAGTGGCTTTGGTATATTCAAAATATGGAATGTTTCAGGGCTAAAGGAGCCTGAGAAAATAAAGCAATAGCGAGCTAAAGCTGATCTGGTCACCCTTGCCTCTCTTTGCCAGACTTTGGCTAAAATGTATTTGGGCAGCTGTTGCCTAGCATGAGATGGTGATTGGGTTGGCATCAAGTATACAGCTTTCCCTCGCCAGCCAACACAAACATCTGCTTTCCCTCCCCACCACTATTTCGCCCAACATCAAACAACAATGCTTGCCTGCTCTGCTGCCCCCATGGCCATCCGAAGAATTAATGACCGACCAAGCAAATTAGCGGTGCCCTGTTTGCCCCGGCCTGGCTGGAGCGGGGAATAGGAAAAGCTGTGGCCGGCAAACAAGGAGAGGGAAAGGTTAGTGGGTCAGGATGATGAAGTACTTCACAGGTCATTAAGATGGATAGATATTCAGGTGATATTGGGATGTTTAATGCATTTATGAAAATCCTTTTTTCATCCTGCAGTCAACCTTTTGCATCACTTTTACAGCCATGTTGACAGATAACAGTTTTTTCTTGATTTGTGATAGATGTTTTGTGTTTTCTGTGAAAGTATACACTACTACATTCTACGTTTGGCACTTAACCTATAGTGGCAGAGCAAGCCAGTTGACTAAAGTTGAGGACAGAGGTTGTTAAAATACAAAAATGTATGGCTATAAAGGCAAAGTACTCAGAATGAAACAACCTGCTCTTGAGTCAAAACAAAAACAGAGGAGGATTCTTTTTCTCTATGAGCCAACCTACTGTACACTGCTCCTGTGAGTGCTCACTCTTTCCCCAACTGTTGCTGTCACTGTGTGGAGAGTAGGACTGGGTTATCTCACTGACTGTAGCCTAAACATGCAGCCCCAATGCAGCTGAGAAACAGTCGAAAATTTCCCTAAGAAAAAGAAAGCAAACAGTCCAGCCACTCTATAGAGCTGTCTGCTGTTTGAATGCTTTGAACGGACTGAGCAGAAAAGTAAGATAACCGACAGGCTCGGCATGCTTGGGTCAGTGTCTCCGGTTCCACCTTATGGCTTCCCTATTCAATTTCACACAATGCGCTCCAGAGAAAATGTACAGTAGACTGTTTTCATTGCACAACAAAGTTACAGTGAAGGCCCCGATCAATCATAATAAATGTTCCCCCCAGAAAACAGAAAGAAATGCTGTGAGCAGTTTCTCGTCCCACGTGCGTGCCACAATCGTTCCTACTTTTATGGTTGCTAGTGAGAATATACACACACCCTGTCTTGTATCTGGAAAACGTGATGTTTAGTGGGTTCAGTTTTGCCCTGTTCATCCGTCAACACTCACATGCTTTCAACCCAGAGAGTGACGGAGAGAAGAAGTTCAATAGTTTAGAGTGAGTCGTGCTAAGTGGAACTGTTTAGGGTTGGCTGGGTAGAGCATGCACTCAGCGCACCACCATATAGACTGCTGTTTTCTAAATGGCCCCTATTAACTGAATGGGAATAGGCTGCACTCAGGCCAGTGTTGTTAGCTCAGAGAGGACAGGCTACATGGCTCACACAGCCTGGTGTCGTCTCCACACAGCTGACCTGCCACACAGGCATGTTTCATCACCAGAGGACTGATATGGCGCCGCTCACAACCACCAAGGTGCAATGTGTTGCATTTGGACTATAACTGTCAGGAAGAGATATACCCTCACTTAAATAGCTGCCCATAATCTGCCCTTCTCCCTGTATTATCCTAATTGAACCCATGGGCGACCAACACCATCAATAGCTGAGCTCATCTGCAAATTAATAAAACATGGGCCCTCACCAAATCTATGCTTGTGATGAAGCTTGAAGCTACTTAGACACACTAAAGGACTGAGTGTTTGTGATTGTTATTTTCAAAAGAAATGGAAGTACAATAAAATGTTCTCATTTTGTTTTTCAGCAGTGATGAGTTCTTATGGCTCCCGTGGTCCTACATGTATTCCCAACGAGCCTCTCTTTCTCCTTCCTTTTCTTAATGGAAATGCTTAATAAAACCATCAAAAGCCATTGACCTAAACATGCTTTTGCAATCTACCCTGTAATGTGGTGATGTTAGATCAGTGGCCACAGGGCTTCGAGGTGCTTATTCTAACTGATTCAACAGGTGATCACGGAGCAGGATGTTTTGTTTTCGCCTTACTGCTGAAGATTGTGAAGCCACATATTCCATGCTCATGACTGAGACATGCCGGCACCATCAACAAGTGCCACATCAGCACAAGTACAGGGGGGGCTTTTGACTTTGTGTTTATTTTGACTGTCTGTACTGATGCCCAGCGTGAAGTGGGAGTCAGTGAAAGAGGTGGTCATCATAATAAGACCTACATCTTAATAACAGCAAATCCTGGAGGACACTAAAAAAGCAGCCAGCGGTTATTAAAGACATCTATCATGTCTGTTGGGCTAGTAGCCACTCAGTCACCATCCCTTCCTCCTCCTCCTCTATTGATGATAAACATGAAACCAATGCTGTGGTGACCAAACGTTCTTCTGCTTTCTCCTTCTCTTTTTCTCTCCGACACAGCTTTTTCTTGTGTAGCACAAATCCCTTTGTTTTAACACACACAAAAAAACCAAGGCAGACTTTCAAAGACTGCAACCTCCTACTGTTCCTCCAAAAGGAGGGCCAAGCCCAAAGTGGCATCACACTGACACTCTGAAGGAAGGCGGGACTCCTCCAATATCAACACAACATACCTGGTCTAGAGTGCACCTCAAAGCTTTTGGGCTGCTTATTTTACAGCGCAGTCAGTGTACACTGATGGAAAAAAAAATGCTTGGGACATAAAGAAAGGAATGCTGTAAAAGCTGGAAGGCCATGACAACTTGATGAGCCATATAGATCGACTGTGAACAACCTAGAAACATGGAGAGAAAAGGCTGACATCACAAAGCTCGGGTATATGGAGTCATGGATATATGGACAACATAGAAAAACAAACTCTCCAGAGAAAACAGTGAGTAATCCTTGGACAGAGTATTGTTTGGGCATGCATATGATTGTTAAACTTCCTCGATGCCACAGTGAATGATGGTGCACACTTGTCTTTGCTGGACTAGTTATAAAATAGGGGGTGTAAAAACATGAGTAATCATCAAACCAGATGGGAAACAAGTTCCCATGAACAATATACACAAAGGCAAGCCTTTTCATCCATAGAGGTGTTTGAGCTTTAATAACGCGCAAAAAAAAAAAGATTGAAAACGTTTGGAGAGTGATTCTCGTCTTTCTGAAAGACACAGGCTGCTTAAGGCACTGTATGCTGCAAAGAGGCTGATACTATGTTGGATTTGTAAGTGGAGTTGGAATAAGTGCATTTACTCAAATACTGTGGTTGTTTAATTTTACTGGCACTGTGAATATGTTGTCACTTTGTGAGACTTTATTCCACTAGATTTCAATGGAAAATATTGCACCTTTAAAGGCACTCCACTGAATTTAAATTGTAAATGGACTGCATTGATATTGGCCTTTCTACCTTACCAGACAAAGCGCATTACAATTATCTTCTCATTCACACACACACGCACCAATGGTGGCAGAATTGCCATGCAAGGCTCTGGCTTGCCCAGTGGGAGCAACTTGGGATTCAGGGCCCTATTTTAACGATCTGAAACGCAAGTATCAAACGTGAAACGCAAGTAGCTTTGTGGGCGGATCTCGGGCGCTGTTGCTATTATACCGGCGGGATAAATGACTCTTGCGCCCGACGCAAATCTAAAATGGGTTGGTCTGAAGTAGCTAGGTGTGGTTTGGGCGTAACGTGAAAATAACCAATCAGAGCGTCATCTCACATTCCCTTTAAGAGCAGGCACGCTTGTTCCATGGCGGATTGCTATTATAACGGCGGATTTGCCTGGCGCACACCAGCAGGAGCTGTCCGAGATGCGGCAAAGTAATAAATACCCGTCTTGGCCGGGTGGCGATGTTGCTGCGGCCTCTCGGGCGCATCTTCCCAAGTCTGGAGAGGATTGCTGCAGCCGTGGAGCGTGGGCCTCCAAACGCACCACCTGCACCTGTTGTTCCTCTTCCTCCTACCCCCACTCCATCTCCGTCCAACCGCTCCACCAGGAGCGCATCGAGTGTCCAATCCCACCGTAGTTCAACATCACATCTCCTTAAGTCCTCTAATATTTCCTCATTTATGTCATCAACACATCCATGATTCACGGAAATGTTGTGTAAAACACAACAAGCCACAAAGAATGCTGTGACTTTTTGAGGACTGTACTGTAAAGTGCCTCCTGATCTATCCAAACACCTAAAGCGCATTTTCAGTAATATTTTTCTTTTTCACGCTACATTATGGCCAAGCATGCGCCCCTAAAATAGCATCTGAATAACGCGCAACTGACTTTAGACTATAGCACCACTGACTTTAGACCAGGTTGTTCCTGGTCAGTGGCGGAATTGTTTTCTGAAACTGCAAAATAGCACCAGGGAACTTTTGCGCCGGAACACGCCTCCTCTTTTCGCTGAACCGCCCCCGGGAGCGCAAATTCATTCCCTAATTTACCGACGTGCGTCTGTGGAGGGAAAAGTCCGCTGTGCGTCGGGTGCAAAATAGGAATGATACATGCGTCGTGTACAAAGGCAATTGCGCTGAGTGCAAGATAGGGCCCTCAGTGTCTTGCTCAAAGACACTTCAACAACATGCAGGTAGGAGGAGTCAGGGTTCGTACCACCAACCTTTTGATTAAAGGACAATCCACTCCACCTCCTGATCCCCAGCCGCCCCTCTTATTTATTAAGTTCAGTTTAGTCATCATAAGAAGTACTACTCAGTCTGTGAAAACAGTTGTATAATCGTGTCTCCTGTGGCTTTATAGGGAGCTTTCTGAAGTTAGAAAAAATAACCCTGATGATATCAGACGCCGTTGAGTTGCATTAAAGGCAATGTAGTTTTTGGAGCTTGGGCCATACAAGGAATTAAAGGTGATCTATTATATAGCATTTTCAGGTTCATTCTTGTATTTTGTGTTCCTACTAGAACATATTTACACACTTTAATGTTAAAAAAAAACGTTTTTCTCATACTGCCCATGGCTGCTTCACCTGTATTCACCCTTTGTCTGAGACGCTCTGTTGGAGTGCCTGTCTCTTTAAGCCCCCCTCAAGAAAAAACGTAAACGGAAAAGCATAATAGTTCACCTTTAAAAGCCTCTCCTGTTTCAATGTTGCCCTTTTTTATCTCTTCTGAATTCCCCCAACGTTATGAAAGTGCAAATGCAAATAGCTGGAATACCAAAAAAATAAAAATTTGAAAATATTTTACATTTTCTGGTGGAGAGTTAGGTAGTTAGAAAATTGGTACCACTCTCATATTATATCATATCTCCTGTTAAAAATAAGGCTACAGACAGCAGCTGGTTAGCTTAGCTTAGCATCAAGACTGGAAACAGGGGGAAATGGCTAGCTTGGCTCTGTCCAACGGTGACAAAATCTGCCTACCAGCACCTCTACATCTCAACATTGACACTGTTTAATACCTATAAAAACCAAAGTGTAATAACAACAGTTCACTATTTTACAGGGGTTATGTGCCAGACTATTTCTGGGGTCTTAGCTGTTTGCCTGGCAACTGAACAGAGCCAATAAATAAAATTCAACAATTCTTAAAACAGCAGGGAGTAAAATGTGTATTTGACATTTTTACATTTTGTTGCAGATTTAACAAAACTTGTTATTTAGTGAGCTATAGAGATGCTAAAGGAAGATTTTGTTACTTATGGACAGAGTGAGGCTAGCTGTTTCTCCCTGTGCTAAGCTAAGCTAAACAGCTGCTGGCTGTGGTTTCATATTTAATGGGCATTTATAAGACAGTTCTAAGAGTGGTATTGATTTTCTCTTCTAACTCTCCGCAGAGAGCAAAAAAAATATTTCTTAAAATGTTTTACTTTAAGTGAACCACTTTTATCTAACAACCATATCGTTACTTTGCCTGAATGAAAATTATATGAAATGATAACAGGGTCTATTGTTGGAGTCAAGACTATACAGGGCTGTATGAAGTAGTTTGACCAACTACATTAAAATACTCCCTTCAGCTTTGTGCATTAATATTTTACCACTCTGAAAGGGACCATTTGTCACAAAGAAGGCTGTTACTTTTAAAACCTGAGCTGTAGATTTCAGAGCTGATACTTAAGTACAACTTCTTTTGTCATGTTGTATCTGCATTCACTGCAAATCTAATTTTTTACGAGCGATTCGTAGACTACACACAATGCCAAAAAAAGGAACCTAACAGAAACTGTGTGGCCTTCTTAACACAGTACAGTGTCATGTATTGGTCTGTCTGCATTCTATTGAATGATTTACCCCTTCCAAACTTCAGTGGAAACATAATATTTTACATCCCTTTGAATGTCTTGTGTAGTGCAACAGAGCGTAATGTTGACTGTCATTACCGGAACGGGAGTTTTTGAAAGAGTAAACCTTGGCGTCTACCCAGACAGCCTTGTTGAAATTTGCTGTGTTGATTAACATTGAAAAAAAGAAGTCACTCACTGTCATTGTCACTACCCATAAAAAGTGGAGCCCAAAGGACATTAAGTGGAGGATTTATGGCCGCCATATATTTGAGTGGAGGGGCTGCTAAAACTTATGAAGTCTCTCTTGGCGCTGTAAGGTTTTGCTTCCTCTGTCTCGCTCTGTTGGTTTTTTCCCTGTTGCTTCAGAGTGCCTACAATTTCCCGTCTCTTTATTTTCATTGGCATTTAAAGAGCTCGGTGCTCTGTTGAATGTACTCATTCAATAGTCAGCTTTTCAACACACACACACACACACACACACACACACACACACACACACACACACACACACACACACACACACACAAACACACACACACAAACACATCAGAACACAGACGCATGCACACACACAAAGAAAGCAGCCGCAAACATGCAGAGAGTAGACCCTGACTCTCTTGCTCAATGCCACAGGATGTTGGAACCCAGCAAGTTTCAAACATATACCAGGTCTGAAAGCATTTCTCCCTGTCTATGCTTGTCATTGTTGGGAGGCATTAATTGATTGGCTTGGTTTCTATTCCCTTTTGTGAAGTGGCTTTAGTCCTGTCTTTATGAAGGTTGCTGAAATCCATTCAGACCATTCTCTTTGCCTGGTGAGGCAGAGCACAGCGGTGGAGCAGCCACAGTCTCCACCTTTATTGGTGGAAATCGCCCTTGCACATTTTAATCTGCCATCTCCTGGGGTCTCATAACACTTTATAGCTTTATATGTCTCATCACATTTTATATTCTAGGATCATACAAAAAATGACTTTCCTCTTTTATTATTCTTACAATCTTCGTTTTGGCTTTTCAGTCGCCATCATGCTTTTTAGTTCTTAAGATATTTCCAGCCAAATGAATGAACATATGAGCCTCGCAGGCTGTGTGTGTCAGTATAGAATAGACTCAGTCTTCAGGATATAATTGACCACACATGAGATCAAAGTGTGACAAGATGCTGAAAGTCTATGTACACACTCCAAACTATGTTCCAGTAATCAAACGTTTAGCTGGTTTTCCTGCCATAAAACAGCCAAAATTCACCTTGAGGCCATTAGAATCTACAATAATCCTGACAGGGTGTAATTGGAGAGGTAGGTGTAAGAATCAAATCATCAGAAATAGTGACATTACTCAATTTGACTCGTGTAAGCTGCAGCTTTCAGTGCCTGCTTTTTTTAAAACACACAGTCACACAAAGTAACAGCTCATGCAGATGGTCCTTTATTCACATCTGGCAACAGCTGCAGTTGTGAGCACATCTGTTCCGTCCTAGGTGGAAACGGAGAGGTTTGCTGCTGCTTTAATACTGACCTTCTCTTCAATATTTTCTTCTTTTTTCTATCCACTGTAGTACCACAGCGGCCAAAATCCAACAGCAGCGGGGTTCTCCTACGTTCCCCCGAATCAGACAGAATGGCCTATCAAGCTTGCCCAAGGGGAACAAATGTCTGCCCAAATCACATCGTTTACACTCTCATACACACCGTTCCCCCGCCGTCTTTGTGTTCTTGCTTCTGCAACTTCACTGACTTTCCTCCTTTGTTCTTTACATCTTTATTTGCTCTCTACTTTTCTGTCTCCCTCCTTCTTATGTCCACATAATATCAAGGCAGCTGGTGATTCTCCTTAAACCGCTTTATTCTGCATACGACAGACAGCTAAGATCAGCATCTGTGTGTGGGGGAAGACACGCCAAGTCATCATTTCTATAGCTGCAAGGGTTTGTGGTCATTTTTGATGACATCTTGCCTTTCTGAAACCACCTCTGCATCTCAGTATAACAAATATGTCTCTGTGATCTTCATATTGCCTGTGCAGGTGGCAAAATAGATTGAAAGGATGCACAAAATTTGTATTTGAAATACAGCCCAAGATACATGGCCTGTCTCTAACTCATTTAATTTCACTCTTCCATTCTTCTTTCTGTAAATCCATGAGACCTATTTCCTTTCTCCTCCATCACCTTCTACTTCTCTACATCTTACTTTTTACTTGCCCCATTTTGCAATCAATCTGCTGTTCGTCGTATCTAATGAGCTCATTAGGGTGTCTTAAGCAATGGTGATTGATAATAATGGCTTAGAAATGTCCCATTGATTCACTTCTATATCAGGCCTGTGAAGTAAAGGCTCTCTGCATTAAACTCATAGGTCAACTGAACCCTCTCTCCTGTCTATCGCCTATAACTAGTCCTTTGTTATCAACTCAACTGCCTCTCCCCCGCTCCAATTCATGATGAGTGAAACTGGTTTGTAGTTAACACATCTGCTTAAACATTTCTGTAAAGCCTCCTTGACAAAAGTGTGAAAATGCATAACCGCTTAGAGGATACATCAATGACTCCTTTGGAGCGTTTTTCTTTCAACAGGCTTAAATCCCGCCATATTTTACATGTTTATGGAGACTGGTGAGTGAAACCGAATGTTAACAGTAGACATCATATTATTCCAGCCAATCAAAACAAAGAAGACATGCTACAGTTGGTCAGTTTGCTGGAAGTCTTTAATTTTTATGGCTGGGCTTCATAACAGCCATGACTGATGGAGCCATTTGACAAGAGCTACTGTTTGTAATGCAGGCAAGTTTGCAAGGCCACTGGCAATATGTCTGAGGATATACTATAGCTTTTATGTATGCCGTTTGTGTGTTTGCATTTGTATGTCTGTGTGTGTGTTTAAAGGAAGGAGGGAGAGAGATGGAAAAAAAGAGAGGGGTGGGGGGGTGCTAATGATAATTTGGGAGGCGGTGTGTGTGACAGAATTTGCACCCACACGAATAGCGCACAGTCAGCATGCAAGCTCAATTCACTTCAATAGTTTCACATCAACCAATTTAATGGCACAATCCCGGGCCAGTGAAGTTTTTATTCCAAATCCTGTCCATAATCTAATGGCCTTTGAAAGTCTGCCACTTCCCCCTGGCTGACAGGTTGTGCATTTGGATCTAATTGAATCCATTTACATCCTGCACAAATGGAAAGCACATGGAGGCCTACCCACCTGGTTCTGATCAGCTACTGAGTTGGGAGAACCACGCTCTTCGAAGTACGCCTGATGCCAGCAGGGGATACACTACAGAGCCAAGTGAGAGGGAGAGGAGAAAGAGAGAACACCTTTTGATATTACTCTTGACTCACTCTAATTTAATTCAGGTTGAGTTCAGTTACCTCTTCACATTTCCATTTATTCCTATCTGTCTGGCAGACTGAGGTCTTTTTCCAGTTGTCCAATATTTTACCACAAGGGGGAGTCCAGCAATACCCACTCATGCATCATTGTGTCTGCTAATGTGGACCTGCCAGCATTCATCTAGTTAACAAAAGAGAGAAGGCAATTTAGACTTTAAAATGTAGAATTAGTACAGGACTTCAAGGTACAGTGTGACATCTGAGCCAGATCTTTTCTGATTTAATGTTGCATTCTTGCCACCATGTGTTAGTCACAAACCATAACAACTAATACAATTATTAAATTAATTAATTCCTTAATTAACCTTTCACATGCCCCTGAGAAGGTGGTGCATATTAGTTTGAAGGCTAATTTGAGCATTTGTTAGTGAATAAAATTTGATAATGAACAACACGAAACAACTGACAATCTAAAGAAATATTGAATATTCAAACCATTGCAGTGTATGATGAACTGCATCAACAAAAATATGAACTGGGGACTCAAGCTAAAACTAACAGCATGGACAAAGGACAGACCTGTACAACATATATACAGTGATGACAATGTTGCTAATAGTTAGCATGCAAAGTAATATACACCAGCAATGTTTTTACATTAGCTTAGCACAAAGACTGGAAAATGTTAAACCACAACTTGTAATTTGAGTGCTTTGGTGTTTGTACGGATTAAACAGGCAGGATGTAATGTGGTAATAAATGAGCTTTAGAGGTGCTGGTAGGCAGATTTTGTCACTTTTGGATGAAGCCAGGCTAGCTGTTTCCCCCTGTTTTCAGTCTTTGTGCTAAGCTAGCTAAACTAAGCTAACCAACTGCTGGCTGTAGTTTCATATTTAGTACAGGGTATCAATAGTCTCATGTAACCACCAGCAAGAAAATGCATTTCCCCGCACTGTTACTATTTTAAGTTTTTACAATATTCTAATACAGTATGTAGTCTTTGTGATTTGATCCGAGTTGTATGTATGTGTCATGAATTCTTGCAGGTGGGTATCCACATCATGAGTAAAGTGTTGGTGGAATGTGATGTGTTTTGAGGATGTATTTGAATATGCACCAGAATATAGAGTCCAGGCTTTGTACGTGGCCTACATTAATGTGTGTCTGCAAATATGGTTAATGGGGGCAGTGGGTAACATCATGACCTTCATCAGGTCCCCTCTCGTGGTCCATCCCAGCCCCACCTATCAACACATCTGGTTTGACCATCTCCACCCCAAACCCCTGCCAGCCACCCCCGCCTGCACCTCATCAATCCTGTGTGTCATCATTGCCACACTTCGGGCTATTGCCAAAGTAAGCCATGACACGAAGACGTGAAAATGATGAATAGACTTTTCCGGACAGGAAGCGGCGATGGTTGAAGAGACACCCCCACCCTCACTCATCTTTCCGATCCATTTTTCACTTTCTTTTCGCCTGCCACGTCTCTCTGTTGTCTGTCCTTCTTGAGTCAATAGGAACCAAGCGATCATGTTCCACAAATGCAGCCCTCCAAAATATGTGGTTGGATTTTTTCATTTTCTCGAAAGTTGAGCTTTGAATAACCACATTTTTTCTGTAATAAATCCTGTTGTGTTGGTTTTAACAAATGCTGAGGAACTGAAGAAACTTTGACCGGATAAAGGGAACATTTAAATTCACTTAAATCACATTGTAATTTTTGTATTTCATCCATTTTTTGCAGTTTTGACAATCAAAAACATTGTTCTTCTATCGGTGTTTACACAATTCGATCTACGACTACTTTAGTCCTCACATCTGCAACCACAACGAGCTGCAGTGAACCTTGGGACGTCTGTATACTGTCCATTGTTGTTTCTGCCTACCCATAACATGTCCATTCACTGCTGGACAATACTGCCCATTAACTATTATATGAGTTGCTGTAGTTTTTTTGGTTGTTGATGTGAACAGAAGTCCCACTGTGTTTCACGAGAGACATAATCAATCTCTATCGCCATAACTATCGGTTACAACGTACGCTCTGAGGCTTCTGTCCAACACATATGTATAGTCCCTGAATGCTGTGGAGTTTCTCATAATGGCTCATGACTGAGATATTCATCTTAAACGTTGGTCAGACATGGTTATTACCTTTATAAATTGTAGTAATTTTCTCTGTCATATGTCATATGATTTTAATGTTTGTGTCAGGGTGTGTGTTAAGGCTTTAGGCACATGTTTTCTAACAGAGCCAGCGCTTAAAATCCTTCCATAGTCTTTACTCGCATTTCGACTTCATGAACTCTAGCTTCCAATATCAGACCAAAGAAACACTCCCTTGTTTAAATGCTCCCTCAGGGCAAAGTCCCACTGGTAGATATTTAAGGGATTTAAGCCTCCTTTGTTTAGGGGACTGAAGCCACTCCTTCCATAGCCCCCTAAAGCACAGTATAGCAGCAAAATTACTGAACCTTAATACAACATCCTCATCATCTATATACATATATTTATAACTGATTTAATACACAGAAAGAGTTTTATTTCCACCAAATAAGTGATGAATAAAACATCCACTACAGTTAAATACAAGTTTTCTTGAGACCATTTGTTTTCCAAGCCTTTCAAAATAATTCTCTAGAGATGCACAGTTTGTCTGACATCAATTATTTCAAATAAGACAAACTACTCTTGTTAAAAACCCGCTACACACAGCAGGACAGATGTGACTATTCAATAAAAGACCTAAAACTGCAGGTTCAACACTCCCCAACGTAGACGTTTTTGGTGCTCTTTTTAATTTCAGTTATCTTGAAGAGACATATAGAAACTTATTCCCCCATATTCAGAGATTCTCTTTTATGTAATTTAATCAAATTACAACTGGACCAGGATTATAGCCAGCCCTCCCTCATTTACTGTTACTGAGAAGAAAAACAATTAAACTATACGTGTTAGCTATCAAGGAGACAAGGCACCCATGCACAGGCACCAATGAATAAAACACACACACACACACACATACTCACATACACACTCACATACACACAAGTCTCATTTAATCCTTTATGATGCGCCTGGAATTTGTAATGATTTTAATTAGGAAAGGTGCAATAGGAGTCTACTCCGTGGCAATGCTGACACTCCAGGGTGCCCGGAGCCAATTAAAAATATGTGCTGATCAAACAGCCTTCCCTCGCCATGCACGACTATCCCCGGAGCCTCTGCTGCTGCAGAGGGACAGCCAAGCTCAGGGCCTCTTGCTCCCACTGAACAGGCTGCAGAGGAGCCAGCGGAGCCCCACCCAACACTCTCCGCCCTGAGATATGGCTTAAGGCTCAGCTTCTTCCAATAGCTGCATGCTACAGTGGGCAACCAGCAGCCAAGCAGCCCCATAAGAGGAATCCTTCAGTCCACAATCAAATGTCTGTGAGAAAATGTCACACACCCATTTGATCTCCACAGAGATTCTTTCTTTTCCACAAGGGAACTGGCTCAGCCCAATTTTCCCTCGCACTCTGAGTGAGAACACCACATTAAATTAGAATTATATGACAATTTAGAATGACAATTAAGCCTGGTATTAATTACACTGTTCCTTTTGTTTCGAGCAATCCCTGCGAGGGGTGCCCAAAATAGATCAATTTAAATGAATCTGAAAGCAACTTATATTTTCCAAATGTTAATATTCTTGAGGAATCCTTCGTCTCTGTCATATCCTTTCCCCTCCTCCCTCTGTGAAGTCCCTCCTCTCTCTATCATTAGGCATCTCTGTCCCTGGTGATTAATGATACTAATGAGCATGTGCAGCCATTCACTCTGCCACACATTATTCTATCCTCTGGCCTAGGCCATGTGTCATGTCCTCCTGAGAAGGGGAAAACATGGCTCCCAGGTCATAATTGGCCAAACAATAATATTAACTTGCAATATCTGTGTCAAAGGGGCAAGTGGTGCACTGGCACATGTACTGCCAGTATGTATATCATTATGCAGAAACATGCTTACCTTCATTTTGAACAACAACAAAGATATTACATTTCTGGGGGAAAAAATCTGAATGAAAAAGAAAGGACATAGAAAAAGATATATGCATGCACTGAAGGCACAGATAAATAATAAGATAACACTGTAACAAAATGCTTCAGTAACAAAATGTGTGTGTGTGTGTGTGTGTGTGTGTGTGTGTGTGTGTGTGTGTGTGTGTGTGTGTGTGTGTGTGTGTGTGTGTGTGTGTGTGTGTGTGCGTGTGTGTGAGCATCCAGGATCCATGATCTGATTGGGTCAATATATCAATTAAGCAGCTGAAATTAATCACATTGGTTTATTTATTATATGCATAACTTATACCATTTTGCAACAGCTTGTATTTTGAGAATAGTCTTGAGAATATAAATAACATTTACTGTATCTAGACCACATTTGAAAGTTAGCTCTGTGTTTGTTGGTAAATAATTCTAAATCCATATCTCTAGTGATTTAATAAAATATGACAACCTACTGATATGGCATACCTGCATAAAAGACACTAAAGTCACATGGTGTGCACCATCAACTTTTCTCACTTTTTTCATCTCACTTTTTCTCTCTTGCTTTGTGTGGGTCTATTTGTTTGGCAAACCAGAAATCAACATTCAAAATATTGTAAAAAATGTGTCTTTATTTGTTTATAGTGGAAATATCAGTTGTGCATAATCCTCCACTTTTTCTACCTAAAGGGTTACACTGAGGCTTTTAGAGCACATGTTACTCATTGAACCGTTGTGTTCCGCTGCTGTTTCTTCTTTTCTCCACTTCGGCATTGTTGCAATTATCTGGCACTGTTAAACTTTTATCTTTGGCACACGTTGCAAGCTTGTCAGGTGGGCAGCGAGAGCGATAACTGCACATTTGAAGATCCATAAAAATGCCCTCATATCTTTGGGAGTTGTATCAGCCGGGACACTGAAATACAGCTCATCACTTTTATGTCGGAACCACAATCGGCCATTGGGATGTGAAATTAATACGACAGAGGGGCCATCTGCTATAGGGGGGCACAATGGCAAGCAGGAAAATGGTTTAGGCCTTACAGAGGACATTTTTAATTGGGACGCTTCATGTGAAAAGCATATACATGTCATATAAACGGATTCGTTGGTATGATGGTTGAGCTGGATTTATGGCAGCAAGTAAAGAGACATAGAGAGAGAGAGATGCTTAGAATAAAAAGTAGTGCATGAAGGCAGACAGCTGTACACTTTAGTTATTACTTTAAAACCAATGCACCACATCAGATAATTGTAAAGGAATTAGTTTTACTGATTGTTCAAAAGTTGCTTGTTATCAGAAGCCATTTTAACATGCTCTGACTTCAGTGCATGCTTGTTATTGTTGTTGTTACTGTGGATAAGCATCAACTGAGGCTTTTAACCAAGCCACACATTCTTAGTTAGGGCAGTAGCCTGCTGTCCTGCAAGGCCTGAATCACTGAATCCCTATTGATCATTCATCAGTAACTGGTGGCCCCGGTCTCAGCACCTTCTTGATTCAGTTTACAGAGAGGCGGATGATTGGAGGATACTTCCACTGTGCCAACCTCTGGGTTCTTTGTCTGGCCTCAAACATGTGTGTCTGTCAGGTTTTGCTACTGAGGTTCACATTAGCGATTGTTAGATTTTTGGTGGTGTTCACAATACAAACGTTTGGTGGCAAAGTTACAGTTTTAGCATTGTTTGTTCAAGTTTTTATAGCTGATTTACAGTTTATGCCTCTATGTCATCCCAACAGCCATATGGACATGTATTAGTCTTTAATTTGCAATAAGTCTCCAGCGTCATTATATTAATATCAAATGATATGACTTTGTAGGAAAAAAGACATAGTTTGCACTTTAGGGAATGTAAACTGTGATTCACACACATTTCAGTCTCCATACTTTATTGTGAAATGTCATGAAATCTGATCTCCATCATCTCATCTGCATGCAAAGGATTTTAGAAGTCTGTTACCAGACAACTTTAAACAGGCTTTGCTGCACAGCACAATCTCTTTCATATCACTATATACAGTAAAAAGGGCATACATACCGGTAGCCTTCATTTGCACCATTTGCCAACAGAATTCCTGTGGTGTTATTTATCTATAAAACTGGCAAGAGAAATCAGAATATCCTAATAAATCCACCCAAGCATTTAGGGGGTTGTGAGAGGAAGAAGATAAAGCGAGAGTTGTGTAAAATGAATGCAGAGGGAACTGTGAATAAAAAGAGGAAGAAGACCTGGGTCTGAGATACTAGGTCTGTGTCTGGGACTCTGAACTGATCTACATGATCACTACCCAGTTCAGCCATGTGATGCTTATGCAATGCTCCACCACCAACCTGCAGCTGGGGAAGAAATCAATCACACCACAAACCCCCTTTTCTTCTCTAAAACAAGAGCTTTTTTTAGTGACAGCTATCTTAATCACATGAGTCATGACCATGGGAGCATCCCCCCCAGTGTCCCCCAGCACCTCTCACTGCAGATGTTGGGTAACAACATGGCTGATGAGTTTAATAATGGAGGCACAATGTTGCTCTTGTGTGTTGTTAGACCTTCAACAGCTGTGTTAGACATCCATGATCACAAGACTTAGTTAAGGAACATTATGACTTAATGTGAGACAGGCTATATGAACGGACGGACAACTAAAGCTGTTTATTAATTTATCTTACATTTATTTATTGTATATTATATTATCAGTGCAGTGGTATTTGAATGCCAAATCAAAAACATGCTGATGTACACATATTTATACAGGCAACTACAAATGGGTTAATTTGGTACATTTAGATCTGTGAGTGTTGGTGAATCAATAGTATTCAATAGTTTAAGTATTAGAGCACGTTCATGAGTTCACTTTTGAAAAGTTTTTGTCCATTGCTATTAGCGTGGAATTGCACTTAGCAGCCTCTAACTGGTGATGAACTTCGCAAATGTTGTCATGTCAATTCCATTGTGGGCCTGCAGGGCTGCAGGGCCCTTCTGTAATCCCCACTGAGGTAATGAGGGGGTTAAATATGATGTCACGTTCCCTTGTGAACTTAAAGGTAAAGAAGGGTGCCAGAGGATTTCACAGGGTTGTGGGCTAATGCAGATTACTAGATCTTCCATTTATATAGACAAATACAATGCATGCTTCAGTAACAAAATGTGTGTGTGTGTGTGTGTGTGTGTGTGTGTGTGTGTGTGTGTGTGTGTGTGTGTGTGTGTGTGTGTGTGTGAGCATCCAGGATCCATGATCAGATTGGGTCAATGGGTCAATATATCAATTAAGCAGCTGAAATGAATCACATTGGTTTATTTATTATATGCATAACTTATACCATTTTGCAACAGCTTGTATTTTGAGAATAGTCTTGAGAATATAAATAACATTTACTTTATGTTTATCTTGGATGTATGGCCATAAACGAGGTAGAGATGTAGGTGTGTGTGTATGTGTGTGTGTGTGTGTGGGGGGGGGCTACATAAGAACTGCTTGAATTGTAGTGGCATATGGCATAGTCTCGCTTGCCAGATCATCCACACGCTGCGGAGCGGAGAAGGGTCTGGCTACTCCACACAGCATTGCGGGATGGGAGAAAACCATGCTGTGGTTTATTGGCATTTCTTTAAACCAATCACAATCGTCTTGGGCAGTGCTAAGCGCCGGACAGGAGCCACTGCAAAATAGTCGTGTGAGAGAAAACTCAGATTGGACAGATAGCTAGCTCAATTTACCCTGCAGAGATATGAAGAGCAGTTAAGTCCTCATAAATCCACCAGAGTTTAAAATTCTAACACAAAGAAAGCGGAAGCAAACGGAAATCGGTGAAAATATATGCATCCGGCGGATTTTTCACCGGAGCAATCCCGGGAGTGGAACATCAAGGATATAGATTACATATGGCATAACCACAAGCCTACTGCAAGGTGGCACTGTTTCATGGATCTGTCTTCTCTTCAAAGAGAGAACCCCGATCTTCACCTCACAAATAAAACTGTTAATTTTATTTTTAGATAATTCTCGCCAAGCTGTAACTCTCACTAAAGGGCAGCTAAACCAGGTAATTCACATCATACTTCGGCTGGCTGAAAACAAAAGATCGTTTAAAGCATGAAGAGTGAAGTGTGTGGATACTGCTCATAGTATAATGGAGCACCAAAGAAAAAATTATAAAAAACCTATCCAGTATAGGCCAATCGTCTAATTTTGATAAATAAGTATATTTTGACCACTTAAAATGCAACCTAAAAAATAAAATAAAAAGACCCTTTTTGGAATTTGTTGGAATTTTAAACTCCGGTGGATTTATGAAGACTATGGTTAACTGCTCCTCATATCTCTGCAGGGTAAATTGAGACAGCTAGCTATCTGTCCAATCTGAGTTTTCTCTCGCACAACTATTTTGCAGTGGCTCCTGTCCGGCGCTTAGCAATGCCCAAGACGATTGTGATCGGTTTAAAGAAATGCCAATAAACCACAGCACGTTTTCCTCCCATCCCGCAATGCTGTGTGGAGTAGCCAGACCCTTCAGCGTGTGGATGATCTGGCAAGCGAGGCTATGCCATATGCCACTACAATTCAAGCAGTTCTTATGTAGCAGCCCCCCACACACACACACACCTTTACCTCATTTATGGCCATACATCCATGATAAACATAAAATATATATATATATATATATATATATATATATATATATATATATATATATATATATATATATATTTATATTCTCAAGACTATTCTCAAAATAAAAGCTGTTGCAAAATGTTATAAGTTATGTATACAAATAAACCAATGTGATTTATTTCAGCTGGTTAATTGATATGTGGACTAATACCCAATCAGATCATGGATCCTGGATGCTCACTCACACACACACACACACACACACACACACACACACACACACACACACACACACACACACACACACACACACACACAGATCAAAGGCAATCTGTTGTCAACTCACTCCACATTATTTCAGTTTCATGACTTACTGACCAAACTAAACGTATTAAAAACCGATCCCAAGTCCCGCATTCACTCATTTTGGATGATTCAATTCATTGTTAAAAAGCAAGTTCTTGCAGTGAGATTTTCAGCATTTAAGTAGCTAAATAATAAGAAAAGTATATTTTAAGATGCCCATACAACTTTAATCACGAGGTAAAGCATTTTCTTCTTCTTCAAACTTGACCTATAAAACAAATATTTTCCGAACATTAAATGTTCCAGATGATCATGCTTATAGAGTATTTCATGTGCATGTGGAAATAAAAGCGTATAGACAATCAGTTTGTCTATCCTCAGTACCCAAGGGCCCTTTATCCGCCTGTAGACGTGGGTGGGAGGGACACACTGTCAATCATCAACGCTTCATTGATCGAGGACAATCCTCGTCGTAAAACTGGTCTTTTTCTTAAGAAATCACTCACTTCGCATTAATTATCACTCTGCCTGCTGTGTGTGTGCGTGTGTGTGTGTGAGTGTGCGTGTGCGTGTGAAACGTATTACCGTGCATGCTCATGCAGCTGACCACCTCTTTGACTATTTCACATTGCATGCACTCACTCGAGAGGAGCCCATGATGAGATGAAATTCCAACACCTTCTGCTAAAATATATAGTATTCAAGCAAAGCAGACGACCATTTGTACAATCTCACACAGCAGGGCAGTGCACAAAATTGTGTAAGCTGTGGTAAATTATATATGGTCCCACTGAGTGGACGCAAAAAAAACCCTCTTAAATTCAGCTAGACGTTAATGTGTGCAAGTGAAGAGAATTTCAGAAATATTTTGTATTTTAATTGATGTAGGTCTAGGTGAATGTAGAATACCAGGCTATAGGCCTACAATTATAACATTGAGCCAGTTTGAGTTTTTTTTGCCTAAAAAATATTAAATAAAATGGAAAAATCTAAGAATTTTATTTTCCTGTGATCTGATAGTTAGGCTAGATGACACATAGGCCTATATATAGGCTACCCCAAAACAATTTACAGTGTAAAAATCGATCAAATATATATTGTATATCGTATGTTAGCCTACTACTTTAATGCACAGTTGTGTTGAATAATAACCAAAATGAAAAGTACATGAAGACAATTATCTTCTTTAATATTATTATAGAGAAAACATTAACTTAAAATGTAGTCCTATTGCATATCAGAAAGTGCCAACTATTTATTTAAGCAAAAATCAGGGAGCCTCCCAGAAAACCCGTGGCAGAATCAAATATAGGTTACACAAACAATGTCAAATCTCAAACAGTGGCTACACCACATTTATGATCGTCTCTACATCGTCTTCATATCAACTAGCATTTTACACCCTAATCTGAATTTACCGACTAAAAACATACCACAACTATTACAAACATCATGCGATTATCCGATTAACTCAAAGTCAATTTTTATTTCAAACAAATTACTCCGTAAATTTTTTTTTTCTCCTTTTTTTTTTTTTACCGCGCTAACCCCACTATAGCCTACGACAAACCTCATTCAGCCACACTTTAAAATGGTGAAAGATTCCATGCAGATTTTCTCCATTAAAGCGGACTTCGGTAGGGCGATCCACAACCGGAGCTCTTTCTCTCTCTCTTCTCACCCTCACGTGCAGCCTATAAACCAAATTGTTTCGAGGCTCGTTTCACTTGTTTTCATAACTTTTCATAATGATTAGCATCGCTGGTCCGCATTTATCCGAAAACTAACCTCGATTATTTTAAATATCCAACATATCATTTCCCCCTCTCTGCAGTATTCCCTTTGATTCACGCTTGACTCATATGGCTTCAGGGCCAATGGGGGTCCGCCTTTGGGGTGCCTTGAAACTGCCTCTTCTTATCCCCTTTCATCATCTAACCAGGGACGCCTTGAAACCGCAGGGCCAGTTATTGCCTTTTTTTCTTCTTCTTTTTTTTTCAGACAGCCCAATGCGGACTGGCCAACAGCCAATCAGAGTCTTGTTTACACTCTGTGACTGACAATGCTCTGGTGCCGCGCCAGCCAATCAGAGCTTACATACAGGGAGGGATTCATTTGTAAACATTTAGCATAATGTAATAACCAAAGTCCATAGTAATAACGCTAGGAAAATAGTGGAATTACTGTCTTGTCTGCATGATTCAGTGACGATTTTCAGAAATTGGCTTTAAAAGCACTTGCCGAAAAGCCTCTAGTGACTCTAAAGAAGGAAATAATATAGATAGTGAATGTTTGATATAGCAATGATTAGCAAAATGGTTTTTAAAGGGTGTTTTCAGTGACAGCTGAAAAATAGGCCTACATATCAATCCGTTAATTATAAAATATAATTTATTCAGCTTGGAAAACTTCAAAACTGGTGTGTTTTTAAACATTGCTGAATAAATGTATTTTAAATGTTTCACTTGTATCATTATTTTTCAGCACTTTTTATATTGTAGGGCTATTTATGACATACCTAGATCTTCAGGTCACATAGGAAGGAATGTGAACATATTTTACCCACTTTTAAAGGTGGTATAAATCTTTTTGATTTAGATATCAAACCCATTTAAGTTAAATCGGGGTATGCTATTCTTGATAGCACACATACACCTGAACCTCTAAAATGTATTTACATTAATTTGACATGTTTTCTTTTTTCTACTGTAAATATTTGCGATGCATTCAGGCTTAAAGCTCTTGGTAAATAGCAGGGTAATGTAAATAGTTTTCATTAAAATATATTTGGAGCATTATCCAAGTGGCTAATGTAAGTTGCATGCATCAATTGAATTGCAATTCTGACTATTTCTCTAAATTCTCTGCAGGCTGTAGACCTTTATATCTGCTATGCATTTTAAGCTTTGCTCAGGCTGCACTGAGCTCTATTGTAAGTGATTTAGACCATCCCGTGCTTTAAATCTGGCGCTTTTCTCTCTGTTTAGCATTGCCAGTCACCACACCATTGGCCTGACCTGCCGGCCAATCAGAACCTTCCGTATTTCCGGGCGGGCGGCACGAGCTAATTAACATGCAGGTATCCGACCAATGGGAGGGCGTGTTTACCCTGCCCCGAAACGCGAGGTACGCAGTTGCACCGGGAGAGAAACCGCTGCTCGGAGATCCGAGCCGCGATCCAGCCAGGCCGGAAGACTAGTCCCACTGCTTCCATAGACTGAACCAGCAGGCTACTGCACAGCCTCAGATGGAAATATTGTAGGATTTCTCTCTAGCCACATGGTTTATTTCAAATTTTGATTTTAAATGGGCGTCGCACTTGGCCTTGCTCCTTCCCTCCCTGTGTTTTGTGATTTTTTAATTTATTGTTATGCAAGGATTTAACATACCAGTAAGTAGTCATTTTTTATACTTGATTTTTTTTAATTGAATACAAATATTTGAAGGCCTGTTAACTCGTTGTAAGATGACAGAGGCTGTATTTTAGTCCAAAATGCTATATGTGACATTCTGTTCCTTATACACAGTGCAGTGCTATAATTTACAAAATAACAAAACAGGATGTGTGAGGTGTATCCTATGTGGAATAACTCGATGATTTAATGCAGTGAGCTGACAAAAAATAAATTACCTTAAATTGTTACTATTATGCCTATAATTATTATAATCGTTAGGTTACTAAAATTATTTACAATACTATTAATAACAATGTTATAGTTTATATTTTGACGTTAGGGGCATTTTTGTAATTAGGATAGATAAAATATTTAATTATTGATCGACTACTTATTTGCATGTTGTTTTGTTTTTAATTAGGTTATCCTTAGAAACGTGCCAGGCTTTGTATTTTTTTTTTTGCAATTGGCCAAGATTTAATAAATTGTTGAAAAATGTAGGCTATATTTTCTGTAAGTTGTCGGTGGGGTGTCGATTATGGTTTTAGTCAGGTTGCAATACCTACACTCTAAGCAGATCATTTGCACTGAGAGGACAGGAGACGTGTTTCTACCCGAACCGGTCGAGGTGCACTCCCTGCCGGCCAGCTCAGTCATGGAGAGCCGCCTGTCTCGCAGCGCGATCCGACCTCTACAGCGTAATTTGATTTATTATCTGCGTTTCTGCTTTCGATTGGATTCTGTAAAAAAAAACAACTACTTAAAAAAAAAGGGGGGGGCCTCTTTAAAAAAAAAAAAAAAAAAAATAATAATTTTTTTTCGAACATTATAGGCTGGAATGAAAGGAAGCAACCGTGTGTGTTTACGCTACGGCAATTAAATTCCTACGAACGTACATTGCGAACATTTACAAAGCAGCAGTCTCTTCACAGCCTCGTAAATGTTAAATAATTTTATTCTGAGGTTGTTAGTAGACATGGGCTTCATAGTGGGATGAATACAACAGCATGGCGAGGGGGAAGGTAATGGCTGACTGCAAAGCACTTTCTCAGTATGGAGACAAAGGCAGTCCTGCTGACGGGCGGCCATTCACCTTAGATCTCTACACAGTCCTCAAACTGGAGACCCAGCTATCATGTATGCAACAGCAAGGCTTTGTAAACGTTTCACATTAAGGATGCACACACATTAGATCAGGGAAGCCTCCGTGGATAACATTTTGTCCCAGGGAGCTCCGTATGGAAGGATTTTATTGTTGTTGATGTGGCACTGAATTGTAGGCTCGGCTGTAACTGGCTACATGGGGAGATAATAGTGCTGAGAGTAAAATAGCATATATGATTAAAATATGCCATTCTTACATATTGTAGAATTTAGTTTTTGTTGTTATTTAATTTATGGTGAAATTATGCTTTCATTTTGCTGGGGGCCCTTTTGCCACCCCTCCGAGAAACCCTGTAGGGACCCCAAATTGAGAATATTTAATATAAAACCACACATATATCCTCCTGTATTGAGAACATTCAGTCATCATTTATTTGTTTACTCATTTGGACCTATACAATTAAGCTGCCTTCTGTTTGCTTGCTTTGTTTTAATTACTCACAGCCATTAATGAGGGACAAGAAAAAGGGCTGTCACGTTTAGATGATTGTTGTAAAGACAAAAACGTAGCCTATATTTAGCAGTGAAATTACATTTTATTTTAATTCATGCAAAATGGGTTTTCTTCCCATCTCGACTATATACAATGCCATTTTTGTAGCATGGCAGAGTATAGCCTATAATGTATTTACAACTCCATTTGATTAGGCTACCTGACCTGAAATAGGTCAAGGCAGATGAAGACAGTGAGAGTGCAGTTATTCGCGCGCGCACACGCACACACACACACACACACACACACACACACACACACACACACACACACACACACACACACACACACACACACAAAGAGAGATAGAGTCCATGTCTTTCAGGAGCTGATGCATCTCTTATGCGGTATTTTAATTGTATTCTTATATTAAGTAGGTCTCTTATGATTTGTTTCGAAACTTTATAAACTGACAGTGCAGGTTCCTTCTTGTGCACATTGGTCGATGCATGGTGCATTCTTTTTTTCAATTGACAGTTTTATGATAAACAAGGATATTTTGTAGTTTGTAGAAGGTGCAAAATATAATAAATCTGATTGATTTATGCCAGTTGATATAGAAAATCACTGTAGACTAGGTGCAATGAGAGCTGGATTGAGGTTATGGAGGCAGAAAAACGCCTGTATCAATCCGAGACAATAGGACGAGCAGGAGAAGACAGGCAGCGTTGTTCACCTTGAGATGTAGGCTGAGTAGGATTCCATTATTTCAACCCACCCAAACAGGACAACAGACTTTCTCCTTCTCCTCTTTAGATTGTCGCAGCAATCACAATTTCATAAAACACATTTGAATATGCTATAACCATGATTTTGTGAGAGAGTGACAGTTGGCGACTGCTGACGTGGTATAGGCCTAATTGTTTATATATATATATATATATATATATATATATATATATATATATATATTAACATTATTAAATAGAATAGCCTATATAGAAACGTAAAATGTGTCTATCTACTCGTTGTGCCTGTGTCTGTGGAATATGAAGTGCTCTCCTTCATATGATGCATACAGTATATCCAGGCTGATCAATAGAGCTGAATGTGAGCATGGCTCAGTGGGCTTTTGGACGCCTCGCTGGCCGTTTCTATCAGCGGTAACTTATTTTACACCATGAGTTTTAGGTTTAAATGGGTCATTTCAGCTAGGCCTATATGCAAAATAAGCCATGATATGTGACAGAAAGGTATTACAGCGAAATTAACTGGGGCGGTAATGCTTAGTTTTCTTTTACATTCTTACCGCACTGTCAGTATTTTTGCATCGTGTAATTCTTAACGGGGCTTTCCATTTTTCTTGATAATGAAAATAGCTTTGGATTTCTCCTTTGACAGAAAAGATGATCGGGGGCTGCGTTATTGGCTGGGGAAGCCTGCGATCGACTGAATGCAACACATAGATCTGAAGGAAAGGATTATTTTATGGGTTGCATTTGATTTTTCTGACCTGCCCTATCCGGATTTCGGATTACTCAACATTCTTCGGAATGGAAGGACGGGATTTCGCTGCTCCGGCGCACCTCCTATCAGAGCGGGGCGCCTTGGTGCACCGAGCCGCCTCTCGGATCGCTCCCTCGGGCCACGGCTCTGTACAGCACGGCGGTCACTTCACGCCAGGGAAATACTACCCCTCGCACATACCAATGGCTCCCCACTCAGGTTAGTCAAACACGTACGGAGTTTTTTTGTCATACAAGAATGTAGCTACTAAAGTGTTTGTTCCCATCAACATTTATCTTATCTGAAAGCTGGCTGTTGTTTCAAATGCTCTTCTCATAATGTTGCGTTATAAAGCCTGTGCATTTGTCAGCGTGAGTGATAGTAGCCTAGCCTACAAAACTGATTATTTTTGCACAAAAAAATAATAATAAAAGACGGGGCTTTTTGTTTTAAATAAATGGTTGCTCAGGTGTGGCTGTTGACATAGTTTCCCTATTCAAATATCAGCTAATAAATCTGGTGAAATTTGATTTACACTACGCCTATGGAAAGCAATTTTGATTAAGCTGAATCAACATTTATAGCCTTAATATCTCAAAGGTAATAAAGACATGTTAGTTAAACAAATAGCCATTTGATAAGAGAGGTAAATGCCATGGTATTTAAAAATGGCATTAGAGATCTGTTTTAGTTTGTACTATGAAGTTGGACAGAGCACACTGGCACTGGTTTCCCACTGGCTCATGGGGCTGAATCTGAAATGAGATTTTGTCACTTCACGTTAAATTGACAAGTGTCACACCAGCTCAAAAAAATAAAAAATAAAAACCCTGGGCCATATCCAGCGCCATAAGCAAGCAAAGGATGAACGAGTCTGCATGGGTTTACAATGTATGGAGGTTGCAGGAAGAAGAGCTAGTAGAAAATCCTCCTCCTATATTGGGCTTCAAAGTGTAGGGGTGCAAATGTGTTCACAGTGCATTTATCAGATTTAACAAGTGACTTGGGTATCTTACATTCCCAAATGTGAATCTTTACAAACATGAGTACACACATTTGTGTCCAGATAGAACAGTCAGAATTTATAACTGCTGAATAGAAGAGTATATAACAGCTGATGCATTTTTTTTTTTTTTAAATATGGAGGTGGACATAATGTAGGCCTATTAGATTTAAATATATAACAATCTTGCACAGCATTGCAGTGGACTGAATCACAATATACTGTTGTAGCTTTTCATTTCCTCCACCCATGTAAAACAAAAGAGATTTAAATAAGTCACAATGGTGGCATATTGATTGCATCAAACAGTTACACTTCTGAAACAATGTGCTTTGAAAATATGTTAATGTGGCTTCTAAGAAACACATGTTTATGATGCAGTAGCTGAGGATTCTTGGGTCACTGGAGAGCAGGAAATAATTAGCCTTTTAAAGTTATTTGATGTAATGTATATCAGCTAAAATTATAAGGGGGCTAAGTGTAGGTGGTTGTTGTAGATTGTTAAATACAGCATCGACGTAACCTATGACAATGTTTTTTGTATTCTGCCCTTTTATTTTATTTGTTTATTCATGGTCGTTAAATGGTTTTACTGTATAGGCAGTATTCTGGTAGGCTAAAGATTCTAAATTAATTTGCAAAATCATGCTAAACACAAGGTATAATTAGTCATTCAGGAGAATTCATAGGCGCTGTTCACCATTCATCTCTCACCATTCTTGTTTGCTTTTGGCAGTACACACACACACACACACACACACACACACACACACACACACACACACACACACACACACACACACACACACACACACACACACACACACACACAGCCTGCATCCGTATGTTTTTTCTTTCTTTTTTCGTATGGCTGTTTTGTTGAGAGCATGAAGGGTAATGCTGGCTACAGGGTACAGGTGCTCCCCCAACCAGATTTGGTGTTTCTTTTGTAGTATTGTGCCGCACCAACACGAAGAACTACCCTCCAAATGTCATCACTGTTCAATGAGGAGCACAGGTGGTTTATTGTTCTCCCCAGCCTCCTCAGTAACACATGGGCGTGACTGGAGAGAAGTCTATCTAATATCCTCAAGATCTGGAGAATGACTTAATTCTTTACATTTTATTATTTTATTGAATTAACATGGAGAATAATTTTAGTTCACATATCTAAATCCCTTCTGGGCACTATAAGAATTATTTTGTTATTGTGCTCTGCTGATGTACAATCGTTGATTTATCTTAATAATATTTGAAAATGTCAAGCATGCCATAATGCAAATAGCTGGATGAGACATGGAGCATAATTCACAATTATTCATGGAATATATTTTTAAGATGGTAATTCATCAAAACAGCACACAATGCAAATTTATAATCCAGTTGACACAAGAAAAAAACACACAAAATTTTACCTTTTTATATGTCCAGATAATATATAATACAATCAGAAACATGTTAAGTATTTTTTTTGTTGCAATTTGTGTATTTTCAACAGTTAATGTTAATGAACTCTGTTGTTTTTTAGTTAGTTTACCCAAACGAATACAGGCCAGTCACACTATGTAAGAGCAGTAAAATGCTCGTTGGTTGTCTGACCAAACTGCTCCCAGACTGTTGTTTGTCTTGACAGGGCAGGTCATTAGTGTCCCTTCAAGTGTCCCGTATGCTAGCAACATTAGCACAACTGAGCATGTTGTTTGCGGATTGTGTTGGATCCCTTCAGTTTTCTCTGCACTTTCCCCCTGGGGACTAACTTGCACACTGGTTCACATGAATACTTTACAAAGAGCATGAATATTTCAGGGTTGATGTAAAAATGCATTCAGAGGCAGGTTTCTGATGTGGCTCCTTGAAAGGGCTCCTCTGACGTTGCAGAGTTATTTATTGTAAGCGCTCCCTTCACCCTCGCTGCTGGAAAGAGTGATGGCAGTTGCAACACCCTCCCTTGGCATTGTTCCTTTCCAGGTTATAGAATTTCAACATATTTTTGGGAGGAAATCTCTTTTATTTTTCCCGTGCACACTTGTGAGTTTGGTTGCAATCAAGCAACAACAAATACACACTCCTACCATCTTGCCCACTGAAGCACGATAACTTAGAACCGGTAGAGATTCTGTCAGTGTGCATTTGCCTCTGTCCATCTTCACCTACTACAAGCCAGTCATTTGTAATGCATGTCAGGTGGTCGATTTTATAGTTTGCACTTTCACTGTGTTCTGGGAATGTGACATTGGAGCAACTTCTCTTTGTGTGCTTGCTGATGCAGTGGGACAAAGACCTGTAAACTCATCTAATGCAGTTTAATTCAGCCAGTCCATTTACAAGGACTTTGAAATAGTAATTTTATCTCCTGCTGGCTCCGGCGCAGAGTTCGAGACTGTCTTCACTTGGCTGTGAGGCCTGGATTCAGATGTTGGATAGTGTCAAAGCAGGAGACACAGTGAAGCTGTCTTTACTGCTGGCATTTATGACTGGGGGCTCATCTTTCAGCCATATTGTTCTGATCAGTGTGCTCTGGCTGAGGTGTGGTTGTGTGGGAGCAACAGGGGTTTAGAGGCTGTCCATGGCTGAGCTCTGCTCTAAACACCCCATGTAATCAAAGGTCATATTTGTGTCATCTCGCTCACTCGGCCTCCCCTTCCTTTACATCTCCCCGGTCTCCCTTTCCATAAGCTGTCCTCGCTTTCCTCCCCTTCATTTCTCAGTCTCCTTTCTTTCCAGCAGGAAGACCCTTGTGTCTGGGAAGCGGTGGTCTTCCTGCCACCTCTGTTTTAGCCACCCTCCCCTGCCCTGGGCCATTGTTGCAGACCCCAGCTTTGTGTGTGTTTTACGGCTGCTGTTACAGATAAAAAAAAAAAAAAAAAACAGTCCCTTCCACCCCCTTTATTGTTTTCTGGTAGGATGTCTCTGTCATTCCCTTGGTTTTTATGTCCTAGCTGGATATCCAAGCAGCTTCCCCCTTCAAAGGTTAGCTATGCTGTCTGCCTAACCCCCTTTTTTTTTTTCTTCAAAGGGGAATAAATAACTTTACTGAGACTTTTATTGAACGTCTCATTGCTGGAATATCCCATGAGTCTGTGGTTGTTGAGAAGATGCTTCAAAGACAAACACAGGTGTTTGGTGGGGTTAGCAAAGGGCTGGTTACAACCAGAGTCTTTAAAAGAATAACCTCAGTAAGTGGGTTGTTTGTGGCAAGGGAGGCTGCTTCTTCTTCTTGGCCTTGTAGCTCTTGTGTTGTGAGTACTCCCAGTTCATACCCTGCTTCCCGTTGGCTTTACTTACCCCCCCCCCACCTCATTCTTGTTAACCCCAGACAAGAGTGGTGGCTGTAGTGTGTTGCATGCTCAGTGTAATTATTTAGCAGCACAGCACCCAGCCCCACTTAAAGCCAGGGCCTGTCTTTTGTTTCTAGATCTAACAATTTTGGGGGTGGGAGGTGAGTGAAAAGAAAACTGATATTCTAAATAACCCAAGTTAAATATTACATTTAAAAAGGCTATTTGTATCTAGGAGCGACTGTTGTGAAAGTAAATTGACAGAATGTGGGTCTTTGGCCAAGTTCCTTTTGACTCAGGCCTCGCCTGCTCCCTCTCTCTTTTGCTCCGGCTCTGCAAAACAGAGTGAGAACGTTGGCCTGTTCTCAGGCTCGTTTGTGGATTGTTGTGAGATGACACAGTTCAGATGCAATGTCACAGGAGTCTACCTGAATGGTGGAGGTGTTGCTTGGCGTCCTACACCTGGCTGAAATAGCACCTTGCCCAGTGCCGCTGCCATCTGTCACCTTACTCTGACACCCCCACTGAATGCCCAAATGAATTGCAAGGGCAGTCAATTGCTTTGAAAGAGTAGGTCTCTTGCATCTTTTCAGATACCTTTTGTTACCGGGGTAAAATGCGCTCACTGTGTTTTGAATGGTTAGAGGCATCAATATAATTTTTTTGTCACTATTAGATCATCATACCATGTGTCCAATAACCAGTCTTTAAAAAAAGAGTAACAGCATCTGGTTTCATTACACTAAGGTAACTTAAGTGACAGATTGGATATAAGATAAGCTATTTAATCAATTTCCTTTCTTTTGCATTTTTTTTTGCTCATCAGCAAAACTGTCCAAAGAAAATTAAGGCTTAGGTTGAGTGGGGCGATAAAAGCAGGGCTCTGGCTTTGCAACAGGAATTTGGCTAGTGAGTGGCCATGCTGCCTCAGAGACGGGCTCTTCAAACAGACCGCCACCCACACTACACCGTGTGGCATGGTGCCACAGAGCCCTCGCCTCGAGCATGGGGCGTGTACACAGGACAAACACAAAGGAGACCCACGGGTGAGAGTGACGGGCAGGGTAATACCTTCCTGTATCGGATTTCAGGGCATTGGATTTCAAAACCTTCCCATCTATTTTTACACTCAACACGAGGAAGTGAGAAGTTGCATTAAGAATCCAATGAGGCTATGAAAGTCTTTTGTTCACTTCCCATGACAAACACACACGCGCACACACACAACACTTAATAATAAAAAAAAAAAGCTGGACTGAAAATGTATTGTTGCAAGATTGAATAGTCAACCACTGCTGGTGGTTGCACACGGTTTTGTTTGTGATTTGGATCTCTCTCTCTCTCTCTCTCTCTCTCTCTCTCTCTCTCTCTCTCTCTCTCTCTCTCTGTGTTTTGCTCTCGTTCTTTTAATTTGGCCCCTCGTTCTCCCACCCTCTCCCAGTATCAGCCTGCCTCTCATCGGGCAGCCCCAGGCCCACCTCAGCGCATGGCCGTATTGCATGTGACAGCTGTTAGACATTATTAACGGCTCAAGCAGAAAATCCAGATTACTTGTTTTTTAATTTCAATTTTATTATTGTAATCGTTCAGTGAAAAGAACAAAAAAGGGCCGTTGCTCTATTGTTGTTAGCAGATTTGTGGTCAGTGACAATACTTTATGAGCGTGTGTGTGGTTATGTTTGGGTGGGTGGTTGTTTTTTTTCCCCTGTGTGTGTGTGTGTGTGTGTGTGTGCTGTGATCTCCAGACCCCCACACACACACACACACACACACACACACACACACACACACACACACTCTAGAGCCAAGGCACCCTGTGGTTGGCTGTGAGGCCCAGACAGGTGCATTGTTAACCCTCTAACGACTGTGTCTGTCCCTTCTGTATCTGCCACTAGTGCTACTGGCATGATTTAATGCACATGATGCAGCTTGCATAGCGGTCCTACTTCGATCTTTCTCTGCAAATAAGATGAGTTCTGAAAATCCCACTTTTTGATCTGTCAAACGCCAGTTTAGCGTACAACCCGGTTCTATGAAATTCTACAAAAGAACGGGCTGAAGTTTCAGTTGTAACATGTTGTTAATGTATGGGATTCATTTTGAAAGGGAACCTCAACTCAGCAGTTGTTTCTGTACAGCATTTAGTTTCTGCTCCTGTGTTTATCTTCATGTCATATGTTCTGTAGTCTCGCATTGCCAGACCTATCTCCACAGCACTGTGGAGTATGGTCTGGCTACACTACACATACATTCTTGGAAAGGAGAAAAAATGCTCGAGGTTTTTGGCATTCCTTCAACCAATCAAAATCCTCTAGGGCAGCACTAAGCTCCGGACGCAGCGATGGTGGCTCTGGAAAATAGTCACAGGAAGGAACTTGTTTTGGTGGAACATTTAAACTCAGACAAAAAAAAAACCGGCACATACAATATTAAATGAAGTTAACTGTTCACACAATACAGTAACGTGAGCTATTTAACTTAACTGGATACATAGTTAAATGTAATTTGCTCTAACCAGTGTATCACTGTGTGTACTTAATCCATAGCTATTCCCACCAATCGGTCCCAAAACGTCCTAGTTAAATAGTAAACACATTCTTTCTAAATCTTTACAATCCCCGAAAGAACCAAGCAGGCCTGCCTTATTGCACGATCCAAATGTTCTTCAAAACTTGCCATTTTCAGTGTGTAGCTTGCTAGCTCAAAGTTTGTTGTTGTTTCCCAAAGCGAAGGGATTTTGAGAACGCAGAAACTGAGGCGCATGATGTTAGGCAATTATCCTGGAAATGCACTTCTGTTGATCCAGACTATATGTTCTGTAGCTATACTAGACTTCTTCATTTCAAATAGCAGACTATGATCCATTAACGAAGATGGTATTCAATGGAGGGGCAGGACTGAGTGCAGATGAACTCAAATAATGGCCCACGATTCGGCGACTGTCAGCAGGAACAGCGGGCGGTGGTGACACACGGTACCAAACAATGAGGTGTGCTGCTAAATATATGCAGAGATTTTCCATTAAATATACATGCAGTATGCCTCTCAAGGATGTGTCAGCCCTTTTGTGAGAAAACAAAGATTAGCATCAGGAATTCCATTTTAATAAGTCTCTTGGGACCATCCAACCAGCTGCCTAGTCCTCAATCCAAAGGGAACTTGTTGCTCTCTCGCTTTCTCATTTATTCGTTCTCTCTCTTGCATGGATTTCCTGTGCTTCTTCTGACATTGATTAGAACACAAATCCTTCCCTCCCCTTCTGTTTTATTTGCCAAATCACTTGTTTTACACCACAAATTCTTTCATGTATACATGTTCTCTCTTTGATGATCCATGTCCATAGCCTGTCTGCTCCTCCCTGCAGTCCCCCCACCTCCCTTCTCTTGTACATTCATTGTCTCCCATGTTTTTTTTTTTTTTTTTTTAGAGTGGGTCTGCCTCTGCCCTTCACCTCACACTACAGTTTTTCTGGCCCCTCTGCCTGGTGTGACCACTAGGCTACACTGCCTCCTCTCTCTGATACAGTATGTGTCCTGAGGATCTGGGGCAAATGACTGGCTCCTCAGCAACAGATGTGTGTTTGTCTGCTGGTGCTGCATGCATTAGCTTCCTCTGCTTGCCGCGCACGGCCACTGACCTACCCTCTGGTGAATGTGGGGGAGGGGACAGAGTTTGTGTGTGCACGAGAAAGAGACAGACAGACCGACGGAGAGAAAGAGAGGATAGCGACAGCACGACTAGATGCACAGTTGTCACATGCTGTCATACACTTACATGCAGGCAGACATGCAAAGGCACGCACACACAAACATTGGCACGTCATATACACACTCACACATCTTGCCTCCCGGGAGGCTGTGGGGCCAGTGGGACAGAGCAAGCATGAGAGTCTGGTTGGTCTGTTTACATCTAATTATAGAAACAGGACTATTTCTGCAACCACTGCTCCAGCTTTTTTATATTCTTGAGAGAGAGAGAGAGAGAGAGAGAGAGAGAGAGAGAGAGAGAGAGAGAGAGAGAGAGAGAGAGAGAGAGAGAGAGAGAGAGAGAGAGCTGACAGCCTTTTCTCACAATGGTGAACGGTTATCTCATCCCCTCAGCGCTGCTACAGTCTGCAGGCTCTCAGTACAGTACACCAGGAGACGGAGGGGGAGGGGGACAGTGTCTTGTATCATATTCTCTCATCCTCATGTAACATGAATGTGCAAATTTACGAGAAGCGAGCAATGGCAAACGAGGCAATGCATTTTCCCCCATTAGCCTCACTGATACATTCAGTTCACAATAAGAAAAGAAAAAAAAGACAATAATTTCTTCACCCCCGCGGGCTCTCGCTTCGACGTGGCGTAAAGTGCTGTCCATCACGACAGTCAAAACAAAAAGAAGAAAGAGTTGATGTTAAGGATTAGTTGTATAAAATGTATTTTGTATTAAAGAGACAGGGCCAGTGCAATAGTTAATCCTTAAACTTGGTGGCTGATATCCAGCTGAGTGGCTGTTGTTAGCCAAGGGGGCTTGGAGGGGGGAGGCTGTCAGACCTGTCGGCCCACCTGGGGTTGCCAGGTGAGAGCCAGATCAGGGCAGGGTTGGGCCTGTGGGTCTGGGCCAGACAGGTTGCAGCCTCTTCCAGGTGCTTTCATAAAGAGCCCCCGAGGCCAAATGCATAGCCCGCTGGATGCAACCTGAGCCAGGTGCTACCCATCCCCCACCCAAATACATAAACCTCTACATAATGGAAATGTGTGCTTGCATATACCCCACTGCCACCACCCATTCCACCCTCTTTATTCTGAGACATGGCAGGTAAATTAATTGGCCGTGAGTATGTAACGTATATGCCGAGATAAAGGTGCGCTGTCTGGCCGAGGCGTAGCGTAACGGCCGTAATGATGGCTCCATTGTGTTGATGTTGAGGGGGGTAGTTAGCGGCACCACCAGCGGGGCCCTTGCTCGAGGGCTGGATAGTCTCTGATTAATAGTGGGGGATGCTTTGAAGTGACACCCAAGTGCAACGGCTCACAGGCTAATAGCAATACCATCAGTATAGGCAGTGCTCCCTCTTCCTCAGTCTTCATTAGCTAACGGTTCCCCAGCACTATCTGACCACCCTCCCCTCACACGCCTGCCTCATCTACAGAGAGCCTGTAGGAGCTCTCGGGTTTGTATTTTTGCAATTGTTTCATGATTTTGCTGTCATTTCTCTCTGTCGTGTTTGATAAAGTAGGAGATTTTTTTTCCCTTGAAGGCGGCTGAGAGGGAAGGCAGGGAGGAGGTCTTTAGTCACAGAGCTCCACGGCATAGGTGAAATGTGGCACTGCCTAAAGACTCATAGGATTGATGTGGCACAAGAGGGACATGGCTGGGGACTATTCCCAGGATCCATTTTGATCTCCCATACTGACAGACGAGCTACAGCTGTCAGGTGTGTGTGTGTGTGTGTGTGTGTGTGTGTGAAGCTGAGGCGGAGAGGCAGGGTTGGGTCTGTCAGCTGTTGGAGTAAAGTAAACTATTAGTGGTGGGAGAAGGCAGTGTTTCCAGTGAAGAATTAGAACCACTTCTAATTGCAGTGAGGTTGGGCTATGATTACATGCTGGCTAATGCACTGACAGACCTCTCACTTGGCTGGCTCACAGAACGCTGCTGAAATGGCTGAATGCCTTTTGGTTCTACAGCATAATGGGAGGGTGTATGGATGCATGTGTGTGTGTGTATCTATGTGTATCTGTGATTAAACTTGCTTTTAAAACTGATTTCCTGTGCTTTTTGCATGTTTTTGTGCATTTTGCATTTTGCTTTCATACGGGTGGGTTTGTGTGTTTTCAGTGTGATAACCGTGCTCCGCTTGTTTTTTGAGTGCCTGTCGGTATTTGTAGCAGAGGCAGTTTTTTTGCCAAATCAAAACTCAGCTGGTGCAACTGTCTCTGAACAGTACAGAAGAAGTGTGTTTTTGTGTACACGTGTTGTATTTGTGTGTGTGTGCTCGTATGCCCACGGGAAAGAGCAATCAAAGGAGTTGTGTGGTGGAGAGATTGTATAAAAGAAGTGAGAGAGGAAACAGAGTGGCAGGCAGCTGAGAGGGCAGCATGTGGGGGTGATTGCACATGGGGGACTGATGCAGGTGCCTAATTCTACCTCAGCCCTGGGCGTTTTATATTCCATCCATCTCTCTCTTCTCCACATCTGCACGGGGCTGTTGGGGCGATGTAGTAAATTCCACTGCTTCAATTACCACATTGATTAGCCAATATATCTGTGACGGTAATCAGAATAATAACGCGCAGATGGATTTATACAGCATTATACTGTAAATCTGTTGCATAAGTAATCGGGTAAGAATTTTAAGAAGCTGTGTTCATTTTTCACCTCATGATTTTAATTACCTGTTTTTTGCTCGTGGAACAGCTTGTTCTCAGGTGTGCAGACTCCCCCGTTTGCGAGAAGCTGCGGTTTATTGTTTTTTGCCGGTGAGTGCTTTAAATCACATTGCTTTCCCAGCATATGGAATGACAGTTATGGGAGTTTCTGCCATTTCTTCATCAGGTCCTTAGGCCTGACGTGTAGTGTTAATCTCTCTTTTAACCAGATATGTATCCAGAAGGAATACAGACATTGTAGTTTCTGTGTTGGGTCAGAGAAATGTTTCAACACAGTAACAGGAATTTTGTTGTTTGCATCTCTGCTGATTACCTCGTGGGTTAGTCATGGATAGGCTGGAGCACTGCTCAGGGGATTTTACGAGAGACGTAGTCTCGCATTGCCAGACCTTACTCCACAACACTCTTGGGCGGCCCAAAGCCCCAGACACAGCAACGGTGGCTCTGCAAAATGGACTCGGAAAGGAACTTGTTTTGGTGGAACATTTGCACCCCGCAAAAGAAAACACCATATACAATATGAAATGAACTTAAATGTTCACACAGTAAAGTAACGTGAGCTATTTAAATTAGCTGGATACATGGTTAAATGTAATTTGCTTTTAACGGTGTATCACTGTGTATTTTGTCGATAGCAAATCCCCACTAATAAGGCCCAAAACATCCCAGATAGATAGTAAATGCTGTAAACATATTCTTTGTAAGTCTTTACAACCATTCCCAAAAAGAACCAAGCAGGCCTGCCTTGTTGCACGATCCAAATGTTCTTAAAAACTTGCCATTTTCAGCGTGTAGCTTGCAAGCACAAAGGTTGTTGTTGGTTGCCAAAACGAACGCAGTATTTGCAAGGAGAGGGACGTCCGCTGCCAGATGTTCCGGCGATTATCCAGTAAATGAACTGTCATAGATTCAGACTACTAGAGAACTACAGGACAAATTGTGATGCAGTGGGGCTTTTGGAGGTCAGCAGTAGACTGTGGTTGCTAAGGGATCATAAATGGAGTTGGTTGCGCACATGTGGATTTGTGTGCGGTTGTTAGGAAACAAAACAGGACATGCATTCAGTTTATTTTGGTGATGTGGAAGCTCTGTACCTTCCCGGCTAATGTGTGACAGACCAGTGAAGTATGAGGAGAGAAGTGGTCATCCTTGGTAACAGGGCATTTACCAGACCAAAGTCGTCTGCACACATGGAAACTGGATGGATCAATACCACTGGCATGGAGGTGGAGTAAACTATGCGGCAGTGTGGGAAGAAGAGAATGGTCGGGTATACTGGAACATGTGATGGTGCTGCAGATGTCTGTTATTTTAGAGAAAGCTATGAGGTCCGCAATGTATTAACACAATATTTGGTTTAATGTGTGTGTGCTTGTGTGTAAATGTGTGTTTCCCTATTTGACAGATCTCCTTTCAGAAAGTGGAGCTGCTTTGAGGATCAATACTGTCACACTGTCTGCACAAGTACACAATACCACACACACACACACACACACACTCTCACTGTCTCATCTGTCAGTTGACAGAGTTTTCTCCCGCTCCATGGCTTCTCTTTCCAGCCAAGCAGATGGTGAACATTCAGAATGAAAGCAGATCCTAAGTCATTTTGGATCTCCATCAATTCGGCAGTCTCTGGGACCATCCTGCAAAGGGCTCAAGTTTCTTAGCAGTGACTGCGCCTTCTCTGATCTCCAACCAGGGCGTCGTCGCCACCTTCTCTCCCTCCACAGTGCCCATATGCCCAATCTAACGACTTTTAACGTGCTTTTTAACTCACGTTCCACAACGGTCCACATTCACTGGAACAAACACTGGAGCTGAAAAAGAGCTGTTGACAGTTGTTCCCATTGCTCACTCTTTTTGCTCCCCACCAACTCAGCAGATACCTCCAAACCCAGCGGGATGTCTCTGCGCTCTGCTCTTCCACATCCTCGCCCAGTGTGTTGCACCCTACTGTGTGCATATAGCAGTTGCTCTGAAGAGCTCATTTCCCTCGTCTGTCTGTCCATCCCGCTTACCTGTAGCAGCAGCTGTACCGCCTAACCCTCCACCCAGTGTGTTTTTATGTGACAGAATAAGCAGGATTTATTTCAGCACACGTGCTTGGACCTTTTAACAGGACTGGTTTGAATGCAGGCCGCTTTGAAGCCTGTACTACTTCTAACTGTAAGTGATTTTATGAGATGTGTTTCTGTGCCAGTCAGGCAGGCCGCTGCGCCTCAACCAGATTGGTGGAGAGCAGTGGGAATGCGATTCCAGCACACACCATTTGGGAGAAAGTGTGCGTTCTTGTGTATGTGATTATGCACATATGGTTGTGTAGGTGTGTGTTTGCGTGCATGTAAAGGGAGAGGGGTGGTTAGCGCTGGCTGTGAAAGGGGAAAAAAAAGTTAGGCTTTTTGAGAGAGGCCTCATACTGGCCCTGCCCGCGTCTACTGATTTATGAGCTTGTGAAGGAAATCTCTCATTTGTCACTTTTCATCTCTTTCCTCCACGTCATCCTTTTTTTTTTCTCTTTCACTCTCTCTCTCATTGGAATTCAGCTTTTACCCAAATCTTCCACTGCTTCCAAAGAAAGGAGAGGAACGAGAAGAGAAGAGAAAAGAAAAGGGAAGCAGCCAGGAGGGAGCTGCGTTTTTTTAACGTATCAGGTTAAAACCATGTTGAACAAAAGGCTTGTCATAGTGGATATGTTTTAGTAAATAATTATGTGTTGACATGTCAGCATAATGTATGTATTTGTTTGTGGTAGGTATGCATGTCATTAGGCAGTGTATACTTTCTGTCTGTAAATTATTCAAAGCACTTGTTATGGTGCTGTTACAGCTTCACTGTGGTTTGAGCATTATTGTAGAAAAAAAAACAAAAAAAAAAACATGGGTCTGAATTTTGTGGAGAACAGTTCTGGCCATAGGGACACACGTTTGCTGCTAATACCTGCTAGCCAGTGTATCACCGCACAGGGGCCACAGTCAGGTCAACTGCAGTCGTGTGTGCATGTGCGCGCGTGTGTGCACTCATGTGTTTATGTGCCATTGTGCACCTTACTCACTCAGGTGCTAGCTATAAATCTGCCTCACCCTTTCCTGGCCCGCTGTGGACACCGCAGGAGCGGTTTGGGGTTTCACCCTTTTTCAAAGCGGGGGAGGAGAGGGAGGGAGAGGGTAAAGGGTTAGAGGGGAAGAGAGATAAATGAGGGAGGGGGCTTAATGAGAGCCCTGGCTCACATGATTATGGTACTGGCTGATAGAAATCAGGATCTTTCTCAAAGAAGTCAATTAACCCCCTCCCCCTTCCATAATTATGCATGGATTGCTCCACTGACTCTTTACTGATGGGGCTGCTCAGCTCAATATGCAGACTCATGCTGCCTGCGTCTACAAGGGCTTGTGTGTATTGTAAAAAAGCATTTGTCAACCTTTTTTTTTCTTTCAGAATCTGCTGGCAGTCGGGTTAAAACTCAGGGTTTTTCAAAGCCATTAGTTATCTCCAACCCCCTCATCTTTCTTCTCACCTGACAAGCTGAGAAAGCCAGTACCGGGCAGAGCCGGGAGGGGGCTCCACCCCAAGAGGCCTCTCGTCATTAGTGCATTAGAGGCTAGATGATTGCTGGACTCTGTGGTCTGAGTAAATAAGCAGTGTTGTAGAATGTCAACACGACCAGGCGGCTCCTTCACAGCACCCACTGTTGACATAACTGCTCTCTTATCTGAGGAGTGCAAAGCCTATAGCCCCACAATAGAACATGGTGCCAGAACAAATACAGTAAGAAGACATAAACCACACTCTCCAAAAACCACACACGCACACACACACACACACACACACACACACACACACACACACACACACACACACACACACACACACACACACACACACTGGCTGTGAGGGAATGTGTCGCATGGCACTACAAGTCAAAGCTGCTGCGGATGCAGTATGGCACAAAACATGCATAACTGATAAAGCAAGGCTGTACAGCAGTAGTGTAATCAAGTTGTGGTCCTGGCATGCTGTTCATGCTACCAGACTGCCTGGTGTTCTTGTGAGCTCATGAAAATAATGGGGTGTTTAGGATTTTAGTAATCTGGGTGAAGGACCTGGACTCTGCTCGCGCTGCTCAATCTGGCAGAGAATGAAGGCCAGCCTGAGAGTCATGAGACAAGCTCTGCCGTGAACGAGCAGTTTGTGAAATTTGCGTCTGCAGTTGTCACTCTTGTGAGTGTGTCAAGCTGAGCAGGAAGAAAGCAAGAGGAGAGAGAGGGTACAGAGAGAAAGATGTCTGTGGTTTGCTTTTCAAACCATTGTTTAAGTACCTGTGTCACATTTGCTTTTTTTCTGTGTCAAAACATTTCAATAGGCCCTCTTCCCCTCATTGCCTCACATCACCCTAATAACTCTTCTTTATTCTCCTTCCCTGTCTCTCCAAGTCCCCCCCTGCCTCCCCCTCACTATCCATTATGGCCTCTGCCAGGTCTAGACTGAGCTTGGCTCACACTGGCGTTGTGATAACCTGCTGAAAGCTGTTGCTCTCCCGTAGATATGAGGACACCCAGCTGAGGTTTCTTTGCGCTACCTCTCACTCATGCTTCCTCCCTTAAATCCACCGCCATGACTCGCTGTCTTCCTTGCACAGATTACCCAAATCATTTCACTGGTCAGGCCCGCCATATAGGCTTTCTGGCCCAATGTGTAGGTGCTGACATGTTTTATGGCCAGCAGAGCTAAGCGTATATTAAAGAAAAATAAGAAAAGCCAACATGTGCAATCATAGGCACACTGTTCAAAGTCGGTTTAATGGTTACTCTGGGATGTAGGGTTTTTATTTGAGACCCAAAACACTGCCAGTAGTGCTATTGAGCAGTTGCAAAATATATGATTTTAATTTCCATCCTGCTAACGTGTATATAGTGGTATTTTTGTGTCTGCCTTTTCAGTGAGTGTGTATTTGTGTGTGTGTGTGTACAGAATGAGGATGTGCTATGGCAAACAAAATGAGCAGCTGCATCACATCTGTTAACTTCGAACGATCAGATGCTTGCCTGTAAGCCCACAAGGCCTCTCTCCTCCTCTATGCCGTTTCTGAATGCGACCTGCAGACCAATGTAGAGTGAGGAGGGGGGTGACGTGACCGTCTGGCCCGCCCACCTGTCCAGCGGACTAGATGTGATCACCGCAAAGGAGATAGACGACTGCAATGGTAGCTGTGCAGCCAACCAACGAGACAGACAAGCCATGAGCAGTTGATCAAGATGATATCCCTCCCCTCGGTCTCCCTGCTTTGACCTTGGATTGTGCCTTTCCTACTCCTAGCCGTTAAAGGCTACATCAAGCTAACCAGCTGGAGAAGGGAGAGGAGATGCTTTTTATGGCTGCCCTGCTCTATGTTACACTTCATCTGCTCATGTTCGGGTGAGGATGACCTTCTCTCCTCTGTACATCTGTACAGATTGCAGAAAATGCTCCTAATTTTACTCATCTCTGCTCAAGTGTGTTGCTGCAGATGTTGAGCAGGCCCCGGCAGCAGCATATCATGGATGACCAGTGTTAGCAGTCAGGAGACATAACTCAACTTTAAAGCCTAGTTTGTCAGATGCATTTCATAAAAGAATTTACTGTGTGATTTGGCTGACCTTGTACGCACTTGAAAGTGTAGGCTGCTACAGTGGGAAAGAAGGTGGTTATCTGTATGGGCCAAATGGAGTATTGTCCTTCCGGCAAAGAAGCTTTGCAACAACAGAAGTCAAGGAGACGCACGCGTATTATACAGTGTGTTCTTTACAAGGAAATACTGTATATTGTTTGGCCTTGGCTACCCAGGTGCATTCCCTCCCCTTGTCTGTAGGTTATCAGAACAAAAACGCTTGCGTTTGTCTTGGCCAACGCTACAAGAATTTAACATTTCTCCTTTGTTCCCCTTGCGGACCAGCAGCAAATTATATTCAGGGCTGCAGAAAGACCTTGGGCTGGCTGGCTGGCGCAGTGGCTCTCGGCTCCGTTATCTGCACTGTTCTGTCTCTGCTCCTCTGACAGGCTACATCAGAAGGAGAGAAGCCAGAGCAGGGAGCTGCCTTCTCTTTCTCTCACACACATCACTTCAGAACATGATCATATTATAGGCCAATCCAAGAGAACTCAGAAAACAGCGACGACGCATTCTCTTCAATCATACCCCTTGTGCTGCTCTCCACGACCTAAAGGAGGCGCCGAGCCACAGATGGAAGAGGGTGGGAGAGAGGATGGGAGGACAAGAGTGAACAGGACATTCCAGCGAGCCCTGGTTGCCAGTTGAATGCTGGGACGCTGATTTAATTTCTGGGCGGTTCTGACAGAGTGAGGGGTGAACCTGTGACTCCCCATAAAACAAGATGTTCATTAGCCTCCCAGGCCTCAGGAAAACTGAGGATGAACAAGAGCGAGAGATACAGAGGAGTAGAAATGGGAGAAAGGAGTTTTTAAAAATCCGTTTCGTAAAAATGAAGAATGGTCATATAACGAAAGGGAAAGCAAAAAGGAAAGGAATGAGGATTGGGGCGCAAGAGCAAAGAAGAGGGGATGAAAGTGAAAAAGGGAAGACAACAGGCAAAATCTGCTCCAATGAGTCGAGCTGCCTGCAGATTTATGTGGTGTTGTGGGTATCATTATACATCAAGCGGAGGAGATGGGGAGACTCGAGCAATGGGACGCCTATGGGGTAGTGTGTGTGTTTATCTGTGTATGTACTGCACCACACTTTTATTCCCCATCCTTACGCAGCTCATGTCTCCGCCAAAGCAAACTGACTTCTGAGTTCGACAGAACACACTAGCCTGTGGTGAGGTAACATCCACCCACATCCACACTCCTTTTTTCCTAAGCCTATCTATCTAGCACTGTTGGTTGAGAAGAGAGGTTTAGACCACCCAGGACTGAGTAGTCAAAGAGCTGCCTTGATGTGGCACAAGCATATGTGCAGTGCATGGGTACAATCTCTGCTAAAACACACTCGCAAAACACCGTTTTACTGCCTCCTGTGCGGCATCATTACTCTTCGTCACTGGAGCGGTGGGATGCTAGAAAAGAAAAAGAAAAAGGGAAAGAGAGAGGTAGCCACCTCCTGTGCCAGGCAGTGCCAGGCTGAAACGCTGGAGCCGTATGGTCACCCTGAGGGAGGGGAAACCTGCCCAGTCTAACCACATCTCAATTAACCAATTATGTTCAAAAGTTAACAGGGGACTAATTAGAGAGAATAGTGCTGAGCACTTGTTTTAATCTGCCTTTTTCCCACTACCAAGCATGTCTGTGTCCGTGACCTGGTTGGCTGATCTTTGGCTGCGTCGGCTAAAACATGGCATGCAAGCCGCCATTAGTCACCCATCCATCCCCTTGGCCAGAACATAAAACCAATGGATTTAGACAGATCAGTCATCAGCTGTAAAAGAAACCAGATCCAGAGCATTCCATGTGATGTTTCCAGTGAAACAGGAGAACCATGAAAATCCCATTTTTGGATGTGGAGATTGAGAGACCTGTGAGAGAACGTTCAAAAGTGGAAGACAGTTTTTAGTCATCTAACATGGCCATCTCCTGTTCGCCCCCCCCTCGTATTTGGTCCTGCAGATGGGTTTTAACGGGTGCCAAATGGGAGGTTTAGTGCCTCGCTATTGGCCTGTTGGAGTCTCTTTTTAACACCATCATATTAAATGACTTGTATTTAGGACTTGAGGCTATAGCGAGCTCCTCTCGTTGACAATATGCCTCGGGCAGAGAGTGTTTGTAACTTACCACTAAAAGTACAAATTTTATCCCTATGTTCAAGAGGAGGAGGAGGGGGGATGCTATATTGGCTGCTACCAGCAATAAAAGATATGTGGGCTGTATGACACAATTGTAGTGTGGTTGCTTTGAGCCCCGGAGCCAAATGCAGTGTGTTTGGAATCAGTCTGACAGCTAGAGAGAGAGAGAGAGGTGAGAAATCCCTCTTTGACTATGCTTGTTTTCTAGCTGGGATATCTTTGTGCTCTGTTTTTTTTGGGGGGACTTTATTTGAAGGCTGTGACAATTTAAGTTCCTGCATGGTTGATTAGCTGTGTGTGTGTGTGTGTGTGTGTGTGTGTGTGTGTGTGTGTGTGTGTGTGTGTGTGTGTGTGTGTGTGTGTGTGTGTGTGTGTGTGTGTGTGTGTGTGTGTGTGTGTGTGTGTGAAATAAGTCTTGGATGTCAGGATGCAGTTTGAGGGGTGAAGGACTCCCCTGTTGTATGTGAGGCCCTAGAGGCTTCCTCCCCCCTTCCTCTTCCTCCCTCCTTCTACACCCCCTTCCCACACACTCATCTCTTCCTCTGTGAGATCCACAATGCTGGGAAGAAATGTGTCATTAACAGGGGAGACCAAAATAATGTTTATGGGCTCAAGCAGCACTGAAATCATTTTCCATATCAGTGCAACTGCATGGGCCCTGTGGGGGAGTAAATCTGATTTTCTCCTCCCTGTGCCAATGGGAAACATCATGGGAAAGAAAACAGATTGGATTGTTAGAGAGATGGCCTGACGCAGCTGTGGGCGGCTCTTTTTGTGCTTGGGTGTGTTGCTGTGTGTGTGTGTGTGTGTGTGTGTATCATGAGAGAGGAAGACAGAGACAACTAGAGAGGGGAAGAGAAAGAAACCAAAATACAAATGTGGATGTTTAGCGTGCGTCTGTGGATGAGAGAATGAGATGGATGAGCCCCACTATGGTAATCACAATTTCATGCCTCAGGAATAAAGAGCAGGAACGCAGCAAACGGCCCTGAAATGCCCTCATGTAACAATGGGTCAGTTAACAAGCACACTCTCCAAAGTTTGGACAGATAACAAATGGTTCTCCTTGAGAAGTGTGTAGCTGCTGTATACAAAGAACAAAGTGCTTCTGGCCCTGCAAGCGCCCAGCAAAATGTCAGAACATTATTGGCCATTCCATAAGATACACTTGCATTTCATCTGTAACCAAGACAAAAAACAATTCCTTTTATTGTGTAGCGTGGACGGGGATTTAATAAAGTAAAATGCTGATTGAAATAACAAGATGGTGCTTGGAGAGAAAACACTCTTGGCCTGGTGTAATATGCACTTCCTGTTACATCATGGACATTCAAGTTCTCAGGGAAAGGATAGAATGAGAGAAATTGAAAGCAGAGTTTGGTGTTTTTGTGTTGTGACATAGCTTTTCTTGTGTTTGCTATTAAATCTGTGTTGTGGGAGTAGGGAATGTCAGTGTGCATGTGTGGGTGGGTGTAAAAGGAAGGTAATGGGCCTTGAGCTGATTTGCCCTGGCCTGGTCCTGCTGCTGTTTCAAATCTGTCCTCCCACCTCTTGTGTCCCAGCCTGGAATGTCTGCTTGTTCTGCACAGATGAGGCCAGTGACTCAGCACACTACTGCACTACTTCCACACGGATCACAGCGAGCACACCTAAACACAGGTCCAAGTTACGAGCACAAACCTAACAGACCCTACCTTTACTTTAGCCTTTTGTCTAAGGGCTCTGACACACTTAGCCGATTATCAGCCGTTAGACAGTCTGGCGAGGTCAGTGACGCGAATCTGTTCGGTGTGTCCCGTGCCGTCGTCAGTCTGGGGGGCTGTCGGCGTTCATGTTGGCTGACCTGACATGTTCAGTCGCCGGCAGGGCAGTCGGGACTCACCCGGAAATGGGGAGCGGAATGAGGTGACTAGAGTCTCTCAAAATCTGACGAAAATCTTTTAAACTGACCTTTGTTGAGCTGAAATTAAGACAGATTCAGCAACTGCATGGCCCATTTCTCGCTTAAAATGTTTCAGTGAACTATTTTAGTACAATATGAGATCGTATTCTGAACGGCTGCCATGACAGTCTGGCTTTGAATTTCCGGAGAAAACAAACCCATGTGACGCGTTCGTCCAATCAGCTGCCGGTTTTCATTTCCTGGGCAACAATACAGATTAGCGCCGCCTGCTGTTATAGAGATGTATTACGTCTCGTCTTGTCTTTTTGGTGTGTTCTGTGGCACTTTTTGGACCAACACGGGGAGACTGATCATTTCGACTGGATTTTCTGTCAACGGTCGGCCGTCGGCTATATGTATAAGCAGCTTAAGCATTCATTTACCAGCTACTCTTTGTCCAGTTTCCTTTTGAGACAAGCCATCAGTGGCATTAAACCTGAGCAACATGGCCTGCCATTTGCTATACCCTTAACCTCCTTACCCATACCCCAACTTCTTCTTCTTCCCCAAGCCTTCAACCCTCAGCTAGCTCTTACTTTGAGAATCAGAGCTCTTATTGTCTCTTAAACGACACACTTCCTGGTCTGCTGCTCTGCAAATAGTTCCACCGGTGCCTTGTGTCCAGCTCTTTATTTGCTGTGCCCATAAAACACCTTCAGCAGGAACTCTTCCAGACATTGCTATCTCTTTCCGTCTGCCCTGCCCCCCTCCACACCACTGTTGGCAAAAGGAGTGATTGGATTATAGGTGGAGCCCCTTTTTGACAATGATTTCCCTCTCTGAAAAGGAGCCTTTATGAATTATTAATTAAAGTTAATTGAGGTGGAATTACCCCTTGAGGGGGCTAAAGGTAGTGGCACATATGTGATAACACCTGTTTTTGCAGACTTTTGTACAAATAGTGAAGGAGGGTGAGAAATAGAATATATGGAGAGAAACATATATTGGATGTGTGCATGTTCTTTGACATCGCTCAACACCTACTACAGCTAAATTATGTTTTTCTCTGTAGCATCACGGCCTGTGTGGATCCAGATTTGTTTTCAGGTTTTCAGACGAGGCAGTCGGACTAATTTGTTTAGGATTAGAATCTCTTATCCTATCATGTCAACTTGTATATTGTATAAACAGCTGGGTGAAGTGGGCGGTGTGCTTTGGCTGACCTCCACGAGCCAATTGTATTTGCATAGTACTGAAAGAAAATTCCATTTTATCCCGCCATCGCTTCAATCGCAAGCAAGTGGCTGACCACGAAGCCACTCTGCAAACACAGGCTGTCAACTTTCAGCGAGACGACCACCATACGCACACACAATCACACACACGGAGGCTCACATATGCTCAGCAACACACACTCCCACACACTCTCTGCTGCTCTTTCACTCTCAAAGTTTCTCACAGTTCCTCACACCCTTATCTACACTTCTAGTCTAAACTCTCACCCCTTACCACCCCTCTGGATGTTGCCCTGTCATACATTCTCACTCCATCTATTCCTCCAACTGCTCCCTTTCCACTTCTCCCACCCCCACACTGACCACATCCACTAAACTCACTCCACAGGCACGCAGTGTGGAGTGTCGGAGGCGTGCGCTACTGGCACTTTCCCCCACCTCTGCACTGGGCCCAGCTCCAGGACTTGATCGCCTTCTCTCTCTCTCTCTCTCTCTCTCTCTCTCTCTCTCTCTCTCTCTCTCTCTCTCTCTCTCTCTCTCTTCATTATACCTCTGATCAGACCAGCCTCCTTCTAAAGTTGTAGAGGGAGCCGCTCCCTTAGTCTCTCCATCCTACCACCCACCAACCCAAAAAGATTAAGTCAGGGAGGGAGTTTGTAAAGCGGGGGGGTCAAGCAACTACAGCAACAAAAAAACTCCTGCTACAGTTGTTTCTGAAGTGAAGAGAAAATTTGGCTACCAGTTGCGCTAATGTTTTCAAGATGACTTTGACTGTTTGAAGGAAATCCCCCCTCTTTCAGCCATTTGAAATTCCTGCTGTGTTTTATTGTGAGGAAGTAGGCGCTGGGTTAGTCAGCGGCCCTTCAGGGTAGCGTGTGCAGTCTGTCTGCTGCTGCCGGTGTGTGCAGTTGCCCAATCCAATCCAGTTTCCCCGTGTCGCCAGAGAGGGCCAGAAAACTTAGTTGTGTGTTTTTGAGTGAATATGTGTGGAAAGTCTGGCTGGCTTCTTCTTGGGCGTCTGAATTCCTGGGCAGAACATGAAACTACATCGGTAGGAAAGTCTGATGAGAAAGACACATCCTGCTCAATATGTTTTCACTTGGTAAGTTAACTTTGAATTAACTTTCAGCGCTTCTGTCTTCAGTCTCGACTCCCTTCTTTCAGCTTTTAAAGTGTTAAAGAGCCAAACCAGGCCACATAACAAACTTGAAGCCTGAAATCAAAATCCCATTCTAATATGTTACCAATACATGATCTGGTGTGTTGTCTTGCTGTGTCAGGGAGCTAAAGCAATACTAGCAACAGCTACTTCAACTAACTAGATTTTAAACAGATCTTGGAAATAAAAAGGTTTCTTGTTTTTTCTTTGATCATCTAACTCTTGCTGATATATATTTAATGTATTTGAAACAAGAAGGAAGGGAGTGTGTGTTGTTTCACAGGACATGACAGAGGGGAGAGTATATGAGCTGTGATCATTCAGGGTGTGTTATAAAGAGCTTCAGAAGCTGGCTGCCACATGGCACTGACCGCTGACAACGCAACCTCAACTGGCTTGTGCTCATTGACTCTTTCTGTGATCGGAGGTCTTATAAAGTAATGGTGTGTGCATGTGTTTCTATCTCCTGGCATTTCTTCTGCTTCTATCCTCTCCTCTTTGACACTGGCTGATCACTGAGCTGCGGAGGAACAGGTTGATTTAGTCACACCTGCAATTTTCTCCCTGTCTCTCTTCTTCTCTTGTCGCCATTACTCTCATCTCTTGTTGTCTGTCTGGTGTCCTTCTCTAGATGACACGTCCGTCCGTCCCTTCAGGCTGCTGTCTGCAGATAAGACGGAGAGCTGCAGAATAACCTGGTTCATTTTTCAAGAGCAGACAGGGAAATATGATGCACTGGGAAATAATTGTACTTTATCTTCTCTTAGACAATAGGCATAGTTGTAGATCTGTGTGTGTGTGTGTGTGTGTGTGTGTGTATGTGTGTGTGTGTGTGTGTGTGTGTGTGTGTGTGTGTGTGTGTGTGTGTTCCCAAGCCAACAAGTGCGTGCAAATGGGTGTGTATTTCTCCAGGGGGAACTTTGATCCGATTCCCAGCATTCAAAACGACAACGTGTTGTGGGTGGGTGCTTGTTGTTTTCTCAGCTTTTTTTTCCCATCACTGCTTGGCCCACATGAATCCCATTACATCCTATTACTGTATAATTCCTTGTTAAGACACCAAACAACCACTCACCCTTGAGTTACATTAATGAGTAGGGGCAAAGATTATGACACCTCAGTCCCCACAGCCTGACAATTTAAACCAGATTAGATTTTGCAGAAAGTGTGTGTGTGTGTGTGTGTGTGTGTGTGTGTGTGTGTGTGTGTGTGTGTGTGTGTGTGTGTGTGTGTGTGTGTGTGTGTGTGTGTGTGTGTGTGTGTGTGTGTGTGTGTGTGTGTGTGTGTGCACACGTGTGTGCGTGCGTGCGTGCATGCTTGGGTGGGGTTTCAAGGTAGGTTGGAAAGGCTGTTGTCGCTGAGCAGCACACTGACCAACTGCATCTGCCCACTTCTGTTGTAATAGCTAGCATTCAGCCTCCTTGCCTCAAGCGCTGTTTCTCTTTTGTTCCCATGACAACTGGGCCTTCATTCTCCCTGCTCCGCCTCCCTGCCTGCTGCTCACTCCATGCCGTGCACGGGGGCTTCTGCCTGGGCCCACATTACTGTGTATGCACGTGTGTTTCGGTTGTTGTGCACAAACTGGACTTCTTCGCCCTTCACCCACACTGGAGCGTAGGTGGAGTAGCACCTCCACCTCCACCTCCAGAGGTTCTGGGATATTTGTGTGTTTGTTTCTGTGTTTGTACGTTTTAACCCATTTAATCACAACTGTGCTTGTGAGGGTGTCAGGGTGGGATGTTTAGATGTCAGGGAGGGAGGTGGTGTTCCCCCATCCCAATGCTCCCCTCTCCTTTAATTCTCTAATAGGATTAATCTTCATTGCTGTCAGGGATCGGCGCCGATTAGGATGCACATGACCCGGTTTTCTTAACAGCCCATACAAGTGCACTGCTGGCACCACTTAAAAACATAAATAAGCAGGGTTTAAAAAAAAAAAAATGCAGGCCTAGAGAACACAACTTTACAAGGAGCTGGTGTAGCAGTGGTAGGCTCCCTGGATCCATGTCACCATTTAATAAGCTGCTAAATAAACACTTATGGTGAGTCCAGCACCAGTGCTGTCATGCCTTGGACCTTTGCTCCACTTGTTCTGCACTGCTTTGGTTGGCACCCAAACTGAAACTGCCCCGACACCAAGACGGACCAGCACACTTTAATAACCTGTGTGTTTTCTCACCAACACCTCTGATTCATTAGACTTTGAATGGGTTTAGGGAGGGCATCATATTAAAACAGTATGTGTGTTGCTCATGTCCGTATGTTAAACAGTGGTATGAGAATTCTTGAGCAAACTGCAAGGGAAAGACATTTTTGCGCAGCATCATGTAGGCTACTGTATATTTCTCAGCAGGAGGCCAACAGCAGATACAACCCCAACCCCTTTTCCACTAAGAAAGTTTGAGGGCCGGTTCGGAGCCGGTGCCTAATCTCAAACCAGTTCTTTGTGTTTCGACAGCCAAAGAACCAAGAGCTTTTTTATAATTATAACTAGAACCAAGAACCAATTATAACAGGGGCAATATTATCGTGACCAACAAGACCAACTAAAAACCAGAGCTTGAAATTGAAGCAGCAGTGTTGAATAGGTCTCAAAACCCACACACATTTTTTTTTTTGTTGACATTTTTGACACTTTTTTTCGCCGCTTTTCACTATTTGTGAAATTTTATCAGGAACATTTTTTTAGCTTTTTTCTACGCTTTTGAAGCTCTGAAAAAAGAAAAATGCATGCAAAACGTTGGAAAAAGCATCAATTGTTTTTTGTGCAAAAAGCGTCAATTTAATTTGAAAAAAGTGCCAAAAACGAGAATTTGGAAGCGGGAATGGAAAACTGAGATGTATACTGATGTATACAGTGACGTTAATGATCTGGCTCTCTGGCCCATGGAAAAGCAAAGATTCTTAGAAGGTTCGTCAGTTTAACCAACTGCAAACGGGCACTTTCACAGCCCAGAAATAGGTTTGTGTTGGTGGAAAGGGGTAACAGTGGCAGGGGTCATTTACTGAGTGACAGGCTGTGGAGACAGCAAAAGCCCACGTGACAGAGGTGAAGGCTGCATTATTATTTTGTACTACTACAGTTTAGATTGGATCAATGCTCTTCTCAACCATATGGCCAAACTGGATCACCGAGAGGTTGTGTTGTGTATGAGTTGATCCGAGACCCTCCCAAGGTTTTCCTCCCTTCTCCGCTAACATCAGCCTAAACCTAAAAATCCCCTTGTCTGACATCTAGACATTACCTTTGTATGTTGTCCCTCTCCCTTCCTTGTCTTTCTGGCAGAGGCTCTCTCCTCTCTTGGTGTGTGAAGAGGGGTTTCGTGGCCTCTGTCAGTCTCTATGTCTCTCTCACCCTTTTTCTCTCTCTCTCTCTCTCTCTCTCTCTCTCTCTCTCTGGGGCGAGGCTGTTAATATTGCAGGAGGATTAGCTGATTTATGTGAGCCAGAGGCACTAAGGAAACCTGGGGTTCCTGGGAGCGACAGGCAGAAAGAGAGGGCCGAGGAGTGTGCAATGTTGAGGGCGGTGCAATACAGTACAGGAGCCCTGGGTGTCTGGATGATGGGTGCGGGATGTGTGCCCAGCATGTCAATAATCCATCCCCCCCCACTGCCCCTGAACCCCACCCTGCTCTCCTAAGAGCTCTGCCAGGAGTGCTCCGCAGGGTCAGGGGTGATAGGAGGTGGCAGCAGAGAAGGAAGGAAGGAAGAAAAGGAGGGCTGAAAAGGAGAAAAGCATGGATATGTCATTAGGCTACCTCCCACCGAAATGTACGATGTTGCTATAGCACCCATTACTATGTGGCTGCCTCCTAAAGATATTTAAAGTCTTCCTCATCATTTCTGTATATCCTATTTGTAATGGTTGTGGAAGTCCTCGTATTGTCTGTATTTTTGTCCCTAGCATTCCATCAGAAAATAGATTTAGCTGACTTTGACTCAAAAGGTTGACTCATAGTTAAAAACTCCTGTGGCCAAATTTCGGAGGCTATTTGGTCTTGCAGTTTTAAATGTGCTAGTTAAACACGAAGGAGATTGTTATTTTTTTTTCGTGAGTTTGTGATAGGCCGTTGTGTGAACACACATACACACACACACACACACACACACACACGGAGGCTTGGTTTTACGGTAGTTTTTCGAGGTAAAGTAAGGTTGGGGATTGTGGGGGATTTCCACCTGTCTGGGGCTGTGGTGCACAATGTGAGTTGGTTTGTGTGTGCAAGAATATGCCTTTTTCTGTGTGTGTGTGTGTGTGTGTGTGTGTGTGTGTGTGTGTGTGTGTGTGTGTGTGTGTGTGTGTGTCTGTCTGTCTGTCTGTCTGTCTGTCTGTCTGTCTGTCTGTCTGTCTGTCTGTCTGCTCTCTCTGTCTGTCTGTCTGTCTGTCTGTCTGTCTGTCTGTCTGTCTGTCTGTCTGTCTGTCTGTCTGTCTGTCTGTGTGCCTCGGCATGCTCCTGTGCTCTGGCCCACGAGCCATGGGCTATTCGGTGCAGGAGCAAGCGGCAGACTGATTGGTTTATCCCTGCTGTCTGCCCACAGGATGCGCTCACTCACCGCCTGGCTGATCAAGACTTCCTCGCAATTGTTCTCACTCCCAGAAAAGGATTGATTCATGTTTGGACTGATTCATGCTTAAAGAAAATCAAATCACACAGCGTTTCTTGTTAGATCAGCTCGTCAGGAGGGGCTGATAATGAATTTTTACCATGTTGCTCTCCCCAACGTTTTCACGGGTAGCCCTGTGCGCACAATGTATGACACACCAATGTGTGAGTTTGTGCAAGTATGTGCATGTGTGCTCTCATCCAGGCATCATACATATGCATGAGACTTCACGGCAGTGTGACTTGAGGGAAACGAATGTGCAAAGAGTCGGGCACCCGGGCCCCTCGCTCAAGTGCACTGGCGGGCGCGTAATGGGAATGTAATTTAAGCAGTGGTTAATCAGTGTGTTTTCTCCAGCTTGCCCAGCAATGCATAATAGACAGTCAGCCCCCAGTCACATGGGCACTGCTACAAATGGTCAATTACTCATCATAGTCTTGTTAAACACACAGTTCAGCCAGCCAGGGACAGATTGCTCTGCTGGTGCCATCATTATAGTAAAGAACAAAGCAAAGAAATGCTATGTGTCAGAAAGAAAGCAGGACAGAGGGAGGGAAAGAAAAGACAATGAGGGTTGGGAAGAAGCATGCCCATAGTGTATTTCTGCTCATCGCGATGGGACAGAGGAGGGAAAGAGAAGAGAGGAAAGGGCCACTGTGACAAAGCCGAAGGGAGCAACGAAAAGGAGTAAAACCCCAAAATGGAAACAAAGAAGAAAGTACAGGATTGTCAGAGTCCTGCAGAATGAAAGGAAGAGAGACAGACAGAGATGAGGTAAAATGGAGCAGAGCAATAAGAGAGATTGAGGGCATGAAAGTGAGAGATGGCGAGCATAAGATAATGGAGGGAGGGAGAGAAATTGAGAAAAGGACACTGGGGAGCAGGAGCAAAAGTGTGTGAGAGCGAGAGGGAGAGAGCCTGAGAAAGTGTGTACTCAGCTGTGAGATGAGACCTCTGTCTGCCCATGGGGAGAGGCGATGTGAGAGGAGAGAAGACGAGGGGAGAGGACTCTGCTGTCAGTGAGGGGGAGGAGAGTTTCACACTTTTTTTCTCTCACACACACTCTTACTCATTCACCCTCTCCCCAGGGCAGCGATCAAATCTACCTGGCTCTGTGATTCCACCTAGATGGCCAGTGGGCTTCATCCTTTTACATCTGCATTTCTTTTTTGTTTTATTATTATTTTATTCACACTCATGGTCACTGTGTACATGCACTTCTCTTATTCTAACCATGTTTTCTCTCCTTACCTTTGTCCCTGTGGGAATGCAGGCAGTGGATTGATGGGCAATTCCTCCGCCTCCTTCATGGGGACCTTTCTGGCCAGTAGTCTGGGTTCCCCCCCTTCCCACCCGTCTCACCCTTCCCGGCCGCCCTCCTCGCCGTCCTCACCCTCCTTCCGGGGCGGCCCCCACTCCAGCGCCTCGCAAATCTGGTTTCCCCATTCGCATGAAGGTACCTCAAATCACACCATGCACACAAACACATGCCCCTCATTTGACGACATTGTCTGCATCAGGCACTATTCATGTCTAGGCAGTATCGGGGACAGAGCTTTGCAGGGTGTATTGTTACTCTGATATTGTGTATTTTTAGGCTGTGTTAGGTTTACAACAAAGCACGGCTTGTAATCATCTAGCAAGAGCCAGGCTCCCACCCTTTTATTTGTGCACCAAAATAGGCCCGGGCCCAGCATGTTTGGGATGGAATACAGTGCCATGGTTTCTAGATGGGGACACAGGGTCAAAAGTTCAGCCAAGGAATCTTGCGGTATTCGATTCACGTCAGCAGGAATGTCACTCAAGACTCTCTGAAGCAGCACGCGTGAACGCGAGCCAGTAAAAAGTTGCAGTGATTGCAGAGCTTTCAGCTGGTGTCTCCATCACTGCTTAATAGGGTAGTTCCCACCCGGCACTCAGGATTATAAAATCCTGGCCACACACACACACACACACACACACACACACACACACACACACACACACACACACACACACACACACACACACACACACACACACACACACACACACACACACACACACACACACACACACACACACACACACACACACACACACACACACACACACACACAGTGAGGAAAATATAAACTCACTCAATTCAACACCTCACATTTCTGCTTAGATATCGCCACGATGTCTGACAAGGATAAAGTAGAGAGATTAATCTGCTTGGACATTTCGGGAACTCGAATGTTAAGGATGTCAGATAATTGTAAGACCTATCCAATGCCACCCACTGATATATTAATGCAAGGTCTGCTTTCCTGTGACTTCACTTCAGTCACTTTTAGATTTACACGTTCATAATCTTTTGCTAATTACACGATGTGATGGTCGCCAATGCCATCTAGTGAACCACAGTCTTTGAAGTTGTCAGACTCTTGTTATTTCAGCCCTCTTGTATTATTTTTTTTTCTAAGAATAGCCCAGCTGTTAGTCCATGGGGGGGGGGGACGCCAGTGGGAGTGTTTGTTATTTCTGGTCACTGATCAGCGGCGCCCCAGTTGCGTGATGTGTGGTTTGGGTGCAGTGCAGCTGAGATGCTCTGACACACACACACACACACACACACACACACACACACACACACACACACCTACACACACCTACACACACCTACACACACACACCTACACACCTCTCATGTCCTGGCCACAAGGGGTTGAGTCAGTGGACAGCTGCTACAGTGGTGAGAATAGGTGAAACTCTAGACTTCTTCAGTGGAGACAGGATGAATAAATTTGAACTTTAGCATCAACTCAGTCAAAGACATTTTCCCTCAAAACTCATTTTGTAAGCATTATACCTTATATTATAATTATAATATTATTATATTATACCTTATAGTTTCAGGGTTTCATTGTCAAAGATTTTCTTCTTGTGGAAAAGTATAATAAATAATAAGAGTGATGATGATAATGCCAAGCCTAATAAAAGTAATGGAGGTGATTATGACTGGGATTATTACTCAGTTGGCAATGGAGGCCATTATCTCTATTGCAGTTTAATTGCATATAACGCACTAAGAGCATGATTGAATCCAGACTGTTCATCAACCACATTCAGCTGTTCCCTCCTCAAGATAATTGCATATTGTCTTTTTCCTGTTTTGCATAAAAAGCAAGTCATCAAAATGAGCGGCACAATTACCCAGACTCTCGCCTCCTCTCTCCGGGTGTCAGCAGAACCCCACCAGCAGCAGAGCAGGCACTGACTTGTGCGTGTGTGTGTGTGTGTGTCGGCTTGTAACCTTAAAGATATTCTCTGGATTTTTTTTATTTATTTTTTGGTGTGAGGTGTGTCTTTAAAGTGTCTGTTTGCATGCAAATCCAAGCATAGCAACACAAATTAGTATTCAAAGATTACTGTATGATCCCTAATGTCTCTGGCATATACCTGTCATGGTGCAGAATGTCTTTGTCTCTGCTATTCTTCTGACACGTTTGCCACAGATTATAGCGCTAGAATCTACCATTTTCCTGGATATGAAATTGAGTCTGGACTTGGACTAAAAACTAATCAGTTTCTGGGGTTTGAAGGCAAAATCTGAGAAAAAAAAAACATGTGTTTCATCTTAATCCACATGAGCACGCACATTAGTGTGGACATGGTGTGAGTGTGTTTAGAGAGGGCCAGTTAAGTCATGCATACAGACCACATTTCTATTGAGAGCATGAGCGACAAGCCATTAGCTGAGTGACATGTTAAGCAAACCTATAAATAACATCACCACATTACAGTGTTGGTATGGTCCTTTTGGATCAAGAAGACTTCGGCAGAGGGAGTCACTGTGTGGACTTTTGTTTGAGGATTTGTTGTGTTGGGAAAATGAAAGTGTACAGTATACTCTCTTACAAATGCTGGGATATTTATATAAGGTGACAAAAACTAAACCATTAGTGGCTTACATGATGTCAGAGAGTTGCACGGATTAAAATATATTTTTTTATTTCAGATTCTCTCTTCAGGTAGATTGCCAAATACAGTAAAAGCCATTGTGTGTCACACATGGGATTGTCTATTCATTTGCTGAGTGGAGACGTGGACTCACTGACACACACAGAGAGAGAGAGAGAGAGAGAGAGGTGGCAGTATATTATGGTGGATGAAAGAAGAAAGAGAAAAAAAACATGTAGTGAACATTTAAATAAATGTAATGCAAAATGTTTTTCATAACACCTGATAAAATCTATTAGGCCCTCTGAGCTTATGAAATAGTTATTTTAATTTTAGGAACTGTTTTTATATATATATATATATATATATATATATATATATATACACACACACACCCTGAATACCCTCCCCCCACCCCCCATAAACTTGGACAAAAATGGACAAGAAAAACCCAACAACTACCGCTCTTCGCAGGCCTGAGGCCAGCTGGCTGCGATCCAAATGACTTCTTACGTTATGCCAAAAACAATCGATTTTCACACACACACACACACACACACACACACACACACACACACACACACACACACACACACACACGCACACACCTGTCTAATCCACTTCTGTTTGATACGCTTTTTCAAGCCTATCTTCAGTTGTCCATCTTTCCTTCTGTGAGCAGTTGCTAGCTTTTCCTATTGTGGGATTTAAGCTGCACCCCTTCCCCCCACCTCTCCTCTTTCTCCTGCCTCTTTCATTTTTTTCTCTCTCTCTCTCTCTCTCTCTCTCTCGTTCTCTCTCGTGCCAGCCTGCATCCCTTCCTTTCAATTAGTCAAACCTGAAGAGATCCACACCACAGTTACTGCCCCTCCTCCGCCGAACACCTCCTCCTCCCTTACTGTGTCTTAATGGTTCTGTCACTTTTTCTCAATTAGCGGACCTGACAGGCAGCTCAGCCTGCTCCTCCTCTCCTCTTGGTTTTCTTCTGCCATGCTCTCTCTCTGTCCTTCTATCTCTGACATGTTACAACCAGTATGGGCTGGTGTATTTTTTTTTTTTTCTTCCCTTTTTTGTAGAGCAGGTATAAGAGGAGTGGATAGTATTGGTGAGAGGATGGTTCTGTGCTCGCGAGAAATGAAACACTCTGTCGTCTGCCTCTAATTCAGCAGGCTTAATTCTTAACTGCCTCTAGGTGCTGTTCTATATCCAGCCCCCGTCTTTGTCCTCCCTGTCAGCCTGCTTCTCTCAACCCACCATGCTGTGTGAAATACCTTCAGAACTTCTGGAAATCCCTCCCTGGGATGCAGCTGTTTGTTCTGCTTTTCGCCCCTGCTCCGCCTCTGTAAAGGAGGGCATGCGCTGTGAACTCCCCTCTGTCATTCACATTTGCCGATGCTGACTTGTTGTGTGTCTGTGAGAGTGTGTGGGGGGAAAGAGAGCAAGGCTGCTGTGCAGTCAGCAGACTGCACTAAGACCCTGCTCACGTCGCATGCAGCAGCAGCAGCAGTAGCAGCAGCAGCAGCTTCCCTTGTCCTGGCCAGATTAATGGCTGAATGGGCTCTGCCGTGCCCAGCAGTCCCCCTCTTGCCGCCCCACTGGAGGGCATGCTGAAACTGAGCGGGCTGGCATTATCGGGCACAGCCAGACCACGCTGTGAAAAGGGATTACGGCGTCAATCGTCACGCTCACAAACAACATGCTGCCGCAGAAAAAAAAGCCCCTCTCCCAGCTTGGATAAAGACTGCCAAACAGCTCTCTGCTTTTCTTCCCCCAAAATCAGAGATAAACGTCTTGCTTAAACAAAGGATCCCCCCCCCCTCCTCCCGCTGTAGATTCATTGACATATAAGCTTGCTAATTAATCATGATAGCAAAGAAATAGACAAAGGAGGAGAGATAGATAAATAGGTAAAAGACAGAAAAAGTGAAGTAAGAAAGTAGCACCTCCTATGTTACTGCAGGACTGTTTGCCCTCTCTATGCATTTCATTAAGATGGGAGCATGTGGAGGCCACTCTGAGACGAGGTCATTAAGCCCACCACAACACTCCTCCCTCCCCAGAGCCGGCTCACAGCACTGGCCCCATTGTTCCACCGGCAGAAAGTGAGACATTCAAGACTCGGAGCTCCTGTTAAAACCACGGTGCTGCATGCGCGCGCACACACACACACACACACACACACACACACACACACACACGCTTGCACGCACACGGCCAAATGAACTGCATCTGCACTCTCTGGGATCAGGTCGCATGCTTGCCAACACAAATACGTCTGTCTTTCATTTAGCCATGTTTTTCTCTCTTCATCTCACTCTTCCTTACTTTACTCCGCCTGCGAGTTGTGTTTGAAAGTGATGATGAAGGGTGAGGCAGGTGCAAAAGATAAGTATAAGAAAATATCTCTTTAATTTTATTTTTTTAAGTTACAGTACTTTGATTTTATTTTTTAGATCTATTTCTTGCAATCTTGTGAAATAATTAATTATACAGTAGTAGAGATAGGCTTATTCAATTAACATTGATTTGTTTAGATATATTAGTTACCCGATTCCAATGGAAGTGGGTTGTCATGGTGATTCTTTGTCCTAATATTGCGGTGGGCTTTCATCTCAATCCATGTTTTCTCTGTCCTCCACCTTCAAAGTCCATTGTGTTTTTGAATGTCCCGATGCAAAATGAGTTCTGTGTTTGGTTGTGGTGTAAATGTCCTCCAGATGGGCTTGATGTAATAAGCCCAGGTGTATTTGCTTACAGGCCCAACATCCAAATGACCTTTTACCCCTGATGTAGGTCAGTAAAGGTCACGCACCAGCTTGTTCTTCATTTAGGATGATAATTTTTTTTTTTTTTTATATAAAATATAATTTAAGTTGACACGCAAAAAGGTGAGGCATGCGGTGATTAAAATTTAATCAGACAGAAATAAGACATTTAAATCCAATTTATACAACATAGTATGGTGTAATTTGATGTGGGATATTGATATAAGGATGCCTAGGGACACTATCATGAGAGCTGAATAATCGAATTCTGTCCTTGTTTTTTCCTTTCTTGACTAATGCATTTTGCCTAACTTGCCTGCCTTCCTTCTTCTCAGAAAACTTCTATCTTCGAGGTCTCCCATCCCAGCCCCCTCTCATCTCAGCCAATCACAGTCTGCCACCAATGTCCAGGGCAGGTTCAGGACACTCTCAGGGGTCCTGCAGCAGAGACAGAGATCCAGGGGTAGGGGCGGGTCTACATAAGGGCATCAAAGAAGGGTCTGTGGAGAGAGGAGTTGTACCTGTAAAGGACAAGGAGAGGTCCAGTAGCAAACAGGAGGCAAAAGAGAGACAGCAGCAGCAACAGCACCACAGCCACCAGCCACCCCAGCCCACACACCACCACCATTCCCACTCCCATCAGCAGCATCCACACTATCCACAGCATCCACTACCCCTGGAGGAGGTCAACAGTCGAGCCCTGGAGAGGCACAAGGCATCCCTCACAATGGAGTACAGCAAGGAACACCCTCAGAGTATGGGCAAGCCCCTCAGTGCCTGCTTGCACAATGGCAAGATGCAAAACGGAGATGCAGGAACTGGAGCAGGGACTAAGGCCTCCATGTCCAGCTGTGGGGGGGAGGGCACAGCCCTTGGGGCTATGGGGGGTGGGGGGAGCAGCCAGGGCAGACATATGGGGTCAAGTGGCAGTAGTCGCTGCACCAAGGAGGGGGTAAGTGGGGAGATGAGGATAAGTGAACAACCTTCAGACTGTCTGGAAAGGGGTCAGGCACCACTCCACCACTCTCTGTCCTACGCTGTACCCCCTCCCTTGCACATGGGTCCTTCTGCTGGGGCACACCCCCATTCGCATCCCCATGCTCACCCCCATACACATCCTCACCCAGGGGGCTTCCACTGCCTTCAACTTCACCCCAGCCACCCACACCACCCACATCATTCCCACCATACACACCACCACCCAGACTTTTTCTGCCCACCCCCTCCTGCTCCTCTAGCCAACTCTGCCTCACATGAGAGGGGGCCAGTCAATGTGGGGCGAGAACCTAAAGTCACAGGGCCAACATTTGTGCCATCTGTGGCAGGCCTGGGGGACAAATCTAGTGGGCCATTCCAGCTTGGTAACCCCGACTGCCATGGTGTGAGCAGTGGAGGGGGAGGCGGCAATGCCAAGGATAAGGTAATAGAAAAGAATGGAGGCAGTGGGCACCATAGTAGTTGGCACAGAAAACAACAACAACAGCAGCAACAACAACAACAACAACAGCAGCAACAACAACAACAACAGCAGCAGCAACAACAACAACAACAACAACAACAACAGCACCCATACAGAAAAACAGAGAAGGCTCCAGATTGGATGCAGTCCCACCACCAACACCTGCAGCCTTCACAGCTTCCTCCACCTCCCCAACTACAACAGCCTCCACATCCCCAACAGCAACACCAGGTTGTACGATCACGCAGTGCTGAGTGTATCAACAGTGGTGTGGACATGGATGTGTTCAGGCCCTCGCTGCCCCAGGGGCCCAAAGCTGGACACTCTGTCCCTCATTCTGTCAACACCTCTCCTTACAGAGACTGTTCCCATCCAAGACCCCAGCCTAACTCCTCCCCACTTGGAAGTAAAAGTATTGGTCAACATAGTGGGGCTGGAGCAGCCCATGGCCCCACTGGTCGTGGAGGTAGCTGCTCCTTACAGAGAGATGGCCAAAAGGTAGCCAGGATACGCCACCAGCAGCATGGCCGACCTGGCCCAGATGCTCCTTCTCCTGCTGAGTTGAACCAGGGGACTAGCCAGGAGCTAAAAAGAAAGATGGATATTTCTCCTTATGGTTACAGCAACAGCAATGGGCAGCACCACCACCAGCAGCCCCAAGTGCCACCCTGGACCATGAGGCCTCCCCACCACATGTCACAACCCGAGGAGGAGCAGAGGAAGTCCTACATGGAGTTAGGGAGCACTGGTGGGCAACACTCGCAGCAACAGCAACAGCAACAACAGCAGCCGGGAATTAGCCTGCCTCCTCCACAGCCTCCCCCCGCACCTCCCCTTAGTCAGCAACAGCAGCAGCCACAGCAGCAACCTGAGCCCCAGGGCCCAACGCAGGGGGAGAGCAGTGCCATGAAAAGCTTACTGAAGTACAGCAACCAGCAACAGCCACTGCTCCTCTCCCAGAAAAGCCCCTTTGGGGGTCTAGGAAGCCTCAAATCAGGTCCTGCTGGGGGGAGCTGTGCCCTGCAGGTCAACAAACAGACTTTACCTTCCAGAAAGGGCCCCGGCAACGATAACGAGCGCCCTGATTACAGTGGGCGTGGCCGAGAAATGGGGGACACAGGTCATGGAGAAAGTGAGGTGCGACAGCCACCAGTGGGAATAGCAGTGGCTGTGGCCAGACAGAGGGAGCCACCTTGTCGTTCAGCAGACAGTCATCCCAATAGCCGACAGGGCAGGGTACATCCCTCGGTGAAAGGTAAGCAGTCTAGGTCACCTCCTCATGAACAGAGGTGCAGGGAACAGAGTTCTAGAGAACTAGTTCTTTTTAATTTTTTATTATCTGTGACCTGTTGATGAATTAGATGTGAAAACAAAAATGTCTATAAGCTTGAAGAGTGTTGGTGTCACTGAGCACCGTTTGCAGTGATGAGACAAACCTTCAGTTTTGGTAAATACATTAAGAGGTGGTGGTGGTGTTGTTGTTGTATGGTATGTACAGTACCAGGCAAAAGTTTGGACACACTTTCCAATTCAAATGAATGAGAAAGCGTGTCCAAACATTCGACTGGTACTGTAATTCAAAGTATGGTTGAAATGGCAAACTAATAAGCAGCATCAGTACGTCCCTTGCGAGTAAGACTGGGTATCGGTACTTAATACCTTTTTAAGGTATTGACCAAAATAACCCAGTACCAAGTAGAAACTTCTCCAGTCAAACAATACCTGCATTCGATCCTTTTCATACCCAGATCTAGAAAAGAATTACTATTTGTATGGTTTTGCTTGCAGCGAAACACCGCAAGCGTTCTTTGCTTTAATGCGACAAGTGATGGCCTACTACCGCAGCAGCTACAACCCATACAATCTGTGGTGTGGTGAAGTTAAGCGTGGTGTATTTGATGGAGTTCTCAGTTCAGCATGCCAAGATGCTTCCATTCATATGATGGGTATTCCATTAAAAAAATGTATCAAGTGAAATACTCTATTGGTATGGGACACACTTTAAAGGTACTGGTATTGGTACTGGTAACGGTACCCAGCCCTACTTGTGAGTCATTGTAGTGTTTTGAGAAATTGGGAAAGACTTGGGAACATGTCCTCACCAGGTAAGAGCTAATAGTTAAGCTAATGTCTGTCTCGCAGGTCCCCCCCGCTCTATGTATCCTTCAGATCCCACCACTGAAGAGGAGAGGAAGAGGTTGAGTGGGGAACAGATAGGTTTGACTTGCTTGGACAGAGAGAGAGATGCATATATCAGGTAAGCAACTGCAAAGCCATTGTTCAATACCCATTTAAAATATGTTATTGTTAAAAACCTTCAGTGGTTGGATTCATATGCATTTCCTTAATTTTGTCTCATCCTGATGCCAGGGATAATAAGGAAAGGGTGGAATTTGCAAGAATCCATCCCTCCAACAGCTGTCACCCCTCCAACAGCTGTCATGGAGACCTCACCTCTCATCTCATGGTCCCAGGCGGGACTTCCCTCCAGTCTGGCCAATTAGGAGATCCTGCTGCACATTCTGCACACCATCATTGGATGCCAAGAACTGGAAGCCCGTCCCTTTGGATGACAGGACACTCTTATGGTGAGCGAATATAATTTTTTGGGAAATTGGAGACTTTTTACAGTGTTACAAATCATGTAAAGACAGGCAGTACAGTTCTGCTTGTCTCTTTATGGAATGGGCAAAAAACATAGGCGTTTCTATGCTCCATCGACTTACAGTCATTTATGCTTTTATATAATCTTGCTCAGCAGCAAATAATGAGTTTCCTTAAGTGCGTACAGAACTCTGTGTCATCTCAAATGTGTGCAGAATTCAGCTGCCATGATTTTATATTATTCAGAAGAGAACATGTAAATTCAACTTTCAGCATATTTTCATTGGTTCCCAGTCAGGTTTAGAATTGATTTCATAATTTAGTTATGATTATGATTATGATTATGATTGATAGTTGTAGTATATTTGTAGCAGTGTTTTACATTGTATGTGATGGGTATATAAATCTAAACGGGCATCCTTTCTATAAAGCAGGTATAGGTCATTCAGCCCTGCACCAGAATCTCCCCCCAGGTTTCTCTGCAGCCATGCCAGGCCCTTTGCAGCCAGTCCTGCCTTTGCCTCAGGACCCCTCTGCCCAGCTGGTGGTCCTACCCACTGAGCCTCCCGCCCATCCTGCGACCCATCACCTGGGTATGCCATAACCTTGGTTTCTCCTCTGTAAAGTCAAGTGTATTTATAAAGCACTTTCTTCACAGGATCACTTCCTGTGAAGACTGCTGATGAACTTCCCTTTAATGGGCTCATCCACAGACAATACAATTCAAACATTTTCTGCACACAACCTGCTGCAGGAAAAATGCTCTCATCGTCACAGCAGAGAAAGTGTGTGAGACTGAGGGAAAAGATCACTTCTCAAAAGTCATTGTAGACACATATTCAGTGAGCAGGCTGTGACATTTAATTAGCTCACAATCCTTTACGGTGTGTTTCCTTCTGTGCTCCACAGGAGTTTCAGCCGTGAAGGGAAATACTTCCACAAAGGCTTTCCCACAGGAAAGATCCAAGTTTATGTCTCTGAACAAGGAGTTTTGGGGTTGTGTAGGAGAAAGTGTGTGCAGGGGCGAGTCAAGGGCAAAGGGTGAGAGAATGTAAAAATTAGGTTTTTGAGGTTCCTACAGTGTAGGCCCACTACTTCCCAAGTGGGACCTCTGTCATAGCACATCACCCACACCAAGTTACACTGGTCCTTAAAGCCACATGAAAAAGGTTGTCCACCCACAGAAATGGAACTAAGCTTCCTGCTGGGCTCTTTTGCGGACCCTTTTCTACGATTTGGCTGGGCAGGTGGGACTTTTCGGCAGTTAAGTCCACGCTGAATGCTCCGGCGAGACAAACACGCATTTCCAGCCCAGTATTTTGACCTCCAACCAACCTACAGCCATCATCATCTGTTCACATTTCAACATTGTTATAACTTTTTCCAGCATTCCAGCTAATTCTCAAGGCAGTTCTTAGGAGACAGCTTTCTGTTCAGAGCACTGGAGAGTGTGGGATTGCTGCTGCCTGGAGAGATGTTGTTCTGTGAAGTCAAAAATATTTTTTTCTAAAGACATTTGTCTTTGTCGTTGCTATAAAATGTGAATACAATGATTTTTAAATGATCCATAATGGTTTCACTGTTTTGAAATGGGTGTGTGGGAGGTAGACAATGACAGGATAAGGATATGGATAACACAATGTTGTAGTCTAGTGTGTGCATAGTGTTAATGTGAATGAATCCAAAGGAAAAGGTTGCTAAAGTGTGTATGTGCATGCATGTCTTTTTGTTCTAAGGTAGCCCACTCAGTCACATTCCTCCTCCTTTTTCTCATTAGATGTGATGGAGCAGCCAGGGCTGTGGCCCCCTGTGTATGGCGCCCGGGGCCCACCCTCCCACATGCAGCATCCTGCAGTGTACTCCCGATCCCAGTTTCTACGGCAACAGGAGCTGTACGCTCTCCAGCAACACCAGCAGCTCCAGCATCAACATCAGCACCAGAGCCACCAGTCGCAGCAACCACAACCACAGTCTCAAACCCAGCAGCAGCACAGGGCTGCACATGGCATGGACATGCAACATCATGCTACTCACAATTCACAGGTGATTATAAGTGAAAATATGCAAGAAGCATTAAGATTTAAATCTGATCTTATCTATCTATCTATCTATCTATCTATCTATCTATCTATCTATCTATCTATCTATCTATCTATCCAAATTCCTTGTAAGTGTTACTTACTTGGCAATGAATAATTTTCTGATTCTGATTTTGACATACAAAGAGAACAAGACTCAAGCAGAGTGAGTCATGAGTCAGCTTTTCTCACAAGACTATCTGGTCTACTTTTAACTCTCCTAAAAAATGTTGGGATATGCTGACTTTCTCACAAGGATGGAGAAAATCACTGAATATAGGCTGCTGAGCATGTATCTTTTTGTGTCAATGACTAGATTGCAAGGAATTAGTTATTACAATATTATAATATATATTATATATATATATATATATATATATATATATATATTATAATATATAGCTAATATAGAAATGCACATGCTTGAGATCTTCCAGATTTGTAGGGCCTTTCATTAACTGTAGAAATGAAAATAACTTTATTTTAATTCCACAGATGCAGAAGAGGCCGGTTGAATTAGAGGAACTCATTTCGGAACCCAGAACGTCTAAACCTGCCAAGCCTTACTCTTACAACCCACCTCAGAGGAACACCTCTCCCCCTGGGGCCTGTGCCGCTCACTTGTCCCCTTGCTGCCAGTCCCCGTCACTACGACCACATCCAAAAAGCACTCCTTCCACACCCTGCCCTGCTCCCAGCCCTGCTGCAGCAGCCCCTCACTCACCTGCCATCAGCCCTGCCCCACCTCAGATGCCCAAGGGTGCCGAATCCCAGGACAAGCGAGGAGAGGGACAGCCCCCACAGGATTACCCACAGTCTCTGGAGCCCGGTAAGCATAAGCAAAAGTATCTATACAAATCAAACAAAGCAGACAAAAATATACAAATGTGCCTTAAAGTTTTCCAACTGCCTTTGCAATGTCTGGGCAATGGCATCAGTATGAGCTACATTGATAACATCAGATGAAAGCCCGTCAATGAACTTGCTGTTTATAATCCGTTTAAGATGCTGCTAGTTATAGATGTTAAGCCAAATAACTCTGACACAGCAAAAGAAAAAGGGACAGTGGATTCTTAGATATAGTATCATCTTGTACATTATATACAGTGGTAATTGGAATAGCCACTGTTGTAAAAGATCCTTTTTGTCTACTGGTGTTGTGGTAATGTGTGTGGGTGGCTCTGTAGGCAAGCCCCTGATTGACTGATCAGCTCAAAGCTGCAGAAAATGGCTGCTGGCTGAGCTTCCACTACCGTTACCTTGGTAAGGACTAAGAAAAACCTCAATAGCAGCACTCACCTCTCTTCCACCCCCACAGGCCCTGCACTCTCTTCATCATCATTAATGTCTGGCTAACAGCCGCCGCACACCAGAGGAATTGTGTCAGGTGCTCTGATAAACCAAAGCCTGGCTCACTTCAAATAACACACTCACACACGGTTGCATGTGGCCCTCTACCCTTCCTACTGCTGGGGGGGGTCAAGGCAGGGTGCATTTCCTTTTCCTGATTTTCATCCCTTGTGACCTCAAGGGTAGCAAGGGAATTAAGTTTAGAGTGGGCCTGATGTGGAAGGACTTGATGTGCATAAACTGGTGCTTTCTTTTGTATTTACACCAAAATATCACTTACAAAATAATGACATTATGAGATGTTTTTGTGGGAGGTTTTATCAGAATTGTTTAGCCAATATTGACGATTGATGATTTTATTATCTATATTTTTCTCTCTCTATAGACTTGCCTCCTGGATACACCTACCCTGCAATTGCCATGAGCTACAAGAGTGGGCCCTCCCCCCAGGATGTTCAACTGGCTGAGCCAGCCGACCTGGAAGCAGTCCAAGTGGAGCCTGCTGAGCATGCTCCCCAGTCTTTCTCCAGCCTGGGGGAGGAGCTAGACTGCCAAGTGGTGGTCAGGTCCCTCCCAGAGCCACTCCAACCCGAGGAAGTGGAGCAGGAAGAAGAGGAAAGAGTGGTTCTGGAACAGAGGGAGGAGGTGGAGGTAGCAGCGGTGGCCACAGCCAACTATGTGCCTGGAGAGAGGGAGGTAGAGGAGCAGGGGCATGCTGAGGAAGAGGTGCTGGTTTGCCCCCTTGCCAAGAGCCCAGTGTGTGAGGCTGCTTCCTGTCCAGTCCCTCTTTCAACAGAGGAGCCTGAAAGGCCCGAAGCTGTCATCACCTTGGAAGAGGAAGAGGATGATGAGCTGGTGGGGGAGGAGGGCCAGGCGGAGCATGCTCAAAAGGCCAGCATGCCTGGAGAGCAGGAGCCAGAGCTGCCCACCATCATCGAGCTTGACCCTGCATCTCCTGAGCCTCAGTCCTCGGCCCTTGACGGAGCAAAGGACAGAGAGCAGCAGCACAATAATGAGATGACCCCTGATGACGCCTCAGTGGATTTTGTGTGTCTTTCCCCTGCCTCAGCTTCAGCCCCTAGCCAAAACCATGCAACAGTTGCCGTGTCCCACAAACCTCTTGTGCCCTGCTACTGGAGTCTGGAGCTGCTGATTGCTGCTGCCTTCTGCACAGATGTACCTCCATTTCCCTTGTTCCCTCTTAGCACCCCATCAGTTGCCCCGTCGCAGCCTAACCCCCACCAGGGTATGGAGCTTCTGAGTGAGCTGGCAGATCTGGAGCTGCAACAGCAAAAGCGCACCTGTGGGAAAAGCCAGGGTGAGGGACAATGGGTCCTCAATTACTCATACACATTAACATGCACACAGAAACACACTCATATCAGCAGAATTCACTTCTCTCTCGTAGTATACCCTCCTTCTCCTCTGCGTCCGCTGAGACAAACTCACACTCCCCCCTCAGGCCTAGCCTCCATCGCTCTATGTTCCCTCCCAGATACTCCTCTCTTCCTGCTGGTCTCAAGAGCCTCTGGTGGGTTCTAACATGTCCCCAGAGAAGCTCTCTGCATGCCTACTTGCCGTTTCTCTTCTTTGGTGTGTTAAAGGCACTTTTATTTTCTAAAAGGCTGTTCTAACGATGCAGAGGCCTCAGGAGAGGGAGAAGAAGCAGGAAGACAGGGCTGAACTACTAGTGAGGGGTGTACACCTCCTTTTCTCAATCCCTCTCTTTACGTTCCAGCTTTCCTTAGGGAGCTGTCTCTCTGTCTCTCCATCCCGCCGCTGTTTGATCCACGCGTGTGCACAAACGCGCACACAACCAAACACATGCAATTCCAAATGCACACACTTTAACTAAAAGGGAAAGAGACACACCAATTGGCTTCCCTCTCTTTCTCCCACACACAACACGTTACTGAAAGTTAGTGTGTAATCACAAAAGCAGTCGATGTTTTCAGTACCCTGGAGCATTGCCTGGCTAATTAGACCCCATTGTTTTAAAGTGCCTTTAAAAGCTTCCTTGTTTTTCAAAGCGCCATGTGTTTTTTTTTATTCATGCAAAAGGATGTTTTTTGTTTACCACAGCATCCTAATGCATTTAATCGCTCCCAAAAGAGGGTTCTATAAAAAGGATATCATCAACCGATTCTAGAGTCAGTGATGTTGTCTTTCTGATGCGATACTGTTGACAGCTCAAGGAAGTGGCACATGTCGAGTCACAACAATAGTCTTTACCAAAACAAGTACTAAAACAAGTGAGAAGAATCAGTATTTATTTATTTCTATATGTAAAGAAGATAGCATTACTTTGTTAACAAAAGTTCATGTTTCTTCCCTGTGACTAGATTGCAACCCCTGATATTCAGCCTTTAGCTCAGTCCATTGATGGCAGATAGTCCAGTCAGTGCCACAGGCAGATAGGGCTATATAGGAAGAGCTTGGCCCAGATGGCCACTGACATATAATCATCTGGTGAGTCCACATTGATATGAACTCTGAAACTATATGCTGCTGCTTCGATGTGCCCAATTCCCCTCAATTTATTTCTTTCTGACCATTTATTCACTATATCACAAGTTTTGATGCTGAATGTGCACATGTAACACTCACACGCATAAAATATTTCTTGGACAAATTTGAAGAAAACAAGCTTAGTTCAATTGTAGTGTCTTTAAATCAAGCATGCGTGGACACAATATGAACCAAACATTTATTTTGTTCCCGTAACAGAAGAGGAGTTACTGATGTTTGACCTCCAGAGCCTTGCTACCCTGGCCACAGCCCGTGCACTGGAGATGGGCTCAGATGAAGGCAGCAGCATTGATTCAGGGCGACACTTCCCAGCCAGCAGGATCCTCAATTTACGTAGGAAATGCAGCTGGACACCTCGCAATGAACCAGTAAGACTGCAACAAAACAAAGTTCCTATAGGGTTGCAATGTTTTAATTTAAATAAACGAATAGATAATGTTAAAAATAACCACTAAATGATGTGTACCTCAGGTGTGCCCAGCCAAAGGTAGCATGGAAACAATGGATGGTCCTGAGCTTGCAATGCGTGTAAAGTTGGCTGAGCTACAACGTTGCTACAAAGAGAAGCAAAAAGAGCTGGCCAAACTTCAGAGGAAGCACGATCATCAGTGAGTGTGACCTTATCCTCCTTTCCCTTAAACGCATCTCTACCCTTTGCATTCAGAGATTTCAAAAGTAATAAAATTAAACACAATTGCTTCTAATTCCTAAGAGGATTCCTTTCTGCACTCTTTGATGCTATGACCTTTTCAGTTTAGATATCTGTAGTATCTCAGACTCTCTCTCTCTCTCTTTCTCTCTCTCTCTCTCTCTCTGTTTATGTCTGCGTGTGCAAGCAGGAAGGAGGAAACCCCTCGCAGCCCAGCGCGACGAGGACCGGGGCGGCCAAGGAAGCGGAAACCCACCCTCACCACAGGTCCAGTGTCCTCATCTGAGGGCCAAAGAAAAGTCAAGTGAGTATCACTCAGCCATCTACGCTGGCTGGCTGTGGTCCAATCTTGCCCGATAAGCCCCTCTGTATCACTGGCATACAGGAACTGTCTCAAATTGGCATAACAGGAAATGGGAGAACACACAGCTGAACCATTCAAGGGAGTCCATTTTTGTAATCTAATCAACAGTGGCATTAATCGTATAACAGCATTATAAGTGTCAGTTGTGTGTATGTCTGCTAGTAGAGAATATTTCTTTATGCTTGATATATGGACTACACATGCCTAAAAAAACTGCTCACAGGTCTCAAGGCTTTAACCCACCTCAGTGGCATTACTGTGCATGTTCAGGAGTGTGTGTGTGTGTGTGTGTGTGTGTGTGTGTGTGTGTGTGTGTGTGTGTGTGTGTGTGTGTGTGTGTGTGTGTGTGTGTGTGTGTGTGTGTGTGGGTGCTGCTGCTGCTGCAGGAGATGACAGGCAAAGGATGTAATAAGAGCCATGAATTCTCCTGTAATCTGTCCCACCAGCAGGAATGTGACACATCGCTGCCATTACAGCCCCACTGGGTCACCAGGGGTCCAAAGGATAACATGAGGGTCAGACAGTCCAGGCACTGGGAGATAAGCTGACATTTAGAGCTCTGTCCATGTGTGTATGAGGAAAAAAATTAGTGGAATATAGTTAGCAGAGCATCGGAATAACAATAAAGAGAAAGACAGATAATAGAGGATACATATTGAAGGATATTCAAGGAACAAGGACCCTACTTTATCTCAAAATGTGTTGGGGACATTTAAAAAAAAATGCAAGGGTCAGCTTTTGTCAAAACAGGGGTGCGGTGCTGTTTGGTGGAGGTGGGGGAACTGATAAACCAAAAGGGTCTAGGGGATAAAGGTTTTCTGTCAGGCTTCAATTAGCCTTGTCATCAGGGTTTGGAAAGGCTTAGAGCACTAAATGTCACCTCGCAGCATTCTCTCTCTCTCTCTCTCTCTCTCTCTCTTTCTCTCTCTCTCTCTCTCTCTCTATCTCTACTCTTCTCCCTCCTTTTCTCACTGTGGTTTCTGGGCAACGGTCCACAGTGTTCCCAGCTGCCCCTCTGCAGTGTCACCTCCACTCTCCTTCCACCAATATACCCATGCCCCTTCGCCAGCCCAGCACTGGTCGGAGTGGGGATGCTGATGCTGGGTGACAATGACACCCAAATGTAAGGGTGACCGGCCGAGGCCCTGCAGCAAAGTGCAGTGGAAGGGAGGGGGCAGCCTGACATGGGGGTGATGGGGTGTTCTGCAGGCCTCAGTACACTCAACTGTCTTTTTATTGTGTTAAAATTTGAGCCACAGCTCATGTACTTTTCTTTAAGGCAGCCAGGGTGTACTCCCTTTGGTTTCTGTTGTGTGTGACCCATCTGAACAAGGAACGGGCAGATTGGGAAATGATTAGCCCCATGTTGCGTTACATGGCAGGGTTATGTAAAATCAAGTACTGCACCTGCCACTCATGCCCACTACAAGATGCTGACGCTTGGGTGCTATGATGCAGGGCAGTGGGTCAGTGGGTAACAGCCCAGCCTTTCAGTGTCTCCTTCCTTCCCTTATTTTGCTTGAACCACAGAGAGTGTGTGTGGTATTCTCTTAGTGAGCAATAAATTAAAGCCTCCCTGCCTGCACATTCTATGCATCTGTGCAATTATGTATGGATGCAGCAGTGTGCTCATGAGCATTTATGCACTCATTGTTTGTTTTTGAGTTTGTCTCTGTTATTCCTGTGGGTAGAGCGCTGGGGTCTTTTATGGTGCTGCTTTGGTTGGGGGGAAGGCTGGAGAGAACTACTGCTAGCAAGCAAACCCTGCTAATCAATTCTGTTAAATTAGTCACTGTACGCTCAGCCCCACCAGCCCCCCACTGAGGGGAGGGACTCTGTCATATTGTGTTTGTCAGCAGCGGAAGGCAAGCCGTGGTTGCATCTGCCTCACAGGGACAACTCACACTTCACTGCCACCTCTGTCACTCTCCTGTCAATCAGTCAGTGGGCAGACAGTCCCACTGCCCGACAATAGCCTTTATTCTCTTACAGATGCACGCCACTGATACACTCTTGATTATGAGATTTATACACAAATGAGGATTACATACAAACGGTGTTCACATAAACAAAGAAGCACACACACATTTGATTCCAAACAATGTGTAGTTACGGAATTGTACGTGGTACAATATGCAAACAAAGAACTAACATGAAATGTTGAATGCGCTTCATTTATCTGCTTCACATTTAAACCATGCTTACTCTGTAAATGTGACTGATTTCTTAGGCTGCATGCACACTCGGAGAGAGGAAGTTAATCTTTTGTTTGAGCATGGCCTGACTCACGTCGGTGTGGTCTATGGGCAGGCTTCCAGAGGGAAATTCAAGGGCATTTGGAGTGGTTGGCCTGTGATGCTGCTCAGTGTAGGGGAAACAGTGTGCCACAATGAAAAGGGAGCTATGATATTCGCTGAGAACAATAGCGCTGCATACAAATGCAATGCCTTCCAACCATTCAGTGTATCTTTCAAAGCTATGCAGTGCTTCACAGGCTGCACAGACACTCCCTAGATGAAGCGTTAAGGCTTCTAATGCCACACTGCCCTCAAACAATCCCAGGATCCTTGTTAGATCCCAATTTTTCAAGTGTGTGGTTCAGACACTTGGCATGTCCTTTTTTGTCATTCTGTTCATCAGACCGAGAAAGGAGACTTATTAGATCCCTCAGAAAGGTGACTCAACTCTGTTTTACCCTATGATGTCCTACCCCCTCTTTTTCTTTCAAACCACTGCCATTCTTCTCTAATGAATGCCTCTCCCTTGTTTTGACTGGCAGGTTGATGGGGGCGGGGCTTGCCTTGTCGCCTGAGGACCTAGGAGGGAGCGGAGACAGCCAGAGAAGGAAGAAGAGGCTGTCCAGTCGAGGCTTTGAGCGACTCAGCAGCACACAGGTCAGGGTCCCCTTGTCCTCCTCCCTTTAGTCCTCTATGCAACTAGAAATGAAAGAGGCCACTCTTTGTTTTTGTGCGTTTGATATATTCCTTTGTTGCACACTATTTCTAATTAGGTGCTACCCTCAGGAGTCAAATCCTCTGCTCTCCATATTAATATATTTTTCATTTGGGCTTCTACTGTTCCTTTTTCTTCTCTGTGTGTGAGCAAACGAGAGCCCTCTCCCTTTGACGTTCTGATGCTTTTGCGGCTGCTGTGACCGTTAGTGTAACTGGCTCTGTCATCTCTCTCTGTTGCAGCAGATAAAAGCACAGGGCTGCAGAAAAAGCAGTCTTCACAGCATGCTCAGCTCCAAGCTGGCCGGTGATATGACTCAGCTCAAACAGAAAGCCCAGGATAAAAAGATTCTCTCAGGGATGGGCTCCAGGGACAAGGATGTTTCGCCCTGCAACTCCAACCCCAAGCATGGACACAGAAGCCAGGGCGCAAGCAAAGCTGAGGCCAGGCGAGAGTCGGGGGGACAAAGTGACACAGGTAGATAATGGCAATCACAGTTATTGATTGTGCCACGTGCTGTTTTGTTTTAATAAGCACAGTGTTGTGTTTTTACTATCACACTGTTAAATATTATTATAAATTAACTGTTAAAGTCCCATTGTTAACCTAGATTTGTGATTGGTTTTGCAAACGTTCTTAGCAGCCAGTGTGGACAGTGGCCCCCAAGAGAGCTGGACTGGACTGATGCGCCGTGGGCGTAAAAAGGGATCCACCACCCTGACACAGGGCTCTTCCCATCTGAGCCAGCCCAGAGTGAGGGTGCTCCGTGGCCAGAGGCAGGAGGCAATGGAGGAGGGAGAGAGCTCCCCTGCAGAGAGTGACTCCTCTGATCAAGGTGAGGCAGTGACCACTGAGAGCTGGTTATGAAACATACACAGTGATGGGTAATGAAACTGGCCACAGCAACTAAATATGGCTCAGTGGTAAACATTTTCCTCTCACAGTAAGAAAGACCTGGGTGTGATTCCTGGTCTTGACCCTTTCTGTTTCCTTTCCTACAAAGACAGACAAGTATGTTGTGGACTTCTGTCGTGTCGAGGGTATTTTTGGTTGATAAAAAGACTATAAACATTCACCCTTTAAAGAAATAAAATTACTCTTCAGAAAACAAATGAGGAAGGGCTGCAGTACATAAAGCACATTTGCCAAGTTAAAAATAAAGAAAAAAAACTGACATATTGTCACTAACGCATTGAATCAGGTATGCTCTTTTTTTCTTCTTTTTTTAAGATTAAGATTATGTTTTTTGGCTTTTATTGCCTTTATTGGATTGGACAGATTAAGACAGATTAAGGAAAGTGAAAGAGAGACAGGGGGATGACATGCAGCAAAGGGCCACAGGTTGGACTTGAACCCCGGGCCGCTGTGGAAAGTACTGAGGTGAGTTACCAGGGTGCCTCTTAATCAGGTATCCTGGTAAGTCCAGAGTGCCTTTTGTTAAATCACTTTAAAAGCAATACGAAGTGAGTAAATAGGTGTTGATAAATGGCTTGTAACAGACAGGGGTGTGCATGGACATTTGACACCTCAGTGATCGGCATTGTTGGATGGTCTGGGCTAGACGTACAGCCACAGCTGTGGACACTTGCCTGTGAGAGGCTTTGACAGCCCTGGAGACTAGCAGACTGAGTCAAAGAGCTGCTTGAGAAAGTGCAGTGACAAACACACACACAAACTCACTCCTACACTCCCTTGCACATTAGCTCTGTAGCATGTGTGTTCACACCAGGAAATACCACAGAGGCAAAGCACTTCATACATCATTTCTATGAACAGTTAAACTATTTACTTAAATGCTAATGAAGTGCCTGTGAAATGATGGAGGGCAAGTTAAATAACTCCATGGGCTGGTAATGACTTAAAGAGATGGATTTCCCATGTAAGTTCATATAGTAGCATCTCAATGCTGTATTGTTTGTCCATTAGACATTGAAGAAGAGGAAGGCAGTTATGATACTGATGAAGGTCAAGACTACAGAGCCCATCCCCACAGAGAAGTCACTTCCAGCTCCTCCGTGACAGGTCCGAGTCCCTCGTCTGTTGTAAAACTGGAGGCCAATCAGAAAGCCAGGAACAAAAAACAGAGACAGGAGCTTTATGGTAAGACTGTCCTTTGAAACTGATTCATAAGTCAACAAAGCTGCACCACATCTTCATGGGAAGCATCTGTTTTGTGTTTCTCCTCCTGGCTAGTTAGCTTGGTCTAAATCTGTTTCTCTAATTATACTGCACAGGCTCCCAGAGTCTGTCTGGAGCAGAAGGTGAGGTCAAAGTAAGGAAGAAGCCCCCCTGTAGGCTTGGCCTGGCCACTCCAGTCAAAAAACGCCATGAAGATCACCGACCCGAAGGGGTTAGAAGGCCATGTGGACCCAGGTCTAAGGAGCCTCGGTGGGGCAGCCTTGGGACCAGAGGAAACCGCTACAGGAGGAGCATGGGACTGGCCACCTTCCCAACCACCAGTGAGAGGCTAAAGAGGGCGACCCGCAAGAGCACCATCTTAAGAGGAGCAATCAACAAGGTTAGCAGAAACTATTTTGAATTATAAATGTTCTATCATAAATATGTTCCCTTACATTAATAATTCATACCCTCAAAGGACAACTCTGCACATTATTATTTTTGATCATTTATGTGCACAAACTGGGACCATAACCAGAGAGCTTGTTATATGTCATACCCTCACCACTCATTTTGTCCACCTTCATGTCAACTTCAACAGAGGAGAGGTTGCTGGTCAGTTGGGGCCCCATCTTCGCAGAGTGAGGAGGGCAGCAGGGGACGGAGGAGCAAGGACCAGCAGGTACTAGACACAGTCAATACAAAAAGCACTCAATCCTCACTCAGGAAGCCAAGCAAATGCAAACCGCCAAATATAATCCAGTTCTACAAAAATTTCTTCACACATTCTATTAACAATTCAGGTGACGTCTTACTGTCCTCGATTTCTCACCCTGAGGACCGTTACTGTAGAACTATTAAAAGTACTTAGCAATTGCACATAGCCCGGCCTCCTGCTGAGTAATCTTAGTGGAGGAGAGGAGATGTGGGAAGGGGGGCGGCTCACACCTTCTGCTGTGACAGAGTGAAAAAATGGCTACTGATAGGAGATAGTACAGGCACTGTGAAGTTCCCTGTGGTTAATTGCTACTTTGAGTAGCATGCTAAACAATTTCTTCTTTCTTCTATCACACTTTCTATCTCCACTTTTTTTAATCCATCCCTGCATTCATTTATTTTTCTGTGCATCCCTTCTGTTATATTTTACAGCCAAAGGGACGAGCAGTGAGTCGGCTGCTGGAGAGCTTTGCGGCCGATGAGGGCTTTCAGATGGACGGCAGCAGCTTCTCAGAAGAAGAGGAGGATAGGAGCCACTCATACAGAAACAAAAGCCATGAAGGTCAAATATAACACTGGATGTCTTGCAACAGTGTTTCAAGCAGCAGATAGTTTCAGGGATGTTGTGAAATACTAAATGTGATATTTGCTTTTTCCTTATGCAGTTCCCAACTGTGTCCTGACCAAAGAGCTCTTAACTGATGGACTAAAGGTGCTGATCTCCAAGGAGGATGAGCTTCTATATGCTGCCAGGGTCCACACGCTGGAGCTCCCAGACATGTAAGCACACATGCAGCAGTCCAAGTGATCAATCAGAGAGTATTTCAATTCACATATGTCATTCAAATACCTTAAATCAGATTATTTTATTTATTAAGGAGGTCATTAAGGTTGAAATCGAAGTAAGGACTTAGATTACTTCAGTCTGCACATGTGCTAAACCTTACACAACATGGCATTTATATGCAGAAACTGAGACATGGCACGAAGTGGTGGGAAATTAAATTAATGAATTATCCTTGAGGCTAACACGTACTTCCAGACAACAACACACCATAAAATAAATTATGTATACAAGGTTTATTGGGGTTGGCATCTTTAGGATCATGAAAAGAGGAATTCAACATGAGAGGGCTAGAAGTTATCTGAAGTATCTAAGTTTTTGCCTCTTTTTATATGTCTTCATGTCTTTCGTCCTTACCTTACAAACCCCACATCGTCCCATACCTAGCTCTGTGTATAAATACGGCTCCTCCAGCTCAGGCAGCAAAAAGATGCTTTCACAACAGCAGAGTGGGAGTAACATATAACATGGGAGTCAGGCAAGCATGATACGAGCATCTGAAAATATCTTTTTCTCTCTCTCTGCTGTCCTTTTTTCTCTAGCTTTAGCGTTGTTATCTACGGTGAAAGAGGAAACCGCCCAAGAATCTATTCATTGGAGCAGCTGATACAGGAAGCTGTAAGTTCCCCCCGCCACACTAAACACTCTTTGTTACAGTAAAAAAACGTCACTTGTGTGGTCTTCTGGGTCATTTAACACTTAAATTTCTCTTAAACATCTTCCTCACTCTCTGCAATTCTACATAGCCTTCCAGCCTCTCTGTAGCTCTGCCAGCCTCTTCGTTTCCTCTCTTTCAATCTCTCTTGACTATCTCTTAGGGTCATTGAGGCCATCTAAACCTCTTAAATGCATATGAACATATAGGAGACAGGATCTTTGGGTTTGTGTGTGTGAGTGTCTGTGAATGTCCGTTAAACCCAGCTCTGTGGATCTATTCACATTTTGGAGTTTAAATGGAAGATGATGTGAACTTTACATCCCTACTGCTGCCAAGGTAACAGAGTTGTTTAAAGGCTCAGATCAATAAAGACACAACAGCGTATAAAGTGAAGATAACTAATGATGACCTGGAATGATTCAAAAGTGCAGGGCTATCCAGCTATTAGAAGGCATATCTATATTTCACAATAAAATTGTTCACCCCTTTAGTTTTTTCAGTTGCACTTGGGGTGGTTACAATCTTTCTTTTATCTTAACCACAAGATCGTTTGGATTTGTAATTCTCACTCATTAAGATACAATTACAGGTTACTTAAGTCATCCATGTAATGAGACATAATTATACATTGTAGAAACCTCAGCACATTCTTGGCTGGTGTTCATTTGCATTTAGGTAACGTGCTTTCTGGTGTGCTTTGCATCCAGAATGGAGTTTTAGTGTTTACTAAAGCAGGTGACCTTAGATTTTCTTTTTACTGAGAGGATGCTGGTTTGCAACAGCTGGGCCACCTAAAGCAAAGCCATCATACCCACATCTTCTCCAACTGTGGACATAAGTCTTTACTATTGCCAAACAGGACATAGGACGTTGTGTTTGCAAACATTGGAGTGTCCAGAGAGGATGGCCCTGGAACAGTTGAGCAGAGTTTAACTGGCATGATTGTGCCTTGGATTAATGGCTTTTGCTGCCATTCTAATAGGGGAAAGGAGAAGCTGCCAAGAGGGTATGATAACTATGCTGTGACCTTATTTATAATGTTTTTGTGATCATATTTAATCTAAAGTTATGAGTGATTTATAAAATCTTTTTGTGATATGGACGTTATCACAACTCTGCACAAACTTGCATATATTGCTCCTTTTATTATCTGGCCACTTGTCTCCTCCTTCGTTCATCCATGTAAGCTCGCTCATACTGATTCTCTCAGCATTAACTTTAGTCTTATTTAAACACTCATCAGATAGCAGCTGGTCCTAATTATGCCATAGTTATACTTTTTTGTCTTTAAATTAGTCCCAAAGCCATTTATTTGACTCTGACACCAATGCCCCTATTTTCACCATGCTCCTTCTCCCTCCCCCATGCACACACACCCACATCCACACCTCATCAGTCAAAGGGTCCCTCGCCATGGCAACAGTAAATGAAAGCAACCTGAAAGAGCCCCAAGTGAGTGGCGGATGCTGGGGCTGCCTGCATTGTTGGAGGGAGGATCTGGCAACCTGCAATCACAAGCCCTCTATTCAGATCCTCTTTAGTATTACTCAGCAAGTCAGGATTTACTGCATCATGGCTTCCGTTCTTTTCAGCCCTGACTGGCACATTGGCATGAGATAAGTGCCGCTTGGAAACGTGGCACACTGGCTTCCCATGCACAATGCTCTATGGCTCTCACAAGTGTGTGTGTGTATGCGTGTGCGTGCGTGCGCGTGCGCGTGCAGTCTGTAATGAATCTTAATTATGTTTTGGTCTGGCCTTCAGGTCCTGGATGTACGGCCAAAGTCCGAGACTATGCTCAGTGAAGGAACCAGGGTGTGCGCTTACTGGAGCGAACGCTCACGCTGCCTATACCCAGGCTATGTCCGTAGAGGTGAGACATCATCTTCTCTATATCTGTTTTCCTGTGTCATCTGTATCTTCAAGCATATATTTAGTTTTAGGAACATAATACATTTTTTGCATTTGCAAATTTTCCTGCTTACCTGAAGAAGTGCATTTTTGTCTCTAGCATGTGGTTCATCTGATGAAGGGAAGTCACATCAAGTAGGAGTGATGGTCGAGTTTGATGATGGAGACCGAGGGAAGATTTCTCTCCCAAACATCCGCCTCCTGCCTCCAGGATACCAGATTCACTGTGCGTGTCTCCTATCTGTGTAACTGGGCATTTTCACTTTCATGCTGCACTGTGTGGTCTACCTGTAAGTAAATGCTAATAATTAACTGCCCATTGTCTTTTAGGTGGGGAGTCATCTCCTGCCCTGCTGATACCCAGCGAGACAACAGCCAAGAGAAGTTCTAGTCTGGAGCAGGCCCCCCTCAGTGACAGACCTTATGACAGATTCAACATTGTCAATACTTTAACGAACAGCCAAACTCTAACTGTTAACAAGAGAAGACCAGGTAAGAATAAACCCCCTGAAACACTTAATTTTACTGTAAATAACAGAGAAAATGTAAAGCTGTGAAAAAATTCTTTCCTGTTACTAAAATTCCAAATACATTTCTGTGGGTTTGTACACTGCTCAGCTATGCAATGCAACACAATAGCCTTGAAAAAGATCTTATGTTATCTTCGAAATTTGAAGTGAAGTTTATAATGTTCAGTTTTTCTTCATGTCAGAGAAATGTCTAGTTTAACTCTGGGGATTTTATGGCTGTATTTGGTTATTGTTTGTGTTGTTTTGGACATGCACTTATTTCTAATGATGAAGACTATGGAGTTGAATTAACAAATCTTTGACATAATGTCCACATTAACTGACCAGCAGAAGCTTTTCAAAAACAGGACTTATTGTGGAGCTATTGTGGAGCTATTGTGCTGGACTGCATTAGATTGAACAGTTGGAACAAATAAAGGAGTCTGTGTACAATATGTACAAATAAGACAAAGTCATGTTTCACCATTTGCGATGTATTACTAAAACTGGGCATTTTGTTCATTCTAGGGAGACCCAAAGGTTCTGGGAAAAAACAAAAGCAGCAACAGCAGGCTGAGAATGCCAATAAAAATCCTTCACCTTTCCTGGGGTGGCCTTCGTTGGGCAACACTAGGAAAAGGTCGTCTGACAACCTATTTCAGCTCAATGGGGCACCTAGGAAGGCCTTAAGAGGGACGGAGGATGACCTGTTCCCCTTGCCTAGGACCCAGCCACTGGCCTCCACCCCAGCCAAAGGTCTCTTCAGCAGCAGCTCCTTTGAGGTGGACTCCTTCAGCAGCATTGCAAATGGCTACTCCTCGTTCTGTACTCCATCTACAGGCCCAAGTCCAGGTTTATCTCTGGGCCCCAGAAGTGGGCCGTATGGCCCGAGGCGCAGGCAAGATGAGCTTGTTGTGCCAAAGAGCAGGAAATCGGGACACGAGTTCTTAGTCAAGTTAGATCATGAAGGAGTGACCTCCCCCAAGACAAAAAACAGCAAGGCTCTGCTGTTAAGAGGTGGATCTTCCAGTGTGAGTGGGATGCCCAGGACAGAGGCCTACTCTCACCCAGTCCTGCTGGTTAAAGACAACAAAGAGGGTGGTGCATCCAGGGTAGAACTTCTCCTTAAAGGAACCACACCACAAAGAAAGCCCTCCTATTCTCTGCGTCTGGATGATTATGGCGACCCGGGCTTCAGCTCCCACAGAGAGTGTCACAGTTCCTACTCTGATCTGGATGATGAAGAGGACGAGAGGAGAACGGCTTCACTGGCTGCAGCCTCAGGAGGACTTAGGACGGCTGGCCGCTTTTTGTCTCGTCTCTCCGTCTCCTCTTCGTCTTCTGGTTCTTCAAGCTCCTCTTCTTCAGGCTCACTCTCCAGCTCCAGCCTGTGTTCCTCGGACAATGATTCCTCCTACAGCTCAGAGGATGAGGACAGTTCTACACTGATGCTTCAGAGTTGTCTGTCTTCCCACCGGGGGCTCCTGCAACCCTCTGAACCCTCAACTTCTTCAAGACCACATCAGCACTCCTTTGTGGCCAAAGCTGTGGCTGTTTCCAATGCCAAAGGAGGCCCCCCTGACCAGGTCTCCAACAGCAAGTCCCTGAAGAGGAAAGAATGCACCAGCTCCACCTCTAAACCATCTAAGGATTTCGTGAAGAAACCTAGGATGCTTCCAAATGACTCCTCATTTATTCCAAGGCCCAAGATGTCTGCCTTCCTTGCAGGACGACAGATGTGGAGGTGGTCAGGAAACCCTACACAGGTGAGAAAAGTCTACGTCTATGTTTCTACTGCATCAATGTAGCAAATATTTGTCCTTTTCTTTCATAATATCAGTTCACTTAGACTAGAATACAAAATCTCTAGAATCATTATCAAACAAGATTGGACAAAGTGTCTAATTTTCCACAGCGGCGAGGTCTTAAGGGCAAGGCCAGGAAGCTTTTTTATAAGGCCATTGTGCGAGGCAGAGACACAGTGAGAGTGGGAGATTGTGCTGTGTTCCTCTCAGCTGGACGCCCTAACCTTCCATACATAGGTCGAATTGAGAACCTCTGGGAATCCTGGACCTCCAGCATGGTGGTCAAAGTCAAGTGGTTCTACCACCCTGAAGAGACCAAGCTCGGCAAGAGGCATCGAGATGGCAAGGTGAGCCGTGATGGACGTTAGAGTTTTATGGAGACTGTCATTTGTAGCATTTGGTATTTTGAAATTACATTCTTTCTTTGTTTATTTTGCAACGTACTCTGTCTTTTCCCTATCCAGCATGCCCTGTACCAGTCATGTCATGAGGATGAGAATGACGTCCAGACAATCTCTCATAAGTGCCAGGTGGTGAGCAGGGAAGAGTATGAGTGTCTGACTCGCAATCAGAAGCCGAACAGTACCTCCCCAGACCTCTACTACCTGGCTGGGACGTATGACCCCACCACTGGTCAATTGGTCACTACTGAAGGGGTTTCCATCCTGTGCTGAACCTCCATGAGGACACTACTGAAGGACTCCTTTTGAGGAATGATAAAAGTCCATGACTTTACCTACAAGACCCTCCAGCCTGGGAAGACAACAAGTATTCCTTGGGTATGCAAGGACCCATGGATTAAATGTCAGCACCAAAGCATGGCTGTCTGAGGTTACACACTGGAGTTTATTGGCATCTGGTTGATCCTTTCAAGAAGAATAGAGGAAGGTCTGGGTCTTCCTGGGTATCACAAAATTCAATAAGTGGTGTTTCATTGTCTAACTAATCTCTTTTTAATGGATCTATGTGATAGACAGCTTCATAAATGGTTTTAGGACTCATACTTCCAGCTCCTATCATATGTCGCCAAAGGTGAGCTGAGCGTGCATTTGACTGGGCAAAGTATTATGAGGCTGAATAGTCTCCGGACCAATTCTTTACGTAAAGGTAGCCTTACCTAAGGGAATGGAAACAAAAGTAAGGCATGGGGTTCTCCCTAGACCTCTTCATTCCAGGGAAGTTGAAAACATGTAAAGGATGTAAAGTTGATGTCTGTAAATAATTTTGAATTTTTCCCAATCAAGCCATACACTTCAGTACCTCTCGCCTGTCTTAACTGTTCAGGTGTATATTGTACAGGTCAATTATTGTATTGTTGTCTGTTGTCTATATGTACATAAAAGCTATTTTATATAGGAGTTTATTGTATATATGAGATGTATCTTTCCATGTTTGCAATTGATTTATTTTTATATGGGTGTAGAATACATTACATCATTTTTCCTTTGCGTTCGGAAGTCAAGATTGGAGATGTTAGTGTTGCACTGCATATGCCCTGCTGAGACAGACAGAGACAGACAGAGCACAAACAAAGACAGAAGGATTTAGTCTATAACAGGACAAGACTCACTTTCTGAGAGAGGGGGGTCATTCTGTTTAAAAAAAAAAAATAGGTCAAGTGGATTTTTTTTTGTAAAAGTATTGTGTTATTTTGCATTTTTGTTATCCTCTTTTAAAAACATCTTTTTATTTATGTACCTCTCAGTTGGTCCTCATCATAAGGCAGATCCCACTGGACTGCAATCACGGGTCAAAAATGATTTAAGATCAATGATATGAGCATAACATTTTGACACAATGTTTGTGTGTGATTAGTGTCCTGGCATCACTATAATCATGTCCACACAAATCAATTTAGAACAAGACTGGGTCTTTAAATGAAAATGTGTTAAATGAATGCATAGTTCAGCACATAATGACCTAAAAATACCAAAGTGTCTTTTAATATCTTTATTTCCTTTATTTAAATTTAACATGTCAAGCACCTGTACTGAACTGAGATCAGAAATCACTGGTAACTTATAGAATACATGTCCTCCCCTATGTGCATATATATTGGCTTTGCATTGTGACAATGGTTTCTTGCACATGTACCTACAGTTTTTTTGGGCAGACATATGCAGCAAAAAGGCCTCCTGGAAGTGTGACTATGAAGGTTAAGGTACTGACAAAGTAAGATGAGTACTGGCAGTTTGTTGAAATTATTCTATTTAAGTTTCATCAGCCATCTGTGTCTATTTTGTACAGTGCACGCACATACTCAATGCTAACTGTGAAGGACAATCAGATTCACAAAGCAATGGACATAGAGTTGATTCACTCAATCTGAAAATTACTTACGTTTATTTAATTTGTGCCAAGTACATTTTGTCTATTTTTTGTCTTGTTTGATATGCAATCCTGAGTATTCTTGTTTCACAAAGTTTTATTTTGTTCGCCAACATTTTATTTATTGTCAATGTTGCTGTTTGTTCATGCCAAGAGCGCTTTATGAGAATGTGACTTTTTTTTTTCTCGGTGTGATGTCGCATTTGCATTTCTTAAATAAAACTGGTCTTGTAGAGGCCATCTAGTGAAAAGAAATAAAGCAACACTGGATTCTTCTCATCGGCAAACCTCTGTGAATTAATTCTATTATTCTGGCTGTGTCCCCTTCATCTCACTGCACCTGCCATTTCCCATCAACACATTTATGTTAAGCCGTTTTGTAATGACTAATGAAAGACATAATACATTACATTTTCTGGGACAGACGGACACAATTATACCAAAGATACACTGTTTTAAGAACAGACTAACCTTGTGTCAGTACATTGGTAAATTTGTCTAACAGGTCAATGTATTGGTGTTTTAAAAGGAAGTAAAAAACAAAAAGTGTACCTATTAACAGAAATGGAGTAACTTGTTCAGACAGAGCACTTAAGTTGTGCATGTCATCGGCTGATCAGTATCATTTCACTATACCAATTACCAGGAAGATATGTCAAAAAGGAGTAGAAAACAACCTGCACTCATTCCTTTGATAATTTGTGCTACCTTTGCTGCTACTGTTTATACTGTTTATTTTTACCTAAATCACATGGCTGATTTCTCCCTTAACCATCCCCCAACTTCCACCTGTTCTAGTTTCTTATTACTAGATGTGGTTATGGCAGGTCTTCCCTTGTTGTGCATTATGTACATCCCATATCTCATATACTGTATTTGTATGTGCTAGGCTCTGTTCTTCATACCCCTTAGGGAGTTTTAATGTGCTCCCCTTACAAATTTTAAGCTACGTGGATTCATTTCTGCCAAATTCTTTTATTTGTTGGGATAAATTCTTTGATGTAAGTGTCTCTGGCTGAACTAAGTTTATGTGAGCATTGAGTTCCTTAGTAAATAGAGACAGATCTGTCCCAGCATCAAATAAAGCCTACTGGGTTTAGCTGCCAAGCTCTGTAAATATGATGTTGACTGATTCAGAGATAGATGTGGATTTTTGTGATTCACGAGAAAGTGCATTTGCCTATTTTCTTTTAAAATGAATTGGTTCTTTGGTAGTGTGTCTGTGGGATGGTAGAAAACCAAGAGACCCATGAGAACCAAAAGCTAACTAAAATTACAATATTGTCCCAAGCCCTTTAACAAGTCTGTCAGCATTGAGTGTGTTAATGTTTTCAAGATTTGTACAAGTGTCTTTCTGTATTTGTGCTGCATTTTTTAGAAATAAATTTGTGGTATAGGATAAAGAATTTTTATAGATGATATATAAATAAATACCATAACAAAAAATGCAAGATTTGATTCATATGAAATGTTTGTTTCTGATCTAAATCAAGGGATTTATATACACACATTATTTTTTAACATACAGTATCTGAAATGGATAGACGTAAAGGATAGTGCTCTCTAGTGGAAGTAAAAGCACACTACATCACACATAATAAGTTTGAAGACTTGGAACACCTTATTTTTCTATTCGTCTCAAAGACACAGTGTATCAGGCATTTTTAGTCTACAATAGTGCAAAAAATGCCTGGAGCAGCAATATGAAACCTTCTCCATCCAGTGCCTGGAGCAGCAGGTGTATGCCTCTTATCACACAACATCATCCCTAACCTACAGCATCTGTCCATTTGCATACATGCTCGTCAGCTTTGACAAAGTCAATCTCTGTAACCTGAATATGTGAAATAACCACTGGCTAGGCCTGAACGTAGACACAATACGGGTCAGTGACCTTTCTCTGCATGCCCAAAGGGTCTTTTTGTCTTGCATGGAGCCCGAGTGCCGCTACCCATCCCCCTAGTGCCCAGACAGGGTCTAATGGGCATATCAGTCATCTCCAGCAGCAGCCCAGTGAACACAAACAGCTCTGTTTACCACCACGACCTTTTGTGTTGACTATGGCCACTGCCCCGTGTCTGAGCCATGGTCCTTCCTGCATCATCAGCATGGGGATAGGAGGAACTCTCCTCACCACTGGAGCTTATGATGGGGTTAAGAGTGGGTGTGTGGGGGGTCTTAAGGTTATAATCATGTGTTTTAGAAGGTTTTGCTTCATTACTCCTCTGTGTTTAGAGATACAAAGTCAAGATAATATTCATCAGGACAATCTAGGTTGTACTTCAGATATTTTTGACAAACAACACTCTGAATTAAACCAACCAAACATGCTATATCCGTGGGAAAGATAATTTCACTAAAACCAGTCAATGCACCAAAGTTGTCTATTGCTTTCCTCATTTGGACCACATGTTAAGGTCTATAACCTGGATTCTGTAACCTCTTACTCGACAGAGTGGTCAGTCTGCTTTACTTTTCAGTGCCTGTCTGTTTCGTTTCGCTCAGCATCCAGACTGTTGCTCAGTGTCAACAGGAGGAATGCTTTCCTGCACAAATATCTACACCTCATAAATGTCTCGCCCTCTGTGCGACCCTGTCTGGCCTCTGACTGTGAGGGGGTTGAACAGGGGACAGACAGCCTGGTGTGTGTGTGTGTGTGTGTGTGTGTGTGTGTGTGTGTGTGTGTGTGTGTGTGTGTGTGTGTGTGTGTGTGTGCGTGTGTGTGTCGGTGTGTGTGTGTGTGTGTGTGTGTGTGTGTGTGTGTGTGTGTGTCAGGAGGGTTGAGGTAAGGTATTGGGTCTTAACAAGGTGCTGGGAGAAGAGAGCAGGACAAACAGATCATTCAGACGCTGACTGCTTCTTCTTAAAGGGCACTAAAGCCCTGATAATTCGTTTTTGAGAATATCCATAATGGAGCAGTTACAGCCACTGTAGAATAACTTCAACTGTACTGTATGCAGAAATAACACAGAAGCAATTCCTCTAAGGAGTGAAGCAAAAGTGCAGCCTCGGCTTGAAAAAACATCTTTGACGTCAACATTTGGATTTATATAAATATTGAAGAGTGAGACTTGCAGATGAGAGAATATGGTAGTGTAGTGTAAATGCAAAAAGGAAAATTACAGGCAAGTTTGAAAGTCTTTCAGTGGATCTTATGGTAAACAATCCCACCATCATTTGTTTAGGGATAAATTTGAGTCTTCAAACAACTTTAAGTGCATGAAACCTCCAAAAGCTGAAACTGTGTGCACGTTTACAGCATGCACAATGGAAGTCTTTCAGAGGTGACTAGAATGCTGAACCACCTGCTGTTTGCAAATACCTACACTTCTCACAGGGATACGCCAGAGTAAAGCATACTCCTGTGTTGCATAGACACATATGCCAGCACACAGTCAACTCACTAACTGTGCTGTGTGTTGCTTGCCGTGGCCCAGATCCAGCCATGCAACCCCTAATCCATTTCTCTGTTGCTCATTATTAGTGGCTTGTAAAGATTCTGTATCAGCTATGCTAAAAGAGCTTTTCACAGTATTACATGGGATTACTGTTGCTCCTCGCTACATACTGTATGTTGCTCACAAACTCTGATGTAACATTGCCACCCTTTTTACATGGCGCTGACAAAAAAAACAAATACATGACTCTTTATCAGGGACTTTTTGCTCTTTTTGTTTGTGCGTAATATTGTGTCACGTCATCTTTTATCCAAAAAATATCCCTCTAACACCTTTTCCATATATTTCCTTTGATTCTGTGATACAGTTGTAGTGTGGCCACGAATTAATAAACATCGAAAATGAAAAAATAAGGAGAATCCAGCATGTTCATATGAGTATACAATTTGAGGAGGATGGTGCACTCGGGGGTTATTTTCCCCACGAGAGTTTAGGTTCAGAGAGAAAGGAGATTTAATAGCCACACGGTCTCCAACTATCTTAGATATTTATCTGGCCTAAACTGCTCCCTCATAACCTAGCTTGGCAGCAATCACAGAATACGGTGTACTCAGGGGATAGATGCAGTTTTATAATGGGTCTCTGAATCCAAAAGATAAAAATTTTCCCAGGCCCAATTTTGTGTACATGACCTAGCTGTAGAAACAAGACGCAAGATGATGCGAGTTCAGCAGTCACCTGAGCCCGTCTGCACAGTCAGAGGGGCTGGTTGTCACTTTTGGTGCTTTAATTGACCTCAACACCTACATGATTCTGGGTTTGATCTAATATGTGACGTGATGTGAATAGATGTCTTTCTGTGTCAAAACAATACTGTGCCAACAGCCACAGTTGTTCTCTCACTGTCCATAGTATTCTACTGACCCAACAGCTGGAAAAGTTACAGCCTGTCATAAAAAGGGTCAGGCGCCTTCTCGTACTATCCCATTTATTAGTGCAGGACAGCTGGAAACGCTCCATATCTCATAAATAATAAAGAAAGGCCTTTGGCCCTCTTAAGAGGGAGATCAACTATGAGCTCAATAAATCAGTTGCGCCCAAAATCTAATCAAATTAAGGCATGTGGTTGATAATTAACCCATATGTTAATATTAAGATTTAAAATGTGAGAAACTAGGATTGGTCTCCAAGGTAGCAGTTTCGGTCTTATCAAAATAAAAACATACAGATCAGGTAATTGTATGGGAACCTGAGGCTGGAGTAGAGCATTACTGTTTCATTATTTCACAATACACCCCCCTTTCTTTCCACATCCTCCTGTGTAGTGGTGTTTGTGCATTCCTGTGTCGACAACCCCTCCGTCTAAATCTCTGGGGTGTTTACCCCCTTTCACGGTAGCAGGGAAGCAGCTCCCGCCATCCCATCTCTGTTTACATTGCTCTTCTCCTCTATTTACTCTGTGCTCCAGCGCCCTGGTGCACCGCGCTCCAAACAGCTGTTCCATTATGAGGAGAGCAGGCGCTTGAACCACACAGTGTGCCACACTGCTCTCTCTGACAGCCCACCATGTTCGCTACCATGATGACTGCCTGGCTCCGCTGGCACGCCTGCCATTGTTGCCATAAAAGCTCAGTCTCCTTCAATGTTAGAGTGGCTTCTGGGCATAGAGTCAGCCAGGGCAACTGTCAGAGATTGTCTTTAAACCACAAGACAAATTTGCCAAGTTCCGCTTCTGATTAAGTGTCTCTGTACGGGATACAGTTTTGCTGTGATGTAAACAGGCAGCAATCATATCCAGATGATCTAGAACAAGCTGCCACAAACGTCTTTAAACTTAAACAGGGCTTTTTATAGTATGCCATTACAAAACATTCAGCATTTTCATCATTTTGACACATTCTCTGTAAGTACCCTATATATTCTGCTTCTACATGACATCATCCATAGGGGCCATTATCCCACAGAGCATGATGATCCTTCCTCCGAAATGCTTTGCCTGGCTCGTTGTCAGGTAAAAGAAAGACTATTGTCTAACTGAGTGCCTTAGGGTCATACTATACCATGAATCTCCAGTGAATTATGTTTACCCTTTGCATGTTCTTTTTCCTGCTGGTGTGCACAGCTGGTGCTGAGTCAGGAGACAGGAAACCTGATAGAAAGGCCACCAAGCATCTCCAGGCTCCCAGTGGACCGCTGCAGGGCCTTGTGGCTACATGGACAGGAGACACTCCATTTATCACAATACAATAGCTACTGCTTGGGGACAGTGGAATATGGGCCTGTCTGTGGCTACGTGTTCCTTCACGTGTATACAAGTGCCAACAATTGAACTGTGTGTATGCATGATTAGGTGTGTTTCACATAGCATAGTTTCGCTTTAACAGCTCTCAACCCTCCTCCAAAGCGCGCTAAAGGAAGGTCTGGCTACTCCACATAGCATTCGGGGATGGGAGGAAAACGTGCTCTGGTTTAATGGCATGTCTTTAAACCAATCAGAATCGTCATGGGCTGTGCTAAACTCCGCACAGAGCCGCTGCAAAATAGTTGTGCAAGAGAAAAGTCAGATTGGACAGATAGTCAAGATAACGTCACAATTACACGAACTTCCATGAGACCGGGCTGTTAATCGCATTAAACAATGGGCTATCAAAACAGCATACCTCTTTTATAAACTGTATTTTTTTATTAAACCGGGGTTATCAAAACAGCATACCCTATAGAAACTGTATATTTTATTAAAAATGGGCTATCAAAACAACATACCCTTTATAAACTGTATTTTTTATTAAACCAGGGTTTATCAAAACAGCATACCCCTTTATAAACTGTATTTTTTTTAAACAAAACCGGGGGTTATCAAAACAGCATACCCTTCACAAACACTGGTATGCTGTTTTGACAATAAGCGCAAATTGACAGACCCCGCTATAAAAGTAAACTTCCGGTATGCTATTCTGACAAAGTATGCCGTCGAAATTGTGTGTGTGTGTGTGTGTGTGTGTGCAGAGAGAGAGAGAGAGAGAGACAGAGGGGGCGGAGAAAAAGGTGAAAGGCAATGCAAATAAAGAGAGTTTTTCTTTAACTACATTTTAGTGTTGTCTTTTTGTCAATGATATTGCATGATGATATCGCCACAGTCAGCGTTGTGACGGTGGTGCTGTCTCGTCATATATAGCCTATTGTTAACGAATTTAACACTTCAGCAGAGGTGTTCATTTCCAAACAGGCTAAGTGGCTTGACGGTTAACATTGACGTATGGATTTGATTTATTTTGCTGACGGTTTGCTGTTAGTGTTATAAGTTAACAGCACACTTGAACAACCGGACCCAGGGTGAGCATAGGGTGAGTCTGTGTGAGAAGGAAGAAGTGGTGAATTTACAGCTCACAGCAACTTAATACCATATAGTTTCTATATGATGATCTAGAGTCAGCAAAACGTTTCCTCTAAACAAAATGATCCGAGTGAATTTAAGCTGGGCTTTTATTGTGAAGGGTAGAAATAGTTTTTTATTAAGTTTCCTGTTAGCACAATGCTGAGTGAATTTAAGTTGTACCTTAAATGTGAAGGGTAGACACAGAAGAGCCAGCAATATGGCAGTGCTTTTTTTCCTCAACCTTTTTTCCGCGGTCTTTTAGTTTTATTCACAGTTTAATATCCAACGCTCTGCAAACTGCTCCACATTCCAAACCCCAAGTTCATTGGGTACCCAGGAAACCTAATGTGAAGTAGATTGGTTCATTAGATATTTCAAAGACAGACCTCACACACTCTCTCTCTCTCTTTCTCTCTCTCTCTCTCTCTCTCATGGTAAATTTGATCAACAGGTAGGGCAGATCTATTGTCCTCTCTTGTTAAAGCTGCCAGATATAAAAATAAATTAGAAATAATGTGGAAAATCTCCCCTATCCTGGGATGCAGGTGGTCGAAACAACTGATGCTCTGTTGCACATTCTCCGCAGACCTCTCAGGGTGATGAAGACACATGCATGCAGCAGTTTAAGCTGCTACACACACACACACAGAACCTCTTTCTCCTAGCCGTGCTCTGTAGTAGCCTCACCCACGATGAAAAGGGATATCAGCATGTATAATGGCACAAGTGGTGAGTGAGCGTATTAAAGAGAGAGACATACAGAGGGAGAGACAGAGCAGGAACTCATGCATGCATGCCTGTGTGTGTGTATAAAAGTGCCAGTCATAGCAAGATATAAAAGAATTCTGCGCAGCTGCCAGGCCCCCAGTGCCGGTTGCCAGAGCCCTTAAACACATCCATGTCCTACACTGGATGGCTCCTCATTGAATACATCTAGCACTTTAAAAATATACAATCTGCTTAGATACTAGGCAGTCATAAGCTCCATGACTGGCACTTGGACATCTTATCAACACGAGTTGAAGCCCCTAGGCAACTAAGCAAGGCTTTGATCAGACATTTTGGAGACATCTCTCATTTTCTTCAAACAAATCCATTGGGGTTGGTGTGCTAAATTCGAAACAAACTCAAAGCACTAAATGTACCTTATGATAACAGGATTCAGAGGCACAGCCATATACTGTATGTGTAATAAAGAGGTGAGACGGCTGAAAAACAATCTACAAGTGTAAGTGAGGAAGAGAAAATGTTAAAGAGAGGTGAGGAGAAAAAAACGTGAAAGAAATTCAGTCAGAGAGAGGAGAGGGAAGAGCAGCATGCATGGGCCACGCTATGAGATCAGGTGACAAACATCTCTGCAACCTTGGCAGAGGAAAATCAGCATCCACCCTTTGAATGGCCTGTGACAGTTGTTATGTACAAAGACCCAATTTCACCTTATATCTTCTCCGGAATTTTAGCCCTGCTACCTGTCAGCGGGAGAGAAACAAAGTCAGTGAGTGAAAGAAAGAGATAGAAAAGTCAGGCACAGGGCCTGCTGCTGAACAGTAGGAGAGAAAGTGAAAGAAAAAGAGAAATATAAAGATGTAGACAAGAAAGAAAATGAAACCTAAATGGACCAATTCAGCTGCCGGAACCACACAGAGAATTCACCTGAGGGCAGTCTCATGCATGGAGTTTGTGTCTCCATGGAGACGGGCCTCCTGAGTGTGCACTTCTGTACAAACTGACAGTAGTCCAGCTAGCTAGTCCTGCTTTTGATATCCACACAATGTCCCCACAATTTCCTGTGCACATCAATGGAAAATCTATCCTTTCGTCAAGTCCTCTGCTGCAAAACTAACCAATGTAGATGACTGCAGAAATCTGCCTGTGTATTCACATACATGTTCATATTAATTTCTTTGCATGTTTTACAGTTGATCATTGACATTCAATCAGTATTTAAAAACAATTTCACACTGAGGTCTAATGTATGGCTCCAATCACATCAAATAAAGTATTTTCTCAGCTGCTACCAGGCATTTGCTGGGGAAATCTCCAGCTTTGAATATATTAAGTTTTAAATACTTCAACCAACTGTGCTAAAGGCTTGATTACATCTTATAGTCTGGTGCCTTGAGATATGAATACATCTACAGTACAGGGCATATCCATTTTATATCCTGCATGGTTTCAAGTCCTGAGGCATGTGTCCTTAATGACAAGCCTTTTCTGTCATCTCTTCCTACTCAGCTCCGCTTCCCTTGCTATCCTGACCATAGGAACCATATCAGAGGCTCAAGATGGCCTTTATCTGGGGTCTATTGGCCAGTGTCAGCTTACAGGCCCCACTCTGTACACACGGCACATTATGGAAGTTTTAATAGGTGATCAGAGCAGCTGTTGCCGGCACAGCGTTGATTTACTGTGGCTAAGAGAGGGCTTAATGACTATAGAGGCAGACAGCTCTTAACCCTTTGATGTGCGTTGGATATTTTAATAGGATCAGGTAGCCCTCGGGAAAGTTGCATGCACTAACATAAGTATACACTAGCACTATCGCTTTTGGAATACAATTACACAGTCTAAAAGCTCCTTAATAAGAGAGTGCCAATCTCTTACTGTTATACAGTAGAAAAACAACATATGTGTATGACTTGTGCCAATAGTCACGGTTTGTGACACGCTTGTAATGTCCATGAATGAACATATAAACACACACACAAATACACATCCACACACAGTTGTGTTGCTTGCTGACAGGTGGTGCGTGCTCAAGGAAATACAAGCTTACCAAGCACAAACAGCCCCAGTAGGCTTAGCACGTCAGCAGAGAGCAATTGGAGTACTAATGCAGAAGCTAGCACTATTCAGACCATGCAACATCCATCTCAAGGGTCAAAGGGCACATATTCTGTTTGCGCCTTGAAGACACCAATATCCTCTCTTTTACAGTGTGTCCGACATCACCGCTGGGCAAACAACAGGGACTGATCTGGATGAGATGTATTAAACATCTGATGACTTATAGCTAGTAGGCGATTTGTTAATTTTTAAAAGGGGTGGCAAACCTGGTTTATTTCATTCACTCACAACTAGCGAACCACCCCGTGGATGACTCTTTTGGTTCTGTATTTTTTAATAACCCCAGAGCTATATAGTTTGGAGAATATTATAGATTCAAGACGAAACTGGCAGAAGGGAGTGGTAAAAAATTACAAATCTGACTGCTACTACAGCACCACAGACAGCACCATGAATTTATCAATACACAGCTAAGTTAGGCGGTTAGCAGGTTAACCCTCAGAGGTCTAAGCCATTTTTAAGCCTAAGCCATCTTTGGTTCGCCTGGTCTCCTTGTGTAATAATGCTTGTATTACCTCAACCCTGTGTTTCACAATTATACAAGTTATATACATCATTTCTTTCAGGAGAACCTAGTATATCATGATATGCATGCTGCAGGGATGTCACATAAATGTATAAATTGTTATATGACTATAAAAACAAAAGAAAATACTAAACGGAAATAAAATATCACAGATATGTATTGAAATCACACAGAGAACAATAATTACTAAGACTGTTGGCTTTTAAAATTGTTCTCCCAAGTCTTGGCAATCAGGGGAAACAAAAAGAAACTCTGTAACTAATGAAAATATAAAACTACCCACGCTTATAAAAAATGTTTTAGTTGTGTCCTCTCTAATGCATTATCTGTCTGCTATTCATCATTAGGCCAAATCACACTCACTTCAGCCTCCAGGGGGCCTCTTGGCCCTTGTCTATTTCCCCAATACACATACACTGAATACAAGTCCCTCCTGCTAGGGGTTTCTATTGGCTGACTAAACGCCACATTCAGCTAACAAACTGCATGTGATTGGTCCAAAGACCCATCAGTCAGCGCCATCTTGACTCTGGCCAGAGCTAGCGGAGTATTATTATTATTTACATACTCAACGATGACTTAATAGCATGCTCTTCAGATGGATTTATCGCTTTAGAATTACTTGTCAGAGTCTCCAAAAAGTCTTCCCTGTCGGATTACTACGCGTCTGGAAGGGCAACAAAGACACCAAACATATTCCTGGAATGCTGGAGCTAACGGCTACACAGCTAAACACAGGACATAACGCTGGGTTGAAAGATTTGTGAGTTGATTTTTGGATTCATAATTATTTATTTATGTTAAAGACACTGTAATTGCACCATGATTTAAAAAAGCTTCTGGATGACCTACAATTGTTAGAAGATCTCGTGAAAACGCGCATTTCTCTGCTTCTAAACAAAAAAAGTAAGTCTCTACACTGTATTGATATGGAGATATTAAATATTACATTATATCACATAGTTTTGTGTCATATACAACACGGCTGACTTTAGAGAGTTTAACAAGGGGCATGCATTTTAGTCATTTTGCTAACAAGGGAGATGACATCCCTCATACTGCCTACTGCTTATCGCTTTAGCCGCTTTCCCACCGGAGGGATTTTGCAGTTCCTAGAACATAACGTTCCTAGAACTCTTTTTTTCTCGCGTTCCGACTGGACCAATTTGGGGATTATTAAGTTCCTGTAACTCTTTCAGCTCCTGATTCAGGGCAGGGTCTTTCCCTTTTCCCTTTTCCACATAGGATCCTTAGTGACCTAGCAATGTCTGAAACACAAACAGTAGGCTACATATTCTTCACTGTCTGTTGCAATTTGCCTACGTATGCTAACTCATAAGACAAACATCACGCATTCAACCAGCTAATTGTTAATGCTCGTTAAATTTACCCGTCCTTTCGTCTGCTCTTCTATCTTCTTCCATCATATCAATTAGGATCATATTACGCTGGGGCCTTCGTCTTCTGTGTTTCTCTGTTAAGTACTCCAGCCTAGTCTTTAAACGCTGCTGTTTGAACTCCGTTTATTCTTTATTGTGGTTTAAGTGACGACGCTATAAAGACCGTTGCCGTGCTTTTATCACTCCCTTACCCCTCCTACTAGTTCCTATGGCCACTTGGCCAGTGCGAATGCAAATGGTAAAACCGGTTTTGGAGAGAGTAGTTAGCAGAACTGTTTAGAAGTGGACTGCTCCTATAAATACGTTCCTGTAACTACTTGGTCGGAAAGAGGCTTTTGTCTAAACTAGACTGAGTCTACAGCCATACTAGAAGTTGTGTGAGGCTAAATGCAAATGTCAACAGTGACAATGCTAAAATGCTGATGCTATGCAGGTATAATGTTTACCATGATCATCTTCTTATTTTAGCGTGTTAGCATGCTAACATTTGGAGGCTGATGGGGCCTAAAGAGGACATTTATGTATCTGAGGGGGTCATGAATGTATGTACCAAATTTAATGGTGATCCATCCAATTGTTGAAACATTTCACTCACTCAAAACCAAAAATGTTAACCTCTAGGCACATGCATGCTCACACACATACAGTACATGGAAGAGAAATACCACACAAACATTTATGCAGTAATCATTGCTGTAGCAACTGAAAATCTCAGCCAACCTACTGCTTTGAACCCCAACATAAACCTCCAGCTCGGGCCCCATTAACCCATTTAGCAATGATAGCTAAATTGTCCGCTAGCTCTCCGAGGCCAGCCAGGATGTAATCAAAAACAGACGGAATAATCAACAAAATGCTCTCTATTCCGGTAAGGATGTCTCCCAAAAGCACATGAATTACATTGAAGCAGGCGCTGGGACTGTGAATGATGTTGGGCTATCAGCAGCAGCCAAGTCACTATCTCCCCATGCCAAGTGAGAGGATGCCAGGCACTTCCTGCTGTAAACAATCTACCCACAGACAGAGAAAGAGGGGAGGAAACCTCTGAATGAGAAACAACAGGAGACGAAGAGAAGCCCCAGTTGCTCAATGAAAATTTCTCCAGTGAACAAATGTACTCAATTTGTCAGACAAGCTACCGTAGTCTGTAGGGAGTGTGTGTGTGTGTGTGTGTGTGTGTGTGGTTGTGTGCAAGGACAAATGGCATCTCTCTGTGTAGATGAACACATACAGTAGCAAGTGCTCAGGGCTTATGGAGATAGACGTTGGTTATACAGGTTATATTCTCCTTTCTTTATCATATCTCTTCTCCCACATATCCCTCTATTCCAACTGCTGGCCTAAGCTGTGACCTTAGTTTCATTAGATATCAGTGCCAATATTGACCTTACCGTGAGTAGCTGTCATATCTTTGACTTTGATCCCTAATTGTAATTGTCTGTTATGTTTTAGACTTGCACCATTTTTAATAATTCCTCTTTCTTGGCTACCTACCTTTCCCTGGCTACTGTACTAACAATCCTACTAACATATTTTGCTGGGATGCTAAACAATCATGCTCCTCTGACCCTATTAAAGGAACCTGGGACCAACTGAAGCTTTCGAATCAGCACAGGGAGGGGTATAGCGAATAGATTGTATCTTCAGCTCACAGTATTTATTCTTTGTGTGTAAATCACTCTCTTTTACAGTCTATGTGTGGGAATGCAGTAAAAAGTGAAGGAGAAAAAATGCAGTGCGACGTATGTCTGGCTCTTGCAGAATGGCAGAGCTTGTATATACCACTGAGTGAACAGACCAACATGTGGAGACGGTGAGACACATGTTTGCACATAAATTACCATGTATGCATGCACATGCACGCACAGGCACCAAACAAAAAACACACAAGGATGGTGAGTATTAGCTACGCATGCAAGCTCACATCCGCTTAGACATTAACTCACACGCACAAACAAGCACAGTTTTACAGACAGACACACGTACCTGTCATTGTAATTCACATGGTCATTCTCTTTATATGAAAGAGACAGGGAATTGTCAGAATGGCAGAAGCTGAGGCCTCATATTAGCCCTGCTGTCAGAGCCAGTGAGCAAAGGATGACATTAACATGAGCACTCCTGTCCCTTAAAGCTCATGCTGTCTGCATCGAAACAGGAGCCCAGTCAGTGCACAGCTGTATGTTGTGTCCACCAGTCTGCAGTTTAATCATTGAGAAACTGCTTTTATTGCTTACCTATTTACAGGCTGCTTTCGCTGAGAGTTAAGCTGTCTTTGTCAATGTATTGCACTGACAGCAATGTAACCTCCAATTAAGTTAAAGCACCTTCTCTCTCTGCTTGACCAGTTCTCTGTCTTCACTCCTTGGAGAATGAGGAGGGGGGAGGGTTTAACAAGTTTGGCTCACTCTATATCAAATGACAGCCTACAAAACAAATGTGGCATTACAACTGAGTATTAAAAGGCCTGACATTTACCAAGGCTCATTTATATGGCTGCCCATACTTACTACAACATACTACTCATTGGCAGCCTCCATTACACTGGGTAGAGCAGGAACAAGAAGGCCAGGGCTGGGCTGAGTTGGGGCTGTGCAAACACAGTGGGGTGAGCCCTTAACGGCCGGTGGGAGGATCGTTCTGTAGATGAATGAACACCTGGATTAATGGGGTCAGTGAGCACCAAGGTGCTGAGGAAGGAGAATCCCAGCCAAGGCAGCCATTTTACATTGTACTTTTACTGCATATCGCATGGGCTGTTTTCCTCTGCTGGTTTCAGAGGGAGCAGCAGGAGGTTCCCAAGGGGGCACAAGAAAGCAAATAAAGGACATTTTTGGACCTGTGTACTGTATATAGGGCATGAACACTGGGGGTGCTAGTTAAACAGTTATGATTTTATGAACCTTCAGCCATTTCAATGACACGACCCCATAGGTTTATGCTAACGTACAATCATTTCTACAATCGTAAAGAAAGGGTAATAGTATTGAATTTTTCAGGAAAGGAACTCACCTGAATCCGCACCTACACCTTTCTGATAACATTCATTGTGAAGAGATGTACTGTCTTCACATCCGGGAGTTTGTTGAGCTGCTTTAATTTGCCACTAGACAACAATTACTCCTCTCTGAATGTGCTTTACAATGAAAGCTAAACAGGGATGGTGCTGGCCCTTTAAATGGAGCTCTGAGTGCTTGGCAGGCTAATAGATGCTAGTGGATGGCAACCTGAAAAATTGTCTTATCTGAAAAGGTCCAGGACAGTTATAAATGAAATAATCGCACTGGGCACATTAATCCATGTTCATGCCCTAGGGGGAGACTTTCGTCCACCATTTGATCTGTGTGTGAGTGCATGTATGTGTCCACATGCATATCTCTGTGTATTTGCAAGGAACCAATCCCTGTCATTCTTTTTTCTTTCTTTTTTCCCATCCTTCAGTCATTTTATTTTAGAGCTAACAGCAAATGTTGAATTATTTCTTCTGACTTGCTCTTAACCAGGAACTTCAGCAGGGGATATGGCATTCAGGTTCTTTCATTTTTTTAACATCCCTTAATTTTACATCTCTTTAACAATAAAAACATATGGATTGGTTACTAGAACTCTGTAATATAGATCTATACACTCTCTGCAAACTGACACTGTCATTAATTAATTCAGCTTTTGCTTTGTGTTAAAAAAACAAAAAAAAAATACTTTTATTAGGAAGCTTGAGAGAATAAGACATTCTTCTGATGAAATGTTTCTTATTTCACAGCAAAACCAAGTAAACACAGGAATCCAAATTTGTGAGAGAAAACAAACTAGTTACAATTTATAGCCAACACTGGCATCTACTGGACATGAATTGTACTAACCACAGAAGAACTGCTGTTTGTACACACAACTGTAAAGTTAATTGAAAGCTGCACCATGTCCCAAAATAGATAATTGGGTTATATTTGTCATCCAGAAACAAAATCATTCATATAGGAACTTGATGTGTCATAATGTGTCTTTACTAATTAATTTCCGTATTGAGATCTCACTAGTGGATTGCATTTTTCAATCTACTCTGGTATTACAATAGCACAAAATCTCTAAACCTTTCCAATCTTGTGATGCCATTTAGGTCCCAAAATTCTCATGGTAAGCAAATTATAGGGGAACTCTGTCAAATTAGTAATGTGTAGTCTCCAAGCCTAAACCAAGATTACTCAAGTGATGTGACTGGAGTTGTTTTCCAAGACTTGAAAAATATCCTGCAGAGTCCCAGAATACATTACACAACTGTTTTCACATATTGTGTAATATCCCTAGTGTATGACAAGTAATTTGACTTTGACATGTACAATTGTGTCCCTTGTTATTGCATTTCCTCTTATACATCAGTATCAGTACATCAGTTAGTATTTGCAAATAATCTAATAAGCATGGACTGACATAACATACATTTCAAAGTTACACTATTTGACACAATTATCAATACCTCAATGCTCACTATCTCATTATGGGAACAAACAAAGTTGGGTTTATAGGTAGATAGATGGATGGATAAATAAATAGATACATTTAAGATCCTCCAAAAAGAGTACCATAGAATGTATTTCAGAAACTGCGATACAAATAAACACCAGAAAGATTACATTGTATTGCATTCATTTAGACTATTAATGGTAAACACGTCATCTACCTGTAATAGTTAATCACTATTGTGTAGTGGTACAAGGCAATGCTGCCACCCAGTGAGCACAGGGTATAAACACATGAAACATTTTGTATACTGTATTTGTGAATGGTGGTTTGGGGTTAAAGTGAAAGCTTTTTAATCACAATTCAAGGTGAGTAAGAGCAGACCAACCAATGTTTGGGCAAGTTTGAAGAATGAGATTCTGCTATTTTGCCCCTTCTATTGACTTAAAAATAAAATCAGTGCCCACACAGCTAGCTGGAGGAAAATATAAGCTAATGCAACCCACAGTAGACTTAAAACTGTACACTTACCTGTATACGTATAGTTACTGTACAGGTTGAATTTGTATTATATGTCATAATGGCGATAGTGAGACTGTGATCCACATTTACACTTTTCTGAAGCTCTCTCTTTTTCATTCTGTAATTGTTCGTACATTTCATAAAACTTTTTGGAACAGCTAAAACACTTTTGCCTTAAGACCTGCTCTGACAACACGTGATACGAAGTAGTTTGCTTTGGCACATAACTTGACCTGTACCAGTGAGTTCTGGGTCCCCAAGTTGGCCTCCACATGGAGGGGTCTGACATCCTGATTAGACTGAAACCTAAACTGGCTTTCAACAAGTAGGAGCGCAAGATACAGTATCTGAGCTCCTTATCCTGTACGTCCTCAATAAAAAGAATACGGTCCTTTGGCTACTACACACATCAAAGTCCTACATATGTTTGTGCTCAACAAACAACTTCTTTTGTAGCTTTGGGCTTTTACCAACCTATGTCTTAAGATTAACATTAGAGCGTTAATCACATCGCTAATCACTCTTAACTGTCAAGGCTAATAGATGAGTGCAGCCTTTAAAAAGATTATCAAGAATAAATAATACACCAAGGATTTTGCTTTGTGCTATATTTTAAATCACACACTTTTGTGGTTTAGGTATTTATTTTATTTGTTCTCCTTGACATTACCCTCAACATTCCCAGGAGCCTTTGTAAAAGAGGATGGTAATGCTCTTACAAAGGTTGACCTTGGTGTGCACTGTGACAAAGGTCACGGAGTCATGTCATCTATTATTAATTGACTTATGGAATAACAGAGGAGGGTCTGGAAGGATTGGCAATAATTAGGTTGAGAATCAACAAAGTTGAAAGTGGAGGCAAATGGGCGATGTGTGTTCATTCAAATGTGTGCTATTCAAATCCTTCTTAGCTAAGCTAAGCTCACACGCTTCACAAATTTAAATATCTCTGAGGACTAGAAGCAAACATAATGTTGCTTGTCCTCTCTATCTGCATGTGGCAAGGTGGGGTAATAACTTTGTACTGCTTTGGGAGTTAAGACTATGCTTCTAAATCAGTCAGCTATGTACATTAACCCTGGTCCAATGCAACCAAAATAACTTTACTCTCTGGACATTTTCCAATTAGGCTGTGGCTGGCCAGCAGATCAAAGCAGGCTGTCCTGGCTACTAGTAAATGGAACTAAATATTAGAGTAACTACCTATAGGGAGTCAGGTTGACAAATGAATGTGCTAGAGTGAGTTACAAAAAAAGGAAGAAAAGGGTGGAGAAGAAAAGGAAGAGATGAGAGTAAGGGGAAGATATGGAAGAGATAGAGAATGAATCTGAGTGGAGTGTGTACCAGAGAAGGAGAGGGAGGAGGGGAGGTTTGCGGTTGGTGCACTGGTATGTGACGTCAGCGGCTTGTTGGATTGAGGTGCTGTGTCCTGCTGATTTTAATCCTAACTCATTAAGGAACAGAGAGCAAGTGCCTGTGCAAGCCCTCTGGGGAATGAGAGAAAGTGACGGGAGAAGGAAGGGACACTAGACAATCCATCAAGGGAGATAAGTTGAGCTAATTTACAGCTTGAGATACAGAAAAGGGGAGAAATCAAGCATTTTATTTTTGCTTTTCAGTTGTTTCATGCCTGCTTTTCCCCATTACCCTTTCCCTTGTTAGTCCTAAACCTCTTTACTTGCAATCTTAACTTGGGCCTCTTCAAGCATGCCCACAAACGGAATTAACAGGGCCCTGAAGCTACAGTTTGGCCTCATCAACTATGAGAACCGCTACCTGACAGCCGAGGCCTTCGGCTTCAAGGTGAACGCCTCAGGCGTCAGCATGAAGAAGAAACAGATCTGGACCTTAGAGCAGGACGAGCAAGATGGCCAAGTAGTGTTCCTTCGCAGCCACTTGGGACGTTATCTGGCCTCTGACAAAGATGGGAAGATCACATGTGGGGCGGAGAAGCCTGACCCTGACTGCCGTTTCCTCATTGTGCCTCAATCTGATGGTCGTTGGGCACTGCAGTCAGAGCTTTACCTGCGTTACTTTGGAGGATCCGCTGACTACCTATCCTGCTTTGCCCAAGCCATTGGGGAACAAGAGCTGTGGGCCGTCCATTTGGCTTTACATCCGCAGGCCAGCCTGCTCAGTGTGGCACGTAAGCGCTATGCCCATCTGTCTTCCTCAGATGGAGAGATCTCAGTAGACAGCAACATTCCCTGGGGTGTGGACTCCCTGGTCACCTTGGTATACCTCGATGGCAAGTACAGCCTGAAGACCTGTGACAGCCGTTTCCTCAGCAATGATGGCAAACTGGTAAAGGAGAACGCCAATACGACTAGCTTCACACTGGAGCTGAAATCTGGAAAGCTGGCTTTTAAGGACTGTGATGGGAAATATCTGACCCCAGTGGGTCCAACAGGGACACTGCGATCTGGCCGATGTTCCAAGCCTGGAAAAGATGAGCTGTTTGATCTTGAGGAGAGTCATCCACAAGTAGTTTTTCAAGCCGCCAATAAAAGATTTGTCTCGGTCAAACAAGGTAATCAGCCTGCAATTTAGTCTTGAGAAAAAAGCACATCTAAAATTGAATAGTTTCATACAAAAAGAAATGGATTGGAGTGCTACTAACAGTATGATGTTCTCAATCCAGTATTAAGCATTGAGGAACTTTAAAGTGGAATGATTTTTTTTTCATTGGTGAAATTTGATTATTTGCAAATACATTTCAAAGAAACTTCTATTTAAAATGAGGTGAGGGAAATGTACCTTCATGGTAACAAATGGGCATGAAAACAATATGGCGAACATGTAAGCTAAATGAAGCTAGAACTCCTCCCAAAGGCTCCATGCTGAGTTCACATTTAGGGAAAAGATATTATGAAATTGACTGACAGAAACGGCAATTTTCCCCACTATGGTTTTTCAATCACAAGTCCTTGTGCACTTTATTGTACCAGTGTTAGCACTAGAGAGTAGGTGAGACCATTTTCAGATCCTTTAGAAAGCAGTGCACTATATTTTTGAAAATTGAGTGTACACCCTTTTTTTAAATGACCCTAGCTAACCTCTCGGTAAGATACAGATTTTGTTTTGTCTTGTCACAGTTTATCTTCACTGTATGTGGTTCAATACAATAGTTATCATCAAGGTATTGTGGATTTCAGTTGTCCTCTCAGATTTAGTTCTATATTCTGCTTCCTTTCAGTATTTCTTTTCCCTGCATTTCTCGATACAAGTCAAAGCCACTAAACAAATGAACCAGGATGACTAAAGTCTAGCCCTAGCCTATGTAAAATAGATAAACACATAGCGAACTAGAGTACACGAGTGCCTTAAGACCAATAACAATAAAGTGCACTTCTTTTTGGCAAGTGTTTATTATTAATAACTTGCAATATCCTGGATTTGTCTAATTGAATCCTGGTTACCTTACAGTAACCAAAAAAGTTAATCAACAAAATGTACCAGCTAATGAGAGAGAAAGCCCTGCCTTTCTTGTCTACATGCTGGATCCAGAATGGTTGACAGCCATAATGTGGAGATAATTGTGGTAATGGGCTTTGTCATTTCCACTGTGTGTCCATTGAAGATTAAGTAGCGTGCAAATGACTTCAGGACAGATCTTTGCCCCACGGGTGTCAATTACCATCAATGAACTTTAAGCCTTGCAGCTACTCACTCTTTACCGTCATACATCGAGTGAAGTTCTCCAAATTGTGTGGATCTATGGTCGGCCAGTGTGCCAGTGAGGTGGCAGCTTGAGAGAAAGCTACAACCAGGCCTTACCAGACAGATGAGATAGTCTCTTGTCAGCCTGCATGATGTGATCTTCAATGTGGGAGGAGAGGGAAGCAAATTGTGTTCTGATGCAGCTTTTTAAAGCTTTAAAATTAAATTTTAAAATTAAAACAACCAGCAGCCTTATTTAAACTAGCTGTACAGTGCACATTCTATATTGCAATTCTATAGCATATCTGAGGAACAAGGATCCTCAAACTAACTTTAGACTGCAGTCATTATGCTTATGCATGACTAAGATTTCTGCATTAAAAAAGGTCATCATCAGGGCAATATTTTAACAACCTGGTACTCATTTTCATAATATAGAGCAACTAATTACATTTTAACTGTACTGTTTGGCCTTGTGGCAGTTCCATGTTTTTTAAGGAACAAGGCACTGAAAGCTGCTTAGTGGGCCCTGCAGTGCAGATTTGCATTTCACCACTCAGGGAATTACAGCAAGCGAATGAACAGGAAGGGTGGAGGGGTGACTGTGGGGGATTAGGGTTGTAACAGGCTTAAGAGAAAGGTTGAAGGACATTTCTTTGGCATCTAATTTGAACTACAGCAGACACCGTTCAGTTGTATGTGTCTGTGTATCATCCACCACCTAACCCACTCCACCAGACAGAGTTAATACATATGGATTAAGTGCATAACACTAGACTGACTACGAGTGAGGCACTCAGGTTTAGTGAACAGAGCACTAGCTGACTAATTTCAAACAAAGTTTGGATGCTATTCTGTGTTTTGTTTAGCTTTACATTACTTACACACTTGCTTTTGTATGCAAAACAGATCACATGAGTTGATCACATAATTTGTTAATTTGTTGAAGAGCTAAGTTTCACAAAGCAAAGCATGGGAACATCCACAGCTCACAGATGACTAAAAAGCAGGTCAATTGTTTAAAGTGATCCTCTGCCCAAATAAAAAATAAATAAAAAATTAAACACTGAACCCGTATTTACTTGAAAGGTTAAAATAAATTTCCAATAATTACATATTTTCATAGTGGGCAGAAAAGACAAAACATCCCAATGTTTCATCCTGCAGTATAATCTACTTCTCCAATCCAACCTGAGCAAAGCTTCTGATTTTCTATGATGGAGCAAACACGATCATCACCTTTCAAGTCTAACAGGGATGACTGTTTTATACTTCAAGAATGGATTTCGGAAAACCAAATCAATGTTTTATGAAATTATTAATATTGACATATTAAAAGTTAGCAAACATTGCAATCTAAAAATGTATTTAAAACCTAGGCCAGTTTTCATGATCAATGCCATGACGGTAATGCTGAGAATTGGGTCAATGCATCATCAAATATGTTGGCATTTACTACTGCACTTGGACATGCCCTTACATTATTTGAGGCTTATCTGCACAGCTGGAGCCTTGAAGCAATGCCTTGCCAAAACATTGTACTGTACCATAGGATGCAACATTGTAATCTATAATATCTATTTAACAAAGGCAAAATTATGTGTAATCTATAATATCTATTTAACAAAGGCAAAATGATGGGTGTATGTCTGTCTTTTCTTCCATTATTACCAGGAGTGAGTATTTCAGCCAATCAGGATGTGGAGACAGACATGGAGACCTTCCAGATGGAGATTGATAAGGAGAGCAAAAAGTCTATGTTCAGGACCAATGGCGGATCCTACTGGACTTTAGTGACTCACGGAGAGATCCAATCCACTGCCACAGAAGTGTAAGTCTTATAGTTTTCAAAGAGGAGTTTTTCTCTATGTTTTTCATTGACTCTATCTAAACTCTCCATTTTGTTTTTCACAGAGAGGTCAATACAATGTTTGACATTGAGTGGCGAGGACACAGGGTGGCACTCAAAGCAAGTAATGGAAAGTATGTTTGTACAAAGAAGAATGGGCAGCTCTCAGCAGTCAGCGATACAGTGGGTAAGTCCTTTAAGGCAAGCCATTTGAGATTCAATGCTGTGCCACAGGTACATCTTATTGCACAAGAGATGAACAGTAGGCTATTTGTCCTTCATTGCAGGTGATGATGAATTATTCCTGATGAAACTCATCAACCGCCCTATGTTGATTCTTCGTGGAGAGAATGGCTTTGTGTGTCACCACAAGAACTCCAACACTCTGAACGCAAATCGATCTGTCTATGACATTTTCTCATTGATCTTCAACGATGGCGCCTACAATGTAAAAAGTCAGTGTTTTCATGTGTGCATGACATACTACATTTCTGCATAACAATAAGGGCTGTCACGATCATGTTGTCAATTTCAATGGCTGCTATCGAAATTATGCGATCGTTGGCAAAATAGTTGTGGTAACAGATTTATTTTAAATAGCTTATTCTAAAACTGTTTTGTAGAACAAGCCATTATAATGTAACAAAAATGTGGTTCAAGACATTTAATTAATATAGTATGTTTAATATAAGCTGAAACAAAAGAACCTGTCCAACAGCTGTAAGATATAGACAGCCAAACTTTTACCATGTTTTTGGTCCTGACATTGGAACCTTGGACCGTGGAGACACTGTATTTACCCAACAGATGAATATGCACCTAATTCACTTTCTATTTGTTGCCATATTCATAACACTGGCTTTAAATTCCCTTGATTATGGAATCCAAAGATTATGCAAAATGATCGCGGTCAGCTCAAATGATCGGGATCAGGCGATTATGTACATAATAATTGTGACAGGCCCAATAACATCCAATATATCTATATCCTGTTTTAATAGATATTTAGCATTTACTCAATTAACAATCAATAATCCACTGATATCCATCTGCAGGTGTCAATGGAAAGTTCTGGTACGTCTCTAGCAGTGGCCTAGTGTGCACAGATGGAGAAAAGCCAGAGGACTTTTTCCTTGAGTTCCTGGAACATGGACGCGTCGCCATCAAGGGGTCTGATGGCAAGTACCTTCGTGGAGACCAGGGAGGTACGCTTATGGGTCATGGTACAACCGTTGATGTATCTTCTCTTTGGGAGTATTGATCCCTTTCAATCAAGTTCCTCAAAGAGGGAGCAAGAAGGCGGGGTGCAGGACCCACTTCTAACAAATGAAGCAGACTGACCGGGTAAAAAATTTCTGCCTGTTTTTATACTAGCTGCCTGTTCCCATGTTTTTCTTTTAGTTTTTTTTTTTCAAGAAGAGAACACTTTAGGAAGATATGTTTGGTTTTTATTGTACATATTAAATGTTTTGTCTTTCAAATGACAATGCCAACATCAAACAACACATACATGTGTGAGCACATATAATTTCACAAATACAGAATAAGACAGCGGCGGTCCCAATTGTTTCAGCCACACTTTGTTCAATATAGGTATGGTGACAAACAAATATCTTTGAGGGCAGCCACACTGATAAGTCACTGAACAAAGAGAGTTGCTGTCCTAAGTTGTTGTGATGCTGCCTAAAGGACTAAATGAACATTTAGTCCTTCTGCTGCTGATTTTCACTGACTAAATAGACTATATATCTCCAAAAGCTGAAAAAACCTTTGATGATTTCTCTGTCTATCAAAACTGATACAAATCTGGTAGAGAAGGACACCTCACTCCTGAACATTCACAAATTAACTAAATATTAATGAAAAACAAACAAATGATGGATCAGTGTGGCTGCATTCTTGGGTTTACTAAAGAAACAAACAGGGATACTCTAAATACAAAATTAACTCTATTTGGTCTAGGTGACTAGACCTATGTCAACTATGTTTGTCAGGATCTTACTTCTGTAACCTCTGTCAACAATCCCACTGCATTTGTTTACAGCTTTTAAATGATTTCAATACTTTGACATGTTCTATAAGAACAGTGTGGTCATTGACGTCACTCTAAGCAATGATAATGCACCACTGTCTTCAAAGACAATGGCTGGTGCCAATGGTGTTTTCGTTTTTCTTAATGGACCATTAACAGCTTCCAGCACAATATGAAATAAATGAAGTGGACTGGAGCAAATAGACTATTATCTCAGGCACCTCTGCAATGCTGAGCAATGTATATCCAAAGAGGACTTGCAAACACTGAAATAAGTTTTGTGTAACACATAGAAATACAGAGATCAGACATGTTTAGGAAAAAATTCTATCAGTAGACATTTTATATATCCATATCAGGGACAAGCAATACACCAAAGGGGGAGCACATTTAAAGCATTTGATGGACTATACATCATTTTTAATGTACCAGGTATGAACTCAGAAAGTGCTTCTCTGGTGTTCTGCCTCGGGGCCTTAAACCATACTGAACTCTACATCCCTTTATACACGTTCTCATGTTCAGAGTTGGGTGGTATGATTAGAAAATTTAAAGGATTTAGTTATTACATTAGGCCATTACCACAGTGACATCCCATAAAACATACAGAAGCAAATGTGCTCGAATACAAATCCTAAAATAATGTCAGTTTTTTTCCATCTGTTTTCCCAGAGTCAGATGAGAAGATGTAGTGAATTTCATTTGTGAAATGAGTGCTCTGTGCAGCTCTTTGCCCAGTGGTTGTTGGTCAAACCCAGCTCCAATGTGGCAGCAAACTTCAGCTCCTTCAGACAGCATTGGAGAACAAACATGTTTTACTTTTTACAAAGCAGGAATATATGTCTTCCCTCTGGACAAAACGGCAAACAACTGTATTTCACAAAATGCTGGAGTGTTCCTTTAACTAACCTACCCAACACTGCTTTTGTCGAATGTGATCAGTAGCTTCTAGTTGACCCTTATCCAGCACAACCCTTTTAAGGAGGAACTTTTTTGTATTTTGATCTCACAGGACTCACTGAATTGATTACTCCTGAAACCCATTAAAGGGCACAAGCTGCCCAGACTTTATTGGCACGGATGTTGGTGTGCAGTACAACCTGAACCTGTATACAATTTATCCTGCAGATTTTTTGTCAGTTATTTCCCAGGAAGATATAAGATCTGAAATAGTTCAAGTGTAATGTCTAAATCAATGGTTTTGTGATGTGTGCAATTTGCAATTTATAGAGAAATTTTAGAAAGCAAGGTCTAAAATGCTTGGTCATCTATGCATCCTGTATCAGCTCTTTAGAGCCTCCAGCTATATTTTAGAATGTATTTAATATATATAGATGTTTATTGTGTCACTATATTTTCGTTTTCTGATATGATTTTTGAAAATGTTGATGGCAATAAAAACTTGACAATATTTTTGTTGACTTTGGGACTAGAATTTTGCCAAACTATGAAAATATGAGTGAAATGTGTGATTCAGTAGTTCAGATGGTAGAGAGGGTTTGCCAAACAATGTAGAGTTAGTGGTTAATGTTATCTTCTTCTTCTTCTTCTTCTTCTTCTTCTTCTTCTTCTTCTTCTTCTTCTTCTTCTTCTTCTTCTTCTTCTTCTTCTTCTCATATTCAACATATAAGCCTTTCCCACAGGGCAAACTTTGACACAGTAAAAAAAAAAGTGTAATTATTTAAAGATGACTAATATTCAATCTAGGTGTGCTGGCTCCAAGGTCCTGATATAGTGCATGCTGGCACACTGGGGGACATAAATGGAACTGAGGTATCAATAATTGCTTTTCCTGCTACAGTATGACACAATGTCTGCTTTATGTGTAGATGAGCCCAGTATCTGGTTAAAATAAACTCAGTATATGGCCTTAACTTTGTCAAGAAAATAATTCGAAAACGATGGTATTAATTGGAAAATGCTAAAATGTACCCTTGGCAGATATTTTCCAACCACAATACAGTCCAACCTTGTCAGCATTCATCTGTAAATAAAAGGCAGAGAGGACTCTGAACATTGTGGTATTGCTAAGATGATGTTCCCATTCACTGCACTGGGTGGCAGTGTGTACCTCTCTTAGTTCATTCTCTGTTACAGTAAATAGTCAGTGACAAGTGCTGCAAAAGTAACATATCCTGCTGCAATCACAAAAAGCCCAACACCTGTTAGCAATCCCCCACACTGCAAACGACTTCCTGTCATCTATTAATACACTTTCAACAACACCGAGTTTTAAACTGGAACTGGAATCAGCTGTCACTTGCAGTACACAACACTTATATGAACTAAAGAGAACAAGACATGATTTAACAGTATGTATAGGAATTCTTTATCCACAACAAAGCATGGAATTTCTTTCTAAGAACTTCAGTTGCCTCTCTTGAAAACACACACACACACACACACACACACACACACACACACACACTAAACTTTCTGAAGCCCATTCACATTGACACTTTGCCTGCTTTTGTTTAATTCTATAATTACACTGGCAAAAGTTTTCTTTGAGCATCACAGCCCATAATTGCTCTGCTCACTAGGCCTGATCATTACACATACTCACTGAACTGGAGATGTTTTAACAGATTAACTTACCTTTACGTAAAATAGACTCTGCTTTGGCGAGGTATTTTAACTGTGCAATGTCTGCAATAAGAATGACAGTGCCAAATAATTTAGCAAAGCAAACAAAATATGAAAAACTGAATAAAATGTTTTCATTGCAAGTAACCAAGTAATCAACCTTTCTGACCTGAGTTTCCCCTTCTGTCTGACTGTGTGTGAACCAGAAAACTGTATATCTCTGGTGATAATGGATGGCTCGGTGAATACTGTGCACTCCCTTTGTGTGCTGTACTGCAACACTAACTAGGTTTGCCTGCAGCCAATGTTGACTGGACAAACACTACTAAAATGGAGTTATTTGTGCTGCGTCCAGGTCAAACATGAGAAAGAAATCCAATTCTGTTTCCTTAGAGATTAAAGCTAAGTGCTTGTTTTAAAGGTACACTGTGTAGTGTTTTAAGTATGTTATTAGCTAAAATCAATTTCTTCATTCATAAATATGTCCTTATTGGTGTAAAATTACCTCTGCCAATGATCTGACTTATCCTCGTAAGCGAAGAATTTCTTATCTGTATTTACATTGGACGGGCAAGTCCAAGGAGGCTTCCAAGTCGTTCTGCCATTTTGAAAAAACTATAATAGCTGAGAGGGACATAAAGCACTAGCCTACCTGTCTAGCTAATCCACAACGAATTTTCGTTCAGAGGCAGCATTACGGGACAGAAACCACCTGAAAAGGAGAAGGAGATCAGTGAGTGAGAAATTTTAAAGCCTGCACTAGTTCATAATGGAGGATCATAGGCTTATGCCGAGCCACAGGAGAAGGAATCCTCGTCACCAAAAAAGCGAAAATTGGAAGACATGTTGTCATAGCTTCTTGCTTCAAAACAAATTGCTGTAAAAATACTGGATATTTTGCACAGTAGTGTAGGCTACCGTTTTCCACTAATACAGTTGAATACTGTAAATTCTGATGTCTGTGAGGAACAAAATATTAACGGCAAGCTCCTGTAAAATCTTACGGTAAAAAGCAGTATTTATTTTTTACAGCAAGCTACCTATAATCTTACAGTATGATATAGTATTTCTTTTTCAGTTAACTTTATATCAGACTTGATCTTTGGTCCATTTAATAGTTCATCTGAGCAAAATAAAAAATTAAATGAAATTAAAAAAAAGCCTACACATCAGTGTTTTTATTTGAGATCGAGGACACAATCACAAGAAAATGAAGGAATAGTTTTCATCCGGACTCTTAAACTGACCAAACTGGATGGAACACTTGAGGCATCACCTGCTGCTTTCCTCACCGTTCTCTCGTCAACTGCGCAGGGCACCCTCATCCATCCTGTCCCTGTGGCTTTCTTAAGAAGGTAAATATAAACTTGCAAGTAAGCATTATGCTAATGTGATTTTGTGTTGTATTAACATTTGATTGACTATTTTTATTGCCGAAAATATTGAGTCAAAAGTACGTGCTGCACGCTAGCATACGTTACTGTTATTTAGCAAGTATGTGACTATGTGGACAAAAGTTTAGCTTTCTATTGAAGCACATTAAGCTACTTAAATTAGCATAAGTTGGCTTGGTTCATTTGATTTGTTGTCAGATCTAATTAAAGTGGGCTACAATGTTCTATTTTACCATTTGTTGTTTTACTTATTCAAGTAAAACGGTTTATGGGAGTTCATAGGGAGAAGCTTGTTATGCAGATTGATGCAAAAAGCTAAAAAGTAGCTTCAAATATGCACTATGTACAGTTGCTAAAAGTTAGTTGACTAGTTGTTGATGTAATGATTTTTTTTTCTTGAGAGAGTATTTTAAAGATTATTTTGCTGTGAAGGCTTGTAGTGGAAACATGATAAAACATGATATGGTTCCATATTAAATGCAAATGATCTTTACTTACCATACCTAATATCTTATATGCTTTCTCTATTATTACATTTTAGGCGCCTTATTGGGATTAATCCTGAGAGGGGAAGAAAGGCCAGCCAGGGGAAGGTGGTCCACAAAAAGGCAACAACGGTGAATCACCATTTGGCCACTCTACTAAAAAATGTGATAGACTTTGAGTAGGGCTTTATTTAGCCAGTATAGTTCAGTCCATCTGTCTCAGATGTCCAGGTTCATTTTTGGACCCACCATTATTGAGAGCCAGTTTGATATGTTTAATTTTTATTGTTAATGGAATGTGTGTAATTTAGTTAGCTTTTACTTAGTTTCTTAGCTGCTATGCATTTGATGCAGTGACTTTAACCCACTTTGGGTGAAAGGAGGAAGTAAAAAAAGTAGCAGTAAGGTTAAATTAAGTTGAATTAGCTGATAATTTGTATGCTTTGCAAACAGTCAAACCAGACCTGGGGAGGAAAATACAAAATGTAATGAATGTAATGTTAGCCATCACTTGTCATAGTTCAAGAAAAAATTCTGACAACCAGGTAGTAATGGTGTTTTTATGGATTTTGTAGATACTGAAAATGTTCAGCTTTAATAAATGCTTAATGTTCAGGCCATCTCTTGTCTGAGCCATTTTTGTGACAGCTATTTTCATTTATTATTATTATTATTATTATTATTATTATTATTATTATTATTATTATTATTATTATTATTATTATTTCAGGGGTTTTCATTTTTAAATGTAAAACTTTTAAATCATTAGTTTATATCACTGTGAAGATCACATTCTACAGTTTTACAGTAATAAGATGTTAATGGAGAATACTGTAGGAACTGTAAAATAACAGTATAATTGCAAACAAAGAGCTGACAGTATAATACTGTAATGTTTATTTTCCATACAGCACAGTACTGTAATATTTTTACAGTACTAAACTGTTGTTGTAGATCACAGTAGGTACACTGTAGAATAACAGTTCCAAGCTGGCAACTGTAGCTGCCAGTAGTTTACTATAATTTAACAGGAAATTTTGTTACAGTGTATGCGTAATTGGCATCTGGACAAGTTATTCTGCAACATCCTTAACATCCAATTTCAAAACGTCCTCTTCAACATCATGTCATCAGCAAAAGTCAGACTGGTTTTAAACCAAATTATCAAACAACAAACCACACCTTCACCTTTCAGTTGTCCCTGGTCTCCATCTGTAAGATACTCTCAAAAACTGCTGAGTACCTAATGCTGCTGGCCAAATCTAAAGAGGCATTATAACAGCTGTATTTTTACAAATATTATATTGCCATACCTGGACCTTGGCAGTGAATCTGGAAAGGAAGAAAAAGGCCAAAATCACAATAGGGTTTTACAAATGCACAATTCCTTTTTAAAAGCTTTCAAAGACAAAGGAAGGAGGACTTTCTATGCCATAAAACATGTTTGACACATACCTAACCTAAACCTTGCTACAAATATTTAAATCCATAACTGAATTATTTTGCTATATATAGTAGTGATGTGTGAAAAAACCCTGACATAAAAGGCAATTATTAACACCCAACTGAAACATAACATTACATTACATTACATGTCATCTAGCTGACGCTTTTATCCAAAGCGACTTACAATTAAGTGCGTTCAACCTTGAAGGTGCAAACTCCAGACAACAAGTAGTGATTGCAAGTACATTAGCTTTAAATAAGTAATACTACAAAGAGCCATATGAAAGTGCAGCATCAAGATATATATAATAAATTTCTCCTCCTCCTTTATCCGAGGTGTAGTCGGAAGAGATGTGTTTTTAGCCTTTGGCAGAAGATTAGTAGGTTTTCGGCCATCCTGATGTCAATAAGGAGCTCATTCCACCATTTAGGAGCCAAAAACAGTCGGGATTTCGTTGAGTGATTAGTTCTCCTTCGCTGTGAGGAGGCAGCAAGCAGGTTGGCTGATGCAGAGCGGAGTGGGCGGGTTGGGGTATAGGGTTTGAAAAATTGCAAGCTGAAGAGTCCACAGAAAGACAACACACAACAGATGCCGTGCTGAAATAGACCAATTGCCACTTTTAATTAGGACCTAAAAGAGAGCAATACCAATACTACAAACACCTTAAAGCCAATGAGCCCAGCTCATAACCATAACAATGGAAATGGAAAGAAAGTGAAAACAAGTCCTCTTGAGGCTCAGCTCATTGACAGTGCAAGGACTCAGCACAGACCTCACACAAAGCAGGCCAATCAAATTACAGCCGAATAGAAGTAACGGTACATCAAACACTGGAGATTTATTACAAACCTTGAAGTGAAGTTAAAAGTTATTTAGCATTTACCAGCTAATACAGAGGCAGATTATCAGTTACGGTAGAAAGCCTTCAACCAGCTCAACTAGCTTACAGGGCTCAAACTATTGTATTGGCAACCCCAGCCCCCACTCCTACTCCCGACCAGTAAAACATTTATCAGATTTGTCATTTGGGATGGTTGTGGGACAGGAAGTAAGTGTAACTGTGAAGCCTTTTAGGGATTGTCCACATGACAACGGAATGTTTTGAAAAAAAATGTCCTTTGCATTTTCAAAACTATATTGCGAGTTACATCCTACAACTATCTGCAAAAACTGAATTAGTGATCTAAAAAATGCATCAGGTTAGCTGCGGGCAAAAGCCACAGTTGTAGCACAACATGCAAACAGAAAAAAAGAACAATACCAGCAAGTCAAACCTCAAACAGGTCCACTAGTTCAGTCGTACTGTACCTGTGCACTTGTAATATGTTATGAGACCTATGTGCTTAAAATTCAAACTTGATCTTGTGACCGAGCACTGAGTTACTTTACACTAAGCAAAAGCCAATTCAATGATCCTCTGCAGAACTTTGTTCATTTAAGCGACAGACATGGTTTTAAGCAATATTGTAAAGTCTGCAAAATAAGATGCAAACATACACAGGTCACTAATGTTCTGGGTGAAAATATTCAAGAGCACTTAAAAAGATAACATAAATAACTGGGACTCAACAACTTAACACATCATAGCATTTCAATGCTGCTTTCCACCTAAAATGGCATTTTAGTTTTGAGTGAAAAAATTTATTTAAAGGTGCAGTGAAGATACAATCTTACTGTACATATTTTGAATAGTTCTGTTTATTTGATGGGAAATTAAATAGCTACATTTGTAAAACATTTTGTTGTGTGCAGTCTGTATTTTTGCAACTTAATAAATAAAAATATATATATAAAATCATCACAGTCTATGTCTATAAGACATCAATCTCTGTTGGTTAAATAACAATAAAGAGAGGAAATAATGTTTAATAATATACTTACAACATTACTCTGATAAAAGTCTCATAATCATGATGGATTCTCCCAAAGATAGAATAGAATAGAATAGATAGATAGATAGAAAGTAATTACATTAATTATATGTCAATGCACGGTTTATTTATTGCAATGTACCCTTTTTATTTCCCTTCATGTCACAGCAGATGCATTTGTGGAAACTGAAAGGCAATTCAACTACAAATAGAATGCACAAGGTTTGATGCATCAGAAAATTGCAGTGATCCAGAAGAACCCATCCATTTCCCATCCTACAATTTCCCTCTCCTTGGTGTCTGATGTAAATGGATAAAAGTATGCTTGTCTATAAAAATGGCCACAATTGGCTACAGAACATGCCAGACGTAATTCTAACTTTGTCTACCTATTTCTGACTAAAAATGGCAACCTGTAAAAAAGAAAGTTGGTGATATCCTACTTTTTATCGACTGAGAACATCTGAGATGGCTGACAAGGCTTTAACATTGTGTTCTCATTTGTGAGCTCAGCTGTCTGTACATACTACAGGTTTAGGAAAAGACAGTGGGAAATCATACTTTAATTATGGCGCAGAGTACACAAGATTACAAATTCAACTAATCCACTTGAAATAGGAACTGATCGAAGTTAGTGCCATTAACAATGACTGCAGATACAGATGTTTGAGGTTCCATTTAACATGATTACCGCTTTAATACATATATAATATAATATACAGTGTGCACCAACAACCACCAGGTGGCACATTTGAGCAGTCCAGATGCAGTTTCTCTGTTGGTAGCGTAGACTGTTAATATTAATGGACAAAGCATCCGGTTCGGCGATGTGCTGCAAATGCAGAAGTGCCTTAAACCTGCATTCTATCTGAATTCCAGCAGGGGGAGACACGTGCAGTTGCAAAAGGAGGTCGGTTTCTGTAGAAGTCTATGAGAAAGTGACCCACTTCTTACTTGATTTATTACCTCAGTAAACATTTTCATAATGAGTTTATGGTCTTAATCGCTAGTTTTACGTCTTCTGCCACACAGAATGATGTTCATTTTTTTAATTATAGTCTCGTTGATTTTAAAATTGGCGATAAAGCAGTGGCCATTTTAGGGCGTGGCTATGATGTGATTGCCAGTGAACGTATGTAACGTAACGTAGAGTGTAAGGGTTCCTCCCTCACTCCTCCCTCTCGTCTAAAATCGCCAAATCCGCAACCAGGATGGCTGCGCCCGTAACGGCAAACTCGACGACTCATAGCAGATCTCCACAAACCAATGGGTGACGTCCCACATGCTCTGTCCACTAATTTACAGTCTATGGTTGGTAGAGGGGGAACAGAGAAACACCATGAAAGTATTTGGAAATGAGTCACAGTACTCTGTTAAATTTTCTGCCGGGCCTGTACAGTATATGTACACTTTAGTCTTAATTTCATATTGTTATGATCATAGACTGTATAAAAAAAGTGGACGGACGTGGCTTCCGGGTCTGAAAAGTGAATTGACACAGCCAATGCTGAATTCCCTTAGACCAGCTGATCTTTGCTTAAACCTACATTATTTCTAATGCCCAGCAGAGGGCAACTCCACTGGCTCCAAAAAGAAGTATGATTGAGAAAATGACCCTACTTCTCATTTGCTTTATTACCTCAGTAAACATTGTCCTAATAAGTTTATGGACTCAATCGCTGGCTACAAGTCTTCTTCAGTACAGCGTGATGTTCATTTTGTAAATTATGGTCCCATTTAGAGTGAAGACGGTAAAGCAGGGTATGATTTAGGGCGTGGCTACCTTGTGATTGACATGTCGCCGTGGTAGCGACAGGATAGAGGCTAAAGCTAACCATGGCAACTCTGTTAGATAGCTGTGAACTTTTTTGTCTTGGGACCTGGACCCTTCCACTGTGTGTTTTGACTTCATCAAAGTTAATTGTAACATTGTGGTCACCTAAAAAATTCTTGTTCAGCATTAGGTTGCACCTAGTCTCGCATTGCCAGACCTTCACCACAGCGTTGCAGAGGAGAGTCTGCCTAATCCACACAGCATTCCTGGATGAAAGAAAAACGTGCTCTGGTTTATTGGCATTTCTTTAAACCAATCACAATCGTCTTGCAATGCGTCTTCATCATGCAACTTAAAACTCAGATTGGACAGATGGTCTATCTAGCTGTCTTGATTTACCCTGCAGAGATCTGAGGAGCAGTCAACCATAATCCTCATAAATCAACCGGAGTGTAAAATGCCAACACAAAGAAAGCGGAAGGTAACGGGACATCCGAAAACGGACATCCGAAAAGAGTGACATCCGGAATTTCCGGCAGAACGAGAGCAATCCCGGAAGTGGAACGTCGTGGAACGTTGTGGAAATAGACTAGGTTGCACCTTGCTAGCCAAGCCTGCTAGTTAGTTAGTGTTAGTTAGCCAAAAAAGTCTGGTAAGAGCTGGCGAGGAAGAAGTCAAGTGATGCAATCCATGTCCTACAGTAAATTAACAGTTAACAACATAAAACCTTAGGTAACAATTGTGACATGAGCCTCATTACCATTGCAATATTACCACTGCAAGAATACTCCATATAACTCCCACTTATACCAGCGAGCTGAGTGAGTACACCTGGTTCCCATCACACCTCCACAGTTGTGAGTAGAAATATGTTCTCCATTCCCGTTCAAATTACCCATTGTATTGTCCTCCACCACATAAGCACGACAAATTATCATATGTATATATATATATATTCTCTTATATCTAGTGTTTAAAATGTATTGTCCAATGTTCTTACCAGTTCAGTTTTAATGCTTGCTTCAATCATATTCGTCATGAAAAATAATTGTGCCCACAAGTGTGAAATTACACTGAAATATTCTTAAAAGGTTAGATGTCCTCTGCTTCCTTTTTGTGGGTGCATTTTCAGCACTCTTTTACCTTGAAAAACTATTGCTATTCCTGTGAAGTGAGAATTCTGCTACAGAGAATAACCTAAGGAAAAACCTGCTGCAGTCTGCAAGAGAACTTGGTAAAAATGTAGCCTGTTATCCAGGGAGACAAAAAACATAAAGCTATTTGCTACACAGGCTTTAAAATATCCTGGAGTAGTGGCCAAGTCAGAGTTTAGACCTCAGTACAATTTGCAGTAGGCTATAATTGCTTTTCATCCCAGTCCCCATTCAATTTGACAGTGCTTGGGCAGTTTACAAGAAGAATGGGGGGGATGGATTGTTTAAAAGGCAGATAGACATATCCACACAGACTAGGCTGTGATTGTTGTGAATTGTGAATGTGCCTATTGGCTTGCTTATGCTATGTAAATTGTTTTGTATATTGTACTTCATTTATGTTTGCATTTTTTGACAAAAAGAGAAAAGTTTGGGATTTAATTGTAAAACACCTACCTCAGAGACTGATGCGAAAGCCAGTTCGACAGGCTCCACCAGTGCGTCCCTCCACATGTTTACGTTATTGTTCCTCACACAACAACGTCATATCTTTTAAACGTTTAGCTTCGGTTTACAAAGCTACCAGCACCAGCATGCTGTCTTTTCTTTTTCATTTGGACTCAGGTGTGCTGTATTTTAGACCCAAAACATCAATCATCTTGCCTCACCTAGACCTTCCGCTCCCTGGCTGTAGGCCAGTATGACACAGGCCGGCCTGTGTCATAAATTACAACCACATGTACAGGTAGGTCTACTAGCCTAAATGATTGTTTGATGTAACCGGATGCTATGCCAATCGAGCTTCTTAAATGTGATTATCATATTAGCCGCGGGAGTGCTTTTGTATTTTCTTATGCAAGATTGCCTACTTCCTTAGATTTTTATTTGTTAAATATGTTGTTGTTGTTGTTGTTGTTGTTTCTCGGCGTAGGCTTGCCTACCGTTTAATGGTAGGCTCGGTCCAGTTAGGATACCTGTGGTCATAGCACGCAGCAGCCTTGCATTTAAAATAGTCTAAATTACAGTCAAGAGATCATCAGATAACTAAACATTTGGGCGGATGTGGGCTTGTTTGCTTCAAAAAATAAATTGCAAGCAGCTTCACAACACGATCGCGGTTTTATTTTGGAATTCCGCACCGAAAGTGTGGCGCTTTATCCTCTTAACTTAACTCTGTGGATCAATCCAAGAGCGCTGTAAGCCAACATTACCTGTCAGAGTGATGTGAACCGCGGTGCCGAAAGACGCGTATCTTCTCTTATTTGTAGTGTTTTTTTTCCCTTTTAAAGTAAACAATTAGCCTAATGTCATGTGTTTTGCTCAGTTTCCCGTCTAAACTACGTTTTAGGACCGTGATTGCCACATAGAACCAGCACTTTACAGGGAAGGATCCAGCGGGAGAGCTTTTACGCATCGCGCATCTGTCGATACAGAATACAGTGTAGAAAAATATAGAAATTGCACTATTGCACTGTGGACTGAATAATGAGGTACGGATTGGTGGTTATTTCAGCTGGGTTTACAGGTTTGCTCAGCTTTAGCCTCCTTGCTGTGGCTATATGGACTGATTACTGGTACATTATCGTCGATGTGAATAAACCCAACTGCTCATGTTCAGACGACCTAAGTTCACATTCTGGACTGTGGAGAATTAATGAAGGTATGTAAACTCAACTTAAGCCTACATAGTCTGTAGTTTATGAGTTTGTATTCAGAGGGTACGTCTTACTCAAGTAGCCTATATGTTGTGTGAGCTCAGCTGTATTAAAATCAGATGCAGCCCTCATTTTTCCGGAATAAGTTTTGCGCGGCTTCCCACCGTTGGGTAATTGTGAGAAGCCTTCATCATGTGGCATCAACCTAAAACTCGTAAAACACTTGTTCCCACCTGTGCAAATTACAGTAGGCTATTGCTCGTCTGTAATGTTGACAAAAAGAAAAAAAAACTGTTATATGTAATGCCGTTAAAACATCCATACATTGTTCACGGATCATCTCTCTCTCTCTCTCTCTCTCTCTCTCTCACTCTCTCTCTCTCTTTGTCTCTCTCTCTTTGTCTCTTTCATGTTGCTGCGTAGCCATGTTCATTTTCAGCAGCAATCAAGGCAAGGCCGATGCTCTTTGCCTTGATTCATTCCTTACATGCTAGGGTGGCAAAAACTGCTTGCAGTGAATCTTAGCTGTGTGACACTAATGCACAGAAGAGGCGACATGCCAGTGCGTTTAGCTTGGAGAAATATATGGCAAAGATGGGTTATTAGCTGAATTATTAACTCCACAATAAGATTCTTGAAAACTCACTTTTCATTCAGTGAGTATAATAAATGTAATAACTGTAGCAACTGTAACCCCTCACATCTGTATCAAACCCTGTAGGCAGCTGCAGGCGAACATTCATGGAGGCTGCAAAAAGATTCAAAAGGATATTCTTGGATACACAGCTGCAATATAATCTGCTTGTTGGTTGCACAGTTTGAGGTCCCAGATGTGTCCAATGTGTTGCTGGTGCCGCCAGCAGTTCAGAAGCAAATGCCAATTAACGAAAAGCTCTTCAAGCATTGCACCTGACATAAAAGTGGAACATGCGCTGACACAATATTGTTATATTATAAACTGCACTGGCTAAACTCACAGAAGCAGCAACTTGAGCTTTATTTGCGCAGAGGTGCAAAACTGTTGAAAATTCAGGGCTGAGGAAATTCATTTTGTAGATTAAAGATGTCTCTGTATGACATATATTTTATATGTCATACAGAGACATCTTTAATTGGTTTGATCAATTTAAGCATACAATGTGTTGAAGTTCTAAATAGATTGATCATTATTTGTACAATTCTTATGTAAAAAGTGACGTTTGGTATCCAGTAGCAAATTTCTAGTCCTTCAGCTCCGTCCACACGACTTGTCATTAATAACCTTTTCCCTTGACATTTTCAGGAGCAAACATGAGCTCAGTCATCCCTTCTTTTACAGCAAATATGTCCAGCCTGTCAGAAGTGGAAAGGCACCTTCTTGGTGAGTGGTTTTGTTTATCAACTGGCTTAGGAGTTGATAATGAGGTGGATTTAAAGAACTGAGTCAGTGATTCCTGACAAATGTAATGTATAGGTGTAGTTGGCTGCTAAAGAGATTACATTTACAAGTAACAATATGCTGTGAGAAAACCCAAGCAAACATGAACATTTTTGCAAAGGATAGTGTTTTCTGAAACAGTCCCTGTTTGCAGGTTGGACAATGAAATACAGCAATAAATTGTATACTGTGACAGAAGCTATCTTATGCAAATCTCAACACTTCAACACTTCTTCCAGTTGATTTTCACACCCAACTGACAATTGAAATGGCTCCCTGCAGGCAAATGGGTCAAACTCAGTAGTATATCCAGCTGGCTTGTAGTTAGGGCACTAGAACCAAATCACAGCACAGTTATAATCGTTAAGCACAGTAACCACAGTGTCTTTGTATGTGCGTTTGTGTTTGCAGGCTTGCATAAGGTGGTGGTTATCATATTGCCCCTCAGCCTAGTCCTGCTGGTGTTCGGCTGGATCTTTGGACTTGTCAGTTCGTTAGCCAGCAGTCCCAAATTGCTGGCTGGATCAGCAGCCTACGTTCTCTTCTGCAGTAAGTCCACGCAGAATTGTTTGTTTTTGTCTGAGCCTGTGGCAAATTACATGTGCGTGTAAGCTGCTTTAAAGCAAATCCTTTGCTTGGTTAAGTCAGTATGTAAGATGTCCTGAAGAAAAAGGTGTGTGGCTGGCATATTGTATATATATTTCAACTGCTCACTCTCACTTCTGATCTACTTCTGACTTAAGGCAACTGCAAAAATCCCATTCTAACCTACTTAGACTAAGGGCCAATAGGGAAGGACTGTTATTGGTAGAATCTGCAGCCTCATAATAAATATCTCTGTATGGACATTCAATATCCCAGTTGACTTAATTGCGTTGCCCTAGGTAAGGATCGTTTTGCTCACCCTGTTATTGGAAGGGTGAAAATGGGGAATTTATAAAGGAAATAAGGAGAAAGATACATTAAACTGGTGAGAGCGTACTGTACAAGACTTCCGACACTTCATTCAATCTGTTTGTCACATTTTGTAATTTAAAAAAACATGATTGATTCAGCTCAACCATCTGTAAGAGATCAGACTCCCATATGCTAAATCACAGTGTTGACACCCTTTACCAAACACTACAACAATGATGTAGACTGGTGTGAACAGTTTGTAATAATAATAATATAATAATAATAATAACTTTTTTTATTTGTATAGCGCCTTTCATAAAACCCAAGGACACTTTACACAATTACAGGGGAAACAGAGCTAGGGGAGGTTGTAGGCTGTGACGGACAGGTGGTGTTTGAGGAGTTTTGTCCAGGAATGTAGCATTTCGGATATCTGGAGGGAGGGTGTTCCAGAGGAATGGGGCTGCAACACTAAAGGCTCTGTCTCCGAAGGTACAGAGTCTGGTGTGGGGAATGGAGAGCAGGCCAGTGTCTGAGGACCGCAGGTTTCGGGGTGGGGTGTATGGATGCAGAAGGTCAGAAAGGTGCTGTGTGGCCAGGGCTTGGAGGGATGTGTAGGTGAGAAGGAGGATTGTAGTTATGATCTACTGACAAATTTTTCATGGCACTTGCCAGTAATATTACCATAAAATAAATCATAATTGCAAGCTGGTTTCTGATGAGCCTAAACATGATTTGTGACACCAAACCACCAAACATTCTTACTGTGGAAATTGATATAAATATCAGTATTGATCGCAGCATGTAGAGTGATTGCTCTTCATGACAAAGTGACCCAAAAATGTGGAAGCTTGTTCTTGATTGAAAAACTCAGTCAGACTTTGCTCTGGAATCATTAGGGCACGCTCTCTTGTGTCATTCTCTCTTTCAAATGGCGTCTCTGTAAAATATAAACAGAATTTCCTTTTTGTTGAAATTGAGTGTGATCACATAGACAGTCTGTATATATATATATATATATATATATATATATATTTAGATATATTGTGGCTTATTACACAAATTGTTGTCCCGATAATCTTGGGCAGTCCAATCATAAACTTCCTAAAATGTAATTTTGATCTCATTATGCATAAACCCAGATATTTGATGCAATTGGTACACACATTCATGTTCCCCTGAAGCCCACAGCACCTCATACCCGCGCAAAGTCACCGTTTGGGCTATTGGACTACTACCAAACGCCGCTGCCCTGACAGAGCTCCAGGGCCTGCATCTCCTCTCTCTCTGCTAGCTAAATGGCCCGTTGTGTGAGAGTGAGAGCGCGGTCAGCGAGCTTGTTACACCAGCAATCTCTTACCACATGTTACACACATGTCACGCCACTTAGCTATACAACATACCTAAAGGTCTTATAAAGCTAACAACGTTGTCCAATTTCAAGTTAATGAATATTTGTGAGCTGTAAGGGTTTCGTTAGCTGCGACTGTCCCTTCAATCCTATGTGTACACATTGAGGCTAGTTAGCTTCATTTTGGTCGTAATTCGAGTATATTTACAGTTTGAATTTCGTCACGCCACTTATACAACATCTAACTAAATGTTTTATTAAGCTAACAACGGTGTCCGATTTCAAGTGAATGAATATTTGTGAGCTGTAAGGGTTTCGTTAGCTGTGACTGTCCCTTCAATCCTAGCTACAAATCACGGATAGTTAGCTTCCTTTTCGCCTTAATTCGAGTATATTTACAGTTTGAATTCCGTCACGCCAGTTACACAACATTTAACTAAATGTCTTATAAAGCTAACAACGGTGTCCGATTTCAAGTTGATGAATATTTGTGAATTTCAGAGGAATTCTAAGAGGAGGCTAGCTAGCTCTCATTGATAGAGCTCCATCCAGCTGCAGGCTCTATCAATGAGACTCACGGACAAGCGGCGTTTATTTCCCCAATCGTTTGTTTAAATAACTCAACACATTATAATTACACACATTAAAAGATTAACTGGAACCTGTGATAACAGATTGCTGGTGTAACAAGCTCGCTGACCGCGCTCTCACTCACACACACGGGCCATTTAGCTAGCAGGAAGAGGGGAGCTGCAGGCCCTGGAGCTCTGTCAGAGCACCGGCGTTTAGTAGTCCATTAGCGGTGTTACCGGTGACTCTGCGCAGTGCTGTGGGCTGCTAGTCGTAACGGAGCTCACTCGAGCTCACAGCAGGCCGGGGGCTGTGAAGGAGGCCGGGCGGCGGCGAGGGGCAACACAGGCAGCACCGGCCTCTGAAGTCCGACACACAGTCGGACAAAATTTGCAATTAGACATCAATTTTCGTAAAACGGTCCACATTTGACCTCTACATAGTTGATTTCTCGCATAAAAAAGTCTCAGAAGTGAATTTAATGGTAAAATACCATATGAACAATGTATACAATTTCTGAGATCTGCACGACCTAGATTCAGAAGACTAACTGATCTCAGGTCAGTTGTGTAGCCTATGCAAATGTTGGGGTGTGACAAACACAGACTAGAGCCAAATGAGGAGGAGCCGCAATAGCTGACGTCAACTATTGCGGCTCGTTGAGATTCGCCCGTTTTCAGAGGCAGTTTCAAATAGTGAGATTTGCAGAGAAAAGAGGTGTCAATGGGATTTAGAGGTTCTATGTATGTCCCAGTTACCCACTAAACTGTCATTATTCAACTATGACAAGGTAAAATCAGTTTTGCATTCTATCACCCCTTTAAATGTAATAACATTGGTGAGCATGTTTCAATGCTAGTATAGCATTTAGCTCAAATTGAAAATTATAATTGCTAACCGTTTCATATCTGAATGAATAAAAGTATTGAATGTTCAAAAATATAAACTTAATATCAACAGCTCAAAGACAGCTCAAAGACCAAACTGAGTATTCTTCAGTGTCTTTGATGAAACTGGAGTCCTTTTTGTGCACAAATGTCCTCGGTGTGGTCCATACAGTAAGAAGATTTGATCTGCTAGATCCCTATGTGGCAATACAAGGATATGCTTTCATCAGCAATACAGTGGCAAAAAGATTGTTTTTTTCCTTCAATGTGAAGGGTTCAGCTGTTCACCAGTCACAATAAATAGAATATCCATCAAAGAATGCATTTGATGAGGGCCGAACTCAAAAGGGAATGAGTTTGAATCTCGATTTCGGTATGTTTGAGGTTGAATAAAATTACACATTGGGGCTACATTCACTCCAGTTAACTTCACAGTGAACAATGAGAGCAAAACAGCAGCCAATCTCTCTTAACTGAATATTCTAATCGAATCTAAAAACACCACAATCTGCAGCACGTTAACGTGCATAATTTTCTTTAAAGCGCCCATATTATGCTCATTTTCAGGTTCATAACTATATTTTAAGGTTGTACCAGAATAGGTTTACATGGTTTCATTTTCAAAAAACACCATATTTTTGTTGTACTGCACAGCTCTCTCTCACTGCTGCAGATCCTCTTTTCACCTGGTTTCTGTTTTAGCTACAGAGTGAGACCTCTTTTCATCTTCTTCTTCTGTACTAGCTTTGATTGTACTCGCACATGCTCAGTAGTTCAGATGTAGATCATGTCAGCTAGCTAGCTCTAGAGACAGTAAAAGAAAGCCTGTTTCTCCAACTTTGGTCAGTTACAAGGCAGGATTAGCTGGGAGAGTTCTAAATGAGGGCACACGTATAAGTAGTTCTTTTGTAGATTATGGTGAACTTGTGTGTGTTGTAGCAGTGCTTTGCTATTGAGAACGACGTAGCATGCTAGCGTTAGCATTAGCGTTAGCATGCTAATGCTAACGGTTAGCATGCTAACGAGCTAACGGTTGTGGTTAGCCAGCTCTTTTCGGACTGTGACGTCACAGTCCGAGCCGATTTTAAACAGCTCACTAGGAGACTGAAGGCAGGACACATTCAGAAACTGTATCTCACTCAAAACAGCATGGATGGATTTTTTTCAAAGTTTATATGTGTGTGGAAGCACCAGAGACACAAAAGAACACCCCAAATCCCAGAAAAAGTGATTTTTTCATAATATGGGCACTTTAATTGAAAACTCCACTTCTGGCTGTTTACTTTAAAAGTGTGTTTTCTTTAAGTGCTGTGGATAGAAACTTTAAAGTAGCAAGAAACTTCAGTTATTTAAGTGTTAAATTTGTATGTTTAGAACAGATAAAAAATGTGCAATTAATTTGCGAATAATTGTGAGTTAAATATGGACAATCATGAGATTAATCATGATTAAATATTTGAATCGATTGACAGTCCTAATAAAAATGTTCATAAAAGTTAAAAGGAAAACAAAACACAAAAACACTGCAAATTTCCTCAATATTTTTCTCATAAACATTATAGGCCTTTGTTAAGCATTATGACCTAACTACCCTTTTTAGCATCATAGAACTATGATATTGAATTAAAAAACAGAATTGTGAAACATTAATCGAAAAATAATGCAAATGTTTATCAGGGGACACATGTAGTACATGCTTTATCTTTGTTAGAATGTAAATCCCAATCATTTTCTGGAACTTCCACATTTATGTCTCAAATACACACAAAACTGTATGCAATTTGAAATAGTTTTGTAGAACAGCAAAATACTAACCAAACTAATCAATACTCACATAGCCCTTTGGAGAGAAGGCATCCTTCAAAGTGGGAATCAACCCAACAATAGCCAAAGCATACCTCTCCCTCTAACTTAGGATCCTCCTGTCCGCCTGCATAAAGAGAAGTATCCTAAGAGATGTACTTATAGCTCACATTTCTCTCACTGGTTTGCCTATTGTACTGTACCTGTTAATTATGCATAACTCAAATGTCAAAGAAGCTGTCTTCTAGTGCTGTACTTCCGAGAACTGTTTGCCTTGTACACCAAGACATCCTGACCTCTTGCCTTCATCAGCAAAACATCTCCGACCATCTAGTCCTACAAGAGAGGTAATAGACGAGAAGTAATACCTGGGTTCAGATTCAATAGAGTTAGATGAAACAGCATTCAACTGTGCACACTGAAAGTTAACTTCAATAATGAGAATTTTTTTGCCTCATTTATTACCATAACATAGCACGTAGCAATTAAACACAAACTGTTGATGCTTCTTTTGCAGCTTCATCTCAGAATTGCTTGTTCCAGGACAATTAGCTCTGTCTCTCTCTCCGCTGATGGGAATTGCTTATTCTGTGAGACTCTCTCCTTTGCTTGAACAGCAGGACAGCAGGACACCTTTTCAATCTACTTTAGCGAAGAAGAAAACGCCCCTTTTGGCGCTAGCTAACTCAGGTGCACTCTAGTCCACACAAACCCAAAATTGACATATTTCTCAGTTTGAAATTTTAGTATGACAGATATGCCTATATCCAAACACAAGTTTAATGTTGAGCCATTTGTCAATATGTCTTTGAAATTCCACTCTGAACACTCACATCATGTACAGCACTGCTGATTAATCTGGCCTCAGGTCTTATTCTGCAGCTCTGCAACTCGAAATTGTTTTAAAAAGCTACCTTCACTCCATTAAAATGTTAAAATTGGTATTGCTTCTCCTAAGGAAGCACAATAGATGTTTAACAAATCCTTAGTGTGGTATCGGTGCAGAAAGAGCTCAGACCTCACATAAAGTGCAAGGGAAGTCATGCTGTACACAGAAGACTACATGAAAAATGGATCAACTGTAGAGGAGAACTAAAGGTGAAAACTTGCCCACGTAGGAGTACTAATCAACTGCAATGGGAACCTGAGTGGAAGACAGACTGTGTTCATAAGTACTTGTACAAATCAGTGTAGGTATTTACTCCATTTATTTCCAGCACACTACAATTACCACTGTAGTTTAACAACATTATGTCTATAACTGGGTCAAATTAATCCATAATCTGATTTAATCACATTACCACGTCTTATAGTTGAATGGGTAGTTCCACGCACAGAAACAGCTTACTCAACTGTAAGCAGAACTATGTACTAATTCAATGTATATCTCATGTCACAGAAACCACTGTGAAGTGTGTGTTTTGGATGTTATTATTATATTGTTGGTGATGTCTCACTTTTTTTTGTTCCAGTGCTGCCTGCTCTTTTTATATACTCAGCTGTCTTGAGCTCTGTGCCCCGCGGTTGCCTGGAAAAGGCACCCGCCGGTATATAACAACCCCTTTTTTAGTTTCATAAAACGTCCTAGATTTGACAAATATGTAGGATATTACTACAGACATTCATGTTCTTACATCGTTACTTCCAGCGAGTCTGAGTTGTCAAGGCAGCGGCTGGAAACACAGAGCTGCTTAGAACTGTCCACTTGTGATTGAGTCACTCAGATTGGATTTTAATACCAGGTGGAAATGCAGCCATTGTGACAAGGATTTGCTTGCCCTCTATGAAAGGCAGGTCTGCAGAACCCGCTGTACCTCCTATAGCACTGTGTATGACACTTGTATTGGTTAACCTTTCTCTCTCTCTTTCTTTCTCCTCTCTCTCTCTTTCTCTCTCCTCTCTCTCTCTACTAATTGCTTGCCTGCCAATTAGCCACACTACATGATAGATATTGAGAGACAAGTCCACAATTGTGATTTCAAATTAATTAAATATTATTTAATTAGTTGAACTGCAGCAGGTGATTGTTCAGTGTGTTGTGGTCAGTGTTGTAATGTAATAAAGTACAAATACTTCACTCCTGTACTTAAGTAGAATTTTCACGAATCTGTACTTTATTTCATTATTTATATTTCCGGAAACTTTTACTTTTAATCCACTAAATTTCCCCTAAGCATCTTAGTTACTCATTACTACAAAATAAAATCAGAAGAAATTTGTTACACTGGAAAAAAGCAGATTTGGCAAATCATTGCTCCTAGATTGCCAAGGTAATGCACCCTCCATTCCAGTTGGTGCCCTAATGCCTGTTTGTTGCCAAGTGGTAAAAAACAAACATAGGCCAAAACTAAAGAAAAAGAGGAGGAAGCATAATAACTGATAGTGTCATGGAAGCACCTGGTGCAGGCTCTGCCGCCATGGTAACAGATGATGACCACCCCGACAACAGTGGTGATGAAGATAACATTACACACCTTTGGCCATTAGGTTCATCATCAAAGTTTTTTTTTTTGCTTTTAATTTTACTTCTAATACTTAAATACATTTAATATCAGAAAATTACTTTTTATACTTAAGTACAGTGAATAACAGAAAATTTATTTTTATACTTAAGTACAGTGAATATCGATACTTTAAGACTTTTACTCAAGTAATATTCTAAAAGGAGACTTTAACTACCAAAGTCATTTTCTGGTAAGATACTTGTACTTTTACTCAAGTATTGCTTTCAAGTACTTTATACAAAACTGGTTGTGGTTCCTTCTATGTTGCCACACTAAAGGTCAGTCTAAATTGTGCTCCTAGTGGTGTTCGCTCAGTATGCAAAGTGTTTTGGGGTTGACATTCAGTCGTATGTTATTCTTGTCAGCACACCTCTGCAGTAATTTTAAAGACTATACCTCAAGTCTGTTTTGGAATCAAAAAAGAAACCTAATAGAACCTTCAAACATACACCACAGGTTCCTCCTGTAGAGTAAATGTTAAGATTTAATTTAGAAGCCTTTAGCTGGATTAATTTGCATATGAATGAGATAATTATTTTGTGTGAAATGGCTTTTAAATCTTTAATGCTTTACAATTTTACTAATTGTTTCCTATGTATGGCTTTAGTGTATATTATCTAATACAATCCATTAAGTTAAGTGAACACAATAATGTTGGAAAAGGATTATTTTCTAATTAATGCATGATCAACTTAATGACTTCATTGTAAAAACTGGTGTAAGAGATCTCGTTACAATTCTTCAAAATGGATCCATTTCCATGTAACAGGCACAAGGGAATGTCTTTAAATCTGGAGGTCTTTTTTTCCCCAATGGTGTCATCTGTTTGTTTCTGTGCACTATAACAGGTATTTTTACCCTGTCTGGGGTGAGCATCTACATCAAATACTCGAACCTGGCCATGGTGGAGTTCCAGCGTATCGTGTCTCCAGAGAACCTCGCCCGTGTGGATGTGTCCTTCGGCTGGTCCTTAACCGTAGCCTGGCTCTCCTACAGCATGGAGTTGGCCACTGGTCTACTGCTTATGCTAGCTGCCAGAATAAGTCAAATTAAGGGATGCTATGACTCTGGCGTAGCCATTGCCATGTTATAAATTAATGTTTTATGATGCCCAATAAGTAATAATTACTGTAGATATATACAGTGGTTTTGTTGTCTTTGAATGTGTTTTTGCAGTGTTTTTCAGTAAATTTAGCCTTTTGTTGCCATATTCCGTCCATAAGCTATGTATGTGTAGCTATTAACGTATTCTGGACGGGTTGATTCAGCAGTAGGTTTTCTGTGAGTTGTGTCTGGAAACATGGTTGTAATTTACATTTGTCTCGCTTCATCTACGAGACAAATGCAAATTCCCTGCCCTGCAATATGAACACAGGCAAAATGAGAATTGAAGTTGTATGGGATAATTTCTGCACCTCGTCTATACCCTGTACACTGCAGTTAAATATGGTTCATATCAGTGGATCAGGATGTTTAATTCAAGTGATTCTGCAGCAGATAACCACCAGTCAGTGGAGACACCTAGACTTTAGCACACAGTCACAACTGGTTCATTTTCTAGTATTTCATGATGGAAAAGCTGCTGCATTGATGTGTTAGAGAAAATTAGCATTTGGCTGATGTAGAAGTTAAGACAATGTTGGCTTGTGCCTTAAAGAGAAAATGTTAGTTTGTGCCTCCTTATTACAAACTTCCTATACACATCCTACTGGTAAATGCATGAATCATGGAAACAGGGCTGAAGATCAGTGCACTCTTGGGGATCCTGCAACGTGTTTTCAGCAGTACAGATGCATGTGTTGCTGCATGCTTTGCAGTAGTAGTATGCTTTTGCAACAGCTAGATATTGTAATATTCTGTCTGTGCTGTCCACTTAGGAATGAGACTTATCTCTGCTTGGAAGTAAAAACAACAATTACAACATTTAGCACTTTGCATTGCTTTCTATTGTGGTGTTCCATTTTTATTGTTAACTGTGACAAAAAAGCAATGAAATATAAATCCAGCTGTAGTCTCAATGCATACTGTAAGTAGGCAACAGAAAAAGGCTGCATTGATTGAATGTTTTTAAATGTCCGTGACACACTGTAATCAAATTGTACATATTGTCCTGAAGATTTTTTTTGTTGTGCGACAATATCTAAAACATCATTGTCCGTATATTTGTTTTACGTGTCCTGTATACAGCACAATTCTTAAACAAGAAGTCTGCCAGATTACCTAGCCACAGTGCCCTGGGACTGCCTGCATCTGGATGTAAATTAGGCACATCAGGAGTCAGGCCAGACAGGAAAGCAATTGTGTAAAGAATTGCCAAAGACAGTCTGAGAAGACTTCAGAAATGTCTGACCAAAATGTTGCAACAGTGTTTTCTATAAAAGATACATTAATTCAGAATATATTTGCACATTTAAACGATTGGAGATGTTGCAAAAGTGAGTTCATAATATTCAGTGCATTACTACCTTTTTTGTGAGTAATATGCTATAAAAGGTGGGAATGAGCCGATAAGGTTCCAAAGCTTCCAAAGCTTCCAAAATAGGCTTTGTTTTCTGTTGGAAATTTAAAAATAAATTGCATTTAAAAGGGAAATGCATTTAAAATATGGAATGTACAAGAAGAAAACTCAACAACAATCAATAATCATCCTCAAATACCATAGCAGCCTTTGGCATCCATGAACATCCCTGACATGAAGTCTTTACCACTTGTTGTTATTAATAGGCATTTGCACAAAGATAATTGTGTGTCTACTCAGAAATTTTGATGAGGCCTACTTCTTTTTTGTGTGTTCAATGACAACTTTGTCACAACTGCAGATCTTCAGTATGCGTACCTGACAACTATTTACTACCAAGAAATCTCAATTCAGTGGATGTTTTTGTATTGATAAACTGCCTGTCGAATAAGGAAAAGTGGATCATGAAGTGGCTCAGTGAAAAAAACAAGCTAATTAAACACAGAAATGTTTAGGTGTCGGAGGCCAAAATGTGAGGTGCACTTTTGAATGACTGTGTTTTAAGTGGAATTGTTGACCCTAGTAAGATGTGGACCTTCACTAAACACACTTATTACACCACTTAGCACTGAAATGGGGGAAAGCAGTGCAAAGCTTTTTGCTAAGGATGTTCATGGCGTCAGCATTAAAAGGTGTGCTTATGTTTGCCTGACTGTGATTTAATGTGCCTCAGTCAGTGAATCAAAATCCAAACCATGAAACATTGTGTCCACTCAGCTGTTTGTTTGGCAGCATCCTGACCAGTAAGCCTGTCTCAGATGGTACAGAGAGCAGAGAGCTAAGGAAGGACCAAAGCAGCAGCTCAGTCTTGCAGCCCTCCTTTTATATATAAGGCCTGCTGAAATCCCATTAAACTTTTATGGAACATAAATCAATCCGCTCTAGCAGACGAACACCAAACTTGGTGCTAAGCAATTACTCTTTGATTTGTGCCCCTGTCCTTGACAGAGTGCAGTAATTTTGACTTGAACATCCTCTAGGCTCACAGTTTTCATCAGAATTACTTTCTGCCATTACAAGGCTAAGCTAACCTGGGCTCAACAAAACACAGCTACTATACCCCGTAATGTTAATTATATTGTCTCCTCTCCCTGCGTATTGCGTTTAATGTCAGACTGAGACTAAGCTGGCCTGGATGAGTGTATCTTTCCTACTTTTAGAGGGGCTTTGTGTTGTGTTAAACTGTTTCACCCAGCCGCATTTTGATTAATGTTCTGGAGCGGGCCTCCTGGCATTGGACATCAGGAGCTACAGCCTGCTCGCGTGCTCCGAGCAGTTCCAGCGTCTCTCGTTGCCTTCGCCGCCACTCCTTGGTGTGTATTTCAGGTTTTAAAAGATGTATTTACAAAAGTAGTATTGTGGGTAGACAAGTCTTTCTCTCCAATAGTGTTTTATGTGTGGTAGTGTGGCTTACCAGCGTTAGCCTGCAGCGTGCTCGCTTACATCTTTCTCCTTCCGGAATCAATCTCAATCTGAAACAATCCTCCATCAATCTCTTACTCAATGAATCTCCTCCACAAGTCTGCAATGGCTGGGTCAAATCAGCATCCACAAACATTTGAACTGTCCCTGATACCAAGCTTAAGTAAGCTTTCAGCTTCTCTGCGTGATTGCTCAACACATTTGGATAAATTTTTAAGTGCTTGCCTCTATAAACCTCTATCAGCAATATACTGTAGCTATTTCTCCATTTGTTGCCATCAGGGGGTTAACATGATCTATTACATATTCTTACACACACTGTGGGAGCTCATATAGTTAATTGGACCGTAATGTGTTCATATGTCTATTATGGCCATACAACATGCAGTACAACATAATTTTACAAAAAAAACATTACCTTAGGTGAGGGTTGAAAACCATGTCATTTTCTAAAGTGATCACTGATAACAATGCTGGTGTAATCTGTAAAGCATAAACAAAACAGCTTCCTCAGTTGATTTTGCTGTATGAAACAAGTGTGTACCTGCAGTCATTGCGATCAGGTCAATGCTTTCTTTCAACAGCCAATGACTCAGATGTTACAGAAAAGTCAATGTATTACTGCGTCGAGGGCAACCATCTTTCTCAGTAAATGTAAGATGGTCGATTTTGCCCTTGTGGAGTGCCACGTATTGACAGAGGTTCCTTAAATGAAAGCACATTCAAGAACAGCCCAATAAAAAAGATTTATTCTTAAAGGAGGACTTTAAATGAATTGGGCCATTTCAAGTCTTACCAGCTGTTGTTAAGGGTTGTGAACTCACATTAACATTGACTATGTTTTTTTTTTCCATTTCACATAAAACACAACAATAGATATCTAGCTGCTACATTCAGGGTACGGCTGAGATTGCAGGGATACGATCATTTTGTATGTGTAATCCTAAACCAAGACTATTATTTGATATATAGCCTGTAATTCTTACATGAAAGGCTCTAAAAAAGATGCTGCACACTGTGGTGTATGCTTTGTGGGAAATTATAGAAAAATAACCCTTGAAGAGGTGTAGACTAGTGTAGTATAGTAGAGCTACTGTACATAATTTAGAAATCCAGTATAGCTCACAAATGTATGCTGTGTATATATATATATATACACATATCTACACATCTTCTATATACAAGAGAAGATGCTGTATATATATATATATATATATACATATATATATATATACATACATATATATATATATGTATATATATATTCTTATTGTAAATTAGCTATTTTTTTCATATGTTCACACCCTTTCCTTCCAGGTTTACAAGAGTCCAAATGATTCATTCTCCAACCTCCATGTTCTGTTTCAGACCAGCTTTCTTCCTTGTTATGGTAGCAACTTAAATCTTGAACCTCTTTGGACACTTCAGCACAACACATTGCTTCATTTTAGCTCCGCAATTGAGGGGTGTCTCAGGATTGAGTGGTCTCATAAGCAGAGGAGGGACTCATTTCTTGGAGGAACATGAATAAGATGTGTTTTCTCTTACCTGGGAACCACTTGAAAAGTTAATTAGAACTGTCCCTTGCGCAAGTGAGCACCGGTAGTAATTGGATCATTCTAGAAATTGAAGATGCCATGGGTTCTCATAATTATTTGTTTCCTGTGATGCATATTTGGGCTATTCAGGTGAGTGATGAAATGGGAGTATAGCTCACACAAGGATGAATGCGTAAGTCATGCGACACACATACGCATAAATACAACACAGAGTGGAAATGCTGAGAAGAGTGGACCGATAGGATTTGAGACCTAAGACTTTGACTCGACTTCATGCATGTGGTTAATATAAGGACTTGAAATAATAGACTTGATCCATTTTGCCCAGTAAAATGTTAAAGCAATAACAATTAAATAATGGTACACAGATATCTTGCAGTCTATATATATATATATATATATATATATATATATATATATATATATATATATATATATTAGGTATACAGAAGGTCCACATCTTAATGTAATAATAGTATATCAAGTTACATTTAAATGCATTAAAAAAAAAGTTTGAAGCTAAAATATGACTTGCATCTTAACTTGGCTATTTGCTGATTAAGACTTTTGATGTGACTTGGATCGAAAAGCTTTAAAAACAGCTGACAAAAGAAGTATAACAAAGTATGCTAAGTATCTAAATTCTTTCAGCTGAAAAGGAAGGGTTTGAACATTTGTAAAGAGAAATGTGTTTCTACAGTATAAATAAAAACTATATGTGACAAAATACTGAAGAATATATGAATTCAGACAGGCAGACCAAAATAGAAGCGAAGAGAAAGAATATAAATAGTAGGATGGATCACATATTTTCCTCTCCAAACATTTTCCTTTCCAAATAAAAAAGTGTCACTTTCACTGTTTATGAAAGCTGCACAATATTGTCAGCTAAGACACATGAGAAGATGCTGTCCTTTCTATCAGCCGAGAGAAATAACACTGATTCTGCTTGTCATTGTTTATATTCCCCCCCCACCACCAACAACGCGGATAGAGTGGACGCACTTTGGGATCTTTATAACGCCATCAGTGAGAAACAGCCAGCCCTCCCAGATGGATTTTTTAATCATCGCTGGGGACTTCAACCACACAGATCTCCCCCATTTCCATCAACATGTGAACTGTCCTACAAGAGAAAGTAACACCCTGGACTTGGTTTACACCTCACACAAAGCTGCATACAAGCCTTTCCCCCTCCCCCACATCGGCCCCTCTGACCACATCAGTGTCATGCTAATAGTTATTATTTATATTTTTATTTATACCTGCATACAGACCAAAGGTGAAAGTCACCAAACCAGTTCTGAAGCATACGTGTGTGGCCAGACGGGGCATCTGCTGCACTTCATGACTGCTTTGACACCACTGACTGAGTCTTCCTATAGGCTTTCTATACCACGCTAGAATGGCTTGAAACAAGGTAACCAAGGCATTTTTTCCACAAAAAATTTTACAGAGTCCATGGTAGAACTTCAGACATTACCACAAAGTAATGAAATATGTGTGGCAGGGCACCTTTAAGCAGACAGCTACCTATAACAATCATACAGACATGGAGGAGTATTTGGACACTTCATACATTAGCAAATGCATTGTTGATACAACCACCACCTGAACCATCACAACACGGGCTAACCAGAAGCCATGGCTGACAGGAAAGGTCCTAGGGCTATTGAAGGCCAGGAACGCTGTCTTCAAAGTTGGGGACCCAGATGGCCTGAGAACAGCAAGGGGCCAACCTGTCTCGTGGCATCAGGTTAGCCAAATTCAGCTACACCAAAAAAATAACCGGACATTTTAAAGACAGCAGAGACGCACGGAGCCTGTGGTGTGGTATCCAGGTCATCATGCACTACAAACCTGCGATAGCAACACCTCTCTGCTGAATGACCTCAACAGCTTCTTTGCCAGGTTTGAAGCACAAAAAGCATGCCCCCACCGAAAACTAACACCCCCTCCCCACGACCAGGCTCTGCGCCTGACTGCAGCCAGCGTGAAGAGAACCCTCTCTATGATCAAGACCCACAAGGCTGCAGGTCCGGACAAGTTCCCTGGTCGTGTGCTGAAGAACTGTGCAGAGGAGCTCAAAGATGTCTTCACTGACATCTTCAACGCTTCTCTGAGTCAGAGAGAGCCCCCTCACCCATCATGTTTTCCTTCTATAGGGGCACCATTGAGACCAGCTGTCCAGCTGCATCACTGTGTGGTACGGGAGCTGTACTGCCTCCAACCCTAAGAACCTGTAGCGCATAGTGAAGACTGCTGGGCGGATCATTGGTGTCTCACTCTCCTCACTCCTGGACATTTACCAAACCCGCCTCACCCGCAAAGTAACCAGCATTGTGGGTGACCTCAGCCACCCCTCACACAGCCTCTTCAACCTCCTGCCATCTGGGAGATGGTACCGGAGCATCCAAGCCTGTTCCACCAGACTGGCGAACAACTTCATTCCCCAGGCTGTCAGGAAGCTCAACACCCTCTCCTCTCTCCCTCCCCTCCCCTCTGCTCCCAAGAATGCTGGACTCTGAACCCCTTATTTGTATATATTATTTATCTTTTTTTTAAATCTTTATTTGTAAATATTTCTTACGTATTTTCAATTCCTCTGTATGTCTGGCACATATTGCAAAATTGACAAATAAAGTTGACTTGACTTGAGAAAGGGAAATGGAGAGAGGGCAGTGAGAGCATCACATAAATGGCTTTATTTTACCTCCACCTTTGTCACCCCCTCTCTTGCCCACTCTCTTCCTTACTGGGTATATTTCAGAGGAAAATGACAAATTACTCATGTGGAAGCCTAATTTGTTCTTATCTCCACAGTGCAGGTTCCTTCATAGCGCGACCATATTGCCAGTGACCACAGTCAATGTGAGGCAAAAAAAGGGTAAATGAAGCCAACAAATAATGCAAACACGGCTCGGAGTAAATTGTCAGTGAAAAACAGCTTCATGTCTTCTTGCTACCTGGAAATATCATGCAGGGTGGTTGCAGCAGCTGTATTGGCGTCATCATTCAGATGACATGGTAACCCAATAAACCATGACACGCATGGCTGCTAATTTGATTCAAGACACCACCTGAATCCTTATGACATTCTCTGCGCAAGCTTATATAAAGCCGCAAAGTCCCAAAAAAGTGTTTTTTTCTCTAAATCTGGATTTAATGGGCCAATGTGGAAACATTCATGGAATAAAATAAACAGCAATGACTTCAGTCGATGCTGCGATTAAACCACGTGTCGCAAAGGTGGCCATGAAAGATAACCACAAGCTGACAAAGCAAAGAAAACTTGAATAAAAACAATTTAGATTTTTGTCCATATTGGATAGCTGTAAAGATGTTTGACACAATTAAGAATCTTGTAAAATTTTTGATTTCTTAAATGTCTCACCTGAATCCTTGTACTTTTTTTTTTTTTTATTTGGATCCCCCATTAGCTTAAACAAGGACAGCAGCTATTTTTCCTGGAGTCCACAGAAAGAGGCTCAACCAACATTGCCATAGTCATGCTGCTATCATGCAGGATACATTTAGCTAATAAATAAACATGACTATATCAAGTAGGCCTATAGTAAAACAAATGTTAAATTGTCTCAAATTGTAGCAGTAGACCATAAACAACCTCATTTAGAATTAACACAGTGGTAAATGTGCCCTAATAGGCCGACCTATATCATGAACTCATTATGCATTCAGCGAGCCTGTAGGTGAGTAATTAATCATCCAGATGGGCACACAATGTAAGCAACAGTCACACTGATTCAACCCCCCTCCTCCTTCTCCTGAACTCACTGTTTTCGGGTAGTATCCCATAATCCACTAGATGTCAGCATTCTCCCATCCTCTGCACATGTCACCCTGCACAGACTGGCCAAAAAAGTATGTCTTGAATACTTGCCTTCATCATGCTGTCACATACTGGGGGTGCAACACTGTTTCTAGCTGTTTGGATGTTTCCACTGTTTTATTACAGTGACACAGTTTAAATAGCAATTACAGTAAGTAAGTTTTAATCTATGTAGGTACATTGTTCTTACCTTATTTCACATATGCTGAAACTACAAAAACTTAGCATACTGAATGAAAGCAGTCACATTAAATTCATGGCTATGTTATTGAGAATCCTTATTGACTACATTACAGGAAAAGTGTCAATTTGAGGCTAAGTTATGTCCTGCCTTATTACAGCACACCATGTACACACTATTGTTAAGGCATCTATTACAAGCTATTGTCTGTTTTTGTCTGCCTGCCAATCGCTATTATTTCTGGTTGGTATGAGGTGACACACACGTGTCATGTAAGGAAATCAGAGGTCATAGTACTTCCAGTAAGGCCGGGCTGTGTGTGTGTGTCTTAGCATTGTTTCCTTCCCATTGTTTTATTCTCTTCTATTACAGGAAGGCCCTGTGCCCTATCCTGTTGAGTTCCCTGCAGTACAATCTATGCAAACACTTCTTATCTTTGAATAATTTTTTTTTTTTGCATAAATAATGACAACTTCCTTAAGTTTTGCATGTGCATTCAGAACAAACTCACTGCATCCAACAGGCCTGCAACCGAGGACATCTGAAATTGTCTACCATCTGATTTGAACCCTCTCTGTACACTTGCAAACTTCCACACATTTTTTTTTAGATTTTCAAGTGTTTGTTGGTTCTGCACTCAAATGACCCTGCAATAATTTTCTCTTCCTGCTTTTTTTTGAGAATTACCATGAAAACTGTCACTTTCGAACAGGGATGTATTGTCTTAAAATGGTGGGGTTTGTTCCAAACCTTTTCTGCAGAGGCAGAAAGTTAAAGTTGACTGGGGACTTTCATGTGGTAGCCCATGTGTCGTAGGATGAAAATTCCTTTGTTTAGTGTTTGTAATGCTTTTTTGACCCATTTTTGATCTCTTCATGTGGATGCAGAACAATGGCCCACATTGTAGTCTTTTTGCTGTCTGTGGGGGTGAACAACATCTCCCTCTCAACGCTGCTCTGAGTCATATACTTATACAGTAAACAAACAAACAATCATGCAGTGTTTCCAAATAGGATTCATATAGTAAATAGCAAATAGTTTATATTTACACATCTAACATCTGTTGACCGCTACGTCTGCTGAGTACCATTTTTGGATTGAGCGCCTTCAGTTTGGCTCAGCTGAGATGTGTGTGTTAATTCCCGTAGACATATCCCTGCTTCCAAAATAAACAGCGCTGTGGGCTGGGCACTGTGTGCCTTTTATTGTCGTGATCCACTTTGCCTGTGCACTCCACTAGCGATGCAAGGTCCCTCCCACTGCAATTCAACAAAGGGGCCCTAAACACCCCACCGTAAATCTCGTTGTACTGCGTGCCCCTCGGGAATGAAGCAAAAGTCAAGCCAAGATGGGAAGGGCCAACATGAGCTCATTGTTGCTATCTCTGCCAACCCTCCTGCCCGCCACACACCATCCAACTTCTATGCACCCCTCCTTCCCTCTGTCTCTGCTGTCTTCCAATGAAAACAGACAGGAGCTTGGATTTGGGTTAGATGGAGTGGTCAAATGTACTCCAAGCTGCAGCCAGGTGTTAGAGTAAAGAAATATGAACACCAACGCGTTTAAAGTTTGTGTTTCCACACATCTGTCCAATTCTGGTCCCTGCTCTTATTTCTCTTCTCTTTATTCCTCTTCTAGGAAACAGAGTAAGCCTGACCTTTTACACATTTTTGAGGGTGTTGTAGCCAAACCATTGAGAGTTTAATGAGTAAAGGTTACCTCAGGCTATGAACACATAACTACCAATCCTTCACTGACTCAGCTTCCACCCAGCCAATAAGCTAAGTTACAAATGCATGCTCTCACAGATCCCATTATTGTATCAGAAGTCAATAATTAACCCTCTGAACTTCTGTTGAATTCATCCTGAAAAGGTGGGAACGGGACATCTGCTGATATTGCAGGTCAAACACTAGACCTGTTGTTCTTATCTGGTTACTAGGAAAGAGGAAACAGTTGAACAAATCATTGATATTGTGTCACTGTCAAAATTCCATGCTAGAGCTTCTCATTAGGCAGCTGGCCATGATTCATATGAAATTGTTAAATGGGTTATGACTGCAGCCACAAATGTACAGTACATTTTCTCGAATTAAACAGAAGTGCGGTTGATAAAATCTCCCTTTAAGGTCAGTTCCACAATGAAGGATATTTTTTCTGAAGAAGCCTTTAAGACAAGTGTATTTAGCCCATATTAAGCATATTTGTTTTAACTAGAAAATGCATTTCCTGTAGAAAGTGCTTGAATGCTGAAAAGCTAAACTGGATCACTGGCATAATTGCATGAGAAGAGGGTGAAGTAGTGAGAATAGATGGAAACGTGGGAATGGTTTTAATTAGTATGAATTTCATATATCACACATACACTACTGGTCAAAAGTTTTAGAACACCCCAATTGTTTTAGTTTTTTATTGAAATTTTAGCAGTTCAAGTCCAATGAATAGCTTGAAATGGTACAAAGGTAAGTGGTGAACTGCCTGAGGTTAAAAAAAAGTCTAGGTTACCCAAAACTGAAAAATAATGTACATTTCAGTATTTTACAAAAAGGCCTTTTTCAGGGAACAAGAAATGGGTAAACAACGTAAAGCTGTTCTGCAGCAATGGAGGTTGATCAAGCTTTGAAAGTTGGTGCTACCAATTCCCACAGGTGTTCCAACTTGTCTGGATTACTTACAACCCCCTCTGTTTGTATAAAAGTATTGTTGGAACAAGCTGTGGTACCATACCCTCGTGAGCATTATTTGAACAGTATTGTACTGCAGAAAGTAGTGTGTTGCTATAAAAATGACGGGAAAAAGGCAATTAACAATGGAAGAGAGACAGAACACTTAAGAATGTTGGTCTTTCCTACAGAGAAATTGCGAAGAAAGTCAAGGTGTCAGAGAGTACAGTATTCTTCACCATAAAAAGGCACTTAGAAACTGGAGGAAACTGACAGGAAGAGGTCTGGCAGACCCAAAGCCACAACAGAATCAGAAGACAAGTTTCTGAGAGTCAACAGCTTGCGTGATAGGCGGCTCACAGGACAACAGCTTCAAGCACAGCTTAAAAGTGGTCGTAATAAGCAAGTCTCAGTTTCAACTGTAATGAGAAGACTTGGAGCTGCAGGTTTGATAGGTCGAGTTGCAGCAAGAAAGCCATTGCTGAGACGTCAGAATAAGAAAAAGAGGTTTGCCTGGGCCAAGAAACCTCGTCAGTGTACGACTACTGAAGACTGGAAGAAGGTGTTATGGACTGATGAATCAAAATTTGAAATCTTCGGTTCTTCACGCAGGATTTTTGTACGCCGTCGAGTAGGCGAAAGGATGGTTCCTCAGTGTGTGACATCAACTGTCAAACATGGAGGAGGAAGCGTGATGGTCTGGGGCTGTTTTGCTGGATCCAGGGTCGGTGATTTGTACAGAGTGAAAGGCACCCTGAACCAAAACGGCTACCACAGCATTTTGCAGCACCATGCAGTACCCTCTGGTATGCGCCTAGTTGGTCAGGGGTTAATCCTACAGCAAGATAATGACCCAAAACATAAGTCCAAGCTATGCCAGAACTACCTTAGGAAATAAGAACAAGATGGTTAGCTTAAAAACATGGAGTGGCCAGCACAGTCACCAGACTTAAACCTCATTGAGATGGTTTGGGATGAACTGGACAGAAAAGTGAAAGCAAAGCAACCTACAAGTGCCACACATTTATGGGAACTTCTGCAACAGAGTTGGGAAGAACTTTCTGAAGAACTTTCTGATTTCCATTGTAGAAAGAATGCCACGAGTGTGTTCATCTGTTATATCTGCCAAAGGGGGCTACTTTGATGAGTCAAAAATGTAGAATACATTTTGGTTTATAAATTTATTTCATGATTTCTTTTTTAACTTAAATTGTTCATTTGTTCTAGTCTTTCATTTCAGAGTACAATAAGACATTGAACTGCATGAATTTCAATAAAAACCTGGAAAAATTGGGGTGTTCTAAAACTTTTGACCGGTAGTGTGTGTGTATATATATATATGTATATATATAATATTAATAATACATTTATTATTGTTATTATAAATACACAAATATACATAAGATACTGTATACATAATTAATATAAATCAATTGTAATGTTGTTATTGTTTATATTACTGTAATTGTAAAAGTGTGATGTCTTGGTATAGGAGAACAGCAACTGGTCCTTCCAGCTGTAATCAAGCCTTGCCCTGGCTTTGATGTTTAATTATCACACCTGTTTATAAACTGCCTGCTAATGAGATTAACTGAAAGAGCCCTGCTAAACTTCCCATCAAAGAAGCCTCAAAAAAGCCTAAACATTACGTGTCGTCAATATAATGACTTCACCGTGAGCGCCTGAACGCATTTGTGAAACTATTGGTATATAATTTGTGTGAATAAAAAAATTGTGGACATATAAACAATTTAAGAAACTGGTGCTTTCGTCCAGAAATGTTGAGGATGTTTACCAAGGACTGTCAATGAAGGAATGCTTGGGACTCTTGTCATGTGGAGACTCCAAAGCCAAATTTACATATTGCTTAACTGGTATATTTATGTTTTGATGTATAAATGGTGTATGAGAAGTAAAAATTGTCCATACTCTCCACTGCACTGTAGTTGTGACATCATCCAAAATGCCCTTAAAAACGCAGAAAAATCATAAAGAAGCACTAAACTTAAACAGAGATAACACAAAAGCTGTATGTTCAATTCAATTTTATGTATAGTGTCAAAACACAACAAGAGTTATCTCAGGACACTTTACAGATGAAGTGGGTCTAGACCAAACTCTATAATTTACAAAGACCCAACAATATGTAGTAAAAAAAGTTGAATACAAGCACAAATGTCCTTAAAGAGCTGAACATTTTGATATCTGTCAAAAAAGTCATAGTATAGTATGTCAAAAATAGTTGTAGTATAGTATGTTGAAGAAAGTGATACAAATTCATAGTATAGTATGTCAAAGAAAGCTGGAAGAACATGCAAACCCCACACAAAAAGGCAGAGCCTGGACTGGGTATCAAACCAAGGGTCACCGTCTAAACTACTTGTGGTGTAGTTGGAGCATTGGTAACCACTGAGCCGCCGTGCAAAAACAAGGGAGTACGTTGAAAACAGTCAGATAGTATGTCAAAAAAAGTGATAAAAAAGTCATAGTACATTATGTCGAATAAAGTTATGAAAAAGTCATAGTATAGTATGTTGAAAAAAGTCATAGTATAGTATGTTGAAAAAAGCCTTGTATAGTATGTTGAAAAAAGTCATAACAAGTCATAGTAGAGTATGTCGAAAAAAGTCATAAAAAGTCATAGAATAGTATTTTGAAAAATGTCATGAAAAAGTCATAGTATAGTATGTCGAAAAAGTCATAGTATAGTATGTCATGAAAAAGTCATAGTATAGTATGTCGAAAAAGTCATAGTATAGTATGTCATGAAAAAGTCATAGTATAGTATGTCGAAAAAGTCATAGTATAGTATGTCGAAAAAAGTCATAGTATATAGTATGTCGAAAAAAGTCATAGTATAGTATGTCGAAAAAAGTCATTAAAAATTCATAGTGTAGTATGTCGAAAAAAGTCATAGTATAGTATGTCGAAAAAAATATAGAATATAAAGAATATTATGTTGTAAAAAGTAATATTGTAGTTTGTCGAAAAAGGTCATAAAAAAGTCATACCATAGTATGTTGAAAAAAGTCATAAAAAAGTAATATTACAGCATGTCGAAAAAAGTCATAGTATAGTTTGTTGAAGAAAATCATAGTGGTATGTTGAAAAAGTCATAGTATGGTATGTCGGAAAAAGTCGTCAAAAGTCTTAGTATAGTATTTTTTAAAAATCATAAAAAAAGTCATAATACAGTATGTCAAAAAAAAGCATAAAAAGTCATAGTATGTCAAAAAAAGTCAAAGTATAGTATTCTCAAAAAAGTCATAGTATAGTATGTCGGAAAAAAGTCATAGTATATAGTATGTCGAAAAAAGTCATAGTATAGTATGTCAAAAAAAGTCATTAAAAATTCATAGTGTAGTATGTCGAAAAAAGTCATAGTATAGTATGTCGAAAAAAATATAGAATATAAAGAATATTATGTTGAAAAAAGTAATATTGTAGTTTGTCGAAAAAGGTCATAAAAAAGTCATACCATAGTATGTTGAAAAAAGTCATAAAAAAGTAATATTACAGCATGTCGAAAAAAGTCATAGTATAGTTTGTTGAAGAAAATCATAGTGGTATGTTGAAAAAGTCATAGTATGGTATGTCGGAAAAAGTCGTCAAAAGTCTTAGTATAGTATTTTTTAAAAATCATAAAAAAAAGTCATAATACAGTATGTCAAAAAAAAGCATAAAAAGTCATAGTATGTCAAAAAAAGTCAAAGTATAGTATTCTCAAAAAAGTCATAGTATAGTATGTCGAGAAAAAAGTCATAGTATATAGTATGTCGAAAAAAAGTCATAGTATAGTATGTCAAAAAAAGTCATTAAAAATTCATAGTGTAGTATGTCGAAAAAAAGTCATAGTATAGTATGTCGAAAAAAATATAGAATATAAAGAATATTATGTTGAAAAAAGTAATATTGTAGTTTGTCCGAAAAAGGTCTAAAAAAAGTCATACCATAGTATGTGAAAAAAGTAAAAAAAAAAGTAATATTACAGCATGTCGAAAAAAGTCATAGTATAGTTTGTTGAAGAAAATCATAGTGGTATGTTGAAAAAGTCATAGTATGGTATGTCGGAAAAAGTCGTCAAAAGTCTTAGTATAGTATTTTTTAAAAATCATAAAAAAAGTCATAATACAGTATGTCAAAAAATAGCATAAAAAGTCATAGTATGTCAAAAAAAGTCAAAGTATAGTATTCTCAAAAAAGTCAAAGTATAGTATGTCAGAAAAAGTAGTCAAAAGTCTTAGTATAGTATGTTGAAAAAGTCATAAAAAAGTGATAGTACAGTATGTTGAAAAATGTCATAAAAAAGTCATAGTTTAGCATGTCGAAAAAAGTCATAAAACAGTCTTAGAATAGCATGTCAAAAAAACGTATATGCGTAGAACAAATCTTCTGTGCCACCAACGAAGTTACTTGAACTGTTCTCTTGACTTATTCGACTTCTTCATTTTGGGTGTGAAACCTCAAAACAAATAGGCCATTATTAGGTTGGAACCCATGACCACTGGGGTCAAGTAGCATTATATCACACTGACCTAGCTTATCTTTTTTTTGGGGGGCATTTCAGCCCTTAATGGAAAGAACAGATAGATATAAAAGGGGAGAGAGAGGGGGATGACATGTAGGAAAATATCTCAGGTTGGACTCAAACTCAAACTTGGACTCAAACCCTGGACCTTCATGTGCACCTGCTCTACCAACTCAGCTAACTGGGCCACAACACATCTTACCTGACACTCTCACCATAGTTTGTAGCATATTTTACTTCTTCATTTTGGGTTTTAGACCTTAAAATGCAATGCTCTGCACAGGGTCCAAACACACAACCTTTAATCATTAGACAGATCACCAGGTTTTTATCCCACAGAACTATATTTGAAGCTTGGAAGTCTTTGGTTTGATGTTGTATTTATTGTTTAACATTACTGAGGACATGAATGATACTCATGATATTGTTTTTCGAAAAATGTCACAAGAAGTCATAATATAGTATGTCGAAAAAAGGCATAGTATAGTATGTTGAAAAACTCATATAAAAGTCATTGTATAGCATGTTGAAAAAACCTTATTTACCTAGAACAAACCTACCGTGCCACCAACAAAGTTACACTTCAAACTGTTTTAGACTTTAGACATATGTAGTGCTCCCCCCAGGGCTTGAACCCACACCCTTCAATCTTCAGACAGACCAACAGGTATTTATCACACTGAGCTATATGTGAAACTTTGAAGGAACTGGTTTGATGTTGTATTTATTGTTTAACATTACTGAGGAAACTTACTAAAAAAGTCATAGCATAATATGTCGAAAAAAGTCATAGAAAAGTCATAGTATGTCGCAAAAAGTCATAGCATAATATGTCGAAAAAAGTCATAGAAAAGTCATAGTATGTCCAAAAAGGTCATAGTAAAGGATGTCTTAGGGGGGTTTTAACGTAACAGGTTACCTATCCAGAAGAACCTGTGCAACCCCATAATATTAACATTGTGCTGCAGTTCAACCAATTAAAGGCTTATAGGAACAAAATAACTATATTGACTGGTTTTGGCAAGTGTTGCTTTTATGCATCTACGTAGGAATTTGTAGCGTAGCGTAACAAATATACTACTAATCATGTGTTGAACCTTACGCTATACTACAAATCCACACTTCTACAAGAATTCTCTCTCTGAAGAGGTCGCTAGTTCTACATCTCTCATCCATCTGTTCTGCATTAGCACTCCTCAATTTTTCAGTTGGTCATTGATGAATTTCATCAATCATAAATGTTCAGTAGACCACTCTGTCTGTCTGCTCATTCTTCTTAAAACTTTTTACGGCTGACCAAACAGATTTTTGAAACACCATTGTTCCTCAGGATTGAGCTCATTCTGAAAAAGTAAAGTTGTTCGATCAAAAGACCTGGGACATTGTTTGATGGGACTTTATTGCTATTTTCAGCTCTAGGAGAGGTGGAAAAAACTGAAACGTGAAAGAGAGTGACAAAGAGAGAGTGATGATGTGTGTCAGTAAGGTGATTAAAAATGGAAACACCTCTCCCTGCCGTCATCTGATTCACTTGTGCAGCCGTCTGCAAACACTGTAGCATTACCTCAGACTAGAGGAGCTCGGGTTTCACACAGTGGACACCAGGCAGGACAAATGCAGTCTGGCCCATTCATCATGGAACAGCAGCATTTTCTCCACTATTCACAGCATCCCCAGATAATGATTACAAAATATGCTCAAAGAGTATCAAGTTATTACATTTTTCATTGTATCTGGCTCTGAATAATACAGTAGTGTTCTTTCCATTTTTAGAAAAAAAAGTCACTGTGATGAATTTAGTTATTTTAACTACATCTGCCTTTCTACTGAAATATAATAAGGCACAGTCTGAAAATCAGAAGAGCTTGATTCCTAACACAGTGAGCATTATTATCCTTATATTATTCCAATGCAGTAGAAAATACACGTTGATTAAAAAAAACCACTTCCAGGTTAGTGTGTTCAAATGCTAGTGGGGATAAATAGATAAGTCTTGCTAATGTATCTCAAGCAAGACTTTGCAAATGTAGTCACATCAGTGAGTGTAAAAAACATATACATATAACTCATTTCCCACTAATCGACTGTGCTGAAAAAGTAAAATCAATTTGCACAGATCCGCCAGAACTCCACCTTTGATCCCAGAACATAAACACTGACTGATTTGATAATTGGACAATTGATTTACTGTCTACTGAACCACACGTCTGACTTCATGGTTTCTTTTGGAGTCAAACTACAAGACAGATCTTCACTCCTTTTGAAAAAGAGCAATGAGCTTGATTTACTCAAGCTGGAGGTTTTCTCTCCACTGTTCCATACTTTGACTCCTGCCTGTCAGTTGTGTGTGTCTGCTTCTGTGCATGTTTTGCTGTATAGACATATGTGTGCATGATTGTATCTGTGCTTATTTGACTGGAAATGCTTGTATGACTCTATAAAAGGCGGATGGGTAAACGCTGGGCTTTGGCTGGCATCACTGCCAATCTGCTCTGGTCAGGGTCAGGCACTGTGGTCTCCATGCCCTGTTAGGCTGTGCTGTTTGCTTAGCGAGTAAGGGCGCCGTATGACATGTCACCTGGTTGCCATAGTAACAGTGTGGTCAGGCTTTCCTGTAAAGCCTGCTGGAGGGTTTGGCTGAGAGGAATTTGCCTTTTTTTCATGTGCTTGTGTTCAGCCAGTTTTTCTTTTTTGTCTGTTTTCTTCTGTCTGCCTCTCCCTTTCTCTGTTTGCTTATTCTATTCTCATTTTGTTTTTATATCTCTGCCACAAGTTGATATCCATGAATATGCCTCTTCTTTCTGCCCTGACACACTGCAGTAACTTTAAATGGCGCACAGTTTGCGTCATTGACCGGGTAGGTGTCCATGTGTGGAGTCTGTTTCCTGATTCTGGGCTGTTCCATACCTCAACACACTGACCTTTTGTGGCTCATGTGGAAAAAAAGAAGCCCACAATCACAAGTTTCCTCATATGAAACTGTGTGTTTTACAACTTTACAAGGCTTACAAGCAGACACCACCCTACTGGGAAAGCTGTTTGTGTACTTCCTTATCACAAAATTCATGGTTATCCTACTGTGTTATAATTCAGAAGTACCATGAAGTAATTCTTTGTGAACTCCAGGCGAATGAAATTCAAGAGAACTGATAACAGCGGTGACTAAGATAACAAAGTAAACTTAAGTAAGCAGTACTGACCGCTTTACTTCCACAGAAGATGTGAGCACAAGCTGCACTCTGTGCACACACATGCAGTGTTTGCATACCTGGACTTTTATATCACTTATATGGGTTTAAACAGTAACTTCTGAGTTACAAGCTGTCTCTTATTTATCCAACAATATTCATCTGAAGCCAAATTAGTGCTTGTTTGCAAACAAATTTGCAGCACAGGACTTATTACAAGAGAAATTCCTCATGATAGAATCATAATGTGCTGCAGCTGCTTTTGTATATTCTGTCCTGCCTGTGTCTGACCTCATACTTCATAGCTAATGGAAAATCTTATGACATACTTCAGACCCTTTTCCACATGTACCTTAAGCAAAATTGTTTAAGTTTTCTGTGTGTGCATTATGTGGAGCTGGACTTACGTTTGATTGTAAGGCACATCTGTAGTTTGGCCACATACTTTTGTGTCATCCTGCATTCCCTAGTTTCCCTAATTTCGCAAGCCATTGGCAAGTCTTATCCTTTTTGTGAATGGTTAATCCTTTTTACCATGTCATGAGAATACACCCTATGTGAATTTTTTTGAGTCTAATGCTCATGTGGAAAGGGGATACTGTGGAAAAGGGGCTTATCTGCTGTCGAAGATAAATAACAAAATTTTTCCCCATACAAATGGAGAATAAAAATCTGTCTTAGTCTTTGGATGTCAAGAATTCAAGAATATTTGGATAGTATTGCAGTATTTCTTAAAACCCAGTAAGAAGACAAACTAAAAAAGCTACACCTGCACTGTATAATGAATTCAAGTCAAAATGCCTCAAGATTATAGAAACAAAAGACAAGCTTCACAAGCATATCCACACAGATGGCCTGTTGCCTTGCAGATGTGGTGTTTCTAGGTGTATAATTGTAATGTGTTTATGCAGAGACAAAATGGGAGCTCGCTGAGTTTTACGTACCAGTTGTTAAACATTTATATATTGTACTCTCATTTTACACACTCCATTTAACACACAGTTGCTCTGAGCTACTGGACAGTAAAACTGACCAGTAGGTGACTTTATGAGAGTGATGAGGAGTCAATATAAAACGTGACAGGAAATTATAGATTTTTTTTCTTTTAATCTCTTTCTTTATATTCAAGTATGAGTGTCTATTACAATAAGTATTGATTATAGATAATATTTTATTCTTGTATATAAACTAAAAAAGGGAGAGAGGTAAGCCATACCTATGGTGGGAAATTCAATAATCCAAACTAATGAATGACAGGAAATTCTGTATACAGGAGCCTGAATGTGATGTGCAGGAGAGTGTAATGAGGCATTTCCCTGTGTTATATCTGAATTACTGGAATAAATGGACATTTGAATGGCGCGTGTGTTATTTGGCTTCCAAATAAGGCTACTCATTTGATTTCCAGGAAGGCCAGAGCAGGGGAAGCAGTATTCTACAGTAATTCTGATCTATTCAAATTATTATTATTAGACTTGTCCCAGTAAAAAGCTGCTTTTTTCTTCTTCTTTTTTTCATCTCATGCCTTGTTTCTTTTCGTGAGAGCCAAGTAGTTTTGTGATGTTGCAAGCCCGTGGTTTATGGGAAGCTTATGCTTTCTGGTCGTCTTGATGTGTTAAGAAAAACTCTTAGTTTTGCGACAGACTTTTCCAGGAAGCAGGGAGAGGGCTCGTTTGACACAGCTTACCTGAGTCAGATTAGCATAAAGTTATGACATTCACATCTTTGATGTCCAAAGTCTCAAGGGTTTCACTCTCACTTCACACAATTTGCGGTGTGAGTTTATCTCGCTGTATCTGTCTCTCTCTTTTTCTCTGTCTTCTTCTCTGTTCTCTGCCTCCACCACCACACACACGCACGCACACACACACACACACACACACACACACACACACACACACACACACACACACACACACACACACACACACACCGGATGAAGAAGTAGCATATTGAGTAAAACTATGCCAGACGTGGTGAAGTGAGTCCATCTGCTGTCTCTCTGTGCAACTTTAGTGCGTAACTTTTTGATATTAATGAATGTCCGTTACATTCAATCCATTGCCAACTAAGCTGAATACAAAGCTAATTAAAGGGGTGGTTCAGAATTTTGGACATAGGACCTCATTTCCAAGTTAGCCAGTGTGTTATTTATCAGTGGAGATAGTTTTCAACACTTTAATATCCAGTCCTTCCAGTTGCAGAGTTCGCTGGTGCTAGGCTAGCGCAAGTCAACAGTATCTGCTAGCCTGCCATTAAAAGCAGTCTTACACACTCCACCGTACAACCAAGCAAATCAATTATAACGCCAGACTATCAATGTAAATGTCTGTTGATAGAATAATGTTAGAATTAAAACTACCCTTGCATCGCATTGCAATACTTTGTTCCCTGTAGTTGGTAGCATAGGCCACAGCAGTGGCGGAGTGATATTACCTAGGCTACCTAGTTTGTAGCATATTTTACTTCTTCATTTTGGGTTTTAGACCTTAAAATGCAATGCTCTGCACAGGGTCCAAACACACAACCTCTAATCATTAGACAGATCACCAGATTTTTATCCCACAGAACTATATGTGAAACCTGGAAGTCTTTGGTTTGATGTTGTATTTATTGTTTAACATTACTGAGGACATGAATGATACTCATGATATTGTTTTTCGAAAAATGTCACAAGAAGTCATAATATAGTAAGTCGAAAAAAGGCATAGTATAGTATGTTGAAAAACTCATATAAAAGTCATTGTATAGCATGTTGAAAAAACCTTATTTACCTAGAACAAACCTACCGTGCCACCAAAAAAGTTACACTTCAAACTGTTTTAGACTTTAGACAAATGTAATGCTCCCCCCGGGGCTTGAACCCACACCCTTCAATCTTCAGACAGACCAACAGGTATTTATCACACTGAGCTATATGTGAAACTTTGAAGGAGCTGGTTTGATGTTGTATTTATTGTTTAACATTACTGAGTGGTTCAGAATTTTGGACATAGGACCTCATTTCCAAGTTAGCCAGTGTGTTATTTATCAGTGGAGAACAGTATCTGCTAGCCTGTCATTAAAAGCAGTCTTACACACTCCACCGTACAACCAAGCAAATCAATTATAACGCTAGACTATCAATGTAAATGTCTGTTGATAGAATAATGTTAGAATTAAAACTACCCTTGCATTGCATTGCAATACTTTGTTCCCTGTAGTTGGTAGCATAGGCCACAGCAGTGGCGGATTGATATTACCTAGGCTACCGAGAAAGCCGGTTTACATGACAATCATGCAAGTTTATTTACCTGCTGCTGTGAGTTCCAACTAATTCCACGCTGCCAGGCTATAACTCACATAACGTTACCGGTACATGAAAGCACACACGCTAGCAATTTGCATGTAAACTGTATGAGCTTACATGACGTTTCTGTCAGCAATTATCTAAAGTTAGCAGTTAGCCCAGCCAGGTATCTACCAAGAGTGTAGCTATACCGTTAGCTAACGTTGTCACTCTCCACAATACATTGAACAGTATTGTTATCTCCACTAACGTTGTCAGTCTCAATCTATCAGTAGCAGCTAGGCTAACGTTATGAAAGGGGCTAGCTTTATGAGCTAGAGTAGCCTACCAAAAATTATTACCTGTTCATCAGTAGCTGTTAGTGCATCTAGAAAGACGGATGGAACCGCATTCGTTGTCAGTGACTTGTGGTCCTTTAGATGGCAGGGGTTTTCAAAGTCGTCTGGTCTAAAATGACACATTTGCCACTTGAGTAGGGTCTCTGCCGGTGTCTCAATGTCCAAGCCAGCAGCTACTAGCTAGGTTTCCGGACTGGAGTGCACTTCTCTGTTTACTTATTGGCGCAGTACTACTAACCGGAGCTAAGTAAAATTCCGTCGCTGCTGAGAAACTAGTCCCTCAAAATGTAAAGCGATCATTGAGATGCAAGGGTAGTTTTAATTCTAACATTATTCTATCAACAGACATTTACAACGATAGTCTGGCATTATAATTGATTTGTTTCGGGTGTACTATGGAGTGTGTAAGACTGCTTTTAATGGCAGGCTAGCAGATACTGTTGACTTGCGCTAGCCTAGCATCAGCAAACTCTGCAACTGGAAAGACTGGATGAAAAGTGTTGAAAACTGTCTCCACTGATAAATAACACACTAATGAGGTCCTATGTCCAAAATTCTGAACCACCCCTTTAAGACTATGAGCTCCATAAAACTCTCTATGTATTTCTCAGTATGGCTATGTTGACAAACTGGTGTCATCTGGCGACTTTTGCCAGCAGAAACTCAAATGAAGATAATTACCTCTTCTGAAGAGTCCATCATGTTTTTTTTTAATCCTCCGTGTCCTCCTTGGTTACAAGTAACTGCGTGGAGGAGGGGTGGGGGTGGTGCGTGATCACTCTTGTGCCTTGTGGATGCGCCATATTGTTGTCATTAGTTAGAATTCCTCATGGGGGAGACAGAAACTATGCACTATAGTTTTAAATAAAATATATAAAACACCCACGCTAACCTGGGATTACATGCTCTTACCAACCTACAAAAAAAACAATTATGGAAATGTGATGATACTGTAAGCATAGAGCAAATTAAAGATGTTTCCATGAGGGTGGTGAGTGGATCATGGAAAGATCTGGAGAGAATCTGGGTTTAGTAAAAAACTGCTCAAACTCTCTTTGATGGGCTTTAGTTACTACCTCACGGTGAGTTCCGTCAGACCTCTAAACTTTAACTGAACTAAAAATTTAGTAAATCTTACAGAAACGTTGAGGACTCATTTCCACTTTGCCCACCCAACATCAAAGACATGGAATAATTCGATTTGACTGGATGCTGTTTTCTATCTTTATCCGACTAAACACGACACTCATACACTTGTGGTAAAACCATAGAGTTTAGAGGAAACTAATCATATGGCAGGAGGGGCCACCGGGTGTTATCATCACCACAGTTGAAACACAGGGGTCCCAGCAGTGTCACTTCCTATCACTGCTGTGGGGAGGAGGCGGGGGAAGGGTTTCTGCTCCCTTGCACACACCATGAAAGAGAGAAAAACCCGAGGGAGGTTTCTCTGTCTGTCAACACCAATGTTTTATTAGAAAAAGCCACGTTTCAAGTTGCTTCATTTTCAAAAAAGGACATGAAAATCCAGTGAAAGCTAGTAAAAGCTTCTGATTACACTGGGCGCACACACACATAAATTCCAGATGAGTGATTCAGATGTTGGCTGAAGTTACATGTTCTTATTCCTGATTAATTTGTTCTTTCCAAACATTTTTCAGTTGAGCATTTATCCTTTTAATTGCTTTTATGAGTCTAACCATTTACTTATTGGATGTAAATAACACGCAACAGTAACTCAGGCTGAGTTTGGGATGTGAAGGTTTGTTTCTGCGTTGCCACTTCCACTCACACACGTGTCATTATCCTGCATGAGATTTAGAGAGTAAAGCATTTAGAGTAAAACAAAACTGCTGTGGCGAGATACAGAGCAGATTGTGTGGGGGCTGTAAGTGGGGCCTGCTGTTCCCACACATGGATGGTGTAAGTTTGAGAATGAATTTAAAAAAAGGGAACCAGAGAGAGAGAGAGAGAGAGAGAGAGAGAGAGAGATTAGGAGGATTGATTTGCATAAAATGTGGTCACATTTGCTCAAGGCACACAGGTTGTGACCAACATCTGAAGGGTTTCCTGACACGCCACAAGATGAGTCACACTTCTCAGAGGCCGCAATCAATTCCGTGAACTGTTACTAAGCAACTCCCCTCCCTTTTCTCCTCCCATTCTTCTATCTATAGTAGTCATTTTCTTATTCATATGAAGTGTGTCAGACCAGCTGTACTGATAGTGGCCTACCTTTCATATTGCCAAGAAAGGTTTCACTGCTTTATCTGTAACTAGTGTACTTTTTGTGACTTGTATCATGTTCTTTTTCCATTGATTTACCAAAATAATAGTGAGTAAAATGAGAAAAATTTTTAGTTTCCCCCTACATTTCAACAAACTAGAGATGACACAAAAGTGTTGATTAACTTACAGATTAGCAGTGGGGGTAAGTAAGTGAGTACATTTACTCAAATACCGTATAGGTTTCAAGTACTTGTGACGGAAATGGAACTCCCTTGAAATAATTACATTTTATGGTACTTTATACTATGCCTCCTCTCCATTGCAGAAGCAAATACTGTACTTTTTACTCCATTACATTTATTTCCGGAGCATTTCTGAACTGTGGTATTGCTAATTTTTCATAAGTGAAAGATCTGACTACTTGCACAAAAGCATTCAGAAACACCTGCCGAAATCACTCCATTTCATCAGAGTGGAAGTGATGTACAGTAGGTTCATTATAACTTGTTTTAATTGTAAATGTCAATTACAGTCCCACAAACACTGAGTGACCATTACAGATTATTTTAACTGTTTTTCATCACATTTACTGTGAAAAATGATTCACTTCCCCTCTCTGTATATGGTGTTTCAGAAAATGCACAATAAACCTCCCAACCACACACATTATGCAACATTGTATATGTGTGTATCACACAAAAGGAACTTCCCAATAAGCTCACAACTACTTTTAACAACTTTCCTAAAACTCTAAACGCAACAACACACCTACAACACACAATTGACAAAACTGCTCAAATCAATCAATCGCACATTCCTAAACTAAACTCTAACACTAATTTTCAAAATACAATAATACACTAATACAGTACACTATGTCTACCAAAACAATGCAATCATGTCTCAAAATCAAATAATTCTTCCAAAACACTAACACATGTTCTCTCCCAACAGGAACATTTAGTCAATCATAGAACAATATCATACAAAACACTAACATCACATGGAATTACAGAAACTGCATTATTTTATCTGTCAGGTCTGCCCTTATATAACAGACAATAGTGATTGTATTGATCATAGATTGTGTTTTGCACTGCAGTTTCTCTTAAAGCCTCTACATTTAGTTTAGTAAATTTTTTTACGATTATTTTTTTGGGCTTTTCCCCCTTTATTTGACAGGACAGCTAGTTGAGAAAGGGGAGAGAGAGAGGGGGAAGACATGCAGGAAATCGTCACAAGTTGGATTTGAACCCTGGACCTCTGCGTTGAGGCATAAACCTCCAAGTATATGTGCGCCTGCTCTACCCAATGAACCAACCCGGCCACCATTTTGTTTCTTTTGCTGCAGACATTAAATACAAAAAAAATAATGACCCATCTCAGAGTAGCTTTATAGAATGTATGGTTTATGAAAAAAGGAGACAGAGACAGAATTCTCCTGGTACTCCTCTTCCTCTCCCTCATGAAGGCATTTTTCTTATTTTCTGTGTTCCTCTACAGTACATTGTTCAAATAGGTCCTCTTTTACTGTACTACCATATGATCATGCGATTGAAAGAACCTCAACACCTGAGTGTTTCCTAGAAGGGAATCAGCTGTGATTGATCTACGATCTACTATGTACAAAATGCAGGGGATATATTTGTGTTTCAATTTACAATATGATCAGCTGATCACTTTGACTTTAGCCTATAAGTTAGGTTTAGAACACGTTGTTATCTGTTCTGACATACAGTGTGAAAGCATTTGTAAATTTGGCAACACAAATCCATTGTTTTGGTCTTGGTGGAGCTTGTGTGTAAAAGAAGCATTTTAAATTTGTGTTAACTGTATGCATTTTGTGTCAAAGCAACAAGAAATGTGTTAATTGTATAGCCTACACAGACGGATGTTGTGCTAACTGTGTTAAGAGTTTAGGAAAGTTGTTAAAAACATTGAAAAAGTGTCATAGCGATCGTAAAAAACTGTAACGTTTGCACCTGTGCAATCAGTCACACTCACTATTTCATACTTACTGTAAGACACCGAGATATATCAGCACTTCCTCTGCTATGTAAATTGAGCAAGTGTATTTCTAGTTAGAGGCATTTTGCAAGAGTGTACTGTACATCTTAGCATCTTTGTGCCGGGATATACTGCAAATGATGTGTGTAGCAATATTTTTTCCTGTTTTGAGCAATTTTTTGCATTTATTACAACAGCTCCAGTCTTTCTGTAGTTGCACTTCCAACATGGATATTCATGACAACTAAGGATGGAGAACTCATTTGGGCAGGATGTGTGTGCGTTGTGTGTTGTGTGTGTGTGTGTGTGTGTGTGTGTGTGTGTGTGTGTGTGTGTGTGTGTGTGTGTGTGTGTGTGTGTGTGTGTGTTTGCGCAGATGATGGGAATAGTGATCCATTCTTTACAGTCACTGTGTGTACTTTGTGACTCAACCTGCAGGATACTAATAATCAACTTTATTCATTGTATGATTTTATGAGATATCTCACTGCGTTAAAGGTCCCATGGCATGAAAATTTCACTTTATGAGGTTTTTTAACATTAATATGAGTTCCCCCAGCCTGTCTATGGTCCCCCAGTGGCTAGAAATGGTGATAGGTGTAAACCGAGCCCTGGGTATCCTGCTCTGCCTTTGAGAAAATGAAAGCTCAGATGAGCCGTTTTGGAATGTGCTTGTTATGAGGTCATAACAAGCAAGGTTACCTCCCCTTTCTCTGCTTTGCCCGCCCAGAGAAGTTGGCCAACCCATGAGAGAGAGACATCATGGCTTTCAAACGAGAAAAGTGGCAGTTGGTCAAGGCCACACCCCCACCATCCACCTTGCCCCCCACTCTCCTCCTCAATAGCTTCAGACACAGAAATGGCACATACGAAGGAAAGCTCATTGTAGGACTGGCTCTAGTGGCTGTAGTTCTGCACCAAAGCTGAATTTCGGGAAAGAGACTTCAGATACAGTATTAGGGGACCACTAAGGTCTATATAAAAGCATCCAAAGAGCACCATGTCATGGGACCTTTAAGACGTTTCCTCAAACTGCAATAAATAATTACAAATTATAGTCACAGACCCATTAGAAGCCTTGATAATAGTGTCCTCAGGGAGCTATTGATTAAGTACACCTCACACTCAATCCATGGTGTTTTGTGTAAGCTGTTCCCCAAGCTGATGGATGCTATTGTGGTAAATACACAGTGAAATGTGGTTTTGTTTGTCTAAGAAACAGGAAGACTATGCACTTTATTCTTGTGACATACTGGTAAACCAGCTGGAACAACCACCAACACCACAACACAAACCAGCGGCAAGACAAGAAACAGCATTATGCCATAATGATAATTGCCTAAGTATAATGCCAAGTAATAAATGAAGAAAGTTATCATTACACTGAGAAAGATTATTTTGAAAAGAGAGATATAAAGACGGAGAGACGGTGTGTTAAATCCAAGTTTCCACATCTTCTAAATCTCCATATATTAAACATGTGAGTCAGCCCAGTGAAAATGAGCCTGCCTGCGTTCATCCTGTCCTCTTCTGACCTGTGAGCTCATTTTTCAATACTGTGTTTACTTACCATCACTGCCGTGGAAATGGCATTCAGCAAAGTCTAAATATTCAACACGTATTGCTTGCTAAGTTCCATCCATGCTTTTATTTTCCCGAAGTATGTTACTAAACATTTCCTCCTGTAGGACCTCACTGTTTCGAAGAGAAGTGACTATGAGTGTTCACATCTGAACCTTTCCTTTCCTTCATTAATGCACATAACACCACTTTAAATGTATTTCCATATTTTCAGCCCTGCACTCAGCCATTAATAATGATAAGCAATATACCTCACTGCTATATTTTTACTTTAATATGAGGCTCACTTTCCTCTCCAGAAAAGACCAAATTCCAAGAAGCTTACACTCAACAAAGCCCTAAAAGCATTTCACAGAAATCTCAGCCCAGTTCATGCGAACCTTTCAGCAGCACAGTCACGCTGCAAATATTCCACCTCTGCCTAGGAGAAAAACAAAGCCAGTGATCATTTGAAAAAGAAAGTCTCTGCCAGAGTCTTTTGAGTTGATCGCATAATGAAACCTGCACCTGGCCAGCTGTAATGTTTAAATAAGCTGTCACATTCAAATGAGGTTCAGTTGTTCTGAAATGGCCTCATATACAGTAGCCAATGGCATAAACACACTCATCAACGCATCATTACACCTGCACTGACATCTGGCAAGACCTGTAGTCTGTGTTATGTTGAACTTAGATAACTGACCCTTTAGCACGTTGTGACAAAACTGAATTTAGTTTGAAGGGTGCATTTGTTACGCCCCTGAAAAAGGGGAGAAATAATCACGAGAGTGATATGGTTATGTTCCCTCACTGAGAAAAGTCCGCGATTTCCGAGGCTCCACGCAGAGCTTTCACCATAACCTACATAAGTGGCCTGATGTTTATACTTGTGTGCTGGTGTGTGCGTCGAGCCGGCATGTGTGTGTGTGTGGGGAGTGTGTTAGAGTGAGGGACAAGTGAGAGAGTGACGGCGATTAGCTTCGGAGTACCGACTTTAGAGTCATAGTGAGAGAAACAAAGTGTCTCCCCTTTGTTTTCTGACCAAGGTGGGAAATCTTTAGCAGGAAAAGTTAACCCTCTCCTTGATTTCATGTTGTTTATGGAGAAGGAGAACCAGGAAATGAGTCGGGGGAAATGCAACGCTACACAATGACATCTCACCAGGGCGCATGCTCGTGCAGCGACTGGCAGCAAGGATCTGTGGCTGTGTGTGTGTTTGTTTGTTTGTCGTCCTAACCTCAAGTTTATTAGCCTATCTCAGCAACAAGCAGTATCGGCATGCGATAGTAAGCCTTTGTTTTCTTTATTCACAATCACGCCGTTCGGGGAACCAAGATGGAATTTTGGGCTCTTCTCCTCAGTATGGCTGGCGGTCCAACCGGTTTGGAGTTTGGGCGACCTGTCGTCTCCACTTCACTCAATCAGGATCCAGTACCCCAGGGAGCTCCTTTTACGCTGGAGGCATGTCACTGACCCACCGATGGATTTATAGTCACCGAGGTGGGACCCAGCACAGTCAATCAGACAACAGGGCCATGGATCACACCGTAAAACAAAGACCAGAAAGCGGGGGCGTAGAGGAGGCGTTCGTCTCAGGTTGAAAAGCCAGTCAATCTTGCGCATTTCCCTGCCGTCTATCATTCTTTCCAAGATCCAGTCTCTGCGGAATAAAACTGGTGAGCTTCAGGCGCAGACTTGTTACTCTCACAAGTTCAGAGATGCCTGCATTATTGACTTACGGAGACTTGGCTGTCGGATAGAGACTTAGACAATGACCTAGGAATATGTGGGTTTGGGTCGCCCATTTGGCTGGACAGAGACGCAACAACTACCGGCAAGTCGACGGGTGGGGGGGTGTGTCTCTATGTGAATGAGCGCTGGTGCAAATCGGCCATTGTTAGAGATAAACTCTGCACTCCCGATGTTGAACTGCTCACGGTTTCACTATGCCCTCACTACCTGCCCCGTGAGTTTCCCCAGCTGTTCGTCACTCTTGTATACATCCATCCCAAAGCATATTTCAAGCAATTCAAAAGCTCCAAACACGTTTTCCAGACGCCCCAATCATCATTCTTGGGGATATGAATAACTGTTCATTGTCCAAAACACTTAACTATTTTCACCAGTACGTCACATGCCCTACCAGGCACAGTAAAACTTTATATCTGTGCTACTGCACAGTTAAAGACGCATACAAGTCCATCCCTCTCCCACCATTAGGCTCATCTGACCACAATTGTGTACATCTCGTCCCTTCATATCGCACTGCCCTTAAGAGGGGTAAAGTACAGACTGTGCACGTAAAAGACTGGTCGGAGGACACTTGCTTGGCTCTCCAGGGGTGTCTGGATTGCACGGAGTGGAATATGTTCAAGGAGTCCAGCTCTGATATTGATGAATTGACAGATGTTATCAGCAGATGGATCTCATACGAGATCAATAACAAATAAAACTCATGTGAGAGTACTGTTATTCCAACTAAGGTTATCAAAGTATATCCAAACAGTAAACCATGGGTTACAAAGTCCCTGAAGATGTTATTGCATGAAAAGTATAGGGCTTTTAAGGAAGGAAACTTACAGATACTACATAAGCTTCAGAAGGACATTAAAAGGGAAATTAGAGCAGGTAAACTTAAGTACAAAGATAAAATAGAAACACAGCTCAGGATGAATAACCTAGGCTCTGCCTGGGACAGTATGAAGACAATTGTGGCAGATAACTGTTGTTGTCTCCTCCAGCTGCTTTTCAACAAGAGGCTGTGCTGTACCGTATCAGGAACTGGCACCACAACTGTCTGTTTCACTGGTGGGGGCCTGTGTTCCGACTCTCTCGCTGGTTCAGCATACCTCTTCTCAGGTACTTTAGGAGATGTGGGGACCGGTGGCGGCTCATGATGAAGGTCATATTTATCCCTGCTGTCTTCATCAGAATCTAGAGGCTGTGATGCAGGCTGATGTCTCTTTTTTTCTTACTTTTGTCATCTTTAGTCATTTCTGGTTGTGTCTCAAAAGGTAAGTGGTCACAGGACATGAGCAGGTTTCTGTGCAGGACCCTGGAGCGTCCCCTACCCTTTTCTGGTCTCACTTCATAAATTGGCAGGTCTGAAACCATTTGTCTCAATACTGTGTGAATTGTATCTTCCCAATAGTTATGGAGTTTGCCTGGTCCTCCTCTTGGTGTCAGGTTTTTAATCAGAACTCGCTCGCCAGGCTGTAGCACTGAACTACTAACTTTAGTGTCTTTAGCTTTTTTTTGCTTTCGGAGCATTTTCATTTGCAATGATGCTTCCTCTATCCCTCATTTCCATTTCTCCAAGGTAGTCTCGCTGGTTACCGGAACCTGCCTCTGTGCACAATCCAAAGAGCATATCAACTGGAAGCCTGGGTAATCTCCCAAACAAAAGATAAAATGGTGAATAGCCAGTCACTTCGCAACGGGTGCAGTTATAGGCATAAACCAGTTTGTTCAGAGACTCCTTCCAATTTGACTTTTGTGTCTCGGTTAGTGTCTTTAGCATTTGCAATAATGTTCTGTTCATAGGTTCCACTTCACCATTCCCCATTGGGTGGTAGGGTGGTTTTCTAGACCCCGCCATGCCACTGAGTTTCTTTAACTGATGGAACAACTGATTTTCGAATTTTCCCCTTTGGTCATGGTGGATGCAGGAGGGGAACCCAGGGCAAAGTCATTGAAGATGAGATTTGCAGCAGTTTTCCTGAATTTGATGTGGTGGCATAGGCTTGAGTGAAACATGTAAAATGGTCAACAATCACGAGGATGTACTCATATCCCCCTCTGCATCTGTAGAGATGGAGGAAATCTATACATACCAGTTCAAATGGCTGTGTTGTCACAATGTTTGTCAGAGGGGCTCTTGTTTCATGACCTGGCTTTTTCTGCTTGACACCGTTACAAGTTTTAGTCACATAGTGCTCGATGTCAGATTGCATATATGGCCAGAAGAAGCGGTCACGTACTAGTGATAAAGTGCGGTCAGTACCTTGGTGTCCCATGTTATTGTGCAATTCTTCCATCACTTTACCTTTGTACTGCTCTGGTAGCTAACTGGCTAACTACTTGCAGGCTGTAGTGATTCTGTACAGAATGCCATCACTGTCTATTGTCAATTTGTCCCATTCTCTGAATAGGCACTTTGTCTTTGGACTGAATTCCTTTTGCTCTTTAACCGGCGGTTTGGAACCAGACAGTTTGAAATCGAGCACAGGACGGATGCCCGGATCAGATTCTAGTGCTTCTCTTATCCTATCTTTTGGGATCGAACTGATTGTTGCAGTGGCTGTCTCACCTTCATCTGATACTGACCTAGATGCAGCTGATAGTGACCAAGGTGCAACAGACTCTTTCTGTACCTCAACTGCTTTTATCGTGGCGGCAATGGTGTCTGGTGGAAGCTCCTCAGAACATTCTCTCATCAGTGACATCCAGTGGCATCCTCGACAAAGCATCTGCATCACTCTCTGCCTGGCCTGTACTTTATTGTAAAGTGAAAATCAGCCAATTCTGCAGCCCACCTGGAAGTGGTTTAGTGCTGCCACCAACGACTAATTTTCCAACGACTACTCTTTCGACTAATTTTTCGACTAATTTTTTGATTAGTCAACTAATCTAAACGATTTAAAAACAAATCAAGTGTTTGTTATTTCGTTGTGTCCATTTTATTTTGAACTCAACTGAAGGGCCAAAACATAAAATATCACCTGTGCCATAAACAATATAAATAACTTAAATGTTACCAAATAAAAAATGACAAATGTAAACAATATAAATAACTTAAATATTACCAAATAAAAAATGACAAATGTAAACAATATAAATAACTTAAATATTACCAAATAAAAAATTGTGGGATGTTTTCCACATTCCAAAACAAATATTGCACAAAGTTGCTATGTCAATTTAAAACAAAATACAATTTCCAGTGCAAATATAAAAAAGAACTCAAAATTAGAGAAAACATTAGTTTTTCAAGGTCAATGTCTGTTTTCAAAAACGCTGTTTAAAGCTGCTCCATGTCATGAGTAACAGAAGGTTGTAGGCTTAACTGAATACAGTCCATTACAGCCAAGATGGCAAGAAGAAAAAAGAAAGTAAACTCATTACACTGTCCAAAGTGTAATTTTCCATTATATTCCAACATGTTTGGAAGGTGCTGACATCCATGAAATAAGTCTTGTCTGAGCGTTTTAGAATAAACTCAACTGTGTGCAATCATGTAGAGTGCAAGAGAGTATCGTGCCCAACTGTGGCCACTTCAAAATGTTGTGTTGTAGTGAAAAAATGTCAACATGTCCACATGGTCTGGACTTAAGCTGGCTCTTTTCTTTGAAACTATGTTTCCAGCTGAGGAAAACAGGCGCTCAGAAGGTGTAGATGTGGCCGGTACACCTAAAAAAGACTTCGCAAGAGATGCCAGGTAAGGAAACCTGGACTGATTGGACTTCCACCACTGCAAAGGATTTCTGTTTTTGGGTGAAGGCTGTTCCCCAATATATCTGAAAAAATCTTCTTGCACTGAATGCATGTCATCAGTTTCATCATCCTCACTGTCCATTTGGTGGGATGACCCCAGCAATGTCTCCAACATTGACACAGGGGCCTTTTCACTTGTGTCATGCTGCTGTACTACAACATCAGACTTCTGCTTTTCTTCAAGTGCAAGATGTTGAATCGTCCCTTGCATTCTCAAGATGCCATCTGCAGATAAGAATTTCAGCCTGCGGAATCTGGGATCGAGAGCAAAAGCAATTAGGCTATTTGGGGTGTCTTCAGTGAATTGAAGCTCATTTTGCCACCTTTCGGTTATTTCATTTTCTGCATCTTTCTGAAATGCCAGTATGTGGGGATTCACAAATGAATAAGTGGTCTGTGCACTTTTTAGAAGCCCTTTAATGAGTGGGGGTAGGCTAGAGAGTGTCACATATGACTCCTCACTCAGGTACACTGTAGCACATTCAAAGGGTTTTAGAGCTCTCTCAAGCTCTTCCAGGAGTCTCCATTGTTCTGGCTTGAGGTCATGGTAATGCTTTGATCTATTTGTGACCCCTGGGTCCGACAGACATGCCGTTACAGGCCATCTTTGCTCCAGCAGACGTCTGATCATGTAGTACGTGTTGTTCCACCTCACACTTACATCTTGAATGAGGCCGCTTTCTGGCTGTACTCACTCTTGTCAAAGTGCACCACCTTGCAGCTCCAATGGCCTTTTGAATATGGGTATTCTTCGTAGCATGGTTCACAATTAGCTGCAGAGTGTGACCAGAGCAGTGGACAGAAAAGATCCCATGTCTTTCTTCTAGGATTTTGGGATTTTGAGGGCACATAACGTTTGATGCATTGTCGTGAACTATGGCGAGTTTTTTATGCAGAGGGATTTCAAATATGGCAACTGCAGTTTCAATCCAAGATGCAATATTTACAGCTGTGTGCCTCTCTTCAAGTGGCATGGTGGTCAAATTAAAGTTCATGAGCTCCCATTCATCATTTATGAAGTGGCAGGTTAAGCCCAAGTATGCCTCTGTCCAGACGTCCCAGTTTGACCGGGACAGTCTCGATTTTGAGTTGCATGTCCTGAGTCCCGACAAAAGCCTGTCGGGATGCTAAAATGTCCCGGTTTACACCAACCACTATGAAATTGTCCTGGTTGTCAGCGATTGCATAGACGACGTGGTCTTATTATACCCAGATCATTAACTAAACCCATGTAGAAAGACTAATAAAGCGTCCAGCTTCCAATGTGTATGTGTGTGTGTGTGTGTGTGTGTGTGTGTGTGTTGTGTGTGTGTGTGTGTGTGTGTGTGTCAGTCAATCGCAGCGGTCTGCGTATGCATAATCTGTGTTGCTAGCATTACAATGTTGTTGAAATGCCTCTTCTTATCTGTCTCGTTTTAACCATAGACAGTGAAAGGGTTTTAACCGGGCATAAATGCTCCCGTTGAGTGGATCTTTTCGCTCATGAACAACACATGGACTAACGAGAGGAACTGAATGACCATTCCCACATTAACGGTGCTACTCGTCACACGGGCCAATTTTGCTGACAAATGCGCAATTTCACAGTAGGCTTTCAGCCAACAAATTGATTCTTGAGCAAAGTCACTACTTTAACAAATATACGGAATTAATGTTTCCAATAGGGAAGCTATCTGCTCTATCAAATGAGATTATTATTATTTTTGTGTGTGTGTGTGTGTGTGTGTGTGTGTGTGTGTGTGTGTGTGTGTGTGTGTGTAGGTGTTTTTTTAACCAACACACACACGTGTGTTGGTTAGAATAACACTGGTAACACTTTACGGTAAGGGTACACGAATTATCATGAATTCATGCCTGAATTAATTGATGTATGCATTATTATGCATTATGTAATTAATGATTTATGTATTACTGCATTCCTTAATATCCCATGAATTATCAGGATATGACGTGAATTCAGAGTCTGTCATTCGTGACCTCATACATGAACAACACAACTAAAGCATTAGGTACATGGGCACATCATTATGAATATTGATTTATTAAGCATGAAACAAAATGTGGTCATCACTGCGCAAATTCTGATTTGAACACAACTTGTGCATAATGATGTACCCGCCTTACCTAATGCTTTAGTTGATGTGTTGTTCATGCATGAGGTCATGAATGACAGGATATGAACTCATGTCAATTCCTGATGATTCATAAGATATAAAGGAATGAAGTAATGCACAAATCATGAATTAATTCATGCATTCATAATTCATGTACCCTTACCGTAAAGTGTTACCATGACTTTAGTTCAAGCCTGTAGCAGCAGTTCCAAATAATTCATTTGGTGCCGTGCAATGAAAAATACCTTTTCAGAAAGTTCAGTGGGTGCATTTTGCAAAAGAATGCTTTAATTCTGAAAAATAAAGTTGGTCCCACACAAAACTCACTAAATGTCTTTTAATATTATTTCTTAGATATGTAGGCTACATACCAAGACAATTCATGAATATTAACTGAGATACCCTATTATGTTTTAAGCTGTAGGCCTACTTGTGCTGTTGGCAAAATTGTGTCTAATCTGACCTGGGCTGGCACACGTTCACGTTAAAAAGTGTGTGCGTGCACAAGCACTACGGTCACACGCAAAGTGTCCCGGTTTTAGTTCCGGGAAATCTGGTCACCCTATCTTTTCCTTTTCTGTGGGCACATCTTGAACAACTCCTGTGTGTTTCCTTTTTAAGTGCTTGTGCATTGTGGTTGTGTTCCCGTGATAAGCAAGTGAAGTTTGACAGTGTACAGACCAATCTTTTACCAGATGGCCTGAAATACTTTCATACTTTGGAAGCTTTTGATCTAATTCTCGTACTTGATTCGGAGGACTCACGTGTCTCCGCAATTTTTCAAATCAAAGCAGTGAAGCCTGGGGGAGGGGGAAGAAAGAGAATAGCAGCAGATTAAACAGCAGGGCGCGCACAGACTGGTGTGGAGGTGAATTACAGTGAGCCGTTTGAGACGGGAAACAAAAAATAAATGGGGGTCAATAGTAAAACGACACGTCAACTACAAAAATTGCCGTTGATTTATTTTAATGGTGGATTACGTCCAAGTTGAATAATCGTGGCAGCACTAAAGTGGTTGTGTTCAGTTTTGCAGTAGACAGAATGTAGCTGAGCGGGTTGTTATCGCTGTACACGGTGAAGGTTGGAGCATAGCACAAATAACTCATAGAACTTATCAGTGATTGCCCATTTTAGAGGTAGAAAGTCTAGCTTGCCAGAGTGGTAGTGACAGTTCTTCTCAGCTGCTGTTAAGGTTCGAGAGCCATAAGCAATGAGCCTAAGCTAACCTAACAATCTTGCTTTTGATACAGAACTGCATCAGTGTGTACAACAAATGGCTGAGTGAAATCACTGGTGGGTGAAGCCGTTCAAGTTCAAGATTGGCTTGTTTTCCATGGGTGAATGTAAATGTAAATGGACTTTTCTAGTCTTAACAACTACTCGTAGTTGAACCATTCACACGCTGTGGCCGAGGATGCCATACCTGCTCATCAGATAAACATTCACACATATTTACAGTAACTCCGGGTTCAGTGTCTTGCCGAAGGACACTTTGACATGGGATCGAACCACCAACCTTCCGATTGGCAGGCGCCCGCTTTACCACTGAGCCACAGCCGCCCGGTGGTCAGGTACTTTCTCTGAATCTGTTTTCAGGAGGTCATACAGACAGCTGGCCTTCCTATAAAAGTCTTTGATGTACTGTCTGTAGTAAGGGAGTAAACCAAGCATTTTACTGAGCTGGCCCACAGTCTCTGGTCTGATTTCTTTCAATGCTCTTACTGCTTCAAAATCAGCTGGGTCAACTCTGCAACTATTCTGCCCAAATATCACACCTGGGGTTTAAAGAGATCACACTTAGGCCACGTCCACATGTACCAAAACAATCTTTTTTCCCCCGTCTTCCCTGGCATCGTTCCAAGAATGTTTGCATCCAAATGGATCCATTTGTAAATGACTTAACACGCTACTTCATATTCCAGGCCTATAGGTAGCGGTGTTTCTGCTACAGAAATTCACCAAAACCAGAGAAGAAGAGGCAGAGCCCTAGTAAACATCTTTTAAATATCTTTTCCGGCAGGAACACAAGCATGTAGTCCACCGTTGTTGTTGTTATGAGACGTCGTCGCGGGGTAAGAGGTCGAAGGCTAGAGGTCGAGGGGTGTGGCGATGACATCATCGATACACAAGCATGCGGCTTCGGCGTCCAAACGAAAACTAGCCTACTGCTCCAAATAAGTGACAAAATAACGCCAACATGTTCCTGTTTACATGTTGTGATTTGTATAGCCACAGGGTGTACAAATAACAAGGTCACTATGCTTTTACTATCTAGTAATTGTTGACTCTATTACTCCAACTCCAGGCGAACTCTCTGCTCCTCACCACAGGGCTTCAGGTGCTGCGAGCAAATCACTCCGCCCAAGTAGCAGTGCTTCGCCTTTCTGAGAATATAGTTCCCAGTTTGTATACGATTAGAAGACGGCTGTGTCTCATATGACCTTGTTATTTGTACACCCTGTGACTATACAAATCACAACATGTAAATAGGAACATGTTGGCGTTATTTTGTCACTTATTCGGAGCAGTAGGCTAGTTGGTACCGGTTACCTCCAGGATCTGTGCTATGCTTAGCTAGCGCTGGAGGCATCAGACAGAGTTACAATAGATAGAGAAGGGTATGTATCGACTTATCTAACTCTGGGGGATACTGTGAATAAGCTAAAGTCCCAATAAGTCGGCGTGTTCCTTTAAGTCCATTCTCAATCTGATGGGCAAGGCTGGAAAAAGTCAGTTTATCTTTCTGGCCTATCTTTATATGAGCTGGGCTGTGCACTGGGTGAGAGCTGCATGCTCCCCTGAAGATGTGCAGGGTGTTGGGGCGGGTGCAGATGGCTGCATTGACTGCAGGATTTGTCTTGAACATCTGTTCTCTGTTCGCCTGATATGTCAAGGAAATCACATATCTCTAGTAACTTGTCTTTAGTCAGGGTGTGCAATTCTCCTACTACCTCTTCCTGTAGTTCTTCCAAGGCGGTTGTCATGTTGACAGGACAGGAGGAACTTTTACTGTGCAGGAGTTGACTCTGAATTAGATGGTCTTTACTGTCTCTGATGGTCTCTTAATGGCTTCAATTGACACGTACTTAGCCACCAACTTCCAGCTCCCCTCGAACAGCAACACTTGCCTCACTGCAGCCTGCCTAGGTTGTAATGTGGGGATTTAGCTGGCTCGTAATTCAGCGACCGGGATGTGGAAACCGGACATCTGAACAGCTATCCCAGCGGTGCTTCCAAAAGTGTTACGCCCCTGAAAAATGGGAACTTGGGGGGAGACAGAAGCAATCGATCTCAGGCTCATAAATTAAGCACTTAGTAGATCACAGATTAACACTTTTACCCTTAAAGTAGGCACCACAAAATAAAGTAATTAATATAACGTTTACACATTCCTCTTACAATTTTTTACCCTATGTACGCGTGACAGATTTAAACTTTTTAACAGAATTATATGAATTTTATCAATCCCTATGAACTAGTACTGAATGCATGATCTTCTTAACCTTAGATATTTTAAGATCCTCACATACTATGAACTTACTAATACCTTTTAGTGTATAACAGGCTATGAGTATTTCCTTTAACCTGTCACACATTCATTCACCTTTCAATCGTTCAGGTTTGGTAATCATGCCTCGTTTTCATGTTTTTAGATGAACAAAGTAAAAAGTAAAAGCTGCCATTTTGCTTCCACATTGCTTGCTCTAGTTGTCCTTCGACCAGCCCCAAGTTATGCTGCCATAGGTCTAATCTGCTGGGGAACTTCCCATGATACACTGCTTCTCTCTCCTCCTGTCTCTTCTGATCTGTATGAATTCCCATCAGTCCCATTAATGCATGTTAGTCATTGTGCTTTCTCGCCTTTCAGGTTTCCTTAGCTTGTGGTAGCACCTGGATCGTGGTTGCCCCTGCTGCCATGGTCCCTCTTATCACCCACTGCTACTATTATTATAATTAATAAAAATTCTATCATTATTGCTGCTATCATTGCAACTTTATAATATTATTATATTATTTCAACTGCTATAATTATTTTTAGTCATATCCCTACTAGTATAGTTGTTAAAATAATACTGTGGTTGTTTTGCATCTCACAAATCTTCCTTTCCTCTCATCAAATTTTGTGGTGCCACAAAAAGTACCACGGACCGGGTTTTTGTAATGGATAGCATCATTGTTATTAAACCTTTGCTACAGTAGTGTACATGAATAGAACTTTACTTAACCCAGTGCATCATGCACCAATGTTCAGAGTACCTTGAATCAAGTAAAGCTTAATTGGAAACTGAACCTCTTCACCCTGTCTGCATGCTTAATACTAAATTAAAGCCACAAACATGCAGTATGTGTACTGTACACTGTTCTGTTTTTTAAATGCATATCAGCATAAAAAAAACCGTTTAGTGTTACTAAACCATTATGCTATAGATCTCTACTCCAGCTGCACTTTTAATAAACAATAAAGCCATTTGTTTCTGAGATTCACAAATGCAGATAAAACTCTACTTTTCACAGCAAGTGTTTAAAGAGTAAATTGAATAATTTGTGAACTTATTGCCTTATTGGTACAATTACTGGTTAACATTTATATATTACTGGACACACTTTCAATCAAGAAAAGAGCAGGGCCAATAATGGTGGCTTTTACTGTCATGGCAGTGGCATTTGAGGTTAAGGTTTGTTGTGTTGAGAGAGTCAGCATGCGGCGAGACGTGCTTTTGAGTTTGTGTGTGGGCTGTGTGAGGCCTGCTGGGACACAGCGAACAGTGTACAGTATCAGATTGTTCCCTGCTCGCTGTGCTGCATTTCCATGGAAGTGGTTTTCCTGTGACGTGAGAGATCTGAGTGTCTTTAGCAGACATCTCAATGGCAGCTGGTTGTTGTTCCTGGGACATCTTTCATGTCTTGACATAAAAAGAGAGCACAGGGGTCTGCCTACATTTTTTTCTTAGTCTTGTGTTGGATTTTTCAAAAAGGATAAGTAATACAACACCAGTACATTTCGTCTTGTCTCTTTGGATAAGAAACCAGGGGGATTTCTCTGCAGATGCCTCTGTTGTGACTTATTGTGTGGATTACTTGTAATTGTGTTACAAAGCTTGAAAAATTACTAATTTTTATAATGATTCCCAGATATTCTCAGCTGAAAGCCCCACAAGTCTAAGTTTGTGTATTCCCAATGCTCATTGGGTAAAAATCCTGAGTTGCATAGAATTTTCAAAAAGTACCAGTGAGGACCTGCCATAACAAAGATATGTCAAGGGAAGTGATAAAACCTCAAATATAAAAAACCCTAGACAGAGCGCACATCAAATCCCAAATTCCATGCACTGCAGGATTCCAGTTACAGAGCACTTCTCACACTCAAACTAAAATCAGGGTACACTAATGTTAAGCCATATGTTTTTTAACAATGTAATGCTATTGTTTTGAATGGACTACAGCACAACACTGCACAACACTGCTCAATATCTTAATACAGGCAAGAGCTGGGAATGATTTATAACAAGCATGCTTTTCTTACGTTATACCACTGAAAATTCTCAACAGCTATAGGTGTTTCTTTGCAGTTCTAAATTAATGTGAAGGTAAAACTGTGAAGGTAAAACTGTACTGATTTATTTACTGTAAATGCAGATATGACTTTCATCACTAATGGAAAGTAACAAAGAACATTTACTCCTCAAGTACTGTACCTAACTATAATTTATATGTACTTGTCTGTAATAAATTTATATAATTTCTCTGTATAGTGAGTGCTTTTACTTGGTACTTTAAGTATGTTGATGCCCATACTTCTTCCAGTAAGTAAATGGCATTTTGAATGTATGAGTATTTCTACACAGTGACATTGCTATTTTTACCAGTAAAAGATCTGAGTTATTCTTCCACCACTGCTGTCTGTCATATTAAAATCATGTAGTATAAATATGTGCAACTCATATGCTGCTGTATATAATGTATAAGAATGTATAAAATTCATTGAATTTGTATGTTCTTACACAAAATGGATCATCTGTAAACTTTTACAACAGTGATGGTGCTAGACTGCTATAACTCTTATCTTATGTGTTTTGTTTTTTGCTGGAGATCCATTTATTGGCTGCATTCTTTGCTGACGCACCATCCCGGCACTCCTCAAGGGCATTCAGGATCATTTCTGGACACTGAATGACCTCTATTACAGGAAAGACCTGTTCACTCTACCTGACAGAGCTATGGTTTCTGGTTTTGTTCTCTCATCGTAAAGTTCTTGCCTAATGTCAAGATGTGAGTAGAAGTCACACTACACACACACACACACACACACACACACACACACAAACACACACAGACAATTCCTTTCTTTATCTCTCTCTTTCTATCACACATGCACACACAGACACAGACACAGACACAGACACACGTGACTTCATGTATTGAATGGCTCAACTGTGTGTCAAATGATTAGACATTTCCAGTAAAGCTGATTCCTGCTTCTGGCTTATGATCCACACATGATCCAAGAATGTTGCTTTGGATCATTTTTTTTTTTATTATTTCAAATGGCCAAGTGTGTTTAGTCACATCATGCATCCTCACATCAATTTCCGCATTGGAGAATCAGAAACATTGTCTGCTGAGAGTCAAGCTGATTCGTGGAACAGAAGAAAAAACACACAAACAGAACTCTGTGAGAAAAGGGTTTCTCTCAGTCCCTCAATCTGAGGCAGAAGGTTTACTTTTTGCACAACACTGAAATATCAGCATATCTGGGGATAAAGGTTTCTCACATGCATAAAACACAGTGAATGAGCCCGACACTGTGTCCATATTACCAGGCTGCAATTTGTGAAGAAAGCAGAGGGTGGATGTTTTTGATCATGCACAACCAAAAAAAACATGCAATAATTAAAGCCCCCTTTCAATACCATGGATATAGTGCCACGTACTATGCCAAAACACTTATTGATGAACTTAAAATAATCTCAAAATGAAATAGCACAACGTGGTGTCAACATAAAACACAATGTGTTCAAGCCAGGGAGCGGAGTTCACTATATGCGGCGAAAACAAAATAATCGGTGTGTTTACATGCAGTTTAAAAAACAAATATATATTCAGGTTAAGGCAATTACCCTGATTTCTCAAACGCCATTACCCTGGTTAAAATTGGAGTTCTCATAATCCGGTTAACAGAGGTAGAGAACTCCTTTAGCAACCATTCCTTCATGTATAGTTACACCTTAACTGGGCTACGATCGGTTAAAGCGTCTGTTCATGCTTCAACTAGCGCCCTATATATCAACTAAAGGGCACTAATATCAACTAGTGCTCTTTATATAGAGAGTGTGGCCAACTAGGGAATCGAATGTTCTGAGCTATCCTGTTATGCGGTTGGTTCCGAGGTGGTCACATGTTTCATGGACTCCATGTTGGATACCAACATTCATCTGATTCCCATTGACACAGTGCAGGGAATAGTGGAAAAATTTAATAAATTATTAAAAAAATGACATAAATCACTGAAAAAATGCCCACCTGTTTCGCATTTGGCTGCAATAAAAGACAGGGAAGCGGCAAAAGATTTCACAATTCCCCCGTGAACCAAAAAGGCGAAAAGTGTATGGCAGCTGTTTAAGGCTCATAAGAAACGTGAATATTCTCAGTCAGTGTAGTAAATGATGCTGGTGACAGTTACTACTGATGGATAGCTAACATTAGCTTTAGTGGGAGGCTGCTAACAATTTAGCAGCATCAGACTTTCGTCTCCAACTAAATCTCAGCTTATAGATCGAACAGTTGTTTAGTAATAACAGGTTGATTAATTACAGACGACACACAGCCTAACAATAGTGATTTAATCAGATATGTATTTCTACATAAGCAGTATGCGGCCACCGTGTTGGGCCATTGATCTGATACAGGGGAAGACTGAGGGGACATGACGGTGATCAACCTTAGTTTATTAAGGTATCGTGAACGCTCAGGTTCAGGCAAAGTTACATAATAAACATTCAACGTTTATAAAACAAACCATCTGTTTAACAAGAAAATAATTCACACACATTTGTCAAAATTATGATCCAAACACACGTCAAATTGTATTGACTTCTATGGGATCGTCTGTTTTCTATCCCCAAAAGGGGACGCGGCTTTGACTTTTAGCGAAGTAGGCTACCCGTATGTGCCGGTAGTACGTATGGATGTATTAAGAGAACGGCTGGGAGTCGTAGTCGTTGCTATGACACCATACAACAAAACAGCATTGGCAGCAAAGAGCCTGGCCTGAGGTCTCTGTTTCACTCATGGACCGTATTAATATTAACAGTCTATGGTTTTACTCGCCGCTAATTCCACCCGACACTGGTTAAAAATAACATTATAATGAGCCGAACAAGTTGTCAGTCATCTGGCGGGAACACTGTGCTGTCCTACGCTGTGACAAGAGTGTGTAATTGTTAAGGCTGCAGGAGAATGGCGGACCCTAAATGCAGAGACGGAAACAGTGGTTCGTTTGAAGATTTAATATAATGGAAAAATAACAAAAGGAGTCCTGAAAATGCAGGCAAAAAGTAATCCAACATGAAGCCCAAGACAAAATAGAAAAACAAAGCAACCAGGAACACTAATCATAATAGGGAGGAAACTCATGCAAAACAAACAGGAATACAATACACAATGATCTAGACACAAGACAAGGGGAAACACAAAGACTAAATACAGAGGGTAACAAGGGAACAAGAGGCAGGTGACACAAGGGCTGGGAAACATCAGGCAATCACAAAAGCAGGAAAACTAAAAGACAGGAAGTAAAACAAGACCTGACAAGACAGAAAACCAGACTGTCAAAATAAAACAGGAAACGGAGCAAAATACAAAACAGAAAAACAGACTACCAAAATGAGACAAAACACCAAAACCATAACAGTAAATGAAACATTAAGTTGTTAAATTTTACTAATTTAGTGATCAGTCTGTGTAATTTTGACATGGTCAACCGGAAGAAAAAGTCAGTTGTGGGTTGGAGGTAGAGTTACTCCTGTCATTCTTCCTATTCTTCCCAGCTCATGTAGCCTATACGGGAAGAACTGGCATAACCCGGTTATTCACCTAACTGGGGTAAGACTATACCCCGGTTACTTCTGTGCATGTAAACGCACTGACTTTTACCCAGGAAACGCTCGTTAGTTCCTCGGGGGTGTTTTAATCCAAATCCAATCTTTTTAGCGGTCAGCATTAAAGCCTGCAGGCATATGCCCATGGTTTTAAAGCCTTGATTTACAAGGATTTGCAGCTCACCCCTTGTTCTTTGGAAAATGTTTGTTTCTATTGGCTGATAAGGCCAGGGCAGCTACAGCTTGCAAATAAAAATCAGAAAGGTAGAAGAAAAAAAGAAGAAACAAAAGACAAGAGTCTTTGCATAGCACTGTTGTAGTGTACTGTGATTTTAGTAATGTTTTTGAATGACTGTTTCGTGGAAGCAAATGTGTGTCTACATGTCACGGTAACTTTAATGGCTTTACAAATGCATGTCACAACACACAGATCAGCACATCACATCTATACACACTCAGTGAGAACACAGTGTAGATACACGTATCTGCTATCTATTACATGCCATATTGCATCTACGAAAAGTCAAACTTGAAGAAAAATTCTGAGAAACTGCTAATCAGCCAGTTTTTACTTTCTGCTTAATATGGTACGCAACACAGCAGGACAGACAGCTGAAGCAGTGTTAGATTTCCCATTAGGGTGGTGTGGGTGGTGCTGTAGAGGCAGTCGTTTTCTTTCTAACTTTACTGATACCCAAGAAAGGTCAGAGGAAATCCGTGGAATATTGATGGAAGTACTAGAATATTTCTGAGAAAAAATGATTCTTGCAAAACTATGTTTCACAAAAAGAAGTTCCGATATTATTTTTGTTCCTCTATTTGATGTGCAAAACTGCTGAGTTTTCACTTCTCTCTTTAAACAAGTACTGTTATTAAAGTCAAATTCCAGTTGTTGTCAAAGTGGGCAGCATGTACCCTTGAACTTTTACTGCATCGATGGATACATCTTTACACATAGAGCATATACCACAATAGTTGGTTTCCATGGTAATGACAACCTGTGCTGCACAATGAATGGGGACACTATTAGCGTCATTTACGTCACACTACAACCAGGATCAAGCGTCATGACAGACGCACCCTGTTCCAATACAACACACACACAGTGATGTCATATTATAGACCAACACAAGACAAAAATGTATTAACATTGCGCAACAACTTCTTTTTTCAACAAACACTGTTGTCAGGTTTATTAAAATAAAGATGCTCATGACTCAGAAGAAAGTTATGGTTTTATAAGCCCACAGCTTTTCCAACATTTGGTACAACCGAGAAAAAAAGTCTCTGACCAACCAATATGCTGATTGTTTGAAGTGTTTTCCATTCAGATAAGATGAGCAGGAAGTAAGTCAGGGTATCACCACAGTGCTGCACAGCAACAAGCCTAAAGACCTCAACAATTTTTTTTTCTCTATCTTACAGTCTGTTCAGTGTTATTTGATATCTGATTGTATTTCTTGTGAAGCTTGTAAAAATTCCCTGCCGTGTATGTATGGGTTCCCTGTGTTTTCCCATGTTGTAACTTATGAAGGTTATGTTTGCACAGCGTATCGAAGTATCTCGTGCAGTAACCATCCACCAGAAAGACGTCATTTCGCTCTGTTTCAGATTACTGCTATTGTACTGTACCAGGCTGCTTTTTACAGCAGTGACTCAGAGGGTGTTTCCCGACAGTGCAGAAGGACTGCTAGGGATTTCTCTTCAGCTGATATTGTTTACATTTAGCGCCCGCTTGACAGTTACAAGCACTCCAATTGTAATTTTAGTTTCAGGAAATGCAGAAAAGAAAGGAAAACTATCAGCGTTTCACCTGAACTTGCAGTACTTCAATAACTTAATGGCTTTTATTAAATGAAAGCAAAACAAACAGCCTTATCTGGTCACACACCACTCTTTTTCCAGTTTATTTTTGACCTGAAATGAATGGTTTGTACGAAGTGTAAATCTATAATGTGCTGAATGTGCCAACTATTGTTAGCTCATTGTGTAGCTGTGTGGCTCTTGTGTGACTCAAAGTGGGATTTTTACATCAATTCCATCCTCAAAATGGACAAATTGTGTAACGTGGATCGAATTACCAAGGAAATCTAAATATTTCAAAGTGGCCTGTTGCTACCTGTTTCCAGTAAAACTGTAGTTTTATACTATTACACTGTGATTACACAAAGCATTTCTACATGATTACATCCTCAACTGAGCACTAAATTACTACTTTTGGATAAGTAAAATATACAGTACTGTATACACTTTATCAGGTACACCTGTATTGCAATCCAAATTGGCAGTAGCTCGGTCCGTAGGGACTTGGGAACAGAGGGTCGCCGGTTCTAGTCCCTGTGCGGACCAAGTATGGAGTTTGGACCAGTAGCTGGAGAGGTGCCAGTTCACCTCCTGGGCACTGCCAAGATGCCCTTGAGCAAGGCACTGCACCCCCAACTGCTTGGGATGCTTGTCATGGGCAGCCCCCTCACTCTGACATCTCTCTATTAGTGCATGTATAGGTCCTGGGCATGTGTGTGTGTTTTGAGGGCCTGTGTGTAATGTGTGTAACTAACAACAGAGTGTAAAAATGTATGGTTTGATAAAGTATGTCTTCATCTTATCCAAATACAACAGCTCGGCCATACACTCTACATACAAAGATAATAATGTTCAGTTTTGATTGACACTGTTACAGAGGTATTAGTTTAACTATGTGTAGTATTGAAGTTGTAGTTTGCAGTGGTGTTGAACTGGACTGTGTTATACTACGAGGTGTTTCCGTTTACATTAACATGAGGGGGGAAGAATTTTAGATACACATTTCAATATAATGCAGTGCAGTACAGCACATCTACTACGGCCTCAGTAAAAAACATAGTTAATTAACAAAAACTATAGTACTAGTGGAATCAAACTGGAATCCTAATATTGTTGTGTTCTTTGTGTATTGCTTTCTGGGATCTGTGAAAGGCTGAAATAGCCAAGGTCATTTTGAGAACTGCCAGAAGAGCCCATGCACAATACCGTCAGTGGTTTCTAATTTTGAAGCATTGCCTCATATTTATTCCTGCTTCATCTGTTTTTCCTCTCCTAGGCTTGAAGACCGCCCCCCCTCCTTTCTGAAGCAAAGCAGATCTAGTGATATAACAGTCCACACAAAGCTGCTGAAGTGGCTTCAGGCTCAGAGGATTCAGGCTCAAAGAAAACCTATGCAGATTTATAGTATAACAGTCAGGCAGTGGATTCGAGCACAGGGAAGTGGAGTGCTAACAGTAAATCTAGAGGCCTGGAGGAGGAACAGGAGGAGCATGCCCGGAGAAGAGCCTCAGAGGGCGGGACTTGCGGGCCATGGTGACTCACTGCTACTCCCTGGTTGGCTCTCATATCTGGCATCTGGAGCTCATTGACAAATGACTCCATGGCAACTAGCAGTTGTGGAATTGTAAACAGACTGAGAGACTGGAAAGCTGGAAGCAGGCTTTTGCTGTTTCTCCACCACAAGCTCAAGAGCTCCTGTCAGCTTACTGTATACTGTCTGATGAGGTCAAAGGGAGCAAATGCAGTGAAATGACCGGATGCACATACAGATAAAGGCCTTCCCCCTTGCATAGTGTAATATGCAACTTTCTGCAGCATTTAGGATTCAGATAAGAACGATTAAGAGTTTTTGCCACTGTAAAAAGTGAATACAGCCCAATAATACGTAAATGCTCACAGTATTTTAATATTATAAAAGCTATATTATAAATATTATAAATAGCTATAATGCAGCCTAATTGTGGCTCTTGTGTGACTCAAAGCGGGATTTTTACATCAAGTCCATCCTCAAAAAGGACAAATTGTGTAACGTGGATCGAATTACCAAGGAAATCTAAATATTTCAAAGTGGCCTGTTGCTACTTGTGTGGCTTGTTTCAAGTAAAACTTTAGTTTCATACTATTACACTGTGATTACTCAAAGCATTTCTACATGATTACATCCTGAACTGAGCACTAAATTGCTACTTTTGGATAAGTAAAATATACAGTATTGTATACACTTTATCAGGTACACCTGTATTGCAATCCAAATTGGGGTGGCAGTAGCTCGGTCCGTAGGGACTTGGGAACGAGGGTCGCCGGTTCTAGTCCATATGCGGACCAAGTATGGAGTTTGGACCAGTAGCTGGAGAGGTGCCAGTTCACCTCCTGGGCACTGCCAAGATGCCCTTGAGCAAGGCACTGCACCCCCAACTGCTCGGGATGCTTGTCATGGGCAGCCCCCTCACTCTGACATCTCTCCATTAGTGCATGTATAGGTCCTGGGCATGTGTGTGTGTTTTGAGGGCCTGTGTGTAATGTGTGTAACTAACAACAGAGTTTAAAAATGTATGGGAAATCATTGCGGGATCAATAAAGCACGTCTTCATCCTAATCTTAAAATCCAAATACAACAGCTCAGCCATACACTCTACATACTAAGATAATAATGTGTGCAAATGTATTGCACACTTGATCAAATTCCAATAATGTTTTAGAATATTTGAGACGTGAAAAATAAAAGATAATACATCCTACTTCCCCTACATTGCAGAAAACTGTGCATTTTTATTTATTTAACTGGATAAATAAACAACAACTCCTCGTCATCCCCCGGACACGAATAAAAACCAAAGGGGACCGAGCCTTCTCTGTAGTAGCCCCCAAACTCTGGAATTCCCTCCCACCCCATATCAAATCATGTAATACAATTGCTAGTTTTAAATCAAATCTGTAGACGCATTTTTACTCTCTTGCTTTTAACTCTCCTTGATTCCTGTTTTTTTTTTTTTTTTTTTTTTTTACAAACATTGTTCCTTTGTTATTTTATTCTATGTTGCATTGTTAATTCTTTCTTTGCCTATTTGTATTCATGGTGCCTCGCACATGCGATTACGTATTTTTAAGGCATATTGTCTCTGCCTTCCCTGTTTTACCTGTAAAGCACTTTGGGTCAACAGTTGTTCGTTTAAATGTGCTATACAAATAAAATGACTTGACTTGACTTGACTACAATTTAAATTTTTCTCAGTAGTTCCCATCCTCCCAGAACTACCAGTAACTGCATATGAAACCGCATCAGTGTCTCAGTGGCATTTTGAGTGAGAGAGTGAAAGGGGTTTGAATTCAGTGTGGACGGTCAAAAAGCCTCTTACTTACAAAAATAATTTCTGCTGCTGATGATCAGACAACATAGCTCTACCACATAATAATGCTAGAAACTATGCCACAAATGAGCCAGAATATCTGACATCACCTGTGTGTGCAGGCCTTTTTAAAAACTGACATACAGGGGAAGCTTCTCCTCCTATCTATGACTTTTTGAAAATACTTTACTTTAGGACTCAATTTTAGCTCCCATGTGTCTTTGACAAATAGGCATCCTGTCAAAACCTCATGGGAGCAGATGATGCAGAAAATGCTCGCTCAGCCCTGCAAAAAAACTACAGTATGTCTATGTAAATTCCCCAATGCTGAATCAAAATGTACTGTAGCTGGAATTGTTTTGAATATAAACGGTTTATCGGACAATGCTAAATTATCTGACCATTTACCGTGCCTTCTGGGTTTGTTTGGGTTATGCTTTCTGATAAATACATGGCCAAAGTTCAGTCCAACAGACCGACCTATGAGCTCTACTTTATTGATCAATGCCGCTGAGGGAAAAGGTACATAAATAGGATTACAAATATATCTAAGTAAGTGGGACAAAGGGCTTAAAAAATGCGTAAACATTTGTACTAGTTTTAACTAGTTTTTTAAAGTTTTTTACTAGTTTAAAGGCAATAGTTTTTGTAGTGCTTGTTTCAAGAAATCTCCTCTACAGCCAGACGTTTTTGCTTGATACCTGCGAACTTCAGCAGATTAAAGATTATTTATCTTGTAAGGGGACTTTTTTTTACATCTGTTTACTACAGTTTGAGTGTTTGACACATCACACAAAATGTTTTTTATTATTTTAAAAAGTAAAAAAAAAAACTAGCATAAATGAAAAACAGCAGACGTGACACTACTCAGTTTTAACAAGTAGAGTTAATTACATTTGTGTATAATGAGTTTAATTGTTGAAAATGTGTATATTCTTGTGTGTCTCATTAAACTTTTAGAAGTGAACCCTGCTTCTGTTCTGTGAGCGCTTGTCACTGCTTTCAGAGCCATATACAGAGACCAAGCCAGTAGATGATAGGAACCACAAAACAATCGTGATCGGATTGTTTCATAACACTATTGTTCGTCTATTACTCATCTTTCTGTCGTGTCTGCCATCTGAGGAAGTGTACACTTCAATGTATGATGTCAACCTGGAGATATGAAGTCCATGAAGTCCTACATACTGATTGTAAAGGATTTTCATCCAAAGTTCATGGACATGTGCTCAAGGACCTATTTTCTTGGAAAACTGTCTAATTTTGTATAGAGCCCAAGTCTCATTTTATACAATCATTAACATCTAAAATACAAAGGTTATTCTTAGGACTTCCTAGGAAAAACCTGATGTGGGAGCTGTAATGGTTTCCCATGTAGCAACTGATTGTAGCCACAATGACAAATATATGGCTTGTGTGAGCGGTGCTCTGACACTGCAGCGCTTTTTCTCTAGAATCACATGACCCAGGGACTACCAGAGAATTTCCTCTAAGCCACGCAGAAAGCCTGCATGCTTTTAATAGTCCTAGACTGGTTTCATCTGTCTTTAAATGTGTTTCATGTCTTTCATGCATAAATGCCTTTGAAAGGTTATTGATATTTATATATCTGATAACAACACTGACAGATGCTCCAAACCACTCAACACATAATAAATTGTACAGAATCATGCACGTGTTTTCTTGTGCTTCTCCTTCTATCGCTCTTGAGTGTTGTGTATACATGGAGCTCAGGCTTACTGGGAATCAAGAGTAATGGGATTTTTTTTTTATGCTCAGCAGTTTTGCAGCAGCCTGCACTTATTTGGTATTGTTACACACAAAGTGATGTATTCAGTCCGGCAGTTATCTACTTAAAATGAATTTGATGGGATGATATTTCCCAATATCCTCACATTGTTTAGTTTACAATTAAAGAAATAATTTACAAATTGTTTGCGGTTATCTCTGAGACAATAATTACATATTAAAAAGGGGCCACTAACTCTGTATTTCAGTAGAACCATGGTGGTTTATAGAGAAAAGGCATTATAGAGAAAAAATTATAAATTTTTCTGGACCACTCACTGAGCACAAATCACCTCAGAGGCCCCTTATCTCTCTGAAAGCTCTTCACTGAGCTCCGTTGGCTGAGAGGAAACAATAAAGTGCTGTGGAAGCAGGTAGAGCACAAGCTGATTCCTGTAATTATGTTGGATATGGAGGTTATTGCAGATTCCCGTTCAGCCCTAGTTTTAGCTGTTTTCCGTAAATGTGCATGTGTTCCTGGCTGTAGTCGGTGAGGGATCTGTGCTTTCAGGGGAGTTGCAATAAAGAAGCCACAAACAGACCCCAAACAGAGGTAATAAATAAAACATAATTTTCTGTTGCATATTTCTGAAACATGCCATCAGTGCAAAATTATGTTCATAATCAATTGTCATAGAATTAGTTAAAGTTATGAAGTACAGTATCAAGGGACCAAACACAACATTAGGGTTAGAGAAACTGCCAAATTAAATCATTTCTTGATCCAAAAATTTGACAAAGAAAGGTTTTTGGATGTGTTTTTTTGGAAGACTATAACATGAAAGCACTCATACACATACAGATGAAAACCAACTTTTTTTTTACAAAGGAAGAGGGCCATGGAGCACAGGATGTGTTGTTCTAAAAATAATCCTAACAATAATTCTAACTGGTTGGAGGGGACTTGACATGTTTCCTGATTAGCACACTGTGGTATAGCTGGTTTAAGTCAAACTGTGTGCAGGTGAACAGACAGTATGGCAGACACGTTGTTGTTTAGGAACATGTTGTTCCAGTGAGCAGGCAGCACTCAGCTTGATTACTGGATAAGGTGCAACACATGCAAGATTAACTTGTCTTTTAATGTGTCATCTTCTTTCAATTTCTACCTTAGTGTGTATTTGTAGACATAGGGCGGGGACCATTTCTGAGTAGTACCTGTAAGAGGCATTTATATGGCATCATTATGCATGTGCATGTGAGAGCGTGTTATGTCACGCTAACACCTACAGGGAATCCAATGAGTCACAGCAGAATAAAGTAGTCACTTCTCTAGAAGGCTGCTCTAGGCTTCTGGTGTATTTTGTCTGAAGCAGCTGCTCAACTTCTTTGTTAGAGGAAAAGGTTATAAGCTCAGAAAACAAGATAATATGTTTGCTCTGTTTGAAGCTGAAAATAATAAGTGTGTAGTGTCTGGGCCATCTGTACTATACGGTGTTGAGACAAACAACTGCTGTATGTTTTTCATGTAAGCATACACCTATGGATGTACAGATTCATGACTGTGGGTACTACAGCTTCTACATTTGATCCTTGATCTCTTTTCTGTTTTATGTTATGTGGCTATATTATATGTTTTTGTCTGTCAAATGTACAAAAACTCAATAAATACATGTTTAAAAAAAAGTGTGTTGTGTCTTCTAGGAAACTTATCTTTAAAAGAGAAACTTTAAAGCTCTTGATATATGATAAACTGATATCATATTGACATATGTTTGGGTTTAGTGCGTCTCTGAAAATGCAGCGTCACACGGAGTGGTGGTTTCCCATCACTCGGGTTGAGGTTAAGTAGGTGAGAAGGTCACATTTAAAAATTCATGAGAAAAATCATGAAAAACAGTGAACTTGTGCCCTGACCACTTTAGCAAGTTCACAAAACCCAAACTCATGTTACCCAAACTTAGACTCAAGACCCATGTAATATATTTCAATCAGGAGAGACTTCTTTGCAATTATGAACATATTTATTGTACATACAACATGTAAATGTACGAGTCTCTGGAGATTGGACTCCATCGAACCCAAATATCCTAAAGGGTTTAAGGAACCCAAACAAATCCCCTGATGGAGTCCAGACACTGGTGGTGGAGAATAAATAGAGGGACCACAACAGCCAAGCCGAATCAACCCAGGTCGAGGCGTGACCACCGGTGGCAGAAGGGAGGCGGGGCCCTATTTCCGAAACACAACTGCCAACCGTGGAAGAGAGCAGATTTAAAGCAGGGTATCAAGCTGTGATAGGCTCGTCAACAAATGGTCGACCCTGATTGGTTTAACTAACAACAACACAGCTGTTCTGATTACTACTGACCAGTGACGTACCGTGAAACAGCTTATCATTATGAGTGATGGAAAAGTGAATGAAGTCTTCCTTTAAGAATTTACGCTGAGCTTCATGTCCTGTGTAGTGCATTTCACTATTAGTCAGTCATTCTCTGTGGAAATAATGTTGAAGTCATAAAACAAATCAAACAGTGAGATCTCATTTCATAGAAAAATAGTGCTCTTTTATTATAAATTAATGAAATGTTATCATACAAATATAAATAAGTGCAAAGTCGTATCAGTCTGCTTGCTTCGTTAAACAAATGTCTTCAAGCATTCACAGCCAGTGGTTTGGCTGGTAAAAGTACATCTTTATAAAAGACAGCATAAACACATCTTCACTCATGTAAACTCATGAAAATAAGATACATGTTGACTCTTCTCCTTATTGGTTGTTGTTTAATACATTCATTTGCAAGCAATGGCAATCCTGTAGTACTACCACATCTTTTCCCTCACCCCTGAAGCCATATTAAGCAGTGGTACTGTTCTCTCAAGTAAGATCCTCTAGGATTCAGTCAAGTTCAGGCAAGTTTGGCAAAAACCCTTCCTCAAAATAAAATATCAGGACTACATCTTCTTTCCACATTTAACGGTCTTAAAAAAATCTTATAAGATTCAGAATTGTTTTCCCCATCGTGGCTGGTGCTTATATACACCCAGAAGGCCATCGGTGTCCACTCATTTGTACTCTTAAGTTTCCACTGTCTGTGAATTTCCAGCGTGGTCAGAGACCCCACAATGCTGCGTGGACGTCTCGAATATGTCCAAGATTATCACCCGAGGTCGACAAAAAAAGCCAGCCTGAATGTAAAAGCCGATCCAGCTTTAATGGATGGATGATTTTCTGAGGCTGAGGCCTCACAGCACATTTGGTTGGCAGCAGCAGCAGAAGGAACCTGTGTGTCATCAGACTGTAGACAGCTTCGGTTTTCAGTAAGTTGTATGTCATCAGTGAGGCAGAGGAGGTTCTGCCTCTTTCATACCACCAGATAACAGCAGTGCTCGCTTTCTCTTGGCCCTGTTAGTGGATTAGTCCATGTGGGACTTAAGAGACTGATGCCCACTTTTCTGCGAGACGTACACACATCTTGTCAGTACGATAAACTGCTCCTTTACACAAGCACGATCTCGGGCTTGACTCTTTTGACTCTGCTTCATTGTTACTCCTCAGATAGAGCTGAAACCATCCCGTTTCTTTCATGTCTTTGCCCCTTCAAGAGCATCAGTCCAACACCTTTAGATAGGAGCGTCATACTCCTGGAGAAACTCCTTCAGAGGATGAGGAAGTTGGTCTCTTTGAGAAGAAATGTCCAAATGTCCATTGACTGTTTTTCTGCACAAGTGTTGCAAGGTGGATAAGATACAGGGGAGAGGTTTGATGAGCTCCAGGGGGATCTTCTCCCCTCCAGAGTAAATGTAGTAGGTATTCCCACTGCGAGTGTTCCCTTTGCTCTGAGGCATGTAGAAATGGACCAGCTTGAGGATGCAGTCAAAATGGGGAACAGATTGAATGTTCTTAGGGTCTGTTTGCAAGTAAAAAGAGGAAGTGTCACATTGGATACGCAGGTTCTTGGTCCCCGACGCCGTCTTCACGCTGAGGGCGAACAGGTGTCGGTTGTCGGAGCTGTCCCTGATGAGAAACGTGCCGGTGGTCTCGGTTGCCAGCATGGCGTTGGCCTCCTTCCCAGTGATGGCGCCCCAGTAGAAGCCACTCTCCTGGAGCTTGTGTAGCGTGGCGAGGACCATCTGGTACTGCGTTTTGGAGGTAAAAGTCTTGTAACGCTGAGGCAGCAGCATACTCGAGTCCAAGAGGCTGCTGCTCATTGCGGAGTCAAACTTGCTGTAAGTTACCATGGCGCTGTGCCCACTCTCTAGATAGCCTGGGGAGCACCGGGCGCCACACAGACAAGAGAAGAAGAGGTCGGGTCAAAGAGAGGCTCAAAGGGTTGTCGCTGAGGGCATGAAGAGGTCAGTCTGTCTGAAACACCTGAGGAGACAAGAGAAGGGGATGTGAGTTTTGAGTTCAGTGTGGAAAAGATGACACTAAACATAAAATGCAGTTTAAAAGTTTAACACTGCCATGACATAAAGTAATAGCAGATCTGTTTTATTCATGTTTAGATCTAACGGAACAGCTGCAGCAGCTCTAAGGGAAACTATTTTTCCAGATGTGGGAAGTTCTGTATATCATGCGTTTAAACATCCCTGGTGATGATGGGGAAATTGTCCCAGAGCGTCATTGCTTTTTTTTTGTCATCATAAAACAAAACAATATAGACACAAACTGCATTAGTCCTGTCCTCTGTTTGAGAGGAGTTGTGGCTTTAACACTGTGTTCTGATCAAATGCTCCCATGTAAATTCTAGCCATTTCGGGGAAACTTTTTGTGCAATCTGCCCTCGGGACTCGGCCAATTCCAGTAAAGACAACGTAATCTAGATTGCGCAATTTACACGCCATAACCCGGCTTCAGTTAAAAAAAAACCTAGCCTACCTCACTCAGACAAAAGCGCAACATTATTTATCCAAGTTTAGCCTATATGGAGTACATAGATGAGAAGTAGTATGCGAAAAAAAAAAAAAACAGATCCTCACCTTGAATGGTTTTTCCAAACTCGCTCGTTTAAAAATAAATCCAAGTGTGAGTCGCTGGATAGATAGATAGATAGATAGATAGATAGATAGATAGTCTGTTCACAGTCCAGCGTCTTTCAGGGTGACACAAATGTTTCGAAGTTCTTTGGCAATAAACTTCAGACTTCTAAAGTAGTTTTGTCGGTGTGTATCCCTGCTGAGCTGAGAGTTACTAGCGGAGCAGGAGGAGGAGAGGAGACATTAAATATCCGAGGAGACTCCGCCTCCCCCTTCCAGTAAGCCTCTTTCTCGCTCTCTTGACAGGAAGCTTTTTTTTTTTTAAGGATTCCTGCTATGAGCAGCGCCCCCGCTGTTGATGAAGGAGTTCCAAGCAGTACTTATTTACCTTTGGTAACCTAGTAGCCTACCGGTCTCTTTAGGGTCTTCTAAACACTTTAAATAATGCAGTCTTTTGTGGATTTATTTTGTTGTTGTTGCTGAGAATTTAAGAACCAGCCATATAAATGAATGATTGCATTTTTTTTGGTAGAAGTTCCGCTTTTGCGTCAATAAGTATGCGGTGATGATTCAGTCTGTAGTCGGTTTCTGAGAAATTCACAGTAGGGCTAATCGTAGCTCGTATGCTGAGCACCAGTTATCCATAGAGGGCGCCAGATTTTGGGCAACTTCATACAGCACAATATGACTTTATTTCCCTATAACAAGAGCTGGTATCCAGGGGAAGCAGGTATTACTTACTACTCATTGTTGCGAAGTTGTGTGTCTGTTTTTCCCTGCAGTCATTATGAGCATATATTTACTGTACTGACAATCCTTTGTTAACGTGTTATTCGATATCAAAATAATTTAATATAGTACGTAATTAACTATGTTATTTATTGTGTTTTGCACACACAACTGCCCAACCCACATGGACCCATTATACATAACATATTGTTTCAGCACTGAAGCATTTCTCAGACAAGAACATCACTTTTGACATACAGGCTACATTGCAGTGAAAACAAAAATCTTTATTTCCTGCCCTGAGCTCTATGAATAAAACCTGCCACAAAAAATACCTTCCTAAGACCTTTTAATAAAATCTAACCATAATGTAGTCTAGTTGAAGGCAAATGTAAGTGTATTTGTCAACTATAACTCCTCACATACAGGGCACACATACAGTAAGTGGAGGCTGGTGTGTACACGGATAGTGAATTGAAAAATACAGTTGTAATGATATAAAGTATGTCTTTATAGGAGAAATTACAATTGTTGACAAATACTTTACATTTAATAAACACAACACAAAATGTCCTCATAGGTGCTGACAGTTACATTACAGTGTGTTATAAACCATTTATTAAACATTGAATGCGAATTCAAAATAATTTTTTCTTATTATAATCCAATCAGAATTAATTAGAAATTAAGGACATTTTACTAGAAAGTAAAAATAGGTTTAAAAAAAGTAGTAGGCAAAATCCTATTTTGTCTAAGATCTGTTAATGCTAATTTAGGGATAGTCCATTGCTGCTCTACTCTTACTGTCAGACTTTTTTTTTATCATCACTTTCTGATACTTTGCATATCAGCATTAGGCTGTCTGAAAGAATGTAATGTAATGTTTTCATGGCAACATGAACATGTGTGTGACTGATGGAGTGCTCATACTGACTCAGCAATGAGCACCATCAGCCTCAGGTGGTTATTGTACTGCAGATTAACCCCAGGCTATGGTATCATGTCAGGCTTTGCCTTCCTTTAAACAGCTCACTCGTTGTACTTATCATGTAAAAGATAAGTGAAAATCAGTCAGCAAACAGCTCTGAAACTTCTCAGCATAGAGCATCTGTTTTGGCCTAAGTTTTACCAATCCTCGGCTGGAAGCTGGTCAGAGGGAGGGGGTTGTGGGCAACGGACTGACGCCACAGAGCCTGATGGGTTTTTGGTAAAGCCAGCTGTGTCCACAGAGGTGAGTCAGGTGTTGATTCAGACCACCAGCAGGACGGGCGGGGGGGGAATCACTAGGATAGCCTCGTAACAGTTCAGTTGTTTCCAGAAAGTCTATTGTGTCATCATTGTGAGGCATGCATTTAGCATCCATCCATTTCTGGGACTATAATACAAGTCAATGAAAGAAAGAAGAGAAACCTCCCAAAACCATGTTTTAGCTCACCACCTCTCCATGGAAACGACTATGCATATTAGTTTATTAGCTATAACAGCATGCTGACTTCTTAGCATGTATACTGTAATTTCCCCAAGTCAGTTACACTTTTGCTAGAGCCCACAGATGTCAAGGCTTGTAAAAGAAATACAAATAAACTGAAGACAGTTTGTACTTAACCAGAGGTCAACCCTCAAATGTTTGGTCAGTTGAGGCAGCTGACGAACCAAGTGACCTGGAGCTGCAACTGGGGGCTGAGAAAGCTCCGTTGCTCCAGCCAAAACCATCTGAGGCTCAGGGTGTAAGGCTTGGCAATGACAGATTGGGCCCTGTAGGCGATGTGTTTGTGAGCCTTTCTGTGTCTTTTATTTCTGGAAGGTTTACACGATCTAAATAGAAAACCAATAATACCCTTTTGTCCATGTTTCCTTAGCTTTCTAATTGTGTAATCAAGGCGTGGCACATACAGCAAAAGAGTTTCAATTCACACGTAAAGTCAATGATTTTGAATGTAGTTTTGTGCATGAGACAAGACCTCGCATGATAGCGTGTTGGTCTAAACCACTGTTTAGTGAAAAAGGCAGCTGTTTAGGTTTTCCCACACTGACTCAGAAATTTACTCTAGCTCATGGTTCCCGTAAACCCGCTGGGTACGAGGGGGGAAAAGTGGATCTCTCGACTGGAAAGAGGAGTGATGAACAGAAAAATGTTATTCAACAAAATATTTTGGAGCTGCTCGGTCAGGCAGATTTTAACTGAACAGGGCGATTTTTTGAAAGCTCTTGAATTCTATGAAATTGTTTGCGGTGTTTGCAACAACAAAGGCACAGCTTATGGTTTGCACAGCTGAATACAGTGAGCCCTTAATTCAGGTCTAAAACATCAGCATATTATTTGTTGAATATCATCTGACATTTTGGAGGCTTAAATAAAGAATAAAAATCTGTGTTTTACTGAAACCTTTAAACGATACCGAATGAATGAAAGAGTTGTAAGAGGAAACACTGTTTTGTAAAATTCTAAACAGATACTGTGGAACTGTCACTGATGATCTGAGATATGCCAGGGAGGTTCCTGGCATATCAATCTGATTCCTGTTAGTCCTGTTATCATTATGTACAGTAACTTTACTTCCTGCCTTGTCACCATGTGTCCACTATTGAGCATTGCAATTTACAGCTGTATTACTGTAAAACTTCCTTGTTGGTTGAGCAAGACTTCTGTGTGATTACCAATCACCACATATTCATTTCCTGGTAACTCTCTCTCTCTCTCTCTCTCTCTCTCTCTCTCTCTCTCTCTTTCTTCTTTGTGTAATTTCTTTGAAACCCAAGTGGCAACACTGTTTTTCACAATTCATTCTTAACAAAATGTAAACTATGTCCTTTTGGTATTGGTATAAAATGTATTTATGTATTTTGTGTTGACTAGAAACATTTATAAATAGTCATCCATGCTATGTGGAGTGACGCCATAAATTCTCTAAAGAACGTTTTGTTCAGGAGTGTCAAAGATTTGTTTCTTCTGTTGATTGTGCAACTCTACTGTAGAGAATGACTGTCAATTTAGAGGGAAGAACACTTTGTAATTATTGTAGAAGTGACTGCACCATGTTAGGTGTTAAAAAAAAAATAGCACCGTAGTTAAGAATTAAAGAAAGAAAAGAAAAATATAAAAGAAAACAAATTATTTAGCTCACACAAAATCAAACTATATTAACCAGCAGACAAGTTGAGATTCTACTTATGGTATTCATTATTTTTATTTATACCATGGTATGGGTTAATCTTTATGGGTGAAAATATTTATATTGATTTGGGGGCAATGACATGGCTGGATAGCTAGCTGTTTGTCTAGTCTGTTTGTTTTATTGACTTTGAATATCGCTAGCATAATTTTAGCTTTATGGCTCATAGCTGGGGTTCTATGAGCTGAGCGGACTAGAAAGATCTCTCGGTGCCAAGTCGTTTCTAAGGTTCGACCTACTTACTGGAGCGGTGACCAACAATTTCCATTGCACATGAACCTTATGGGAGGGTAACAATTGTTCTAGGTATTAGTCAAACCATCGGGTGTTATGAAAAACTTTAGATTTTTATTGCAAAACACATGAAAATATAAATGAATGGTCTTAATTCTTCTTCTTTGGCAAGTGAACTTGGTGTAAGTGGGATACTGCCCTTGTGAGGGGCGTAGCACAAATGTCTTGACCCTGTCCAGGGTCACTCATTATGGGCCCCTTCCCACATCCATGGCTATTCATTCCAGTATCTTTGTGGGGTCCCCTCATATGAGGGCCCTGTATACTCCCCTTTCTCCGCTAGTCCGACGGTTCTGGTCTGCCCGTCGTCCTTTACAATTATTCCTAATGGACACCTCTTCGGGCATTATGCCCGACATATCATGCATAGTACTTGTGCACTCTGTATAAACTCTCTCTATTGTGTCTCTGTCTGCATAGTCTATATCCACGATGTTCCACTTCCGGGATTGCTCCGTTGCCGCCGGAAATTCCGCCAGATGTCGCTCTTTTCGACCGGATGTCCGTTATGCTTTCTTTGTGTTGAATTTTAAACTCTGGTGAATTTATCAGGATTATGGTTAACTGCTCCTCAGATCTCTGCATGGTAAATCTTGACAGCTAGCTAGACTATCTGTCCAATCTGAGTTTTCTGTTGAATGACTAAAACAACCTTTGAACGTACACGCTCCACCAAAACAAGTTTCTTCCCGAGGCGATTTCGCAGCGTTACCGAGGCTCTGCTCGGTGCTTAGCACCGCTCAAGACAATTGTGATTGGTTGAAAGAAATGCCAATAAACCAGAGCACGTTTTTCTCCCATCCCGGAATGCTGTGTGGACTAACCAGACCCTCCTCCGCAGCGCTATGGCAAAGCAAGACTACTGTCTGCAGGGCTGAAAAAAACGGTATTCACCCTTCACCAGACATGGGTGTTTTCATCTTGTATCAATACACAGGTTACTTATGAGTGGATGATTTCCATTTGATGATCTGAAAAGGTGTGAAAACTGTCAGTGAAAGTTGGCAGTGAAATCCCACGTGTAACAACATGCTGGGCACATGGAGCACTGGGCATTTCTCCCTGCACATTATGGCTGGCCGAGAGTACCCTCACTGTCACAGCTGCCTTCTGGGAAGAGCTAAAAGCAGAACACAGAGCCAGTAACATACCTTTCACACCCACAAAACTATTCACAATGATATTTGACAATTGCAACTATTCTAGGTAAGTTAGTTCATCTTGTGCAACTTGTGTTTTTCATAAGAATTCTTGTTTTACTTATTCAACAAATACATAGATTAGTATTCAAATAATTTACTTAAAGTTACAATCTCGAAGATCTCCAGTTTGTTTTTTCTGCGGCACCTATGTCGATGATTACTTTAAGTAAAAGTAGCAACAATAAAAAAGTACTCCTACAAATCCTGCATTAAAATAAAAAAAAAAATGTAAGTATTAAAGACAAACTGTACTTAAAGTAGCTATTTATAACTTTCAGTTTGTGTTGATTCTAGCGGCCGCCTTGGACAAAAGCAGTAGTGTTTTTACCACACCTGCTGTCGTAAAGATCTTTTCTTTACGCAACATGACATCATGACTTCGCGTAAACATACACGCCCACTTTCTTAAGTGGCGTGTTATCTGTACGCATTTTAAGTTATCCACTGTGTATGTCTACGCTGTATACAGCGGACGTAAACATACACACCACTTTCGCCAAGTGGCGTATTATCTGTACGCATTTTGAGCGCTGTATACAGCGGACGGGTTGGGTTTAGGAAAAGAAGAAAGCGACAATTGAGTTTAGGAAATGCAGGACACAAAGGAAACGTGGCACGCGGGACACAATCCCCAGTCTCCTGGGTGAAGGTCCTGTGTTTTACCCATCCACCACCCCGACCAATCTCACTACGCGGATTTTCGCCTTTTCATACTACTCGCTACGGCGTAAATTCAGACGCAATCGCAAGCTAATGTAAGTCAATGGAGGCCAAACGGCGTTGATAGACAGAAAATCATTAATTTACAATAAGAGAATACTTTACAGATGCATCGTTGCATTTCAAGTGTTGCTTACGGTAACTTAGTCTACTTTGGATGTATCGTGACCTAAACCGGGTAACAACGTTATCACTTTGACTGCACCACGAGCCAAAGCATTAAGAATTTGTTGTAACAAACGAACGTCATAACTTAGATTCAAATAGCACATTTCATGGAACGCACGGACGCTTTATACTATTACAGGGGGACAAGGGTAAAGAAAATGTAAGTAGGCCAACACAAACACGGACTAAAAAGAAATAAAAACCTGGCGCTAAATGGAAGGGGGACTTGATTTAATGCTGGGTATTGACGTACAACCACATCGCATCGTTATTTTATGAATGATACCTGAGGGCCAATTTGGGGTGGAATCATTTACAATCCTGTAATTATCTTCACTTTCCCTTTCCCTTTTAGCTTTTAGTTGTTCTTCATTTAATTTCCTGTGTTACAAAGAAATCTGTGAACCATCAGAATGTGTTGCTGTAGCGCCATCTACCTGCCACAAATCATTCCGTGACTACGCGGGAAAAACCCAAAGCAACGGCACTAATAAAAACTACGCAAAAATAGTGTTCTTTTCACTGTTAGTCTCGTTTGCTGTTACGGGTCATTTAAGATCATTAAATGAAAAATTACAGAGTTTCAGAAACACTAAAGTATCAAACGTACTCATTATGCAGAATGATACCAATCAGTTTTATAATATAATTGAATGATTATTATTGATGTATGAATGTAAGCGACACCTTAATGTTGTAGCTGGTCAAGGTGGAGCTAATTTTAACTACTTCATATAGTCTTTATTTTAATATGTGATAATACAGTATTTGTTTTGAGCTGATCATATCTTTGTGTGTAATATCTTAATCTGAAAAGTAACTATAGCTGTCATTTAAATGTGGTGGAGTAAAAAGTATAATGTTTTTGTCTGAAATGTTGGAGTGTGAATGTGGATGTGAATGTGGAGTAAAAGTATAAAGTATCATAAAACAGAAATACTCAAGTTAAATAGAAGTATCTCAAATTTGCACTGAAGGACAGTACTTGAGTAAATGTATTGTCCACCAGTGGCATAGATTATTATCCCTCGAAAATGTGTCCATCTATCTCACAACAGCTGTGAACCTTCTTAACAGTAGCCTATTACATTGCTGAGAATGGTCTTTGAATAAATTATTTGATTCCTGATTTTATGACGTACTTTCTGGCATTGGTTGTTGTCAGCCCTGCCAGAAAATATTTCAACTCTGGGCACCGTTCCAATATTTACATTTCACCACAATGTGGCCCATTGACAGGGCCAGTTCCAATTCTGCTTCCCTCAAGGTTAAAACGAAGAGGAGGAGGAGCAGGAGGAGAGGAGAAAAGTTTTTCACGTTGATAACAGGAAAGCTGTGATAAACTTAAGGGCACTTTTCCAGAGCGTGTTGTCTTTCCTTCGCTTGAAATTTTCCTGGCATAAGCCAATGAGACAATAATAGGAACGTCTAGTTCTGTTGTGATAAATTGCAACTGGAAGAGCACGTGGGTCTATTACCAACATTTCAGCCATGTGGCAGTGAGCTGGGAACTTCAGCTGGGGCTATCATTGAGACAGACATCACAGGACTAACTCCTGAGAGACCTGCGCTGGAATTTTAAAACCCTTTCTTTCGAAATCACATATAGCTGACACAATTGGGGCAGTGACTATTTTAATTTCATTTAGTGCTAACTTGTGAAAATAGATACAGGAAATGCACACTAGAGGAATGTGTGATTCAGTTCAGTTTGACTGTGCAGTCATGGTGTTGAGGAAGAAGTCAAAGAAAGAAGTGAATGTCACAAACGTCATCAGGGCCTGGCATCCAGTGTGTCATTATTTTTCACCACGAGCCACATTATGCTAGATGTGGTTGCTAAGGAAATGGCACCTTGACATTTACTGGAAAGTTGAAGTCAAATGCCCAAGATTATAGTGTGTAAATCAGCTGATCCACAGTGCACCATGTTATGGAAAAACTCAAGAGCAGCACAACTCATATTCACATACGTGAAGAAGGTTTGAGACTTTGATGACTTACACAAAAGCATTTAATGAACTCTTGATCGAGGAGAATTAGGATTAGCAGTACAGTTAACCACATGAAGTGTCATTTAGTGCCATCCCAACTCTGAGTGAATGTGTATTTCCAAGAGAGCTTATATGTCTCGCTCAAGCTGTCAAGTTTGGCTGTCAAGATGCTCACCTAAATCTAATTCAGTCTATCTCTCTCTGGGAAGAAGGCTAAGATGCGTGTGAGGCCCCTTTTACTCTGTTTTCGGGTGACCTTTAAATGGAGACGGCCCCGGAACACAACATTCCATTTTGCAGCTGCCTAGAATCCCTCAATCTCTAGAGAAACACATATTCATACTTGAACACGGGACAGGTTTAATAGATACAGTATTTTCCAGATGTTCTCGTCCCCTGACTTGTGACCTAGGAGTGACCTGATGTTACTTCCTTGTCTCATCTTACCACAACATGGTGTTTCTGGAAATTCCACTACAGACCAAATCTCATTCTATCTTTGTTTAAAAGATAGAAAATGATTATTATATGAGCTAGTCTAGTTTGACGTTTTGGGTAACATTTATTTTCTTTCTTGCTGAGAGTAAGACAAGAACACAAACACCACTCTCATGTCTGTATGTTAAATATGTAGCTGGAGCCTGCAGCCAATAAGCGTAGCTTAGCTTAGCATAACATAGCATAAAAACTGGAAAAAGGGGGGAAACAGTTAGCCTGGCTCTGTCCAAAGGTCCACCTACTAGCACCTCTAAAGCTCCCTGATTAACAGGTTATATCATGCTTGATTAATCTTTACATTAGTGTAAAAGACACAATTTGCTGTTTCACTAGGGGTTATGCCCCAGACTATTTTTTGTTCCAGTTACCAGACTCCTGGAAGTTACTGGTCCCAACCAAAATAATTGTCTGGCACATAACACCTCAGCTCAGCAGAGCTTTCCACATGCTGGTGGGGGGATTTTGTTACCTTTGGACAGAGCTAGGCTAGCTATTTCCCCCTGTTTCCAGTCTTTGTGCTAAGCTAAGCGAACCAGCTGCTGGTCGTGGCTTCATATTTACCATACAGGCATGAGAGTTGGATCGATCTTTTCATCTAACTCTCAGCAAGAAAGTAAATAATGTTTCCCACAATTTCACAATGTAAGAGTCATGTGCAAACAAGAGGGAAACCTAAATAACACCCTGAAGGAAACCATCATGTGCAAGAGTGCAATCTGCACCTCTTTGATGTCTGCACTTACCGACTGAAATAAACATGTGAGGTCATACCATCATAGTGGTACGAGCTGCATCTGGAAAATGCACATCTGCCCAGTTCCCCGAAACGGCCAGTGTCCAGATCAACTGCTGCCTCAAACATTCAGATTGCATCATGGCAGATAATATGATTGATCTGACGCTGCCCGCCTATCTCGGCTCGCCTGCCTCTATCTGTTTACCTCCATCCGTTTATCAGTATCAAATGTTTGGAGACAAAGGGAGCCAATGACATAATCGGGATGTTCAAAATGGACTTTGATTCCCACAAACCCTAGAAATAGCTGGCTGATGTCATTGGGCAGATGGTAATATATCTGTCTACACTATGATAGCAGATTGACTGAGAGATGCTGTTACATGCACACACCTTGTCTAAATGCACTCAAGAGGGTGCATACTGCCAAAACATACAAATTCATTGAGGGTCTTGTGCATGCATACAGTTTTCATATGCAAATAGTATAATATGCTGGTTATCCATATGCATATACACTCATGAACACATGCAAACGCAGACACACACACACACTTCCTCTATAACACAGTAGTAACTTGATCCTAAGCTGTTCCAGTAAGTCTGACATTTCCGGATAGATTTAGTGTGTATGTGCAACCTTCACACATACCGGTTTTGTGGTTACTGTCTAGATAAGAGTGTTGATAGCGGCCTGTGATGTGTGACACGCAGAGTACAGCGACGTTTCGAAGGAACAGAGGGGATTTACCTAGAAGATGTCATCCTAGAGGAACCAGATCTTGATTGCAAGTTATCCATTAACTATAAATCACCTTTTACTGCATACTCCACATTGTGTAAAGGACTGACTCAGTCACAGATGTTTGAGGATACTACCCAGGATGCATCAGTCACCCAGAGGAAACCTTTGATCCTAGCTATTCCCTCAATCAGTAAATAATTCCGCGTATGCATGACTGGGAATTTGATGACCTTACATGAAACGTCTTCATGGCAAGCAGATGCAATGAAGTCATATCAAGGGACTATAAACTGACTGCAAGCCATTGGGAGTTTAAAAATACAGCCTATTGTTACTGGTGCAGGTGTGTTTCTGCTCAGAGTGAGTTACAGGAGGGCTCTTTCATCATCTCTTTTTATCTTCTCTATTGCTTCTATTAAAATTGCAGCTGCTTTAACGGTCAGTATATATAGCCATGTATTTCTCATTCTTACAGTTCTCTTTGTTTCAGCTGCAATCCTCCCATTTTACATTAAATATGTATCACTCCTACACTTTGAGGTTTGTGACCTCTGCAAACAGCAACTCAGTGTCCCTGAGAGGTCTAACAGAGGGGGCCCTTGTCTCCACAGCCTCTCCTACATATTTTAGATATGTATTCTGATTGTAAGCATCACACAGAGAAGCTCAATGGGACTTTTTACTTTGACTCTGACCATCAATTGTGCGGTAAGCTTGTCCTGAATCAGAGATCACTCCCTCTCTTCTCAAGGCATTTCCTTTTGTCCTCTTCTAACGGGGCACTCCCTGTAGACAGGAAATTCTTCTGGAGGCGCCCCAAACCACGGCCTCTTTTTCCCTCTTTTACTAGAAATCTTGGAAGGAGGGAACAGTCTGTTCCAACCTCCAACCTGCATGTAAACAAACAATCTGCCCGTTCCAGAAATCGCTCCAGCTTATCCATCTACCAGCAGTTCTCATCTGAGATTTCTGCAATGCCTGTAATCATTAAGCTGCACAATATACTGCAATCAACATGAGATAATATACGGGACGCTCCATTAAGACATAAGATAAATCGTAAAAGTCCCACAGGAAAAAAAAAAGTGCTTCTTTTCACACCACATTGAAAAAGTTTCCGAGAATAAGAGCCACCCACAGTTCAATGAATGTGCAGAAAAAAAATCCCACAATACCATTTTCCCGCTGGGACAAACAACCTTCTGTCTTGTTCACACAGTGTTTCTGCACCCCTACATCAGCAAGTTCACTACCCAAAAAAAGTGAATTCTTCTTTTCCAGTAAATCTAATTGTTGTGGCACTCAGACGCCGTCTATCTCTCAAATTAATTCTATTCAGTCAAATTCAATTCAGGAACTAATACCTAAGGTGGCTGCATCATTTCTCAGTTGTAGCCTCATCCAAGAATGCCAGTCACTGCTGTTACTACATTATCTGTTAAATTACTTTTAGTACTTTTTATTAGCTTCACATTACACTGCTTATGTTTACAAATGGGTCATAAATCCCAGTACACTCCAGTTAAACCAGAAGGATTGTATCAGGCGGTCTGCTAGAATCTGTTTGTTTTCACACTCCTTTATTATCTTTACACTAATACACTAATCTTTACTCTTATATCTTGGTCACCTACGGACAGGTCCTCCTTAGGGAAAGGGATAGATGTAATGTTCAGATGTAAGTCGCATAATTTAAAATAAAAACTTAAGTGAAGCCATAGATCTTCATTTTTTTCTTCTGCTCCAGCTAGTTTAAATTAGATGTTTTGCAAGATTTTGTATGCGGGCGATTTTCAAACTTACACAACTGCATGTTTGTGGAAAAATACTTTGAACTAAATTAGTAAATTATATTGGCTAATCCACATTCCAGCAGTATTTTACTTGCTGCCATGAACACAGGCCAACGTTTTACTGCTTTTCACTATCATGTGCTATAAACTCACTCTCAGATGGCTAAGATGCTGTGATATACTGTAAATGTGGTGTTCGCATGGTTATATGAGTGTGTGTGTGTGTGTGTGTGTGTGTGAGAAGCAGAGGGCGAGAGAGAGACATAAGGAGAGGAAGGTGAGGGAGAGACTTTGTTGTATTTGTTTTTAAACTCCCTTTCTCAGAAATCCTGCCCTAGGATGAATTCAGTGCCCCTCGGTTTCCTAAAGTGATTTAAACAGGATTTTTTCTTCTAGTAAAGTAACAATGAATCAGTCAACACAGCACCTGAAGTGTGCATGCGCCTAAAACATTGTGATATACGGTAACTCAAAGTATGAGCTGCACTTGGCTCCAGTCTGTCTATGTGTAGTGTTTTTTTGGATTTGTATAAACATGACAGTAGTGTTAAGAGCAATCTTATGGGATGCTGTTTACTGAATCGGCATTGACAGCTTGTTATTGTCTAAGAACAATGATTGACAGCATTTACTCTTAAAACGTCAACTTCAAAGCATCATGCTTCTTAAATAACCTTGGTAATTGTATGCAAAACTGAAAACCGAGAAACCTGTTGAAGCAAATTTTATGCAGCTGTGAACTGGTTTAAAAACGTCCACCATGGCTGTGTTTCATTTACGCTTTCGTGACAGCGTTTGTGCGTGCACACGCCATTCTTCGCCTGCATGAGCCCAATACGAGAAAGGGCCCGTCTCATGCCAGCTGAGGTCAGGTCCTGACACTGTGGGGTGCACCATTCTCCCGCCGTGGTGGGCTCAGAGGCAGGGGGAGGCCTCAAGCGCTTCTGGGAAACAGTCTGGGCCTAATTGGAGACTGACTGGTCTCACATGTCTCCACTTACTGGAGGAGACAGAGGATCCTGCCTCCTGGCCTATGAGAGCTGCTGTAGGCCCAGGCCTTTCCCCCTTCATCAGCATAACCACACAGCAGTGAATTCACCAAGCAGGCCTGACATGACAGCATAACTGAGTGCTGTGGTCTGGGGTGTTTTAGTCCAGTGAGGATATATCAGGTAGGATATACTGAGCGTTATATTATCGGTTTAAGTATATTTGACCTTGACACAACCCTTTTGGTACAGTTTGTTCCAAGGATCTCCTTTCTCCTACAGTACGTGCACCATCCTCCTTTTGTTATCTCTTACCTCATTCTGAGTCAGGACTAATGAAACCTCCCCCTCCAACTGTACAGTATATCATGTTCCCCTTCTCACGCACACAAACCTCAGCCTCACAACAAAGATGTACAAGTACACTGTCTTTCCTGCATATCCACATTGAGAAATACGAGAAGTGAAGACTGAACTGCTCAGATGGCGAAAAACAAAGACATCCCTGCTGCCTCACCACCACCACACATTCTCTAACTTTTTTTTTTTTTTTTTTCTTGCCGTGGCAACATGCCCCTCATTTCCCATCAGCCACGGTCACATCCTTGGCCCTGCGCTGTAATTCTCAAAAAAAAAAACGTCACTATCACCCTGTTTTACAGCAGCTTTGCAAAATATTGTTTAACTGCAGTTGTGCAAACATTAGCACGGTCAATTTCCAATCCACCAAAATTCTACTCATTTAATATCAGAATGGCTCAAATGCACAGCAGGAATTGCGGTTTGCAAATGCAGTGCTATTATGACTTTTCAATGGACATCTGGAACAAATTGTTTCACAATTTGTACCCCAAACACTTCAGGCTATGGCCCAGAGGAAAATAAAGAAATAAGCACCTATTCATTTAGCCTCAAGTTAGGGGCATAATTTAGTTTTGCTGGGAAAAAAAGATTTTTTAATCTTTCACAGATTAAAGGGCTTTCGAAAGCAATTCTCTATGCTCAGATAAACACGTCTCAACTTGAATAAACTCTACTATTCACAAGGCAGGATTGTTGTAGGTTTTACTTTACCACTGTACTTCCCACCTGCTCAACATTACCCACGGGTCTCGGCAACTCCACTACTAGAAAGTATGCGTCAGTACAATTTAGCATTAACTGTGAATGTTCAATGGGGAATGAAGCTGACTTGTGTTACACTACAAAGTGCTTCTGTAGCTGATGTTTTTTTTCCAAACTGCTCTGAATAGCAGTCTTCCCTTTCTGTAAGTCTCAAATCTCACATTTGAGATGCTGAAAAGCAGATTTGTGTTTCACTGCAAATTCGTGCAAACTGCTCAACATTTCATTGAAAATAATGTCAAATGACGGAATAAAAACATTTCAGTCACACTTTCTCAACTTTTTACAACAGACCTTTTTTTAACTGCTGCAACCTGGTTGTCCATGTCCATCCCTTGTTCACATTGTAATGTCAAAACAATGAGTTTGGTTTTTTCATGTCTCAATGGGGGTATTAACTCTTTTTCCCGTGGTACTGAAGGATGACAGTAAAAGTACACAATCACAACTCTACACAAGGTTAAGGTCATTTCTATTCATAAAGTAATTTAATATAAGTCATAATGAGTCAAGCTCAGTAGACCGTAACACAAATCTAAAGATATGCATTTGTATTTTCAACTGCATTTGAGTCCTTTTCCTGCATGGTCGCTCCATTGAGAAAAAGTCATTTCTATTGATTGCTTTTCCAGGCATCATTTAATATGATACATATTCACTTGTAAATATCGACCTTTCCCTGCTGCCCCGACATTTGTGTCATAAATACTTTAAAAGCAAGCTTGTGAAAAGATATGGAATTTTATGGAGCTGTAAATAAAGGTTGAAACAGTACCAAAAGATTGGTTTCTTTTTTTCTCAATAGAAGCATAATTCTATTTGTAATTGATTTGGCATGACCGTTTTTCAGCTGTAATTAATAAGCAGCATAAAATAAAAATAAATAAAAATAGACTTCCTTCTCTGCAGCAGAATGCCTCATCAGTTCCTATCACATACTGCCACCTGCTGGAGTTACTTTACCACTGTAACATGAGCTGATGTTGACATGCAGTTGCGTAAAAGACATTTCACAGCCAGCGTTGTGACAAATTTGTCTTTATTTCAGCTTGATTAAATGGCAAGTATACAAACCTCAAATCAAACATGATCCAACAGAATAACAAAAGAAAATGGCACAATACGAAACAAAATGAAGACAAAATACCCACTATACATTTACGTATGTACAACTTTGATAAATAAACCAATACTGTCTAGAATTATGATTGTTTTGCATTTTTCCTTATTTCTCTACGATTAGTGCACAGAGAGGAGTAGAGAAAGGAAGGGAACCAGGAAACAAAACAGACAGGGAGTGAAGCTAATGACCAGCAGGCACAGATGAGAGTAGAGACAACAGACAAGAGTAGAAAAGACAACCGCTCGATGCACAAATCAGACCGCGTTTGCAAAATTGTACCTCAATGTAGTTTTTGCTATTTGACTAAATGACGTGTCACTGCCTCAGCGTGACCAATCAGACATCCTGACCTCCATCTTTTGGTTCACCACAGTACATTCCTCATACAAGTAGTAGTTTTGTATTGTTTCACATCACACTTTGGATCCTGAGACCGGGACAACCCATTCTTTTACAGGCATAGCTTCAATGAACCACACATGTATTTGTGCCGCTTTAAAGCCTCTACAACAATATGTCATATATTATGTATTATACATAAACAACCTGAAGCACACCGTATTGTACAACGATCAGTGAGGCTGGGTTAAGTAACCCTCTACAAAAGAAAAGAACGTTAAAGGCAGGGAACAAAGATTAAATGTTGTTCGACTGGGAGAAGAAAACTGATTTACTGTCACTAACCAGCAGCTTTTCTCATCGTAGTTCACCTAGATCGCCAGGCACGGTGCAACAGTAAAGCCATTTTCCTAACAATGAAATTAAGTAACAGAAAGTGGTGGGTTTGAGACAAAAAAATGGGAGAAAAAGTTATTGGAAGAGAAAATGAAAAAGTTCTAATTTCCAGACAACCTAAAACCTCAAAAAGAAGCCCAGGGTGAAAAACTCTAATCCCCAAGATGCATCTCCGGGACCTTCGGGAAATAAACAGCGAGAGCCAGATCCAACACTGAGAGCCTGTCCAGACAAGCACACACCCTTACCTGCAGTGGTCCGTCCCTGCACTGCAGCTTCACATTTACAAAAACACTTCAGTCTGGGACACAGATGAGGCTTTTATTCCTCACATGGCTGTCGTGTTGTAAACAGGATCCATGTAAACTCAGACATGGAAAGTTTCAGAACATCGTAACAATCTCCTGAGTGGCAACTATTTTATATTTTTTTTATAAAATTATTAACAGTTAGCAAATCACACACTCCCTTCCACACCCCCCCCCCCCCACCCCTACAGTTTCTGTTGCAAACCTTGTTTTTTTATTACAAATGCAAACAAACTAAAAAGACTGAAGAGGAATTTACATTTAAAGCTGTAAAAATAGACACATATTACCCTAAGATTTTAAAGCACATCAGAAAAAGTCTTTACTTTTCTTTCACAAAGCGAGAAATATTTTGGTTAGAGTGCCACACTTGGTCAGACCTGCTGAGTTTAAAACGATGTGTGCTACGGGGGACTGCATGAGTGTATGCACGTTGTGTATGTGTGCAATGTTTATGGGAATTGTGTTTTTAAAGCATCTTTGAAGGGCATTTTGCTGAGTTATACAGCAAGATTTCCTTACAGCCTCACAGACAGAGAGCACAAACAAAGCTGAGAGAGAAAGAGACAGGAGGTTAGAGGACCTATTGGCCCCGACTCTTATCTAGAAACTTCAGCATGCTTCCTGTTTTTCTGACCTGTAGAGTCCCAAAGTCAGACCTAGAATGTGTCCTAGAAAAATCCCCTGAAGAGGTCCGAAGCAGACCCCAACCGCGGCCTCTGCACCGACCTAGACAGGGCGAGTAGATACCTGGACCCCCTGCTCGGTCAAGTGCAACATCTGGAGCACTGAGCAGCCCTAGTGCCTCTTCATGGACGACACCTTCTTCTTCCTGGCTGCCAGCATCTCGTAAAAAGGGTCCCTGCTAATGGCAGCTCTGTGGACACAGAGGAAAATGTCAGTGAGAGAAACATTATGGCATAAGTGTGCAAATTGCTTGACTTAAATTCTTAGAATTTATGTGGACGTGTGAGATTGGAACAATAACATCCTCAATACCCGATTCAAGATTAACTTTTTATTGTTTTCAACAAATACTTAGGAAGAACTGCTCAGCATATTCAGCACGTGTGCTTTTAGTCTCAATGCTTTTTAACAGTAAAATCTTCTAAACTGTGCTGAAAAAAACTTGTGGAAGTGTGGGGCTATAATATCAAAGTGAAAATCAGTTTAAACCAATCTGCTCCAAATGAAAAGAAATCATGTATTTTTTAGGTGAAAAACATTATGACTCCAGAACTTGACAATCATAGTAATCTATTGATAGTTGTCTTTGTATCCATGTACATTGGGTGGACACCGAAATGGCTAATAGCTAATTCAACATAGTTTTAATGATGGCAAAATGCAGAAATGTAAACAGCTACAGGGCTCAAGTTGTAGCCACAGCTAATTTACTGACTCCAACGCAACATTATAGTTCCTGTTTACGTTCCCCAAAGCCCCTGAATTATCGGGGCTTTAATAAACCTCAAAGCAGGAATATCCCCGAAAATCGAAGCAAGACAAATAACAGGAGTAAACTTTGAAAACCTCAGGCCTACAGCAGTGAGGCTTACATGCAAGTTACAAACACGCATTGTATCATACTATTAAAAAAACATTTACTTGATGCTGTTCATCCATTCCTCTTTTTCCTCAGCAGTGGGGGCGGAGATACGGTAGAAGGTGTGGTTGCCCTCCACAACGCGTCCGTCAGCCTCGGTCTTGCACGCTTTTATCACCTGGTCCTTGTTGTCAGGAATGAAAAGCTCAAAGCAGTTCTACAGAAATGAAGTGGATGGAGGTTAGAAATTATAGAAAGTATTGTGACGTAAAGACAAAAACAACTATTTATCAAAAATGCTATAATCTATTTGCTCATGTACCTACAGTTCCACATGTGTACACTGTGTAGATTTAGAAATCTGTCTGTATGGCATACTGTTCACCTCTGTATACGGCTTCATACAATGTTGTGAGGACGTAACTGCCACTAAAAAGGTCGTCCTCAAATGTCAAAACGGTGCATGGTACACAACACAGCTGTGGAAATTCAGCTAAAATAATCCCAGTTGTGAATGTTCTAAAAGGGCAGCACTGAGGAGTCCTTTATTGTTCATTTAAAAAATGGTTAGTCGTAAAATCTTAGTGCTGACTGTGTGTAATCACAGAAATGAACCATTAGAGGGAGCTGTACTTACAGGCTTCTTATCCTCCACCTCCTTGATGCTCAGGTTCTCCAATGGGATGATTCCTCTGGGCTCTTTGTCCTGGACAAATATCAAATATGTGAGTGACAGAGTGCTGCACACAGGAAACAACATGAATAGAGTGGGCAGATTCTTCACTGTGACTGAGAAACTGCTGTACTCACTGTGGTGTACTCAAAGTAGTACAGACAGTTGTCCGTGAGGATAAACCACCTCCTCTTCCAGGTTTTAACTCGTCCCCCTGTGGAGCAAACAGCAAGCGTTAGAGAGGCTCAGCAAGAGAAAAGAGAGAGAGAGAGAAACGAGCACCTAAGCACCAGGTCGAGCAGCAGCAGACAGGCAGACAGATGTATGGGCAGACAGACAGATGACAGCTCCACAGGACTCCTTTCACCCATAACATCCCGCTATTCACCCTGATCCACCATCATACCATGCGCTACCCATCTCCACAACTGCATGGCCTACACCTCTGGTCATTTTTTCTTGATTTTATAACTACTTATTCTTTTCCCCTTTTTATGTGTTGATTATAATTTTTCGCTATGTTCACATCTATAGTACATTTGAATTACCACTTAACCGTTAAATCCCAAATAGTTGATGAATGCCATATTAAGATAATTAGAGTCGATGTAATGCTACACAATAAAGCTACATGTCTATGTGTCTAGAAACTGCTCACTTGGCCCGGTTTCTTTTTCCTTAACTGCTGACTTATTGGCGCGCCGTCTTTCTGAACATGACCTGATAAATACCTAAGCCTTGTCTAGACTAGGCTTTTCCACCACCAATGTTAGTAAAAAGCTGCAATGTGAAACCTATCTACCAGGATAGAGGAGGCTTTGAGGATGTTTACATACAGACATGTAGAACACACTTGTATTATCATATAACAGCAGTAGCACTGTATATGATATCCCATCATAGGTCGATGATAGGTTAAACACTTCAGTCTATACGTGTTATAATCTAAAGACACCATCGACACACGCTTCACTCGACAGGCAGAGATGGAGAGCCCCTCGCCACATCTCGACTCGTCAGCGTGTTGCAACACAAAGCGGACAAACGGAAAACACAGACGCGATGGGCAGAATCACACAGCTGACGGCCTAAGAGCTGATTGGGTCAGTTGGAGGTTGGGATTGGTTTCATGGTCATGTCAGTTACTGTGACTCCCAAGAAAGAGAGATGACCTCCTCCCGTGCAAGAATGTCTGGGACGAGGCGGGACGTCCCAGCAGATTGTTGCAGAGATGTGTGCATGGGGCTGGACCGGAGTGGAGCTGAGTAGAGGGGGGCACCCATGCAAGACGGGGCTGTGGGAGGCTGGGCGAGTAAAGGTTCAGAGGGAACAGGTTTTCTTGCAAATCATATCTAGGTTCCTTTGGAAATGATTTATCTCAACAAAATAAATTAGCAACAGGTTATCTTCTTACCTAAGGGCTCCTATTTTGTAATTAATAGGAAAGATGCATACATTAGAAGAATGCACAGTCAAACTACCAACCATGTGCACTGTAAGTGTATAAGCATGCTCGAATCATTAGAACCGTGCCTGAATCCCTTTCGACACACTCCTCTGCCCACGCTTCTCTCCCACAGTTTGGTCCAGTCCGGTCTAGCACCACACCGGGCCGCAGCCCCACGGTTACACTTCAGATCCATTTACAGCATAAGATAAGGAGAGCAGAGCCACATTGTTGAAAAGGTGCAGTATTCCCTTTTCATGCAACCAGAGAGCAAACAACAATAAGCCAATGGGTAAATGGGTTCATGATCAATTTGGAGAGTAGAGTACAATTCCTTTGTTGTGCTCACTGTATGGAGAAAAGGTATAATGCAGCTTTAAAAACAAAAATACAAACAGAGATCAAAGAGAGTGACCACCACAGCGTACAGAGAAAAGAGGGTCAAACTGCTCAGTAGAGTGGTCACAAAGAATCAGCTCCCTGAGCCGAGCCCACAGAGCGGGGCAAATGTACCCGGTGAGCGCCCGGCAACCACCCACAGAGATAAAAGAGTGTGGACTAACCACCAGCTCAATGAGAGACTGTACAGACAAACATCTGAAGTTCAAATGAGTCAATGGAGAGACAAAAAAATAAATAAAAAAAATCTACAGACAAATAAACCCGTGTGAACCAAAAGCACCCGAGAGCTGAGAGATGGACTAGCGTTTGGGAAGAGCAGGTGTACATACCTCCTGAGGAAAGACAACAGCCAAAATCATGGAACAAACAAACGAAGAGGAAAAGAAAACAAAAAAAATCAAATTAAATGATAAGGAATTATTGCACCACAGTCCTGTTAATCTGGTTCTAGTGAGGCTTTGATGCACTGCTTTACAGCTTTAATTTTTCATTTTCTCAATTTTGCAATGAGGTTGAACTGATTTTCCATATCTGTTGTTGTAATCAGGCCACAAGGGGGAGTTCTACTCAATGTCACAGCTGCAGTAAAGCACTTCATTAAATATCGCCTCCACTTGGGTCCATTTAGGTTATAGCCAGTAATTTGCCTTCCACCCTGATTGTTCTACTCAGATCTGCCAACTTTGAGTCATTGGAGAAAGAGTAATTCTTTACTTTCTTGGTGTAGTCTGTTGTAAAGATTCACAGCGATTGGAAGATTCAATTTTACTTCGAACATTCATGCTTTTTTGTATTAAATTCATTGTGAATCTGTACAAAAGAGAAAGATCTCCGAAGAAAACAGAGGATGAAGAGTTCAGGGGTCCAGGCTTGTGCTTTTCTGCTTGTAAAGTGATTGTGACCATTGTAACAGCTGACATCCTGTAAAACATTTGTAAAAATAAAAAGGTATGCGTGTTGTGCATGTGTATTTGTCCAAATATGTCAAAGTCAGAAATTAGTAAAACGGATAAGAAAAATAATTATAAACACTAAGACACACCCTTTATTATTAAAAAATTCCAAGGCCTGCTGGGAGTTTCCACAATGGGACAAAGTATGCGCTTTAAATCTCCAATAAAAATCAGGATCAAAATATACACAGAAAAAGGAAAAACAATCTGATCAAAATAAAAAAAAAGCCCTCTCAAGTAAAATGTTCTAAACTTTGCGTATGTACAGTATGTGTATGTTTGTGTGTGCATACACTTGATTTACAAGCTATAAAAGTCAGTTATTTGTGCTTGTGTGTGCATGTCGGTGTATGAATATGCCCCGTCTTAAATAATTCAAAGGCCTCGACGTGTAGTGGTCTGATCTCAAGGCCACATTCATAATACATGAAAGCAAACGTGTCTTCAGATGTCTCAGGTTGAGTGTGTACAAACCTATCCACACATCTCCCTCACACCTTGACACACATACACATAGGTTATTGACCTTAGGGAAGACATTGGTTATAACTTTACACAGCCTTAAGATAATCTACCAATATGTGTTGCTGCTATGAAAACCCATCTATCGGCGCAGTCACATTGATTAGCACCATTAATTGTGCCGTTCATTATGTGCTCAAATAACTGTGTGCATGTATTTCCAGTGTCACTCACCCAGTTTAAGCAGCCAGCCCTCTCTGTCTGGGTTGAAGAAAGTGTGTGTGAGGTCATTGCCGTCATCCTCTGGGATTTTGAAAGGCTCATTCTTGATGCTGTCATACAGATTCTACAATAATGACAGTTGACTATGAACACAGAGCAGGTTTGAGATTGCAGGTGGAAAAAAAGGAAATAACTGAGTTTTACAGCCATACTGACCCTGAGCAGGTCCTCAGGTAAGTCTCCTCCCTCGTTGATTCCTCTGTTCATGGAGATGAATCGTTCCACAGAAGGCTTGTCCTTCACATTCGGGTTGTGGAGGCTGGTGTTTAGCATGATGATGGCAAATGACAGTATGTAACAGGTGTCTGTAATACACACACAAACAAGATCACACCAAAAGAGAAAGATAAGCAATAGGTTGCAGTTTACCATAAAACTGTGTTTAATTTAGTATTTGAATATGAATGTAAATTAGCTGAGCTGAAAGGACTGCACTTAGGGGACCACAGCTCCACAGAGAGGAACAAATAGACAAAGCTTCGTTAGCAAGGAGAGTGGGTGGGAGTGAAAGGCTGCAAGTGGGCAGCTAAGTATGCATGCGGGTTTCTGGATGTGCACTCTAATGTGTATGTTTGCTAAAAGACAACGTGGCCAGCACACGGCTGACGCAGCAGCACTTTATCTGGTCCGTTAGGCTGTTGATAAGTCCCATGCATTATTCACATCCATCTGTATCCATGTTAGAGGCAGGCTGCTGTCTGCTGTGGGCATTATTTCCTAAAAGCCAGACACTCTTTCAGAGGACAGTTCACCTCAGCAGACTTGGTGTCTGCTAAACAAAGCAGTTTAGATATGTTCCATTGACATGCCATTAGATCTCAGTGCAATGTGGAAAATGAAGTGCTTTAGGGAGACAAGTTTATCTGGTATAGTCCTTTAAAAGTTAAAATGTTGAGATTTAGTTATTATCTTATAAGGAATTTGAATTAAAGTAACTGTATTTATCAATATTGCTGGCAAAAGTGGCTATATTTTAGACAAAATGAAACAAAAACTGAAGTAATTTTGTCCTTTCAATGTGCACACATTCACAGCCCTTTGGCTTTTATGACAATACTAAAAGCCAGGCTGTATGGCATGACGGCGCTACCTGTGGACTGAAAAACGCCAGGGTTGCATTGGCAGTAGCGCTGAGCGAAGGCCTCCATCATGCGGTCGATCTTCTGAGCTTCTCCTGGTAGCCGAAAACTCCACAGGAACTGTCTGTCCGGGGACACAGCTCAGTAGTCAGCAACAAAAAGGTCAAAAGGCTGAATAAGCTCTCTTAAGGCACAAGACTGAAACTGCCCGAATTGCAATTAAGGAGACTTTTACATTTATTTTTTTTTAACCTTTATTTATCCAGCTAAGTCGATTGAGAACAAATTCTCATTTGCAACGAAGACCTGTCACATTCACGGTTACACATTCATATCTGGAAGTTTCCCAGTACAACCACAGTCTGATCTGCTGGCCACAGAGCAGCTCTACCTCAGTGGTGGTAATGAGGGAGGGACAAGCGCTGCTCTTTCACTTTCCCCATCCATATTTTATCCAGTCAGTCTGGGGATTGAACCGACAACCTCCTGGTCACAAGCTCGCTTCTTTAACCTTTAGGCCACCACTGCCAAATAATGGCCTGCATCTCACATGATTTACATAAAAAAGGGGGCAAAGCTATGAGGATCTAGTCAAGAACTGTAGCAGACCTCAGGATTCACATTCCTGGGGAGATGCGGTCTTACCTGAGGGCCTGAACCAGGTTAAGGTCTGTGAACTCATGAAGCTCCACAAAGGCATGGAGGACTTGGATATTGAAGTCATCTCTACAGGAGACAAAACATAGTAAGCAAATGTATTACTGGTAAAAATGTATAAGTTCTTTTCTGCATAACCAAGACAAAATTAATATACAAAAGATTAGAGCTATAACTAATGATTATATTTATTATCGATTTATCTGCCAATTATTTTCTCAAATAAACAACTTGGTCTTGTTGTTTGGTCTATAAAATGTCAAAAACAAAATTGTGAATAATGCCCATCACAACTTTGTCCGACCCCAGTCTAAAACCCAAAGATATAAAATTTCCCATCACATAAGACAAAGAAAAGTAGCAAATCCTCACAATGACAATCTGGAACCAGGGAACATTTGGCATTTTTGCTAGAAAAACGATTTTAAAAGAATAATACACCAATTCATACTGCACTCTAATAACATTGTCTGTCCAGACTTATGATGTGTAAAGTGGAAAAAAAATTACACAAAATAAATGCAGTAATACTCCCCAAGAACCGTAAAAAGACTAATATGCATAAATTGGGGGAATTTTCCTTTAAAATTATTAATCAAACTAAATAGTTAATAATAAATACATTTATTATAATCTGTGAAGCTCTAATATATATATATATATATATATATATATATATATATATATATATATATATATATATATATATATATATATATATATATAAATAAAAAGTCATTACCTACAAGCAAGTCCATAAAGTAAATTCTAAGGAGTGATTTGGTGAATGCTGAGGAAAGCCAAGACTTAACCATGCTTGTATTGTAGCTCTTCGTAAAAGTTTGATCGCTGCCTCGTTTGAAAAGTATTCCCCATCAGGAGCGTGTCTGAGGACTCAGCTCAGGGTGTGATCTGGCTCACATGGGCTTAAGAGGTCAACGATACGCTGCATACTCCCATTAAACCCAATAGAAGAGGAGAAACACCCACCACCTCCCTTTCATTTATCATCTAATCTCGACCATGACATCACTCCGACCTTCATGCCCTTCAGAGTAAATAATCTGCCCTGTGGGATCATGGGAAGGCTCTAAGGAGCTCTCACTGACAGAGTCATATCACTCCCAGTGGTCAAGTGACCAATCGTGTCTCAAGGCTCTCATGCTGCTCCTGCCCCTCCTTCACAGAATCAAAAACACTTGGAGAGCTTGATAATAATCAAACTCAGAGCAATCCATCAAAAGCCTGAGCTTCTTTTCCTGGTCTGACCTCACAGAACACACCTCGACTGTAACCCTGCTTGCCCTATAGTCCCTGAACAGCGCATACTGTACACCAGGCCCATTACTATTTCCTGTATTATGTGTTCACTCTAATGAGGATGGTCTCAGCTCTTGAGTGGAATTTGGACTTGCCTGCAAACATGTGCATTACAGAGTCGCGAGTCTCTTGATCATGTTACTTATTAACGTGTAAGATAATCATAGACCGATGGAGGCCATTAGGTAATGGTCATCGTTGAGAGGATGGTCTAAATGTGGGGCCAATAAACTAGAATGGATGGGTGTGTGCCTTACTAGGAAGAAACAGCAATACAGAAAGAATGCACTCGCTAGAGGATGCCATTATCCACCACATAACATGGATGGGTGCTGGTGAGTCATGATAGAGTAGGAGAGTGAGATGGTTAGATAGAGGGAAAAAAACAACAAGTCAATTTTCATCCTGACCTCTCTCCGAGGTAATCTCCGATGGCTGTTTTGTTGAGGCCCTCGCCCTTGTAGAGGAATTGAGCAATGTCGTCGCTAGTATTCTTCAGTAAGTCGTTCTCAATTAGGAACTGGATCCCCTAAGAAAGAGACAGGGCCCCAGGTTACTTTCTGCTTATGAGAACATATGGGACAAATCACATTTCTGAAGAATCACAACAGTTTCTTCCACCTACCTTTTTGGGGTCCATGTTAAATTTCTTACGGCCCATGGCCACCTGTTTATTCCTCTGCATATTTTTCCTGAAACATAAGATGGTGGGTTGTTGTTAGTTGTGATTGACGTAAACATAAACTTGTACATGAACAAATTGGTATATAAAAAAAGATGCAACTAACATTTTCATTATTGATTAATCTGAGTTTATTTATTTTTTATTAAGCATTTGGTCTAACAAATGTCAGAAAATGGTAAAAACAATTTCCACGAACTCAAGGTAATGTCTTAAAATTGCTTGTTTAGTCCAACCAACAGTCTAAAACCCAAATACATTAAATATCACAGATAACTCACATTTGAGAAGCTGGAACCAGACATTTTTGACATTCTTGCTTGATAAACAACTCAATCATCACTCTATCATGAATCCATTTAGATTTTTTACCTTTGAAGTATGCAAATCCGACAAGGCTCGGTCCATTACAATAAATGTATTCGCTTAATTTCCTGAAAGTGTCTTTTTTCCATTAACATTTTTCATTTGTTTGGCAGAGGCCGGCTTTTCCTCCCCCTTCCGCCGTGACGACTAAGCATTGATAAAGCGTTTAACATCATATATGTTATGGGAACGTCTCATTTCTCAGGCCTCGAGTTATTAAGGGGTCAAAGTGCACTCAAAGAGTCTACCGTCACCATGGTTACATCTCCATCTCCAACCGGTGAGAGGTCACCACTTCTTCCCACTGATTCACTCTCACCAGCATTCCTTCGGCCCTTGTCTGCCAAAATCTAACACTCAACTAAACAGACACTCCACGACAGCACAGACTATCATGTACTTTCTTCAATTAATTGGATCGAAGGAAACTTTGATCACAAGAAAGTGCTGTAACACTTAATGGGTTTTAGATCCATGAAAGAGTGCTTTAGGATTATTCGGTAGCTGATGGGATCCCTATCCACTTGAGTAGACCAAACATCAGCATTCCCTCCCCTGGGACCATCCATTGTCTGCCTCTGCCCGTACACCCACTGCATTATTCAATGAGGCCTCCCATCATAAAGGTGTGCCTGATGAAACATTTAAACTGCCTTAAAAGCATAGCCAATTTGGGGAGCGTATTTGGATCGCCCAACCTACCCATCAAACATTAATAATTGACAGCTTCATTTGGTAAGTTAATCGAAGGCAAACAACAAGCAAATTTAGGCAAAACAGAGAGGGAAGTGTGTGTGTGTGTGTGTGTGTGTGTGTATGTGTGTGTGTGTGTGTGTGTGTGGGGGGTGGTACGGATCCCTTTTTTCTTACCTCTCCTCAGTGGAACCCAGGTTCTCGATCTCACTTGTCACTTCTGCTATCTCATCCTTCAGCCGCTGCAGAAAAGACATATTGTAGACATAATGTTCATCTTAAAACGTCATGACTATGAGGACAAATTCATCATCTGCTGACCAATTTCCCTGACACCAGGAGGCGTGGACGGGTGTGACCAATACAAACAACATGCAAAGTATTTGTATGGCTTTATTAAACAATGCCAAGGGAGAGGCCTTCCTCTCTGAATCACCTGTTTGTCTATAAGCCAGGTGGCCTTTTATCATATCCAGTACATCCTCACATCACTCACTTTAACTTCACACACTGCTGCACATTCAGATCTTCTCAGTTCCCTTAAACTAAAAACAAACAGCAACATGTTTTGCGCATGTGTGCTCTCCTAAACAATCCTTTCAATCTGAATTCGATTAGGCGGATAACCTCAATACAAATGGAGTAAGAAAGCGTAAAAGTGGATTATATTTTGTGTAGCGTTTTAGTGATTAATGGCCTTAGAAGCAGATTTAGTCGATCAAGCCAAGACCGCTGGTGCCAGACTGGCGCAGTAAGGGCATTACAGAGGGTAGAGGATGGACAGGGTGAGCATGATGAAAGTGTGGAATAATAGAGTGTAGCATAAGAGAAGTCCTGTATACAGACAAAGCTATTGATCACGAGAGGCTGCAACTCTTTAAGTAAAATGTTACAATCATCGAGCCTCTCCATTCATATCCAACTGCAGTGTTAGTTTATATTTTCTCATGCATAATAACCAGCTCACTATAGAGCAAACCACAAAGGGAACATCTGTGTTTTCAAGACCTGCGCAATCACAACACATTCCTGAGATGCTTGCCTCCACAAACAAAGGCCGTGCTCATACAGGAAAGTGGGTGGTTGTGGTGGGGTGGGCCTTGACACGCAGGACCAGCAGAGGAGGGTGTGGGAGTCGAGGAGGAGGAGAGAGGTCAGTGTGCAGAAAACAGAGGAGGAGAGGATGGGGGAGGGGGGGAAGCAGTGTTGACCGGAGCAGAAGCGATGGTGGGCCAGGCTCATAAAAAAAAAAAGGGGGTGTTGGATCATGCCTCCAATGTTTGTCTGTCAGGGCCAGTGGAAGCTGAGTCGCCCACTGGGACATCTGGAGGCCAGGGCATGACAGTTGTCACCCCTGTGTGTCATTTGCTTAGGGAGCTGGTTATTGAATGACAGAACGGACATGAGAAGCTCTGCTCTTGGGTCAAAGCAACAGCCAAAGAAGTATGTGCCATGGACAGGAATCAAACAAACAAACCACTTTAGGGAAATTTGGCCAAGCTGATTTGAATCCTGGCTCTTTTTGAAAATCAGAGAGTATATGAGAGATATCCGACTGACAGCATAAGAGCATAATCCTATTTTATCTGTAGGCTTATTTTATTTTTATACTTGTCATATATTCAAAACCTTTATTCACTTTTTGATGAAAATGCCAAAAAGAGATAACCTGTATCCATAAATAGAGGGCTTTGTTGATACAGTACTGTACATCTTTAAAACCTAAATGGCTAAAGGGTAAACATAAATGGCTTGCTAAGGAAGTGAGCACTTGGCAGGAAATACCTCACATTCCACTTGAGTGGAAATGGTTTAAGAACTCATTGAAAAAGAGACATTTGTACAACTGGATAAGAGGTAAATATTTAACCAAAAAGCAGAGAAGTTGCAGTTGTAGCTGAAGGCAGCTGAAGTTAGCCACATAGCTGGACATTGTAGAGAGATTAAGAACTCCTGAAACAAGTACAATTACATTTGAAAAATGTGTAATTGTCTCATTTTTCTACACAAGATCAGTACACCTGAAAATGAGTAAATAAGCTTAAAATGGACATTTTCTGCAGTCAAACATATAGAGTACATGCTTGTTTTTTTGTGTACCTATCTAGTGTGTAAAGATTCCATTATTACCTGAATGTCCTCCTGCAGCTCCAGCTTGCGCCGGCGGATATTCTCCAGCTCCTGCTGCTCCTCTGGAGTGAGGTCGTCCGGCACTGGGAAAAAATGAGCGGTTGAAGGGTTAGGAGGACAGTAGTGCCCAAAATATAATGCACCTTAATCATTCGCTATGCATATCTATCCCCTGAGGCATGTCCCTGAGGGTAGTTCAGTGCACAGAAATTACTTATTATAATTTTCCTTGATATCAGAAGGTGACTGAAAGCCCATGGCAAGGGGTGTGAAGTCTGCATCATGAAATGTAACTGTGGCAATGGCAATCATGAAAGATGTTTCTCAGCAGCAACTGATATGTGGTCAGAGGAGAGGACAAGAGAAGGGGACAGATCAGACAGCCAAGTGTGCATTAGCCAGATGCACTTTGAAGAGGATTTAACTTCTGTGTGTAATCTGTTTGACTAAATAAACAGCTCAGGTCAGCCAGGCAGCAGTGAGCATCGGGCCAGAGTAGAACAAACGTGACAGGTCTCGAAGCGTTGCCAGTCCTCCTGTCAGTCACGCTATAGGCTGCTATAACTAGCTTTGTCTGTAGGAAGGAGTAAGGAGCGAGCAATGTGTCCTGAGTGATGGACAATGCATTTGTGTGCACAACCCCTACCTGCACTACAAGCAAAAAGGGACACCACTAGTATCAGCACTCTAATCATAACAGCAGTCCAAGGACAATCTCTGTTGCCTTTACAACATTGTGCTGGAAGCATTTTCCCTTTACTCTTCCTCCGCTTTATGTCAGAATCTTAGCCTGACAAGCCAGACCCACATCAAGATGTTGGGAACTCACCATTGACGGAGCTCAATCCGAGGGGCGGGATAAACGGTTGTCTTTCAAATTTCCCCTGCACGCAATAGGATAGCGCTACAACCAGGCAGAGCAAGGAGGAAGGTAGCAAAGCTAGTTGAGAGATTAAACTTTTGCCGTATCCGAACACATCTTCCTTTTTTAAGAATGACTTCAGTGCCGTTCTTTGCTCAAAGAAAAGCTTAACTACAAGTCTTCAAGAAGACCGCTGTACCCAGCAGCAGCAGCAGCAACCATAAGCCCGCCCACCGACTCTATACACGATGTGATTGGCCTGACCAGAGTTTGGTTTTTCCAGCTCGCAAGTCAACGGAGAGTGCCTAGACCCCCCCTGGCAGCAAATTAAATTTGCTGCCGCTAGGGTGCGTCTAGATTTCTAGGCTATCCGAATCTGTCTCTATTTGAAGACAAAGTTATTCTTGTATCCAAATGACTTGGTAATAACCCTTAAAAGAAGGCAATGATTACTTGCCTGAATCAAAATCTTTTTAATGGCAGGCAATTTTGAAAGTATACAGTTAAAATGTAACTTTCTATGCATTTCTAAAAAACATTTGGGATGCCTAGAGGGAACGGATTTCATCCTCTTCATGTTGTGTGAAACGTGTTTTCACTTGCTGAAGAAATGCATGATGCAGGATCCAATGTACATCTCCTTTAGCAGATGCTAAATTTTTGTTGAACTTCCTGTGAAATAAAACGAAAGCCTGTGTGAGAAATCAATCCTTTGGACGGTGGACGCTCTGCAGCAAAAAAGCTGCTGCAAAGTGTTGTTTGGTAGACACTGCAGCAGTATTACAAGACTAGAGATACTTAGCATGAGTGGCAATTAACCCTGCTGAACCCTGACCGTGGCATAAGCTGCTCAAGTCACAGCAGTTGTGTTGGGAGATCATCTCTCATTCTTTCTCTGATTCCCCAAGTGGACAAGCCCCTCCTGCTCCCCTCATTACCTCAGCAGCAAGATTCAAAGGTTGAAGAGGTCGAGGCGAGGGCTGACTCTGTGGATCTCTACAAACGGTTAACAAGGTAAAGGTTATAGAGTAATGGAAGCTTAGGACAGAGGAATAAATGGTTTTATAATACTCATTTCACAACTCTCTAGTATACCAACAATGACCTGAAAAAAAAAAAAATCTCCCTTTTTCTTTACTCTATTTCAAAAAACATGAATTCAATATTGGTCCTAAATAATTGTAATAAAACTGCAAAAGGTTCACGACTAAATGTCAGCGGCTAAAATATGGATGCAGTGTACCTGCAGTAAGAGGTCAGTGCAAAGCTAAACAAAATCTGGCACAGCAATCAATAAAGCAAGGACGAGGCCAGCCATCCAGAAATTATGAGCTTCATTGTGCTTGGAGACAAACACACACACAAAAATACAAGATCCACACATTTAATTTTACCGTAACAAAATTTTATCAAAGCAGAAAATGCTAAATAAATGATATCCGAAAGACAAAATATATGCTGCATAATAGAGAGCACTTATTTTAATAAAAGGTATGCTGACCTAAACATCTTGAGGCAAATACCCATGACACTTAATGGAATGTCTGCTAATATTTAACATGGAGATAATAGACAATGGAAGTGCATGCAAGAGCCTTAGAGCGGGCTGTTACGGAGCTCCAAAACAAAGCCATGTTGTCTTCCCGTCTTGTTTTCAGACGACTGGGGGAGCAGAGCAGTCCGCACGAGACTGACCTTTCACACATACCTCACAGCCTACAGTATCCCTGGCAAACTGTATTCATCCCAAATGGTCAGGGTATCCATGGAAACCATGGTTAGCTCTACACAACTGTTCTCACTTACAAGGGAAGCGGACACCAAAATAAATAGTTGCACAACTGTTATTTTTGGTTAGACAGCTCCCTCGAGAGTAGGGCTGGACAATTCATTAAAAAGTAACCAAAACTCAGAACCTCTAATCAATATAATTGACCGCATATCGGTTATTTCGTTTTTTTTTTTTTTAAATCCTGTTAATTGTCTGCCCACTGCGCATGTTCAGCATGTACTTTACCCTTAAAAACATACTACCGCGTGTGTAGTCACGTGAATCCGCCCCATCTAGTCTGTGGAATGTAAGCAGCAGGGAGGAGAACTCAAACAATGAGTCAACTGAGCAACAGCTTATACCAACAACAAAAAAACGCTGCGTACGTCATTTGGACACATTTTGGCTTCAGTAAAGACGACAACATGGTTAAGTTTAGCTGACAAAGGTGACTGAGGTCCCGGTCATTTCAGCGGCCACTCTAGCAGACAAAATGAGAATGGTGCAGCGACAAAAGTCTTGTTAACTTGTCCTGAACATGAACTCCACTCCCCCCCCCGCTCCCTCCCCTTGGCAGCCTTGTGTTTTACTTTTGATATGGCAATTTGTAAAATAATTTATTTTGTTTGCAAAAATTGCAAGTTATTTATTTTTTACTTTTATTTTTAGGAAACTTGCTTTTTACATTAAAATTAAAAAGTAACTGAAAACTTGTAACTTGTAATGAAACAAAGTGCTGACAGGTTTGAGAATGGGTGTTCTTCTTGCATTCAATGACCCTATCGACTAGACAAGTTAATGTCACTCTGAGTAAACCCAGAGCAGGCTGTGCGTTCAACAACAGAAACAAGAGTAACAGAGCGGACCAGCCTAAAACAGAAAGTCTATTCCCTTTCTGGAAATATGATGTCAGGTTGGGCAGCTGGCAGTTGCTGAAGGGAGCCACGCCACACAAACAAGACAGCTGGCCCAACACAACCACAGCATTTCTGTCTTAAAGGAGGAACACAAAGTAAAGGACGGACAGAAGAGAAGAGCTGCAGAGGACTATAATTAAAAAGAAACTGAGCAAAGGAACGTTATTATTTGAGGATGGTAATCATCTGTTCACTTGCCTCCTTCAAGAGAAGCCAGGGAGCTTGTAGGAAATCAGTATCTTAGCCAACCTGCAGAGCAAGTGCATGATGACACCCTGGTATTAGGATTAAAGGGCAGGATTTCTACCCTGCCACCCCACACGTCATCAGGTTGTCACCCACACGATCAGACTTACTCAAGGAGCCAATCAGGACTTACATCACTGCCATCCCGACGCCACCTAAAAAAGATTGAACCACATCAGGGAAGGGAAAGGCCCCACTCATGTATTTGCCAGAGGTGGGCAACAAGTGGGTGTCAATTCCCAGAACGCAGCAGATGAGGGGGGAACCCATCCACTTAAGTAAATGCTGAGTGCTGCTTGGCTGTCATTCAGAAAACTTCTGCACTGGTAAGGCCAATGAAAAGAGACGGTCATCAGAAACAGACAAAGACAGAAGACAGACAGAGTGATGGGGACAATCGGTTTCTAAAAGCTAATTATCTCAATAAGATAGATTTAAAAAGTTTGAAGAGTAAATGATATGAAAGGAAATCTGGTGTTTTCTCCTCAATGTTCACAACATGCACTACTCCTCATCTGCCTTGTTTATATCTGACTCCTGGAGTCTCTCAAAAGCAGAGGGCCCCTAAAGCACTCTATGTAGCGATTTCCACAGGCTGAAGGAGAAACACGGGCCGCCCACATCTTTACTCCTTTGGGGTCTCACGCTGCGTGGAAAGCAGGTCATTCAAAGAAATCAGATTCAATTGGAGGCGTGCGTGGAAGGAGTGCAGTCACGCACATAGACAGGGTACACTACAGTCACATGCACTCACACACGGACACATGCATAACACCCCCCCCCACACACACACCGACGCCCTGGGCCGACTGCACGTCTCATGCTGTGCCTGGCGCTGTGTCAGCGCTCCGTAACTTGCTTTTTGTTTTAACGTCCAACACTAACACCATCTGACTGGAACTGTGCAGAGTGATATTCAGACTAAATCCATTACTGCCCTGCAAAAATGTTTCAAATAGATTGTTAACCAAAGTCAGTATCAGGAAACCATGCAGGACATTTATAGGAGCAATAAAATGGTGCTCGTACTGAAATTACATCTGCACATTAGCTTTCTTGAAAGAATAGCAATACCTACATCAAGTCTTGATGTAGCCTATACTGGGTTAAATAACTTGCCAACACGAAGGTGGTGCAAAGTGCTTTGGAAACATGCAAGTGGAGAGCAAAATATGACAATATCCCTATGTTAAAAAAGGTACAGACACAAGTGCTCTTTTGCCTAGACAGTATAATCTGAGATTTGGCCTGCCGTGTCCTGGCCCCCATTACTACGTAGTGCTTTTTAATCTAAATTTATAAAACACTTGATACGTTTCCTTTGAGTATAATCATGGTGCCCACTGAATTGCTGCATCCCTATCCCCTACTACAAATGCATTTTGTTTTACATAAACCCTTCTTGCAAAACTCATGTGTCTTTAATATTTTATAACCCACCACAATGCTTCATTTGAGCCCTAAATCCAAATTTCACAGTCCGACAGTATATGTCCTTATCCTTTGCTTTTAGAGCATCTGCAGAGTTCCTAGATGGGCGAAGTAGTTTTTAGTGAGGGCTGGGTCAGCCGAGAGCACTGGGGAGGTGACATCAGGGGAGAGACCAATTATAGCTCTCTCTCTCCCACAGCGGCAGAGCCCACTAATACACATCCTGATTGCCATCCTGGCAGAAGAGGCGGACGTCTTATTTCCAACCAGATCACTGAAGAACTCTCCTTGGAAAATAAGGAAATTAGAATTCTTGAGTGCTTGTAGGATCTCTCAGCCCCCCTTCCCTGCAGATGTGACCCAATTTAGGGAGCTCCTCTTAGCTCACAAGGACTCCAAATTTTTTTTTAAATAAGCTCCTCCTCTAGGCTGCCCCCAGTGACACAGCTACTGAACAGGGTCAGAAGATACACATATAGGTGAACTTAAAAAGACATGTTGAAATAACACAGGTTAGTATGACACTGGATCTATTCCATCTATATCTACTGGACTAGATGGAGACATCAATGAATATATTTACGCTACAACGCTGCCTATGATCTGCTGACTGAAGGAATATGCAAAGAGATACACACTATTTCTGCAGCAACGTGTCTGTGTGCCTGTACATAATTACATTTTGATGAAGTGCATGCACTGATCGAGGCAGATGGATGATGCCGATAGCAGAAATTGCTCCCTGCAAAAGGGGCTTCATCTTCTTTCCTCAATATCTTTGCGAAGGAAACAGTATCCATCTGGTCCTCACACACACACTTTACATTATGCTTAATTACTCTTATTATTTTTTCTCTATCATTTCTCCTCTCATCTACTCCTTTATACACCCCTCTCTGTTCTAGCCAATCTTATCCATTTTCTCCAGCCCTTCTCCACCTCCTCCCCCTGTTCCTTAAGGCTGATGTTGCTGCTGTACTGCCTTTGTCCTTAGTTTTAGAAATAGTTCCCTTTAAACTGCAAAATGCACCCTCTACCCCTCCAAAGTCCCTGTAGGCTCCAATCAATCGACCCCTAGCCTAAACCAAGAGCGTCAGCTGAAGTCTACTTTATGATGGACTTTAAAGCATTCAGCAAAAAACACATGCACACAAACATTCGATTATGTGAGCTAGAATGGGCAAAAACACACAAGAGTACACCAAGATCTGTTAAAATTATTCCAAGCTTTCTGATATTTCCCAATATTGCTGCTTGAACAATAAAGGATGATTTAAAAACGTGAACATTGGGAGCCATCTCATCCACTGATCTTTGATCTGAATCTCATTACTACAGTAAACCCCAACGGGATTCTCCCTCATATGTAAAACCACACACATACCCCTTCATCTTCTGAACCTGACAGCTTGTACCAAGGCGGAGCAGGGGCTGTAAAGGAATGCCAGTCTTTAATATGGGCATCGGGCCGAAATAAGTTATTCATCTCTAACCTCCAGATCCATTGCTGCCAAACACAAAAACAGAACCTGAAATAGTACGAGATGGACCACCAGTTATGGATCAAAAAGCCACAAAGCGTTGAACCTGACCTGGCCTGAGGGTGGGAGGGGGTGCATGGGGGACCGAGAGATAAGAGATGACAGGAGAAGGAGCCCTGTGTTTGGCCGAGGAGGCGTGGGACGGCGTAAGGCAGGGGAACACAGAGACAGTAGAAAAGAGCAGTGGGACGATCACAGCTTTCCCTTTGTGTCTGCAAGTGGCCTCTTAGGACATTCCTCAACAAGGCCCAGGCAAGGGGACTGATGGCCTCAGCATCCTTGGCTTTACTTGTGTCCAGGCTCTACATTTATTTGTTGGTCATCCCAGCTTCCTTTTGTGCCACTCAGTTCCATAATAAAGTAAAATCGCAGTCTGACTTCTGCAGCTGTACTAAAGCTTTGCCTCTGGTTGCACTTTTACTGCTCAGACATATGATCCTAGAGATAAATATACGCCTTCATACCATCCCTGCCAATTCATACAAACACGCCTCTGCTCACCAGTACTCAATCTTCTTAAATGTCACAGTCAGAAGAAGAAACAACTTTATTATTCGTCACATACAATCATACAGCACAGTGTAGTGAAATTCAATCTCTGCACTTAACCCATCCTAAGCATTAGTAGCAGTGGACAACAACATACAGCGTCTGGGGAGCAACTTGGGGTTCAGTGTCTTGCTCAAGGACACTTTGACAAGTTCCCAGACTGGGATCGAACCACCAATCTTGTGGTTGAGGGCCGACCCGCTCTACCTCTGATCTACCTTAATCAAAACACAACAAAAACGGGCTGGAGAATGACAGGAGAGCCCAGCAAATGAAAAGTCAAACCACTTGCACTTTAAATAATTCTGATCCTAGCTGGTTATATCTGGGTAACATGCATTACGCCCATGCATTTCAATTCTACTCAAAGTGTGGATGGGGGTGGACACAGAGTCGATAAAAACTGATCCACATGACAGCAAAGTACCAGCAATGACCAGCTACACAAACAGACCTGTGGAAAACAACACAAGATCAATTTAATAAATAAAAACATGAGCGTCAGCAAATTTATGTGCTAACCTGTGAGAGAAATCCTCCAAAGTGTCAATTTTGGGTCTGTTCAGAGAGCTCCTCTTCTTTCTCTATTCCACCTTATCTCTCTTCCTTGATACAAAAAAACCCAGCAGTCCCCTTTTCTGTCAGCTCCTGTGGCTTAACGCAGGAGAGCCGGACTTCCACATGACAAGTGGCAGAGAGAAGGAGCCTGCTCCTCCTCCAGTCAGGGAGAGAGATACTGCAGGGTTTCCTCAACTGCACAGCACAGCCATCAGCTCCCAGCATGCTCACAGCACACTGACATAGTCCATTTGGGGAAGGAGCCTTACTCACCACCTCACTCCCTCCTCTCCCTCTGCTGCTCTCTTATTTCTCTTTTGCTGCCACTACCATTAACATGAAGGCTCCACCCACTGGTCTTTCCTTTCTCTGCCGCCTACACACACACACACACACACACGTAATAAAAATAAAAGGTCTCTATCACAATATCCACCCAAATTTCATTCTATATCTATCTATCTATCTATCTATCTATCTATCTATCTAGAATGAAATTTGTGTGGATATTGTGATATAAACCTTTTATTTTTATGGATAGTTGCGGTTACAGGAATTGTATTCATGAAATGAAGACAAATACGATTACGAATATAAATATTGGTTTGACCCCAGCCCTAATTATAGGATTACAATGATTAACAAACTAAGATTAACAAGCCCACATTGCTTTAAAAAAAAAAACTACACAAAGGATGTTTTGGAGGTTAAGATGGTATATCATACGACTCAGAACCAGCGGCCAAAAAGAGAAAACATAAAGTCTGCCTTGTGTCAAAAAAAAGGTCATATTTTTCATAAAAGATTAATTTAAAAGTCAAATGTAGCTAATGTTATATCTTTGTAGTGACTCCAGATATAACATGTCAAGAAAAAAAGTCATACAAAGACAAATAGTACTAAACTTGATGGTGAACAGTATATGTACCTATGTATTCATTCTTCTTTGGACGCATCCGGTCACCACAGTGAGGAAGCCATGAGCTGTAGATATGAGTCACCACTTTAAGCCAGGTCCTTTCCCCACTGATCAGTCATGCGACCAGGCATGCCATCATTATCACCTCCAAACTCCAGTTAAACAATGGAGACTCTCCTGAAGATAATTGTGTATGTTTTTGTTGAGACTAGTGCATGAGCATTACCCCAATGCTAAGGATGCATGCCAAAAGATTGCGCAAGATTCCCAACATTCCTCCTTGTCATGTCTCGAGTTTTTACAGCATGAGTGTATACTTGCCCTGGGTATGTCTGCATCCCAGAGCAGATGTGAGCTCTTGCCTCATGTCTGTATGTCTCTATGAGTCAACCTGGAGCCCTCTGCTGTCCCGTCTGCTCTCTGCAGTCCCACAGTGACAGAGTTTCCTCTGACAAGGGCCAGTATGGGATCCATGTGTTGTGTAGTAGGGTTATACCCAGTTCTGACAAGTGATGATTTAAATCCTACATTAGACTTATAAAAAGTCCATAATGGAATGTGACAGAAAAAACCTTCACTTGGTCATGATATCACTAGCAGTATTGTTAATTACTCTTTTAAAAACATATATTTCATAAAACGCAGCTCATGATCAGACACTTTGTCTCTGGGTTGTAGGCAATCAAGTAAAGTATAAGTACATATGCCAGATAGAGAATGTAAATAAACATATATGGAGCCCATATTCACTACTGTACACTAATGGTTCCCAATCGTTTTGGCTGGTGACCTTTTAAAATGAAGCAATGTGTTCTCATTACAGGTTACAGCCTTAGTACGAACATGAGCTGTGAGCAGTACATACACAGAGGGATTTCTTTTTCTCCGGTTGTTCAATTTGAAGAATCAAATAAAAGAAAAATTGAAAAGTTAACTTAACAGATTAATCTAGGGACCCCTTGTGGGCTTTCGAACCCCAGGTTTGGAACCACTACACTGCGCAGTCAAAACCATCCCAAATTCCGGAGCCTCGTCTGTCCCACAAAAACAACCTGGCATTGTTGCATTTATATGAGTCAGGTCAGGTGTATGCCACACTATGGAGTCACAGGATTCATGGGACTGTTGCTACCCCGAGAGAACATGACAGTCTCTCAGAAACAGTTCACAGTCCGTCTGCTGGCTGTGTTGAGGCTGCTCTGAAGGAATGCTGGGACCAGGGGATGTGACTGGGTGGAAGCTGGAGAGCATCCCCTACACACAGCTTCAGTGTAAAGCAAACATACAGAGGACTCCACAGCATAAACATCCTGCAGCTGCACGCAGACACAGGCATCCAATCCGTCACTATGAACACAAAAGATAAGCTTTGTTAAATAATCTCCATACTGTTTTATTGGCATTTATCAACGTTAATTGTTTTGATAGGACAATGTGAACCCTTTTCAATGTTTTTCCTCAAAGGCGGAAGTGCTATTTCTACCCACAATGCATGCCTTTGTCCTCCGATGCTGCTGGCCTTGATTCTTATCGGGGCTGTCCTACTATCAACATCCTCTCTCGCCAGTAAAACACACACACATGCACAGAAAACACATGATGGGAAAGCTGGAAGAGCCACTAATCTTTCTTTCATTCTATTTCTGTATTGCTTTTTTTTGTGGCAAAGAAGTGTCGAATTTTTAACCCACACACAAACCGTGGGATGTAATTTCCTGTCAAGCATATTGTCAAACTCTCGGTTTCCTGTTTGTGAGCCGTTTTCATACTTCAGGGGAGGAGTGAAAGCTATGACTAAACCCACCCATCCTGTGGGAAATTTAATGAAATAGCCATTCTTCCTTCATAACTTTCATCCTTCAGCCATATTACAATATGATGGCATGCATGTTCAACTGTTATCTGAAGAGTGCACAAAAACCAAAAGGACTCCAACTACTCAGCATGCATTGTTTATCTCTTTGAGAAGGTTTCTATGGTGCCAGATCCTTTTCAATGCATCCTTTGCATTTTCAAAAAGAGACAACACACACACCATACAAATAGTAAATAATTTGTCAAATCAACAAGTCAGGTCAGGAGCAAAGCATAGAATGTGATGTACTGATGCTTTCAGCTTTGCATTACTTTACTGCAGTCCAAAACAAAAACAAAAATACACAAATAATGCTGAGCAGACTATGCAAGCACAACCAGACCATAAACAAAAGCCTGACATGCACCAAAGCTGTGTTCGGTAGGCAAGTAAGCACACTCCTTGTTTTTGCTTTGGAGCACCTGCCAGGTGCCATTTTGAATTTCTGGGCCCTATCAACAGAACTGATCACAGAGTTTTGGCCTGTATGAGGAAAATGACTCCAGGCGTGTCTAGACCTGCTGCAAAGAAACCTGAAAGTCACTCAAATCAGTGCTGGGAGAGGAGAGAGAAGAATGAACTGCAGGAGAAAATGTGCAAGACAGATTGAAAAATTTTGATTTCTGGAGAAACAAAAGCTGTGTGTGTGTGTGTGTGTGTGTGTGTGTGTGTGTGTGTGTGTGTGTGTGTGTGTGTGTGTGTGTGTGTGTGTGTGTGTGTGTGTGTGTGTGTGTGTGTGTGACTCAGCATGTTTTTGACTGAGAGAAAAAGAAATAGATCATTACCAAAATGAATCATAGGCGCAAAGTGGCAAGCTCATTGGAACAAAAACAGCTTCCATGCAAATCAGCCATAACTGTCAATGGTGTCAACAGCTAAATGTAGTGACCTTATGAGCCTATCAGGTAAAGCTTCCTGTTATTCTGACAGGCAGCATTGCGTAAAAATAGTGAAACGCACACAAACACAACCTCCCAGAGCCCAAGGTGACGCAGTGAAATTGATTTTGTCTGACGAACACTTTAAATTCAAAGATATTAAACTGACAATCGTATAAAAGAGAGGAGAACAGTACATTTTCATATTTGAGAGACTTGAACAGCAAATATTTGGAATGTGTTCCTGATAAATGACTTAAACAATTACAAAATTATCAAAAATGTTGGGATTGTTTTTTTCATTTGATTAATCAATTTATTGTTTTGGTTAAAATTTAGACTTGGACAGAGCTGCATGATTTTGGCTAATATAATCGTAGCTTTGCTTTCCTCGTTTATATTGCTATAAAATCAAAACATCATTGGCTGCTAATGAAACTAAAGCTTTCTTAAAAATATTTTTTGGCACTGGCAACCTGTGCTGGACCACTTATTTTTGACTTGTTGTAATCCAAGTGATTATTTAATTAAATGAAAAACTTAAACAATAAAAAAATACCTATTGATCGCCGCTCTACATCTAGCCAAACACTACTGCGACAGGTTGCAGTGGTTAAAATATTGTATACCATTGTTTTTCTGCCTCTTTCTACCATAAAACATGTCAGAAATGCAGCCTACTGTGTATTGCTGAGCTACCAAACATGAGACCAAAAACCTTACTGCACTGTATAGTAAATACACATTTGTCCAATTGCATTATGGTAGTAACTGTGCAGAATAAAACACTGACATGAGAGGAAAAGAGGGCTGCAACTGATACAGAAAGAAGGCTAAAATATGATTATGTGGAGAAAATGAGGGTTATCAAACCACTGGGGCATTAGTGCCAGGCAGGGCACATTGTGCTGGAGGGCCCATTAGAGCTCTCAGAGCCGCTCATTAAGGAACCATTAGTGACAACTACTTTAACTTCCCAGACCACCCACCTTTAAACGGCAGAGACAAATGGACTCAAAGAGAATTGACTGTTTCCATCTCAGCTCTCATCCCTGTAAACACAATGCAGCGGTGTGCCAGCCAGACTCAGCCATGGGGCAACTGAGTGTGTAAGTTCTTCTCCCTCTCCATCAGCAGAACAAAAAAGCAGCAGCATATTAACAGGATCAGTCAGTCAGATGTTCACTGTTCTCTAACACGATTAACAGTGACGCAAGTCGAGGGTGCTAATTAATACTGCCAGGCTAACCAAGCCAAAGAGATGAAAGTCATGCTCAGCAACAAAGGATTTCTGTCTTCAAAGGCTGCACACTCATTTATTTCTACATAGTTATTCACTCTGTGGTAATAAAAAATAATAACCGCATGTAAAGGAATGGCAACTACATACTAGGGCTGTTGGAATGGGCTTCTATGAGGATAATATACTGATTTTAACTAAGAAACTCTACTCAAAGGCTGGACAAATAAAGAAAACTTGAATGTTTAGCAGCCATGCTGCTGACATTGGAGGAGTAACTGTCTGCTCTCGCACCTGTTGCTGCTTATAGCTCAGCGGTCACTGAAAAATGACACTGAAGATGTTCTCCCCAAGGGAAAAGCTGGTGAATTGTGTTCTGCACCAAGGGCCAACATATTAAATGTGTAAATGTTTCAAAGTGTGGTTAAGAAAAACCACACAGTGCTAAAATTGCTATCTGCAAAGACTGATACATAAACTGTAGCAATTTCCCTAATACCATTTAACAAAAAAAAATTGTCTTTTTTTATTTATTTATCGGACTTAAAATTATGTTGTTTTTTTATTCATTAATTTGTACTTTGTAAATCTCCAATTGCAGACTGACACCATCAATTACAATAGGCCTATATTATTATTTTATTACGATGTTTAATTTAATTAACATGTTTTTTTTTAGGTAAGGCACGTAATAAAGTTCAGCCCACAGGAGTTAATAAGGTAAGACGCACAAAGTTGGCTCAGAAAAATCAATCTAGTACAAACGGCAGAGTAACCACTGTAAACAAGGCCAGACGATCCAGCACTCACGTCACACATTTTGTTCCTGAGATTTACCTGAAAACGTTCACCCATAAACAGTTTATACGTCTCAATAACATGTTTTCAATTAAACGCACTGCTGTGAAGACATTTAAACGATATTTAGACGAAGAAAACTGTTCCTTGACTGTTTCACTCACCTACTCCGTCTTCCGATTTTAGCACCATGCTTTCTCCGGCTGGCAGGTCCGAGTTCAGAAAGTTTCAAGTGGTTTCCGAGCGTTAAAACTTTGACCAGACAGTAGTGTAGTTAAATATATTGAGCTTTTTACACGTTTTCTACCGAGTTAACAAACACACTTCGGAACGGTTCTCGGTAAGTGAAGGGTGGCTCTGTCGACAGCTCAAGGGAGTGGTTTGACGAGACGAAGGACTTTAGCCAACCAATCTTCCCTGCGCGCAATACTCTGTCAGGACACGCTAAATAAAATCAACGAGACTCCGGTCTTTCTGGAATTTCATAATAAAACCATCATGAACGAATCAAAAGTTCATGCTTCTACCAGGCACACGTTTTCTCCTGGCTGCAGTGCCAGTGAGGACTGTAAAAAATTGGTGAACTTAACACATTTGAATAACTATTGAATATTGACATAATTGTCTCTTTTTTTGCACGTTTGACTGGGCCTACAATAGGGCTGGGCGATATGGAGAAAATCAATTATCACGATATTTTTGACCAAATACCTCGATATCGATACCGCCACAATATTGTAGGGTTGACTAATGGTGCTTTCACAAAATAGTTACACAATGAGATTTTTGATAAACAATCATCAGTAATGTGGATATAATGACTAAGTGGGTAAAGGCAAATAATAGAAAAGGTACAACAGTCTGGTAAGTTCAGAAAATGACATCACTTTACTGCAATGCAGCCTTTAAAACCAGGAAAAGACAACACTTATGTCATATCACGATATCACGATATCACGATATCCAAAATCTAAGACGATATCTAGTCTCATATCACGATATCGATATAATATCGATATATTGCCCAGCTCTAGCCTACAAGTTAAATAGCTAGGTTATTAATTTGCATCAAGGAAGCAGAAATACTCAACGTACTAATTAAAGGTGATATAAATAAATAATAATATAATTTAAATAATATAGGCTACATTTAAATAAGGATTAAAATAAAATACTCAAATGGCCCAGATTTCCTCTTTCATTGCATTACATTTTGACTTAGATTCAAGAAAATACATACGCCCCCTCAGCAAATTGGAAATAAAGATAAAAATATAAACCTACTAGTTTACAACTTAATTTAATATTAGCATATGTGATTATAGTTTTAGACTCTTATTTTTTAGGAAGGTCTGATCCCTATCCGGTAATAGTCTCTCCTGACTTGACGTTGCTAAAGGTGCAGCAAATGGGCCAGATGACGCGTCTGCGTTTGCACCCTGTTGCCTTGGGCAATGCCCTTTCTCACACACACACACACACACACACACACACACACACACACACACACACACACACACACACACACACACACACACACACACACACACAGAACTGTTTTTGCGATAGGGAATGAGTGGGGGCAGGGAGAGAAACGTGATTGACACACACAGACAGCAGTTCATTGCAGCTGATCTTGCGCTTGCGTTTGATCCACCACATCCGCTGAGAGCAGTGTAGACGTGACTTCTACCTCGGAAACAAATGTAAACCATTCTTTAGAAAATAGCAACAACACCTGTCTGTGGCTGGCATAAAACTTAGCCTACAAACCTGTTGAATATTCAAATAAATCACAGTGGGCCTATCACATGAATCTGAAATCAACACAAAAAACTAACGTTTTAACTGGCCTTACAACACTTTGTGGTATTTTGTATTATTCCCTATTTATTTCCACTTTCAATTAGCCTACATAGACATTTTGACAGCCACCCTAAAAGCTAAATGGAAATACTGCAGCTCTGTTGTTGTTTCCCTGGTTCATGTAAAGAGTTGCTTGTCATTACACTGTAATTATTACACAACTGTGTTGAATCGCTCCAACAAGACTACAACCATGTACATGCAGATGTGTCATTATTGGTGAAACTTGTTCTGCAAAAATCCAGGTGAGACTGAGCAGCATTTTTAATGTCTGATTCAAAAATTCAAATATAAAGTATCATCTTTATATATATATATATATATATATAACTTCAATGTTTCATCCTGGCCAATCAACACACAGGTATGCTGTTTGTGATCAAAGGTGCATCTGATGGCTGCCCCAGAAAGGAGACATTTCTTGGCAGCATATTTTAGGGAAAACTGTAAGGGCAGACAGCATAGCTACCCAGCTTTCCGTCCTCTTGTTAAAAGTGAATAAATCAGCCTGCTGTTTGTATAACACCTGCTCGACTGTGCTGCTGTCAGATGGGCCGAGCCTGTCCCTGCCTGTTGATGAATACAGGAGAGCCAAGAGGAATGCTGCACTCACAGCCAATGAAAGAAGCCAGGAGATTACACCTCCTCTCTGTGTTGAGTAACCATCATCAAATCAGGACCAAATACTGTGATTCACCCCTTTTTCTGAAGACCATATTGGCTCAAATAGTACAATCATCGAGACACCTAAAGCATAAATGCATAAACCCACCCTTAAAGGGCCCTAGTCTGCATGGCCACTTCATTGAGGGGCTCAGCTTCAAGCTGCGGCTCATGAATGCCTCAGTTGTGCTGCCCAAACTCAACAACTGACAATGTAGTCTGTGTTAAGTGAACCCTGTCCACACAAAGTTTCATTGTTAAGAGTTCATCTATTCCCCAGAGCACTGCTGTGAATCTGTGCTAAAGAACCCAGAACAAGTAAAATCAGAGAGCCGTTTGACCTTTAAATGAAAAGATCATCAGTTGATATCAACACGTTGTCTGCAACTTCCTGATCAACACAAAGCCATGTAGAACTGATCCTAGAGTGTTTATGCAAACCTCAAAGCAGCGTCATACTAGATTATGAAGAGTAAAGAGGGTTTTGTTCTTGCATGTTAAAAGATGCAGCTGATAATTAGTTTCAACGAGATGGATACATTCCTCAAAATGAAAAGTTTCCTTCTGTATTCATCTCAGTTGTTCATAGGGTTTTAGTTCACACTTTTCAGGATCCTTCAGTTTGAAAACAACAGGAACACCTGACAACTGAAGGTAATACGATACAGGTTACAAAAATATGCATCAGCCCCTTTCAGACATACATTATAAGACTAGATTGGATAATACTGGCAAGTGATACTATTATTTTGCCCTTATTTGTGATATTTTTCCTTAAGGACTTGAATATGCTCTGTTTGCAATGAAGAAACGTTAGATTTGGTTAGACAATCAAGACAGAGCTTCTATTGACAACGTTACAGCAGCTAAATCTGTATAAGTCTAAAGTAGCTCATAAACAGATTTTAACCTCCCACAAGCCTTGGTCATATTATGAAATAGCGGTTATTCGGATTTAGCATACTTTGTTAAGCCTTTTGGATTACAGTGTTGCTGAAAGGGACGGAGCCAATTCTCAGGAGCAATCCTGGCTCTCATGTTTGAAAGGTGTTCCATCTTTCTCTGTCTACTGGCTGACCATCTAATCAGACCAATTTTCGTTAAACAGAAAATCAGCATGAGAGAATGTGTACTATGTTTTCTCCATGCAGGTCAATGATAGGGCTAGGCTATATGGAGAAAATCTGATATCACGATATTCTTGACCAAATACCTCAATATCGATATTGCAGCGATATTCTAGGGTTGACAATTGGTGCTTCAACAAAATATCTTCACACTTATTTTAGATAAATAATCATCAGTAATGTGGACATAATGTCTAAGTTGGGAAAAGGCAAATAATAGAATAGCTTGAACCGTCTGGTAAGTTCAGAAAATGACATCACTTTACTGTAATGCAGCCTTTAAAACCAGGAAAAGACAACACTTATTACGATATCCAAAATCTAAGACAATATCTAGTCTCATATCACGATATCAATATAATATCGATATATTGCCCAGCCCTAGTCAGTGATGTTTCACAGTATTGTATTTACAGAGAGTTTACAGGTCAGGTAGACACCCCTGGCTTTAAATTCTGAAATATACTAGATTCAGCACTTTATGGGATTGTCCTGCCAAGTTGGGGGACTTGAGGTGAAATTAACGGTCAAAACTGATGCAGCAAAGGCCAAGTTATCCTGACTTTTAGTCTCTAGTATGAGCCAAGCTCCAAAAACACTGGATCCCACACTTCCCAGAATGCAACTTGATAGTCTCTGTTAGTTTTTCCATGTTTGGTAAATACCCATGTCTTTCAAACTCCAAGCTCCAATAATGCAAAGTTACTATTAGTTATTTTCTCAAACTTTAGAAAACACCATCTAAAAACCGCAATACATTATAATACAAATGAACTGATGTTGATGTTTAAAATCAGTGGAACGACCCTGTAATGGGTATTTTGCCTGAAGGGTTATTGTGACGGGTTCCAGCTGTATGTGCCTGGGGCAATGAAGTGGCCAACTCTCCACAAAAGTAACTGCACAACGGTGGTTATTCCTGAAACCCCAAGACTCTATTATTAGCCATACGGATAATAATGCTATCAGCACCTGAAGTTGCAATAGTAAATCTGTGTTTAAATAGATTAAATTAGATGGGGAAAGTGAGAAAATAAACCTTTAACCATCCTATGAGAAGAGATGCCAAGAGTGACCCCTGCTGATCATCTGCAGTAATTACAGTCAAACTGCAGAAAAAAGAAAGGGCATGTAGAGAAACTTTATTTAACTGCGTTCCATAAACAATATATTGACACACATCTCTAAAAGTAACTCTGAATGATAAAATGACTTGCAAAGGCAAAGGCATATTGAGAAATAGGAGGTTTGGGGGTGGCAGTGCTCAGTCCGTAGGGAGTTGGGTTGGGAACCGGAGGGTTGCTGGTTCAAGTCCCTGTACAGAGTGTGGACTGGTAGCTCCCCGCGCAAGCTGTGGCTGGAGTTTTTTTGCTCCATCATATCTCCTTGCACAAGCTGATTCTGAAACCACTGCTTTCCTTTTATGGGTGCAGTCGAAGGTAATGAGACCTTTGCATCAATCCATCCTGTAATTTCCCGAATGAGAGGGTGTGTGCAGACCTACCTGAGTGATTAATTACTGACATGAGTCATAATATAAATACAAGAATATCTAGCTCTCGTGTCACTTTTCTCATATGGTTGTGAGAGAAAAACACTCTGTGGGCGGCCAATCACTTTAAAAATGCAAAGATAAAGCTGTATTTTTATATTGCTCTCCATATATCCTCAACAGCAAGACTTTCTAATCTTTTTCTGTGTAGCAGCACCCAGCAGACCTCACCTACACTTACATGAATATGCATACAGAAATACTGCTGTCAGGAGATGTGACTTTGCAAATCAGTTTTAGTAAGAGAGTGTGAAATGCAGAAAGCTCCTGCTGAAGTATGACAGCCTGTCCAGAAGTCACTCTTCCTCAGGCTAGATTCGTTGCACTGCATGCATTTCTACAGTTGACATCACCCCAACAAGCCTTGGTAGACTACCGGCTGACAGAGCATTTGTTCATCTGTAATTTATTATGCACAAGTCTGACTAACAAGCAGTCTTAGGGAAAGACTGAATAAAACCCCTTCTGTTCATAGAGGGATTGTGTCTGCAATCATTGAAGCTTGATGCGTTGTTCAAAGGCCAGCATGTCCACACATTTATAGTACAACAATACGAGTTACATTATGTCACAAATGCCCGAGATAGCACGTTATTTTCCAGTTCACCAGCGAACGTGCTACCACACCTGTTCATTTCATGCCATTTCATCAAGAGAAAAACCAAGAACTCAGAAAAAAAGAAATCCTCCAATGCAACCAGAATGAACTTATTTGGCTTACAGAGCTGTGTGGATTTCATCTGCCTCTGTTGTGATTCCCACCACTGACTCTTTAAAGCAGCTCACCAGCAGAGCCTGTCTCGTTCAGCATCCAAAACATGTCAAACTGTATTACCAAGTGAAGATATCTTTTTTCATGTAAATGTACACAGGAGCTTACTGATCAGTTAGGCCTTATAATCAATGTGTATTACTGTATCACCATACAAAGTTAGAGGTTTGCATCCCATAACCCAATGGTTTACAACTTTGGGGTTGAAAAACCCCAATAAGGGAGGAAAATGATCACAGGATGGGTAGAAGAAGAAAAACACAAATTAGGTTGATTTGACAGCTTGTTATCTGAATCCAATGTCCTTGGGCTAACTCTTGTCTATGGAATCTTGTGGTTTTCTGATTTGTAATCAATATTGTTGTCCAATGTCACAATTTCTTCCAGTGAAAAACCTCAAAGGCAATTCGCTGACAGCCTTCATTAGAAGTGTGCTTAGCTCACTGCATAGCTGTGTACCTACAAAGATAGTGATGGTAGAAGATATCAATTATAGCTACATGGACATATTCTTTGTTGGCAAAAACATGCAAACCATGTTTTACAGCTGGACTGTCTGAGACCCCAAACCAAGGTATTTTTTTGTTCAAGTTTTCAGTTCAATATCCAGGCCCAGGCTCTCCAGGAACCCAAACAGAAAATTAGGGTTAAAGGGTCCACAAGCCAGACAGGTTGGGAACCCCTACCATAATCACGTTAGCATCATCACCCACTGTCACTGCACCGAGATGTATAGTAACGAAGTAGAACTACTTCACTACTGTACTTACGTACTAAAAGGCTGTATCTGTACTCTACTGGAGTATTATTTTTTTCTCCTACTTCCACTTTTACTTCAGTGCATATTTTCGATGAGTTTAATACTTTTACTCCGATACATTTTTAATGTGCTGCATTGTTACTCGTTACAATTATAAAAATGTTCTGAATCATTCCAAACCCACATTATCACTGCCAGAGCAGTAGATGGCTCTGTCACCAGGATTGATGAAGCTGGCTCATCACTGAGCGAATCAAGCGATCATGCTGTCTTATAGAAGGCTGTGCGTGCCCCCATTCTGCCTTTCGCTCTGCTGTCTGCCTGCATTGAGAACACTTGAGTTTTGTTTCGAGATGGAAGAACCAGGAGTATGGAGTAACCATGGAGTAATCGTGGCAGTGAGGGTGAGGAAGGAGACCATCCCTGGCCCTACTTAGAGTCCGCGTTTTCATTTGTCGGAGTGAAAGACAATTCATATAGAATGAAGTGCCTACTCTGCCTCCCAAAAGATTGCGAAATAATGGCCTTCAAAAATTCAACATCGAATTTGGAGAAACATATCAAGGTAAGTTACAAATATAATACACAAATGGCACACCAGCTTGAGCTATCAATTAGCGCTAGCTAACTAGCTACCCGCAGTTCATGACATGCGGTGTTGTACATCCCTGTCCTTGTACTGCTGCTACAGCCAAAGGAATTGTGAGTGTCCTTTAGGCTAAACATTTGAAACAATATAAACAATATGATATTCAAACTTTTGACTGCTTTCTTTAATAACTACAGGACACAATACTTGTACTTTTACTTTCAATACTTGGAATGGAAATGGAAATGGAAATTGATTTATTTGAAACAGGGACAATGCACAAATAAACATTAAACTTATTAAACAAGAGAATATGTCTTGGGCCAGGTTATAGCAACAATTGCTAATTTCCACCTGTAGTTCCTGGGCAGGTATGACTACCATGTAAATTGAGTAGTACACTTTAAAATAAACTACTTGCAATACTTAAGTACAAACAATGTTGAATACTTTAGTACTTCCACTTAAGTGTGATGCTTAAAGAGCACTTCAACTTCTACTCAAGTCACTTTTTTGATAGAGCACTTGTACTTTTACTCAAGTCTGGGTCTCTAGTACTTTATACATGTCTGTATACCATGTACCATACCATCCTTTACAACCAGCTGATTTGGCAAATATTCTAAATACTGGCTGCTGCTGATGGGCTTGTTTATGCTCCCAAAGACATCACGTTGTCTTAAGCTGCCCCTTGGGGCCCATATGGAGTCATTTCCATGACAGAAAAGCAAGGCAAAGCCACAGGCACACCTGCCTCACAGCACAGACGGCCCTCGTAATCGCACTGATATTAATCAGCTAAATTACTATCACGTCTGCTTTGGGCGATACACTGCCCGCTATCAGTCCCAGCCTGTGCCCTGTGAAGATGAATTGGGCATGTTGAGTCACACTTACAGTGACTGTGAAAGTTAGACTCACAGTAACATTTACAGTCTGAAAGGGCACTGCCATTCCACTGTAGCGGTTAATTCATGTAGATGCAAAGGGAGAGTGGCTAAGAAGACTGAAGCAATCAATTTGTGTCCCCTGAGAAACATAAAGACTTTGGGAAATAACACGTCACTACATGAGGTCAGCCAGTGAGGCAGCCAAGTGATTTTTTTTTTAAACTTATCTCTCATGTTTGCAGTAGTTTTTTCATGTCAAACAGCATTTGGCTATATTTCAGGAGTGATTTAATAATGCTGCTGATACAATGTAAACTCGCTGGATGACCATTCGATGAGTCACACATGAATCACTTGCAGATTCACGATTAAAAACAGAAACGCCAACACTCTCAGAACACTGCCCAATCTCTTCCCACAAGGCGTCCGAAATGTAATGGCTGTCATCATGACCGGAATGTTTTTAATACAGTTTAAGCAAAAAAACTGACACTTGCAGGCGGGTGACAGCTGGAATCAAGCCTTTGGAAATGCTTTTACTGGAGGCTGAATATTCAAATGGAAAATCAGTGTCATATCTAAATAGAACTTTTTCCTCAATTTTAACCAAAATGTTAAAGTCATTTTTGTTAGCTTGACGAAAATCTGTAAAACATTGCAGTCACCATGTTCTTGATACCAGGACAATCCAGGGGTCCGTTCCAGGAAGGAGGTTTAACAAACTCTGAGTCTAACCCTGATGTCTGAGTTGATTTACCCTGAGATGGAAAGCTCTGAGTTTTCGGTTCCAGAACAGCTGATATGAGTTGGTTCAATTAACTCAGAGTATGTTCACGCGCGTGCACCACCACAATAAAAAGGCAGCATGAATGGAGCCATGATACTACGATTCACCATGGTAACAACCACAAACAAACGGGTCGGCGGAAATACTCATGCGCACAAACAGCGAGTTTGAACATGCATTTCGTTAAAAAAGCAAGACAGCGGCTGCTGCTGCAACAGAGAGAGAATTGGTGTGGGAGAAAATTGCTGCTCGAGTCAATGCGTAAGCATTAACAGGGTATTAATTTCATATTTAATCACAGTTGACTTATAATATTACGTTTAAAAAACGTTTCAGAGCGAGTCACACTTTTCTGATGGCTCTGCATACAGTGGCTTTACTATTACAGTATGATCCGTATACACACCAATATAGAAAACTGCCGTTTGCAAAAAACTTAATGCGACACAAAGAATCTGCTGGGATGTTAAAGCATGTCCACGATGGTGGATGTTAGTGATATGAGGACGGATAAGGTATCTACATATCTGATGGACTGCGAAAAAATGTGGAAATGAAAATACAATTAGTCGGGTTCAATATCATCTCCCGAAGTAAACTGTCTGTGAAGTAATACAGCTTTTTCATCAACAGGATCGTCGACAAAAGGACATGACATGTTTGAGAAAAAAACGTTTTATAATCTGCCTAACAATAAGTTTTTTTATTCATGCAGATAACAAACTGCATTAAAATGCACCTGATACAGACTGAATGAATGAATGAATGAGGAAATGAGAGAGAAGAAACCTTGAGTTTCTTGAAGAAAACCTGCTCCCGGCCAGGTTAGGTTCACAGGCTCAGTTACCATAGTAACTGACTCTGAGGTTAAGTTCCCTCTCTTTCTGAAACGGAAAACCCAGAGTTTCCCTCATCTCAGCATTAACAAACTCAGAGTTTTCACTAAACCTGCTTTCTGAAACGGATACCAGATTACTTCTGCTTTGAATATCCCAAACTAAAATAAAGTCCCCTCTTTTTGCGCTGGTCCGTGGTGCTGATTCAGGTGTTTTGAAATCACTGAGGCAGCACCATTTCCTCTCGCTACGCGCTCAGTCAGCTGATTCACCACAACCCAGCGAAGCCGCTTTAGTCACGTCAACACTGTCTGCCTGTCTGCACAGTTTCAAACATTCCCAATGGGAACCTGTGCACCACCCAGCAGTGTAGTGTAATGCAGTTGCAACACTTAACAACCAAAACTAAACAAACATTACCTCCATCACAATTCAGATCCTATTTTTAACTACAGGATAAATCTGAGCACAGATGGTGAGAATAAAGGCCAACGTCTTAGCCAGCTCCACTTCTGGTCCATCTGTAATTAAACTGGGAAGCACTGAAAGTTGTTTATCTGGGTTCAGGAGGTGATCTCAAGTAAACCTAACCCCCGTTATCGAAGGACTACTAGTAACAGCAAGGGACAAGAAGAGACATTTTCACGCACAGCCGAGCGGGGTATTGTAGGAGCATAGTCAGTCTGTGTGGCTGTGTTTCAATGTTGCTAATACAATATGTGGATCTGCTACATATGGGTGAACATTAGTATGTGAAGTCATCACGAGCAGTTAAATTCAGTTTGGCGGTGGATAGTGTGTGAGACCTGCTGGTGATTAGATCTTCTCAGTAAGTAATAACATTAGCTCGCTCCATCTCTCAGTGTGTTTGCGCACACCAAGGTTTAAGTAGTGCTTAATGAGAGAGCCTCCTCAGCGACAAGACGCTCCCTCTATTTCCATCCAAATGTTATCATCTACAAATACCCTTTAAATCAACAGGTTTTTATCGACAGTGATAAGTCTTTAAAATACTAATGGTGATGATAGCTTAAAATAAGATCATTTTAAACCATCTTACATACTGGACCTATGCTACAACACATTCCAACGAGCAATCCAAACAGACTAAAACACAACACAGTATGCATTATAAGGCCTACAGTTGTGACTTTACCTTGAGCTTGGTGGAGCGGCTTAACAGCTGGACACAAGAATGTCTGAAGGCTGGACACACAAAGTTCACTCACTGACCCCATAGCTTCAGTGTGTAATGTGTGTGTGTGTGTGTGTGTGTGTGTGTGTGTGTGTGTGTGTGTGTGTGTGTGTGTGTGTGTGTGTGTGTGTGTGTGTGTGTGTGTGTGTGTGTGTGTGTGTGTGTGTGTGTGTGTGTGTGTGTGTGAAGGTACGTCTCCGTTAGTGGCTGTGGGAATGCTCCCTCCTGACGATTCAGATTGAGGAAAAAGGAAAGTTGGGGAGGCCCAGGTAACCTGCTGTGGCTGCTGAGAGTCCCTCCGAGCTCCCAGCCGTTCAGTCCATGTAGAGACTCTGTTAGGTCCTGCGCTCTCTGTCACTCTGCTTCACCTAATCCCCCGGCTGGATGAGTCCTCCTCTCCCCAGCCAATCTCTTACACTCACACACTTTCTCTTCCGCCTTGAATAGAATGTGCAACTTGCCAGGATGCTGAAATCACTTCTGCTTTCTCCCAGTTTGACTTTTGTGCTGGTGTCTCAGCTCCTCTATCCTCCTCTGCTCTCTCTCTCTCTCTCTCTCTCTCTCTCTCTCTCTCTCTCTCTCTCTCTCTTTTTTTTTCTCTCTCTCTTCTCTCTTTTCTCTCTCTCTCACCCACTTGCACTCTCTGGCTACTTTCCATACTAATTCAAGTAGATATTCTTAGACACAACAGATTGCACACACACATGGAAAAGTCAGGTTGTATTTTAATGCATATATTAATGTACCTTAAGGACAGATCTCTGCTTTCTATTACTTTTTGTTTTTGCTGGAACCAAGTTTGCCTGATAAAATGTAGAAACAAAGGGAAAATCATTTAAAGTGCTCATATTATGCTTTTTGGCGTCTTTCCTTTCCTTGTCTTTTTTGTGCATGTAATAGGCTTCCAAAGTGAAAACACTGTTCACAAACTGCTCCAAACAGCTCTATTGTAGTCCAGCCTTTACTTCAGAGACAAACGTGTGTCACTTTGTAACACACGTTATAATGCTCGCCTAGCTGCTAGCGTGGCACGACCTCATACTCTGCTTCTGACTGGGTAGTAGTCCTTACCTAACTACGGCGCATGTGCGACTCCCAACAAAGATGGAACAGAAGTGAGATGTCTCACTCTGTAGCTAAAACAGAGAGCTCAACACACAGGGTGAAAAGAGGAGCTGCAGAAATGTGTAACAAAAATATGGTGTTTTCTGATATAACCTCTAAATACAATTATGAACCTGAAAATGAGCATAATATGAGCACTTTAAAGAAACAATTAAGAAGAAAGTTTTACTGTGCATTAGAATCATGGCGACCTATCAGCAGCACGTTGCTCTGTTTTGTGCGGTGCAGTGTTTGAGTTCCATCTCTACCCTCTGTTGCTTTTTAGCTTCTAGTCACTCCATCATTTTTGGCTTCAAAAGCCTTGTACATAAAATCAAGATTGCATTGTTGCTTGGCAACAGGGTGGAGAAATAATTTGCTCCTGGGCAAAACACTGTGAGGTTTTTGTTTTGATTAGATTATATCTTCACACGCCTATTGAGGTTTTTCACCGCGACACAGTTACATTGTAGGGGTCTTGAAGCTACATAACACACATGGGGCTTATACACATACACATACACACACACACACACACACACACACACACACACACACACACACACATACACACACACAAAATAAACTGGTCTGGTTCTGCCAAAGATGTGCTCATAATCAACGCCAATTTATTTGGTTTGGATTTTCACATCCTCTTGTGGAGCAAAGCAGGAATGTTTACCTCCACTCTTGAGCTACTGCCACTCTAAATTAGCCTATACCTGCCCATCGCACAAAGTGTCTCTCACTCTTTAATAACAGCCCATCTCATTCAGTGTCAGTCATTAATTATTTTTTCAACTCTGCCCTCCCTGTCATCAGGGGCACGCATGTCAGCAACTCAGGCTAGGTGGCAATTACAGAACGCGACAAGGTAGATCTGACACATGCTGCATTTCTACAGTCTGCATGGCGATGACATCACCTCTGATTTAACAATCATTGCCCAGTTCATTGCCAGAGGGCAGATTGCCTCAGAGGGACCCCTGCATGAACTGCAAAGTCAGTCCTGACCACCTAAAAATGCTGCAGCTGCACATCGCCCAGAGGAGCAGCTCTGTCACAAGAGGATCAGCAGCACGGCAAAGTCAGCACAAATGTTTTCCTCTCATTTTTAGTATGCATATTCCGCTCCTTCCGCTAGGCTCCACGTTACCTATCTGAATAACAGTGTGTTGTCAGCAGTCAGCACCTCGCTCTGCACCTGCAGAGTATTAATAAGTAAACAGATAGACAGATAGACAGATAGACAGATAGATAGATAGATAGATAGATAGATAGATAGATAGATAGATAGATAGATAGATAGAGAGATACCAATAGCAGTCACTGACAGCCTGGACATCCCTTAAAGGTTCCCTGTGGAGTTTTTGACATCTATTAGCTCCATGAAGCAGGAGTGGTTCTCCCTTTTGTTTAATGCGTGTAACATTAATATTTAAAGTTATAGACTAAGCATTTTTGGTGCACAAATATTCACATGCATGCTCAGTTCAATTAACTGTGAGTACTTAACAGTCTGGAGTCAAACTGCAGGGGGAAACACGTTGCTCACTATAATAGCATAATATATAAAACTCCACCAATCCACAATAACATATTTCTAATTGAGCAGTAATCCTGTATAATCAAGATATTACAGTTTTACAGCTGTTCTGTAGCTGATCCTTCAATCTCTACCTCTACCTAGGCTATTAATTAAAAAATAGAGCTTCCTAATAGCAATCAATACATGTTCGCATTACAACAATATCTGGTGCAGCCACATCTGAGTAGATCATGAGGCGAACATCTTCATTTAGCACATACAGTGGCTGCTGAGATTTTGTTTCCTCTGCACAGTGCTGCATAGGCCTACTGTATGTAGTCTAGCCCTGGCCTTGAACTGGAACCACATCAACACTTTAGTTGAGCTGTTACGCATACATGCCACCAGGTGGACATAGCATGTAACAACACCTTTATTCTTAGTTCACTAAACAGGCCAGAAGGATTCGCTCACACACCAAGTGCAGTTTACCTTACAGCAGACTGAATTGGAACTGTACGTAGGTTGAACAACTCATGTACAAACACTGTAGGCAGAAAACTGCAAGCAGTCTATAGGAGATTCTAAAGAAAATCACTCATATTTTGGCTTCAAACAGTCATATAGGCAGGCAAGTTTTCTATGTGATGAAAGTGTTTCCCCATTTGGGTAAAAAAAAACTACAGAGAGCTTGCTGGTCTGTGTTGGTGGAACTCCTACATAGCAGTACACTGTTAGCATCACCTCCAGTGACTAAGAACTGGCTAACAGCAGAATAAGCACCTATGCTGGAACAACTGAATAAGTTAGCTTAACAGGCTAAATATGGATTGAATGTGTTAAGTAACATCATCCGGCACCCTAGCCCACTTTTTGTTTTAGCCGTCTCAAAGCTTTAATATCCTCCCTTTGTGTGCTTCTCTTTATCTACAACTCTTTGTATGGGTGTAGATTTAATGATGGAAAACAAAGGGATGATGTTGAATTATTTCTAGACTGGTATCTTACATGGTTACGTAAGAACAACTGCAACACAAGTGCAGGTTTGAATTGACTGTGAAGTGACAGATTTAAACTTCTTATCATTTTTATCTTTTGATTTTCATGACACTTTTTTTTTTTTTAACCAGGAATAGCCTACTATATGTCTGCATAAGTCCACTGAGATTTTGCTGCTGCTGCTGCTTTGACAGCTTTTTCTAAGAGTGTGCTTTGAACGAGAGAGGAGCTTAAACCTGGAGTAAACCTGTCAGACAACATGGTTGAGAGTGACAGTATACAGTAGAAAACAACACATTACAGGCCAGCAGCAGCGTCAACTCTTTTTCAAACTGAGAGGATAGATGACACCCATAACCACAGCAACCACATGTACCTGTCACTATAGTGCACCACGCCTATAAACCAGCACACTGTTTCCTTTGTGTGCACAAATTTCATTATGCAAAGGGAAACAGATCTGCACTGACAGGTGCAGGTGGGGCAAAAGAGCACGAAAAGAAAAAAACGATAAAACAGTTGCCTTTGAAGTGAGTCTTGAAACAGAATGCACCCAATGAATCCCAAGATAGCTGGTTTAGGGCACCAGCACCTAGCAACATCAGAGGAACAGAGTGCAAAAACACAGTATGGTAACCCTGTCTTAATTTGTCCTCAGACATACTGCAAATGCATACGTCTACTTAAATAATAAAATAGAGGAAACACTTTTGTGCCAAAATAAAATGAAGTCTGTTGGAGTCAAGTCTTGACAGTGGATGGATTGATTTTTTTATCCTCTCTCCTTCTCAGACTTCAATTATGCTGAACAGACACGGTGCGTAGGGACAGAAGAGATGACTTATACTTACTCATTCAGATCCACAAGCCACTGACTCGACTAAGTAGGTGTCAGGGACGGAGAGAGTTTTATTTGAATGCGCTGGGAGCTTTGGCATGTCCTTCCTCTTGTGCCTCACACTTGTGCAGATAATTACATAACTGTCGACTCTTCTTGCAAATAGGAAAAAACTGACAAGGGAAGACGACTGCAAATAAATATGACTGTCCTTCTTGGGAGCCAAGAGCAAAAACGCTGTATGCAAGAAGTCACTTCTGGACCCTGTGTGCCTTGTGTCTTATAAAAGATTGGTAAGCGAAGCATTAGTACAATTGTCTCAGTTTACATCTTTTACCTAGATACATTTTCGTTCGTTTTTCAATCCCTAATATCAATCAATCAATTGTATTTGTCACATGAAATAGTACCAGGTACAATTCTAGTGAAATGATATTTCATTCTATACTGTTATCTTACACGGGTACATTTATGGGACTCACAGAAAGCAATGTGGGGTACCAGCCCTCCCTTCTTTCTACAGAGCATCAGTTTTGCAATGAGGCCATTGCTGGTGGTTCTATTTTGAGATGCATTAAGATCCCAGAAAAACTAAACTGCTAAATAATTGAGATGAAGCCTCTATCATAGCCTAAGCTGAGCCATCAGCTTGCTCATCATGGCCTGACATCATCATGGGGGACATGATGTCAGGACATTGAACTTCCTGTAAAAGTTTTATAAGAAGGCATTTTGTGAAACTGTGTCATCTGAGGTATAAATAAATCTGTTTGCAACTTAATTCCCATAAGAGCTGGAACTTTTCTATCTTTCACTGCATTAACTCTACTGTGTAGGCTACAACAACAACAACAACAACAACAACAACAACAACAACAAATATGTGGATTTCTACACTGTCCACCATGCACTCACAGCTGCAGTGTGATATGTAATAATTCATCATACAGATCATGTTATATCCTTTTGGCATTGGCAGTGAATACTACAGGGGACACCTGTTTTTAAGATGGCTTATAAATCCCCAACATGGTGGGCTACTTCATATCTGGTGAATACATAAATCAACATGAGTAATGAGTCCCTTTACGACTTTAGGAAATTCTACATGTGCACAGTAGTCTGTCATATGCTGTCATTCTAACAGTCCCACCAGACTGGCAGCAGTATGAACATCTATGCTTAGTAGACTGCATGCCATTTCTGTACACTAGGCACAGCAAAGCAGGAACACCGTGGTAAGCAATGCTGAAAAAAAAAACATGTACATTGCACACTGTCAGGGGCTCAAAGCGTTCACAAAATGCCAAACAGTCTCTGTAAGAGTGGAATAAAGACTAACCGTGATTCTCCTCCTCCATCCTGGTGGTCCTGATGCTGCTGAAGGAGTCACACAGCGGGGGTGTCTCTCGCCAAGCGCCCGCAGCAATCCGGATACCTTCTTCCTTTCCTTTCCGGTCTCTTCTTAGCTCTCCCTCCGCTCACCTCCCAGGTTTCAACTTAACGGCAGGCTCTCTAAATATGCTATCTCACTCTAAAGTGGTACTTCTGTTTTTTTTTATATAGCTTGTTGCTGTTTTGTTTGTCCCTAGTTGCCGTTTAGTGAGTGTGTCTGCCGATGTTGGCAGACTGTTGTTATGCGTTCAGAGAAGCCGGTGCACGTTAGCCCCGCCCATCCCAGATGTGATGTCACGCTAACTTATCTTTAACCAACAACACTGGAATGATGTAAGAAACGAACCGTCTAGAGTAGAGACATTGCTCATGCAAGCACTATTACAATGATAAAACATACTATATATATAAAATATTGTATTTATGTTTAAGGTGGGAACAACCTTTCACAAACTTTAAGTCTAAAACATATAGCCTAAGCCTTAGATTTTTGTTTTTAACAGTTAAAAAACAAACACTTTTTACCCTCAGTCCACAATAAATGGTAAAAAGGGCAGGAAACTGCTGGTGCTTTGCTCTTTCAAACTGCAATAACTCTTTTAGCCACTTAAGGGCAGCATAAATGTAAGTTTTGAACACAACATATCATTAATAGTACTGTTTTCAGCCACTGGTGAATTAAACTCAAATATTCACTCTCTTTTAGCCCTACCATATGGTCTGGGAGAGAGCTGGGCAATTTGGCCAAAATCTTCCATCCCGATATAGTTCATATCATATAGAGCTTTTTCACAGAAAAGAGCTGCCTGCTCAGGTCAAAAACGACCCTATAAGAGCAGTAAGAGTGAACCAAAACAGTAAAGTTTTTGGACAGACAGGTAAACAATGAGCTTAAACGCACAATAATGCAGAGCCGAGAGGAGATGCAGGTCCAGCTGATAATGCTCTGTGGGTGCATCACCTTTTACATTGTGAGACATTATAAAGTATTAAATGTAGCTGCTTTATAGTTTCAGAATCTCTTCGCCGCTGGCTAATCAGTGATGTCAGAAGGTGCTTGGCCTCAGCTTTCAAAGACAAAATACCAGTTAAACATCACTGAATGTGGCATGGTCAGAAGTGTAAGAAGCCCTCAGAATTACAGATCAAATTACAAGCAAAAAAAAAGCATTCATTCAAAGCAGTAAAAGACAGAAAAAGACACAATCGGCTCACAAAAGTCACAACTTTATTGCACCTTCATAACTATAGTGTGGTAAGAGCCACTTTCATTATGAAAGGTCTCTTCCCTGGTCAGAAAAGGTGGTGCAAAATATAGAGCCATCAATGCAAACATTGGACCGTCCATTCACATTGGCAAATGTTCCTCGGTGTCAGTTTGAGAGTCACGCCCTCCGTTGATTTCACAGCCGACAAACGCGTCCTATGAAAATTAGACTGTCGTAGTCCATCGTGTACTGTTCACACTACAGTGACATAGGGAAGGTCTTGCATGAAGACAGACAACTCTTAAGACACAAATGAGCACATTTGCAGATTAATTCTCAAGTTAACATCCACCAACTGATCTGAGTAGTACATTAAAGATCAATGTCTTTTCTTTAAATTATATATTTATAACATTAAATCCTATTTTTTTATAGCCAATTCAAGGCAACATCTCTAGAATGAAAAGAAATGCATGGGCAAATCTTTACAGCGTTGGTGGGAAACGGGTAGCACAAGATGGACGATACAGGCTTCTACGCTGGCAAAGCATTTTGTTGTAACGTTAGTTTCTCTACGCATCTGTGCCCGGATTGGTGCAAGATGATCCCATGGTTTCCAAACCTGAAATACTTTGTATAAAACCTTTTCTACAGGATGCAAAATGGAGAGCGACTACTCTTGATATGAAACAGGGGAGTCTGATCAGATATGAAGTTGGGATACAGGATGTCTGGGTTCCTGAGTCTTAGCCCAGTTTCTAGGTGACCAGCATGAGCATCAGAAAATTGCATAGAGATATAAGATACAAGGGGGAAATAAATTATTAGCATGTGGCAGTCCCATTCTAACAGTGCCTTAAGTATAAAATGTAACCCCTTTATTTCAGTACACTGGTGGAGACCAGTTTGTGAAAGCTCAAATCTCCACATTGAAAGCCTCTGAACGCCGGACTGATGAAATGAGCTACATAGTTAAATAGCTGCACAGTAGAAAACAATTATTCCTCCAACAAGCCCAACTTCTACTCTGCAAATGCACTAGGAGTCAGAAAACAATGTCCAGGTAAACATATAGATATGATGAAACTTATAAAGCCCATGTACTGTTCATCGATGTAAACCCTTCCACAAACCGTTAAACTGTTGATACAATTCGGCAGAGCATTCTTTTGAGATCTAAAATGTATCCCCATTTAATCTGAAATTAAATAAAATTTTGTTAAGGACCAAAAATGACACAACCAAAAGATAGCACAACTAAAAACAAAATTCACCTTAGTAAAATGTTACCAATTTCAACATGCATATTCAGAAAAGAGTGGCAATTTAAAGCTTAATTTTACCAACAATATGCAGGCAAAATGTGGTCCTTAAAAACAAGCCACGTGGCACAGACACTGCAGCAAAATAAAATGTCGGCGGATAAAGGTATAAAATAGGAAAATCATACAGAAATCTAAAATAATATACACTAATGTATGAATAATTTTGGATCTTTTTTGTATAGAATAATTTCAAGATGTTAAAACAACTCCAACTAACGGAGCTCCTAGATGTGCCAAAGTAGGCTCTGAGATAGTGTAGTTTCTAAAACGAGACAGCCAAAGTGTTGCAGATATACGGTACTCTTATTCTTAGCCTACCCATCTCAAATATGATAAACTGTGCTCAATTCTATAGTAGCTCAAGATTTTTGGGGCAATAACCAAGGCTCAAAGAAGGGCAACATATAGTTATTAATTTGACATGGAGGTGTGGGGGTTTCTGCTAAATACTGCAATATTAAAAAGGTGGATGTGATTTTTTAATACTGAAGCCAAGATTTCATGTTTGTTTACAATTGAGATAGATGGGGCTGGCAGTCGGACTGTCCATGTAGTCTGTGCTGCTTTGAAATTGACTCATAATTAAGGACTTTGTGTCTCAACATGACATAAGACAGAGGTTTAAAAATAAAAAATTAAATAGAAGAGAGAAAAAGGTACAGAAGTTTGGTATACAGTATTGTCTCGATTTCCAGTCAGCTATGACCTCAACAGCAATCTGGACTCTCAGCGACGGACTCCAAAAACTCTTTTCCCTCCAGGTGTTACAGACCACTTGCTCCGCCTGTCCTGGATCTTCTGGAAGATGCTGCTGCCACTTCTCCACTTCTCTCTCTTATAGTTTTTCATTTTCTTCACCTGTTCATTTGTACAAAAATGGGGAAAAGTTTAAGTCTAGGGACAACGACAATGGGACAAGATTAGCTGACCTAAATAGAATAAAAATGTCCTTCTTCTTCTTTACCTTTCCCCTGTCAAAGTCTTCATCCCACTCATCGATCACAGTGTCAAACCTGGCGTGACGGACATCTTCAGCAGCATCTCTACTAATAGCAGAGACCTCTCCATCCCAACTGAGGACTAGATAAGACCAAAAGGAAAAAACAAATGCATTTAAAATCATTTTTTGCTACAAATTATTGCCATATAAAGATTTAGATCTATACTCTGCGTCTCACCGTTTGCTCCGTAGGCCTTATCTGTGGCATTCCTGAGCAGCTCCTCTACCACCCCACTTGTCTTTTTCCCATCCCAGGCTACAGGAGCAGCACGGCTCTGGGTGTCTCCTAACTCACTTCCATCAGCCGCTGGTGCCTGGCTGCGCTTGTAGCTATCCTTCACTTGGCTGTCCCAAAATACCACTGTGGCTGGATTTGAACAATCAGCAAAAAAGTGATTAAATCTGGCATTCTCAAAACGTAGCGAGTCATGCTCTCTTAGTATAATTGTGAAATGACTGGTCAAATAAATGAGGCTGTAGTGTTTTTTTCGGCAAATGGCTCTAATTAATACAGAGCAGTATTATAGTTCTGCGTTGGCACTGAGAGAAAGCATTAGTATAAATGCATGTGTATTTTTTGCCTGTACAGTGTGTAGCTCACATACCTGTGCTTTGTTTACTAATTCTGCCATTCTCCGTGGTGTTCTTTTTGGAAGGGGGTTCCACTGCTTCAGGCTCATCGTTCTGCCCGTCTGAGCATCGCCTGCTCTCCTCCCACAGTCTCACCTCTTCTTTTAGCCTCTTCTTCTTCTTGTTCTTCTTTTTCTTCTCCACCTTTAATTTACTTTTTAACATGATCACATCTTCCGTATCATTCTGAACGACTGCTGCCTTCATCTCAGAAGTGCTGTTGGGGTAAAAATAAGTTCATTAAGTTTATTGCATGCAGGCGGCATTGTGGGAGTTTCTAGAAGTCAACTGGTTGTTCTAGAAACACAAATATGTGCCTCGTCTTCCTAATTATGAGCACAAAATTTACTCAAGGCAGTAGGGTTTGAACAGAAATGAATATTGGGGAAGAGAACATAATAAGAATCATATATAAACATAAATAAAAGAATCATAAACTTCAACCCACGTCTCTGATGCAGAGCATGCTGAAGTGTCCTGCAGAGCTTCCACCAGCTGACTCTTCTTCTTTTTCTTCTTCTTCAGCTTCACAGAGTCTCTTCCCTGTTCTTTCTGATTTGACTCACACTGCGTTGGGGTTGTGGCAGCTAACGGAGGCTTTTGCTTAGACTGTTCTGTATCTGGATGGGATGTTAGACTCCATATGCCACCCTGACACCAATCCTCCTCCTGGTGCGATGTCTCTAGGTGTGACGGGACACATTCCCTCTCCGATACTTTCTCTCCATGCTCCTTTTTTCGCTTTTTCTTTTTCTTCTTCCGCTTCTTCTCGCTGGCTGATTCCACAGGGTTGGCCGGTGTCACTGTAGCTGCGGATGTCATCGGCTCTGCGTCGGCCTCTACCTCAGAATGCCGCCGCTTCTTTTTCTTCTTCTTCTTTTGGTTGACCTCATGACCTGGAGTGCTGTTGAGGTCTGGTTCTTGGACCACGGAGCTGAGGTTGTTGGAAGACTTGGGGCTCTTTGGGCCGGCACTGTGGAGCCCGTTGGTTTTAGGAGAAAGGCTGGCGTTTGGTTTTTGCAGTGTGGTGAGAAGGGACTGTTTCTGAGGGCTCTGCTGTTTGAAGGATTCACTTGAGTGGGCAAAAGGCGATGACTGGACTTTGGGTGAATGGAATGGAACAGCTCTGGGAAGAGAACAAGAGAAAACATCTGGATTTAATATGCCATTTTCATTTGAGACACATTTTTTTGTTATAGTGTCCTATGTGATGTGGGCTATGAGTTCATACCTGAGTGAGTGAGTAGGTGAGGCAAAGGTGAGGGGGTTAAGTTGATTTTTATGCGTGGGGTCACTGGGCTGCTGGCGTGGCAAAGAGGGCAGAGCATCAATGCTGCTCGGTCTCCGGCTGCGAGCCTGCAGTTATCGACATAAATAAAAACTTGGTGGTCTAAAAAAAAATAGCCATGAATGTGACAAAAATAAGGAAGAGAATCAAATAAGGAATAGGAAGATTAAATGGATGGCAGGAAAATATGGAGGGAGGAAAACAAAGAGGAAAGGGTATGGCAGAGAAGAATTAGAAATGGTTAGAAAAAAAGAACAAACTAAGGAAAGAAAGACAAACTCTAAACAAGTGCTACCTTGTGGTTGATTAGACAGGCACACTGGAGAAATAACAGTACAGAGAGCAGAAAATAAACTAGAAAATGAGAGCGTTTACTTGCCTTAATAAAACTACTAATTGAAATCAATGGTCAAATTTGGAATAGCAGTGTAGATTGAGGCAACAGGAAACCAAGGTATCATGAGCTTTCACTAAGACAGGAGGAGGAGGTGCTGCTGCTGTGGATGGGAATGAAGTTCACCTTCTTGGCTGACAGGGCCAGTTTCTTGGCAGGTGGAGGGGACATGGTGCTGGTGGCTTCAGAAGTGATGTTGTTGAGGGCCGGGGGTTTAATTTTCGCTGCCTTCTGGTCCTCTGTGCTCTGAGAGCGCTCCACGCTCTTGGCTGGAGACGCCAGGCCATTAGAGCCTTTCCGTGGGGTGGAGGGAGTCTCTCCTACTGGCGCACTTTTGGTACCCACCGAGTCCTGGCCCGAAACAAAGGCAATCACATGCTGTGGTTATGCTTCTGTACAGCTACGCTTGGCCTTAAACGGCTGTTATGCATCTCCTTAAACCACATCATACAAATCGGTGTACAAACTACTGCAAATACAGTTTGCAGTATGCATTGCATACTCCGAAAATAAAAATGTTACGTTCAAGGTGGCTACATGATGTTGTACGCTCAGTCACACTTAATAAACATAAATATATCAAATTTGCATTTCATTGATTAATCTATTGCTAAATCGGACAAAGAAAAATATTTGGCAACTATTTTGATAATCATTTCAGTCATTTTCTAAAAAAAAAAAAACAAATCCAAACATTCCCAATTTGCAGATGTGAGAATATGCCTCTTTTCTTGTTTTGTTATTGTAAAACTAAATATCTTTGGGTTTTGAACATTTTCAAATTGCTTGGACAAACAAGCAATTTTAAGATTGCACATCTGACTTAAGGAAATTGTGAACAGCATTTTTCACTATTTCCTAACATTTTGTAGATCCTACAATTAATCAATTACTTGATTTGATTAATCGATCATCAAAAGTAATCGCAGCTCTAATTTGTGTGCGCGAACTTGGCACAGACGTTTTCTTAGTGTGCGATATAAACAATAAAGGACAGTTTGTGTCAGCATTACTGTTTTTTTATTCCCTATATTGTGTATATATGTCTCAACACTTTCACATCTAGGTTAGATGATAATACTCTTTGCACATTTCAGTGCACCAAGGCTTATCTAATTGATGTAATCAGATGATAAAAAAACGGCGTGATCCAGCATTTGAAAGAGATTTGTGTTTTTGTTTGTGCTTTTTTCGGGGCAAATATTACCTTCGAGTCAGTGGTGTCGGCAGAGGAAGAGTCGGACAAAGACTTAAATGAGGTAGACGCTGACATGCCTCTGCCCTCGCCACCTTGCTTTTTATCTCCCTCAGTCCTGCTAAACCCGTTGTTGGAAGGGGTCGGAGTGCAGCTGCGGTACTGCACTTGGCTCTGGGGAGACGGCTTCTTCAGCTTCTTGAAAGGCTCCTCAATAACTGTGGGTCCACCTGGCAGCTTTGGTGGACCATTGGAGTAGGACGTCCAGTTGGAAAGTCTGGGCTGTGGCTGAGAGCTCACACCGTTTCTGGAAATGGGCAGGCCCAAACCACCATCCATGGACTGGATCTTACGCAGCTGTGCAGGCTCAAGTTTCTGAAAAGGGGAGTATTGTATTTAGAACTTGAATTAAAAAACTGCACATATACCTTCAGCCCACATACAGTCCACATGTCTAACAGTAAGCTGGATGTCATCTTGTCTCATACCTTTGTGACCTGCGGGGAGGAGAGAGGCCCGTTCAGGTTGGCCCTCTTTATCTGTTCAGAAGACACACTGTTCTTCACAGGATGCAACATCCCCTGCTTGGTGGCCTGCCCATCTGCATTCCTCTTGGTTTCAGGGATCCTTCAATATACAAATAAAGACTCTGGTTTATTTATTGATATATCCAGAAAACACCTTGTTTGATCTCTTTCAGCACTCCACAGTGTCTTACCTCAGGTAGAAAAGCACGTAAGCCTGCTGGTTCAAGACTACTTTGATGTTACTAGAGTGCACCATTGAATCATTCATTTGGTACCATTGTCCATTGCTTGCCTAAGAGAAAACCAAAAAGAAGTAAAACTTTAAAATGAAGCCAGCTGGGAAATGTATTAATTGAACTTTTATTATTTTCTTTACAGTTAAACTATAAAAAAAATAAAAAAAAAATAAAAAAAATTCAAAAACAGACAAACCGAACACAAAAATGCAGGCTCAGTTAAAGCAGATTCAGGCAGATAAACAGCCCGGATTCATTTGAGATCAGATTAGAGTATAAAATACCACCACAGGTATAAATCTTTAGACACCATGACAGTTGTTGATAGGACGATATATACTATGAGACAATAGGAATTTGTTAACCGTCAGACTTTGCTATACAGTTTATTTCCCGAGTTAGTTATCCTTTTAATTTCTCTGGCTGCATAAGGCCATTGTGGGCAAAGTTGCAGTTGCGCATTAATAAGGAGGACTGCTTTGTGGCAATACTGGATTTATAGGATTGCAACTACGTGATATCTCCAACGGTTTATCAATTGAATTCCCAAGAAATATATTATATTTGGTTATATCTTGATAATGTGGTATAAAATAAATGACATAAAATGACATATACCATGATAGAAGATTCTTTAGAGCTAGAATAAAAAAGAAAAGTTTAGGTACAAAGTTATGCAACTGAAGTTATACAATATTAGAAAGAAATGCTAATGTTACAACTAAATGTTACTTCTCTGATAAAGCTCTGCAGTTCTTGAACAGCAGCTTCAAACAAAACAAGTTGCTAAGCCATTAAAGTTTTGGCCTTATGGCAATTACATCTTTACAGCCATTTCACTATTTCTATTCATGATTCTACATGTTTTAGTATCATTCCTGTAATATCAATCCACCAGGTATGATGGAAGAAAAGTATAAGACATTTACTTTGAGCCTTTTTTCCTTCCTTTGTTTTTATTTTATTATGTTAATGTCTTGTTTTATTTTACCTTCTAGTCTGTTAATGTCATGTTTCTGACCCTGAAAAAAAACAAGGTGGCTCATCTCAAGGTGTTTATGCTCAGAATTTGACATAATTAAAAAAGGATGTGCATCCACTCATCTTACCTTGACATAGCAGTAGTAGTGGCCAGCATGACAACTGTAGCCAGAGTGCACCAGAACAGCATAGAGGCCATACATAACCGGATCACCTGAGCTCTGAGACATGTAGGGGCGGATGTTCAGAAATTCTGGGTAACCAACATCCTGAAGAAAAAAAGAAAAGACAGAAATATGAGATCACTGACAAATTAGACAGCGCTTTCAAAACAGCCAATAGTGTGAGAATTCTTTGTTAACCTTTGTTATTTTTCCTCCGCTAAAGTTGGCGAACCTCTTCAGTGAAAGGGTCAGTACATTAGATGTTCGATGGACTGTGAAGCGCTTGGTTGCTGGCACTTTCTTTTTGCACCTGGAGAGAAAAAAGAAAGTCATGTTACAAAAAAAGATGTCCAATGTGAATAAACGCGCACATTTTTTTTGATGCCCTGCAGATGTAAAATTGTGCACTTACTTTGCACACATGTAGGCATTCTCTCCACTTAGTACATCTGGTTTAACAAACAGTTCCAGGGCTCGCACAATGTTTCCTGCTTGCTGACAGACAAAAACAGACACACGTGGTGTTGCTGAGGAAATTTTTTGAAAATACTATATTTCCATGGAAATAAAGGTTATATTGAGATCTTGTGCAACATACCCGAATCTCCACAGCGATGTCAAGGTAAGGGTCATATGTGTCGGACACGCTTTTACAAATAGAGCATTTCACTGAAAGACAGAATTTGAAAAAAGCGTGACTCACTTGGGGCTACTTTCTTTTTTAAGAAATACAATCTGTTAATGTAACCGGGTGATCAGTGATGACTGGAATGATTCACACAAGCCTCTGTTCCACTTCCTGTAAACAGAAGACTAGCAAGAACATCAACCCAACTGACTCTCAGATCAAACATTAAGGGGAAATGACTTTACACGTAGCACACTTTACATTCAGATCATAATTATTAGATACTAGACCAAACTCACACCTGCAGAAAATGTTTTTAATGCTGCATCTTAAAAACGGCATGTGTGAATGCAGTGTAAAGAGTATTGAACTACATCAAGCTGTTTTGGCAATAAATATTTTTGTTGACACAGACATTAGTCTGCTGGGTAATGGATCAATAACGCAATACTAAAAGCCACAAATGTGGAAATTCATAAAAGTGCACAGCTCTAGAGCCAATTTTTTTCTACATTTCTGTATGTGAAAAAAGTCAATACCTCTTGACCTGAGGTAACCTCCAAAGATCTGGTGAACCAGAGTTGTGGCTTGGGTCTGTCTGTCAAGCCTACAGACAAGAAAAAAAAAAATCATCAAAACATTCATATAAAACCAGGCATCCATCCATTTTTTTGCCACTTCTCCTGGACCAAGCCATGGTTGCAGCAGGCTAAGCAGGGTCTCCCGGGCAATGTTTTCCAGTTCCTCCTTAGGGATCGATCCCCAGGTGTTCCCAGGCCAGATGAGATACTTCTCCAGCGTGTTCTGGGTCTAACCTCCAAATGGAGGTGCCCAAGAGGCATCCTGATCAGATGCCAGAACCACCTCAACTAGCTTTGATGCAAAAAAAGCAGCGGCTCTACTCTGAGCTACCTCCAGATGTCTGAGCTCCTTACCCTATGTCTAAGGTGAGTCCAGCCACCCTGTGGATGAAACTCATTTTGTCCACTCATTCTTTCAGTCACCACCCAAAGCTCATGACCATAGGGTTGGTTTGACTGGTAAATCAAAAGCCACGATGGTCCAGTACAATGCCCGCATCACAGTACTGCAACGCCCTGGCCAACGCTTGACAGCGAGCTTCCCTCCCAGATCTGGCTCCATGTGGGACCCCGTAAAACCAGGCAGTTCTTAATTTTATACTCATACGTTTAACCCTTTCAAGAAACAATAATAAAGCCTTACTTAGGGTAGCCATTGAGACAAGCTTTCTGCATGGCATCGATGGTGTACCGCAAAAACTCATGGGCGTCCTCTTGGCTTCCAAAGCGAAAATGCCTGGCAATTTCTGTGGGAGAAAAAAAAAAAAGAGCACGTAAGCTTTGTGCTACCTGAATGTTTCCCACCTTGAGTGCATTAACAAAATGAAGTGCTTCATGACAATTATTCATGATTTAGCCACACCACTTACTGAAACTGTTCAGAATATATGTTGCAATTATATTTAACATTTAAGTTTAAAAAAAGGTTGAGCCTGTGCGTTAGTCACTGCACAGAATGTTCATTGCATAAATGTTAAACCATTGAAAGCCCAAATTTTTAATATCTGAATTATGTCAGAGACAACCCACAGACACACTAAGAGAATGGAGAGCAGCTAGAGAAAAAAATGTTAATAATCCTTTGTTCTGCCAACATTTGTATTCCTTAAAAATAGGTTTATGCGAAACAACAGAGAAAAGGTTAATAAAAGACAAGTGCTCTCATTCCTAACCTGCCAATGTCCTGTCAGAATTAAAGGATAAAAAAGGGTTTATTTATGGCAACAACGGTCTTTATTTCTAAAACCATTCATAGTATTATAGAGTAGGAGGTTATAATGTGGTTTTAACTATTCAAGATGTTTACACATGGCAATTAGGGACATGCACATATAAAGGAATAACCAGTGAAGATAATGTATGTTTCAGAGTTTAAAGAGTACACTTTACTGGGTACTTAGAGGTCGTTCCTCATATATCTCAGACATGCAGCTCAATGACCATGACCTCATAAGCAGCTTACCAACTTCAACAGACTGACGTTTCATCTAAAAGTGTCACATTAGAAATAATGTAGTTCTAAACCCTATGCCTCGACTGTAATTTCCTAATGGAAAAAGGGGAACGCGTAAGCTGGTAGAATGATGTGGTCATCACCACATTCCCAGCATAGCATCCCTGCACATTTACGACAATGAGTCACCCCTTAGTGGGAAAGACGAATAAGACACCATGCTCTAATGACCTGTTCAGGGCACGTTTTAGGGAAGGGGGAGACAACATCTTAAAGATATGAACTCTGTGGGCGTAGTTGTGGTTTTGTTTGGAGTAAGCTCTTTCAATTTTAGTGTGATGACATTGCGCTGTATTAAAAAAATAGAAAGTGTGTTGGGGGGAGGGGGAGGAGGTTGTGCTGAGCAAGAGGCACAGATGTAGAGCTGCAAAGATTAATTTATTAATCTACTAATCAATTAATTGCCAACTATTTAGATAATTGAAAAATTCTGATTCCAGCTTCTTAAATGTGAATATTTCCTAGTTTCTTTAATACTCTGACATTAAACTGATTATCTTTTATTTGAGGACATAACACAGAGGGTGTCACCTTGGGCCTTAGGAAACACTGATTGAACATTTCCCCCCATTTTCTGACATTTTATAGACTAAACAACTAATCAATTAATTGAGAAAATAATCAACAGATTAATCGACAATAAAAATAAACCTTAATTGCAACCCTACACAGATGTTTCATTTTCACTGTATGCATTTATATTGTTCTAGCTGTGGAGGGGCATTTCTAACTGCAGGGGTGGCCACCAGCTAGATGAATTTAAAAGGCAAACCATAGAAACACATACAGTACATCTCCAAGTCCTGGTTGAAAAGGAGGGGAAAAGGTGAAGTGTACATTTTTGTGCTTGAGCTGCTTTTCTCAGCCCGCAGTCACAAGGAGACAGAGAGGGCATTGGGGAAGGAGGGGGGTGGGGAGAGAGATAGAAAAAGAAAAAAAAAGGTGCAGGACGGGGAGACATGATTGCAGCAGCACATAAGTAGCAGGCAGGTTGGGGGGTGCTTCTGTGAGACTACAGCACAGTACCTCATCTCACACATCTCTACTCTCTACATGGTGTTCATTCACAGTCCGCAGTCTCACCGCTCCACTTTTGCACTGCAGTTACTGGCTGTTGTCACATGGGACACTTTGGCTGGTGTTGCGTCATCACGCCTCTGGCAGAATTCAACCAAAGATCAGGTGCCTGTGACTCCTGACTAGGGCTGCACAATTAATCGCAATTGTATCGAAATCGCAATATGGACTAGTGCAATATCCAAATCGCAGGGGGGCGAAATAGTGGTTAATGGCAAAATATGTCTCAAACAATTCTGAATTAAGTATTGTGGTGCTGCAGAGATGTCCCGGCCTACAAATCGTATCCTACAGACTAAAGAAAAAAAAATATTTGTTTGGTACAAATCCTCACACTCAGGGTTTCCCGCAGCACTTTGCAGCTAAGGTGGCCGCCTTAAATACGTCGTCAAAATCAAAAAATTATTTATCTTTCAGTGCCAAATTTCGGTTCCAAAAGCGTCTGAGCGCGTAAGCGCAACCTGATCTGTCCTCTCTGCATATTGACAGAGTGGAGCTCCGACACAGACACACACGTGCAGAGGTGCAGGCAAACTACGTCGGATCTGCAATTTTGTTGAAGTCACAGTGGTGACAAAGTGGTTTCAAGTGTGGTTACAGTTTTTCAAAACTTCACCCCACCCTACCACCTTAACTAACAAATTTTCTGTGGGAAACCCTGACACTATAACCATTTTTATTTCTTTCAATGTTAATAATTTTCAATGAAAATGAGAATAATTATACAAAAACGATCATTCCCTCCAATATCGTGAATCATATCGCAATATCAGTCAAAATAATCACAATTAGATATTTTCCTCATATCGTGCAGCCCTACTCCTGACTAGGGCTGTGCAATTAATTGAATTTCGATTTCAATTTCGGCTCCCAACAATCACCAAAATAGTATAATCGAGAAAAAACGATTATTTTTCCATGTTCTGTTTTGCAAGAACACTCTTATTTTGTCTTGTGTTCTGAAACACACGCATCCGCATGCGCACATCCGCCCTTCCCGAAGCCAGTCAGGGAAGCAAGTCCTGCGCTGTGCATATCATCCGCTGGAATTTAAAAACTCAGCGCAAGTAAAGATGGCAGCAGCGTTTGGTGAGCAAAAAAAGGCAAAACCAACTCAGTTGTCTGGGAACAGCTACCCTAACGCTAACCCTGCGGTCCCTCTGCCTTTACCGCCCCCCCGCTGTAGTATACTGTCTATAGACATTGTATTCACTTACTGTTTAAAACTTTTTCCAGCTTAGTGGGGGTGCATAGGCATACTGCTCAAAAACAACATGAAAAAAACATAGTAATGTTTCCTCAGCATTTAGTTTTGTTGTTAAACTGTATGTAAATGAGCAGGGACGTTAAATCACCTGTTTCACGTAACGTTACTCTAAGGTACCGTCTATGTGCTGGATTTTTCTTAAGGTTAGCTAGCAAATAAGCCCACTGACGGCGACATTATTGTTGATATTTTGGCACAATGTTACATAATGACAGTAGTAGTGGTCATAGTGAGTGAACATGTGATGTGAGATGCACATTGTGTTATGTCTGTGGAAATGTTCATTAGCTGTGTAACGTTATGTGTGATATCGGTAAAGCTGAACCAACTCACAGTAGTAAAACAGTTTTTATTCTGATCCAAAGACTCTTTCTGTGAGATAAAGGACACTAACAGATTATACCCTGGATACTATCCATTATATCCAAATGTTAATGAGTAATCGTGTTAAATAATCGTGATTTCAATATTGACCAAAATAATCTTGATTATTATTTTTTCCATAATCGAGCAGCCCTACTCCTGACACAACCTACATTCAAACACTGAACTAGACATGTCCACACCGCATTGAAGGAAGCTGGTGGTCTTACTTTTCAGATCTCTGATGAAGGAGACAGGCTTGATGGCATTGCCTGTGTTGGCAAAGGCTTGGATGATATGGTTCTGCATCACACAAATCATACAAAAGCCTGACTGGTGACCTGAAACACAGACAACAACAACAACAATAATAATCAGAGCCACTCACAAAAGTAAAGTACAGAAATGTGTTATTATGACAGTATTCAGGTTCAGATTATTGTTCATAACGAATGCAATGTAAAACTCTTACTGTTCATCACAACACAATGGTTAGCACAGTGGTCTTTGATGTGGCTCCTTCATATAGTAAGTAAAAAAACTCACATTGAACGGAGTAAAAACATATTGGATTAAAAATCAATGTCAGAATTAGGGTGATGGTATTCACAGAAATACTTCTTAAAAGCAGAGTAAAACAAGCAACATGCTGATCATTTTCTGATTTTATTTTTTCCAAAAAATGTTCACAATTGTATTTGAAAGTGTAAATCAGATTAAATAAAAAAAATTACGATTTGGGATATTTTTCAATCAATTTGAAGGACTTATTTTGCCTTTACTGCATTTACTAAAAATCTGGGTGACAATCAGTTCAAACCGATCTTTAAAAAAAAAAATGAATATTATATTTATCAAGCAGGTTGACCCTCATTACAAATATGGGCAAATTAAATTGTGCCGTTTTACAGCCTTAATCATGGCATCTTAGCGCCTTCTTCACCTGTAATATCACAACCTAAGTCTTGGTTCCACTGGTCTGGACCAAAGTACTATTTAGGGTGCTTACTATTTTTCCAATTTAACTTACAGCACTGAAACTTTGAGGTCAGTGAATCATTGTTTTCTTTTTTGTCAGTAAATCATAGACTGCTAAATGTTTCAGAGCCTGAATAAAACTTAGTGGCAAAAAACTGGCCAACTGAAACAGCGTTTTTTTCCAGCTGCTTTCGCTTGCATTCCACAGTGACATTCAGACAAATGTGTCTGCACAAGTGGCGGGGTTAAAGTAATTTCCAAAACGGAAAACTATGTGGATGTAAATATAAGTGAATGAGAGTGTAAATGCTGGGAGTCTGGCAGTATTAAAGAGCATGATTTAAATACTCACAGGCACGGCTGTGCTCCTTTGAGAGTAAGTAGTTGGCAAGTGGCGGCGTGTAGGTGAGACACTGCACTGTGGAGTTGAGGAAGCAGGTGTTCCCTAGGTTGTGGAGACCGGCTCCCACCCTGTACACACGCTCCCATTTAAGGGTAAGCTTGTTCCCTGGAAAGAGCATCTTCTGTGGAGAAGGGATCCCATCGCTCTGGCCCCCAACTACATTCTCTGAGACTGAAAGAGGAGCGCAGTCAAATTTATGACATTATTACAACTGTAATACAGAAACTGGCTTTAATGGCTGGTACCAATGGATACAAAGATGAATATGGAAAATGTTCAATTTGAGAGCTTACCTTGCCTCTTTATTTGGGCAGGCTCTGTGGCCTTCTGGCCCGTAGCGCCCTCATTCCGGGGATTGAGTATTACATACTTGTTCTTCAGGCTATCCAGTTGATAGGAGAAACCCTTGCTGGCAGGCTCAAACTCTATCTTCTGCAAGAGGACCTTCTTGGCAGAAGAGGCCAACAGTTTGTTGAGGTCACCCTCATCACCCGTCTCCTTCCGACCAGGTTTTAATGCCTCCTTGAGTTTATCCACTATCGGCATTGTTGGAACATCACTGCAGGGAAAGTTGGATTGTCAGTGTCATAAATTATTCACTTCACTAGGCCCTAGGGCTGGGCGATATAGAGAAAATCAAATACCACGATATTTTTGACCAAATACCTCGATATCGCCACGATATTGTAGTGTTGACTAATGGTGGTTTCACAAAATAGTTACACAATGAGATTTTTGATAAATAATCATCAGTAATGTGGATATAATGACTAAGTGGGTAAAGGCAAATAATAGAACAGCTACAACAGTCTGGTAAGTTCAGAAAATGACATCACTTTACTGCAATGCAGCCTTTAAAACCAGGAAAAGACAACACTTATTTCATATCACGATATCCAAAATCTAAGACGAGATCTAGTCTCATATCACAATATCGATATAATATCGATATATTGCCCAGCTCTACTAGGCCCACATGAAGCAGCACAAAACAAATGGCACTCATTTCCCAAAAGGACATGTCACCTCATGTCCTGAGAAGTGTGCAATAACTTGGTGTTCTGCATTTTTTATTTCTGTGTGTATGTAGCCTATGTGTATGTTTTTTTTAGCTGTTATTTGTATTTGTATGTGTATTTATTGTCTGTAATGGCAGCTACTATTACTATGTACTACGCACTCTTGAGTCCATGACAAATTTCCCCTAGGGGACAATAAAGTATATTCTATTAGGTCCCCACCCTATTCAAAAGCATCTGACAGTACCTTGACTATCTTTTTCTATGACATGGTTAATGTGTAGGGATTTTAAACGTATTGTGGCAGTTTTAATGGTCCTCTGAGCTAAACAGAACCAAAATCAAACCTTAAGTTGATCAAATAAATGTTAAATGTATCTCTCAGATAATCACTTAAGTGCCCAATAACACCCTCCCCAGGCCATGTATCCTGACGTGGCTCCACAAGAGATATAAAGACTGAATGCATCCGAGGAGCCAGCTGGGTCTTGGCAGCTGTCCCCACAGTTATGCAAGACAGCAGACATTGGTAACATCGGGTGGCGAAGAGTGTATGAGATAAGGAGAGGACGATCATTTAGAGCACATGAGGTGTTAACAGTTGCTGTTAACTGCCAGGTCAAATTCTTATCATTTATTTTGCCTGCATCAATGTTTGTATTGTTATCTTCCACCAATTGGCATGCTTCTTCAGTAAAGCTGTATATCATCAAATTAAAACATTGGCAGTCTGCCGTCCCTTTAAATACAGTGTAGCTGAGTGCACTAAAAAGGACCATTACAGTGTAGATAACAACAATCGTCTGCCAGAGTCAGCCCAGTGAATGACTTCTGACGTGTTATTTTCTACAAAAGGCAGCAGGCTGGCAAAATGTGTTCAATGCTGACCGAAGAGTGAGTGAACAAATCATTCAGTCTCCTATCGCCTCACTTTACTCAGGGTGTAGCTGAGGTGCCCCAAACACAACAAACCCTCCTAAAAGTAAAAGCATTACATCATGTAGATGTAATAGTACGACACTAAAACACCAAAGGCATGGAGCACCACAAGAGTGGTGTTCATCAGAGTGGGCAGTGACGTTGTGCAGAGGGAAGGAGGTCTGAACATGCATTGAATGCACAAGGGCACGCTGACCTTCACTGACACGACTATAAAACCAAACAGCACACAGGGACGCAGCTAACTGCAGGAGCAGGGAGCGACATGGATACAGTGACCACAACACACGTGTTTAATCAGAATTCTATGTTTGGACAACTAGTCATTTTATCTGGTGTAGCCCAAAGAAACTTTCTAATGTTAAGGTTTGCATTTGGAATGTCTTAGCAGTGACAAGGAGCAACAATAAGCAAGTATCTGAAATAGTGTCATTAAAAAGGGGTAGTTCTGATTTTTCTGATGCTGTAAGGTGATATGAGCCATTCACAAATAGTGATATATGCATGGATATTAGCTGAGGCTACAAGTGCCAATATCCATGCATAGATAGAGTATATGGTCAACTGTCAAATCCAGCTTACATACAGTATGAAATTACATCGGGTAACATGAGATGGATAGTCGCCACCTGGCATGAGATCTTGAGAGCGGAATCACGCGTGGGAAATGACGAAAGATGTCACCTTCAGATGTGGATGGTTAAAACATTATTATTTACATTACACCTAGCTCGGCACCTTCTGTTGGATCATTTTTTGTCTGGCAAGCCTGCGGCTGGACTTACTGCCTCTTCTGTCCATGTTTGAATACCACCACCAATGAGGACGTCAAATCACTGTATGTCCCGAAAATACAGACATTTTAAGAGTTTTGCATTCAGGTATAACCATACTCTCCTGTTAAGCTATTTCAAGCAATGGCTGTATGTAATATGTAATGACCTCTCAATATGAAAACAAGTCTCACTTTTATGTAGTCTAGTGACATAATGACTATTAATGTCACAGCTCTCTGTCCATCACATGTATTTGTCTTTATAATATAAATTTATGTTACTATAATCAGCTTGTCTCATATTTTGCAGTTATGCCTCACACTAACATGCTTATATACAGCAATGGAGGTGGTGTCAATGTTTTCTTGAACTTGTAGAAATAAATGCAATGATTTAATCACAGGCCAAATATCAGCAAGAAAACCAAACCAAAGCATTTTCCTAGGTTTCTGGCAAAGATGCATTAGCATTTCATATTAGGACCAATACAGTACGCCTACGTTTTCCGAGAGATACAATATATTTAAGTGGCCCATCCAAAAAGATGTCGGTGAATATCCAAGATTTTTTTTCTATTTTTTAAGAATCGTTTCCTTCATTCATTTCAAGCCCATGTATTTGTGTGCAAACCTATAGACTAGAAAAAAAGACTAATTAGAAGTTATCTTGTAAATGCGGTGTTGCAGCAACAACAGGGGTCGAGAAACAATGTGTGAACAGGGAGACAACAGCTACCAGTAAAATAGACCGAACCGATTAACCTATAATACTTTCTACTATCGTCCTAAATCATAGAGAGAATTATTTTATTTCGGCAAATTATTTAATTAACGCAATTGTGCTGATACAAATAAAGCGGCTGGGCCAGTTAATGTTGAAATGACAACGACAGCAACCAAATCGCAAAGACTATTTAGATACCAATAAGCATCTAAAATCACAAGTATCACTCGTAGACTAAAAAGGCGAACGATGGACTTTATAGGGAGCACCTGAAGGCAGCACAGCTATTGCGGTCACTTCATCCCTTCGTTGTTATTGCCTGATTAGACAACTACTTAGCTGCCTGATTTGACAGTTTTTCAGTTCCCTGGTTCGTAATTATCGTTATCGACTCCACTAGCCGGGCAGCCTCTGTACATCAGCTAGAGTCTACTCTTAGGGCCACTCATCATAGCTTCAATGCTATGTTGCTAACATCGACCACAGCTAACGTTAATGTCGACCTGAACTGTCTCAAGTTTGAGGACAAAACGTCGTTATTACCTCGATATATACCTCTGTCCTTCTATGTTTAATTATTGGTCATGTCCGCTGTATCGTTTCTGTCTTTTTAAGCTTGACAGTAGCAGCAGCAAATTAGCCAGCGAGCTAACTTAACGTGGCGAGAGCCTCTAGCCTCCCTCAGTGTTGCAATGTGGGTTAGCATCTCGGCGTCCAGGTGGCTAACAATCCCTAGCCGCCACATTCTGTCTGTTTTTTTTAACTAACGTTACATCATGCTGATGCTAACAAATAGTACATCCAAAAGGCGTTTGTTCGCTCACCTTTTCTTCAATTGCCCAAAAACGTTTACAGTAGAGGGGTCCGTTTCCTCAGCTCTTGGGTCTGGTATTTTCGCCCATGCTGCATTATCAAAGGGCGGCGACAACAATGATTGACAGTGATGAAAGGCCAATCGGAGATCAGGTCACGCCGTAGCTGAAAGGTTCAGCCAATCAGCGTTTAAACTAACGCTGTTGGGAGAGAACCGCACGTGACTTCCAGCCAGCGCTGTTTACCATTGATGCTATCGGCGCGATACATTGTTAATTTTTTATGTAACATCAAAGAGGGCCGATAAATCCTCGATTGTATGCTGCAGTTATGTTAGGCGAAGCTGCTCTCGCTCACATTAAACTCACTCGAGGAATTAAATTGCAGTTCTCTCGTGTCAATTTCCCTATTGATTTTACCAAATATTTGGTTATCATAAAATGCCCGCAGATTTATGTAGACTCGAGTGAACTAAAACTAGTATAGCGCAGAAGTCAGTCCTCTTACAGTAGAATCAAAGAAAAGATTGCGGTTGCATTTAAACCATGACCAGATTACAATAACTATCTAGCAATATATATAATTATTTAATATAGGCCTAGTGAAATCCTGAGAGTATAATTTTCTAATTGCACATTTTAGCACATGGATATAGGCTCGTACAAGGTCTGTGAATGTTGCATGCTGTTGTCTCCACTAAGCGGCAGCAGATCGCTGTTGAAGTGTAGCAAAGCAGTTAGGCTACTGTAACTACTATACATGCCTCTATTAAGTCTATTAAATATTGATTCAATAACTTGAAAATTTTGCTTAAGTTTTGTGTCTGCTGTATGCCTCCCTTGAACAAAAGTAGGCCTAGTACTGTTCTCTCTGCAGCATGTGTGTGTTTGGACTAATATGAGTTCAGTGTCAGTCACTTAAAACCAAAATTGGTGTATTGTAAGTACACAACTATTAAACAAAGCCACTCTGATTCTTTGATTAATTGAAATCCTTTGGAATTAGTGATAAAAACTGAATGCTGGAGTCTTGTTAATCGGCACACATTGATGTCAAAATAACCAGTACAAACATCAAAACAGGGTTTGGCATTTAATATAATAGTCAAATGTACAGAATTGTTTCAGCTGGACATGCATGCAAAATCATCTCAAAAGTCTCATGTGAAACCAGCACAAGACATCATACTTGACTACAGTTTCAAATAAGGAATCTTTTTACACTCTTATATTAATCATTAAAGTCATATATCATATCAAAGGCTCTGCATGTAGTGTAAATGGATGATTGGTTACAATATGTTCTTTAACCCACTGACTGTCCTAAAGGACGAGCCAGTCAGACAGTTAACATTTAAGCTTACAATTTGACCTGAACATAAAATGTGTGTATTTTTATAAAACTGTTAAAATAGTTGGTCTTCTCTTTATACAATACCAATGTTGTCACTAGTCACAAAAAAGTATCAAAATGTGGTCTATTTTCAATAGAATATGGTGGATCATATAACCTTAAATAAAATGTTCTTACACTAAAGCATTACAAAGAGAAGAGCAGTAATATATAGAAAAAAAAATACAAATTTGAGGATTCAATCCTCTTTTCAGACATTTTTCATAAGAGACAAAATATGACTGCTGTGGCAATTGTGTTCAAAGTGCTTTCTTGTCTATTCAGGATTATTTAAAGAAAACAAATAGCAAAAGCACAGATTGTGCTTAAGTGAAACCGGTTTGCCACACCTTTAAAAAAAACAGGGTGGGGGAGAGTTTTGCATACTTCGTACAAGAAAGAATCTTATGCAGGAAAGGCAACAGGTGGCACTAGATCCCGGATAGCTCTGCTGTCACAAATCAAGGCCCCGATTGCCAGCTAATGTTATTAATGAACACACAGATTCACAGAATTGTTACACTTTGAGTTATAGCTGTGTATGTGTTGCATTATAGAATTATAGTTCACTCTAAACGATACCTTTGGTTCAAAAGGTAAATTAATAGCTGAAAAAAAAGCTGAGGGAGAAGTGGTTTATGAGGAAGTGCTTTGGATTTAGGGGTAGAAGTGTCTAAAAGTGCTTGATTAAAAACATACCAAATCCTGCAAATAAAAACAATCTCACCACAGAGCACACACATTATGACTAAAACAAAATAAGAATTTGACTTGTGTATTTATTTGTGTTTTTGGTATTTGTATCTTAGTATCTAAGACATCCTCAGACTACTGGACAGTGGTTGAGTTAAGGGTCTTCGATGTCCAGGAAATCCCTTTTAGGTTGTGCTTCCCCTCTGTACCAGGCACAAGAGTCATCACTCCTCTTGATACAAGCAAAGTGTTTGGCCTGCCCTCCATTGTATGTCTTCTCAATCAACCAGTCCGTCCACAGGCACTCCGCCGGGCTGCTGATCATGCAGGGTATGAAGCGGCAGCGGGTGATCTTAGGGTCGGAGAGGAGAACCAGTTGGGGATTAAATTTACAACAAACAATGCAATTTTCAAGACTATTTTAGTTTGTGGTACTTCAGCAGTGGGGAATTCTACTTCAACTATTGTATATGCATCAACTTTTCTACCTTGCAATCACAGCCCATTTCATAGCGCTGAGTCAGGCTCTTCTTCTGGGTGGCACTCGTGGCCTCCCAGGGCTCAATGAAGTCACACACTGCGATATGCATCGTCCCATCAGCATGCAGTTTGCCTGTAGATGAAGGAAAGTGCATTAAATGACATGAAAACTAATTTTTAAAAAGATTATTTCTTTGGGCTTTTCCGCCTTTTTTTTTTTTTTGACAGGACAGCTAGGTGAGAAAGGGGAGAGAGAGAGAGGGGGGGAAGACATGCAGGAAATCGTCACAGGTCGGATTCAAACCCTGGACCTCTGCGTCGAGGCATAAACCTCTCAGCATATGTGTGCCTGCTCTACCCACTGAGCCAACCCGGCCACATGAAAACTAATTTAATTTGTTATGTTTTTTATAATGTGTGATTTGTAATGTGGAAAAAGTTGTACCTGTGAGAAGATACTCCGTGCCATTATTCTCCAGAGTCACTCCACACACGGCTGAGGTGGGAGCAGTGTAGATAGCATCGAAAACATGGGTGGGACCTTTGAACATCTGACAATTCAAACAGAGGAAAGAACATTTAGATTCATATTGGGAATTAAGTGTATACCCAAACATGAAAACAATAGCTTTATCCCACATACCTTGATTTGTTTGATGTCATACTTGATACGCTTGATGGAGTTTCCATAGATGTCATTGCCAGCATCAACCAACTGCTCTCCAACTACCTTTGCCCTGATAACTGGAAAGAGACAAAAACAACCCACATTTACATGCATTCTGTTTAAAAAGGCAAAGTTTCAAATTCAAACACTTTTGTCATGTTAAAACTGAACAGGATCTGGGCCTGTCTGTATCTGATCTAAGCCTAGCCCAGGTTCGGCATGCTGGAGTCGGCCACAACACATTGCTGTGGCTTGGATCTGAGGAGTTTGCATGTGCCAGGTGCTGGGAAGACAGAGGCAACATGAGTGTTTCATCAGCTGCAATCAGAGAGAAGAATGTGTGCTGCCTGCTCCCAGGCTCCTGGGCCGACACAGGAGGAAGCCAGTCAGCAATCTCTGAAAAGCTGAACTAGAATGCTCCCCTTCGCCAGGTCTCTCTGCCGGCCTACCTCTCTGTCTGGATAGAGGTGCTGAAATGCAAATCAACCTCTGCCTTCCCCCTTCTCTCTCTCCCCCTCTCTCTCTCTCGCACTCTGAAGTTCCAGATTCAGAGAGGTCTGGACGGGGGAAAAAATCTAACAGTTCAAGTGGAAAAATTTCATCAAAGCCACACGAAGAAGCCCAAGCTCAAATTGTGAGTATTCAACAAAAACTTATGACTCATGTGTTTCACAATCACTGCCTCTGTCATGTGAATCCAAGTACTGAAGTACAGTTTATTATTATTTATATGCCAATCATAGATAAATACCTGTGGATTACTGGAATCATGCAGTGATTACTACACTTACAAAATCATATTCAAAATCAAGCTGTTAAGCGGAGGAGACCAGCGACAGAGTTAGTGTTAACCAGATGTTCTCTCTGAAGTCAGAGTTCAAGTCCTTGCTTTCTCTAGGTGGCAGCTTCTGAATGCCTCAGACCATCACCAGCCCACTTCCTTACCAAATAAGTTTAAGCCTTTTCATTTGCTTTTTATATGACAAAGGTATGAAGCTGCGGGCCATGTGCCCTAATTCAATGACAATAGAGGCTTAGAGAATATCTCCTTTTAAGGGTCTAAAGAGTCGACCCTTAAAGAGCAGGGGAACAGAGGAGAGAACGGGACAGGAATAGCAGTCACATTGCAGAGGTAGCCTGTTTCTTGTGTACAGGGAGAAGACAGCCTTTCAAAGCAATACTATCACAAACATACAAGTTGACAGGGAGAAGAGGAGGTAGAGAGCACAACGGAGAGGGGGAGGATTTAGTTTGTAGCCAGGAAAATGTGCAAAATACGGAGTATGCAAGCTGTGTGTTTTTTTTCTGTGTGCTGCAGGGCTGCTGTGAAGTAGCAGATATACTGACAAACAAGCTGTACACTGCAGGCCTGATTTAGAATGACAAACTGCACCGAGTGATTCTCTACAACAGTGAAGATGGTTTACACATCAAAAAAACACTTTGAGCGAGTAGTGCAAAGAAACTCTCCAACTTCTTTGGCTACAAAGTGGATTAGTGGTAATCCCCTTCACCTGAGTGTGCAGAATCCCACACAGATCACTTCTCCTTCTACTAGTGTAAAGTAGGGCAATAAATATGTACAATATTTTAAAAAAACAAAAGAAAGAAAAACAAATTTTTGAGGGAGAGGGTAAGCTCTTTAAATTCCATGCAGCATGCTTAAAATAGACAAATTCTAAAAGATATTTTCTTCCATTCATTATTTGCAAAACATCCACATTCCAGCTAGTTAAGTCATAAACAATAATAAAAAAAAAAAAAATCCAAAACAAGTTCTGATGCCTATTCCTAATAAAGACCTAAATTTTCTGTACTGATTTACAGTGTATACCTAATTCTCACAGGACATGAAGAGGTTTTCTGGAACAGGCTGACCAAGCCCTACAAAAATCACAAGTTTCAGAAAGCTGGCAACTAAAGGAACCATCTCATTTTCTAGTAACTCAAACAATAAACACATCATTTTGTATGAAGTATTGTGGTCATGGGAGTTTAAAGTTTTAGTTTAGAAAATAAAGAGAAAAAGAGAAGAAAGCAAAGGCATGTCATGTAATTGCAGGGCCTGTACATCCATTTCCCTCTCTGAGAAGCCACAAAGTAGTCAGACTTTGAACAAGAAAAACTAAACTACAAATTCAAACTGACTCATGGTAACACTCTCCAAGCATACATGGGTTTACCCACCATTGTCTATTTATTTACTATACTTAAAAATGAAATTAGTTTAAAACCTCATTGTTGAAATATGGTAATGGTTTGTCTTTCTGGCATCACATTTTTAATGTTTATTTGCCATTTGAATGTTTACTCTTTCTCTGCCCACATCCCAACAGGTAGGTTTCTCTTCATAAAATTATGAAATCAAAGAGCACATTAAATGAACCTGCTGGACAGATTGATGCAATGCATTATCCACCCTGGAGTTTAAAGCGGCCGTTGAGAGAGCATGCACACATTCAGTCTGGTTTTAATGGCAACTCTGTTTGCTGTGCAGGGGCTGTGATTGTACCAGAAGTCGTGTTAGAAAGCTGGCTCTCTTTCATAATCTGAAATGATTCGCTTTCCTTGTTCACAAAAGTGGTACACTCTAGAATCACAGAGAATTGTGAAATAAACTGCAAATACATAATGAGCGCAGCATATGACCGCCCGTGTATTCCTTTGCCTAAGCCAAGAACCCAAAGGGATGGATTTCCATTAATGAGGAAAGATTTCATATGGAACTACTGTACATGTTTGCAACTATAGCTGGTATTTTGTTTTTGTTTACTCTAGTATATGAAGAGAGAAATAGGCCAGGCTTTATTAAAATACAGTAAGCTGAGGTCAACTAGGGGCAGAGGTGGAAACTAACCAGTTAAAATCTACAGTTTGCTTTGATCAGACTTTTAAATTAATGGTTTTACACTGCAGTCTACTTATACTGTACATTAGGATTTGTACTTTTACCTCTATTCTTAACTGTATCATGACTTTGTCTTCCACAACAACTATACTTTATATAGTAACAAACTATATTTAAAGCTGACATTGCAAATCGCAATTTCTGCAAACTTTGACTGACTCTTCTTCCTTATTTTTCAGAGTTTCACTTGTAAGACTAAGTTTGCAAGCTACTCATGTTTTTGAGTAATTTTCCGTTGACTCTTGACACTCTGACTAACTCTACGTCCGTGCAACTTAAGTACTTTCACTTCAGTAAACTTTTTGACAGTATGGGTTCCTCAAGGCAATGTCTTACTGTGCATTAACAGCATGCAAATACCATACAAATATTGTTTACATACTAATAGACCAGAAGCTAGAAGGGGAAGCCTGCAGAGTAAAGCCAGAGCTATGGTAGATAATGACTTTCATTTTGAATGTGCCAGCTCAACATAGCAATTCATAATTTCGCAAAGTTGGCCACCCATATATTTTCTATGGAGCCACCAGTGACTTTGCCTGCCAATAACATCACAAATGAACATTCTTTGGTATCAAGAACCTTTTGGCCAGTGGTGGTAATGGTGGTTTATGTTACATAAGTAGGAGGGTCTATCCATGGTGCTGAAGCAGGAGCAGGAGGGTTAAAGTCATGTTAGGATCTGACCTTACTGATGAAATGAATTAGTCTGGAAGTTCTGATGACTATCAGCACCTTAGGTTTAAATCAATCCACAGATAAATCCCTGTGCCCTCTACCTGAACAAATAATTAAAACCCTGCATCTAGAATGGAATTTAAAAATGTCTGTATTTGTACTGTGGAGAAAGGAAAAAAAACAAGCACTTAAAGTGTTAATAATAATAAGAAAAATAATGTTATTTTCATGCCAAAGGTTAGACATTGTCCCACTGTGTTGAAATAAGAGAGTTGATTTAGTGTATTTACTATTATGTTCAAGAGAACTGAAAATATATATCATATGTCATCAGTCTGTTTCAATACAAAAGTAAGACTATTGGAATACATTTACTTAGTTAGTAGTAGTAGTAGTAGTAGTAGTAGTCTATACTATATCCTATACCCTTTGATACTGTGATATTTGTAACAAGTAGTTAAACCTAAGTTAAATGTCATCTTAGCTAACTTCCTTCACTCTCTTCAAGTGTCTTACATGAGCTACCTGGCTGCATTTGAGAAGTGGCAACATTTTTAAATTATCTCAATGAGAAGGGTAAAAGGAACTGCTGAGAAATCAAGACTTTCCTTTACAGTAAACTCTTCAGCAGGATAATGTGGTTTCTTCACCCTCCAGAGGCATGGAATCCAATGGTAAAGAGAAACCTTTGAATAAGTCAGCTTCTGTATACATAACACACACTCAGCCAGCTCACAACCAAGAAAAAAGACCCTCAGCAAACCACCAATTTAAATAGCTACACAAGCTGCTCACTGTTGGGACTCCCGTTAGCTTAAGGCCTGTGTTGAAGGCAGCAACAAGCAGTGTTTTGTAATAGGTGAAAAATAAGAGGGAAAGGATCCACATGACCTTTGAGAAAGAGCAAATTAAATAGCCATTTAGTAGTCATTAAGGAAGTGCACCAAACACCTCTCAACCATTGAGTTGAGGATGGGAGGAGTCATTTTGTTTGCATCATCATGATGAGCATTAAGCTACTTGATCCTTAGTTTACTCACCAGGATGAGATACTATCATGTCTGTGCTGTCCTCTTCTCTGAAACATACACTCCACACAGTTACTCTGATCAGCCTCAATAAACAGGCAATTATGTGGCACAAGTGCTTATGTAAGAAATCTTGTATTAATAATTTTGTTTTACCAATACATATGATGCTTTTGGATTAATATTACTTCTGCATTAATGTGTATCTTGCATTTTATTGCTGTAGATGTTTAAGGTTGTGCTGATTCTAACTACTTTATATACTGTTGGGTAGCTTTATCTAAAGCAAGGCATCATATTCTATAAATGAATCATATGTTTGCCCTGTGAGAAATACATATATCTAAAAAAATAAAATAAAAGTCAACACTTCATGGTGTCCGCTCTGTCATGCTCTGTTTTCAGCTTTGTGACGATGAATTTTCCATCTGATCCAGGAAGATTTATAAATAGTTCATTTAGCTTAAGAAGAAGGAGAATTTTCTCAACACATAAAGGAACACTTCATTCTTCTTTAGCTTATCACAAACTTTCAAAATCAACACTGGAGATGCATGGTTTTAACTGGACAGGAATGGTGTGATAAATTGTAATCTAAAAAGTAACTAAAGCTTTCAGATAAATCTAGTAGAGTAAAAAGTACAATATTTGTCTCTAAGATGTGTTGTGAAGTAGAATACAAAGTAAGATAAAATAGATATACTCAAGTAAAGTATCTTGAATTAGCACTTAAATACAGTAGTTCAGTAAATGTGTTTGGTTACATTCCACCACTACAAATGAGATAGAGTACATTTCTGTCAGTATCAAGACTAAGAGAATTTCAACAGATGATTAGAGTGAGAGAGAGAGAGAGAGAGAGAGAGAGAGAGAAAGAGAGAGTGGGAGAGAGAGAGAGAGAAGAGAGGAAAAAGACAGGAGGGCAGTGGAAAGAAAGATTGAGAGACAGAAAATTCCATCCTCCTCCCCCTGTAATTGTAAACACAAGAGTAGGGGAAGTTTCCCTCTCAGCATTTACAGATTCTTTGTCAGAAATAACTCGAACGAACCTATATTCAAACATATATTGACCAAATACGTACATGCATTCATTTTACTCACTAAATCAACTTACCAACATCTGAGTTGCAAAACGCCTGCTGAGGATGCACTGGGGCGCAGCTGCAGGCTTCTGCTATTTCTTCCACTCGCCACAGAAACAGAATGGTCAGAGTGACAAAACAACTGTTTGCCGTCCAAGTCATCTTAGAAAACTATTTAATTTAAAGAGGTGAAGGTTAAAAAAAAAAAAAACGTGAAGGAACAGTTGAGCAGTCCGGCAAGCCTAAAGGAGATGACTCAGAAATGTCCCCTGCAACTTGAAAGGAATTACAGACGGTCCACTTGTCAGAATATGAGATGCACAAGGCATGAGAGGGAGTTCTTTCCTGTTGAAGACCCGAGTCAGGCACACAGACTTCCTCTTCCAAATCTGTTTTCCACTACTGTCAGGAGCAGCCGCGTTTTATTAGTGAGACTGGCGACAGACTCCTCCCCCGCTGGGGGCTTCAGCCAGTGAGCTGCAGCAGCACTGCGGAGCCCAGGGGCTCCAAACGTTTTCACTTCCCGTCACGTTCTGTCACAATATCGTCGCATGAAGAGGTGGATGACTGTGTGCGATACGTGCAACATCCTTTACTGTAATACAGCCTCAGCCACACACACACACACACACACACACACACACACACACACACACACACACACACACACACACACACACACACACACACACACACACACACACACACACACACTTCTCTTTGTGTTACCCGTTTCCTTAAATCATAACCTCAACTTTTAACCTTGACTTTTCCCCAAATCTAGAAGCCCCCAATATAACAAGATTTAGCTTTATCAAACATCAACTTAACTTATAACCTAACCATCGGCAAAGAAGAAATAACCTGAAATCAGCTTAGAAAATACGGGGACATTATGAGTTTATGTGTGAGGTGTTTCCTTATCTTAATATATTTGTGCTTACATTCAGAAAAATACATCAGACAGCTATTTTGTGGTTTTGCCATTCCAACATAGCCTAGAAGGGGAAAATCATCATATTATACTGATGGATCCTCTGGGGAGCATGGGTGTGCTCAGTGAAAATCATGGAAAACTGGTCATGGATGTAATGTGTGTGTGTGTGTGTGTATGTGTGTGTGTGTGTGTGTGTGTGTGTGTGTGTGTGTGTGTGTGTGTGTGTGTGTGTGTGTGTGTGTGTGTGTGTGTGTGTCTACAAGAGGTAATTTTGGCCTGATGACGGAGCTAAAGGTTCACTAGGATTAATTTTCTGGAAGCCATGAACTTTAACAGTAAAGTTTAAGAAATACTTTGACAATTTTGGAAATACTTATAAAGGTCCCATATTGTAAGAAGTGAAATTGCCATGTCTTTTTTATTATCATAAAGCATGCCGAGGTGCTATATAAATATTGTATATATAAATACTCTGAAAGTAGTAAAAACCTTATGTGTTGGACTGTTTCCCAGAGGCTCTGCTGGTTGCCTGGCAACTCCTCAGAGCCAAGACATAGTCCACCACTCCAACCCAAAGATAACCGGCTGCTTGTGGTAGCTTTTATTTAACACATAGACATCAAAGTGGTATCAATCTTCTCAGTTCTCTCTAATTATTTCTTTAACAGAAGTTTGACTAGTAGCTGTGAGGGTCATGACTCTGGACTGACCTCCAACCTTAGGTCACACTGTGGTAACAGTAACCATACACAATATCTTACAACACCTGCGGTGATACTACAAATTGGACAATTGTCACACAATTCTGTGGAGTTATTCCCCTTTTTTATATTTCCTCAATTGGTTGTAATGTAATATACCCTAAACCTGCAATAACTGATTGTTTTGACAACTTGGCAACAGGAAAAGCAAGCTATAAAACACAATATTGACATATAATCACATTTTAAGTTGATATGGCAAACTTGTTAGCAAACAGTATATTTACACACCCAGCAGTTACAGAGCAACATTATCATTCATTTGGAGTCGTGTTTGTGTCCACACAGTGAATATAAGTCCAATATTCACTCTCTTTAAGCTCGGTTTTTGGTCTCTACCAACTATTTAGGGAAATATCTGGCTCCCCAATGTTCTGGATCCTCTGGGGAGTGTGTGTATGCTCAGTGAAATTCATGGAAAAGTGGTCATGGATGTAGATTTGTGTGTGTGTGTGTGTGTGTGTGTGTGTGTGTGTGTGTGTGTGTGTGTGTGTGTGTGTGTGTGTGTGTGTGTGTGTGTGTGTGTGTGTGTGTACAAGAGGTAATTTGGGCCTGATGACAGAACTAAAGGAAAGGTTCACTAGGATTCATTTTCTGGAAGCCATGAACTTTAACAGTAAAGTTTAAGAAATACTTTGACAATTTTGGAAGTACTTATAAAGGTGCCATATTGTAAGAAGTGAAATTGCCATGTCTTTTTTATTATCATAAAGCATGCCGAGGTGCTATATGAATACTGTATATATAAATAATTTGAAAGTAGTAAAAAGCTCATTCCACAGAGAAACTCATGCAGCCTGGATTCAGAAACCGCATCAGAACTTTCGTACGGTTGTGATGTCATAACTATATATAGGTAGAAAGTGTTGCTACAGTGTTGTAAAAGTCTTTCCCGGCTGCAATGACAGTGCAGAGATTCCAAAAGAGTGAGAGATGCGAAGGCCCAGAAACAGCTAGCCTGGCTCTGTCGAAACATAACTAAATATGCCAGCCAGCATCTCTTAAGCTCACTTATCAACACATAGCATTTTGTTTGTTTCATCTGGACCAAAAACAACAATTTGCTGTTTGTTTGTTTTTTTTGGGGGGGGCTTTTATTTAACACATAGACATCAAAGTGGTATCACTCTTCTCAGTTCTCTCTAATTATTTCTTTAACAGAAGTTTGACTAGTAGCTGTGACCATACACAGTATCTTACAACTTCCCGTCATGTTCTGTCACAATATCGTCGCATGAAGAGGTGGATGACTGTGTGCGATACATGCAACATCCTTCACTGTAATACAGCCTCAGCCACACACACACACACACACACACACACACACACACACACACACACACACACACACACACACACACACACACACACAAAACACACTTCTCTTTGTGTTACCCGTTTCCTTAAATCATAACCTCAACTTTTAACCTTGACTTTTCCCCAAATCTAGAAGCCCCCAATATAACAAGATTTAGCTTTATCTAACATCAACTTAACTTATAACCTAACCATCGGCAAAGAAGAAATAACCCGAAATCAGCTTAGAAAATACGGGGACATTATGAGTTTATGTGTGAGGTGTTTCCTTATCTTAATATATTTGTGCTTACATTCAGAAAAATACATCAGGCAGCTATTTTATGGTTTTGCCATTCCAACATAGCCTAGAAGGGGAAAATCATCATATTATACTAATGGATCCTCTGGGGAGCATGGGTGTGCTCAGTGAAAATCATGGAAAACTGGTCATGGCACAAGCTCACTTATCAACACATAGCATTTTGTTTGTTTCATCTGGACCAAAAACAACAATTTGCTGGGTTTTTTTTTGTTTGGGGGGGGGGGAGCTTTTATTTAACACATAGACATCAAAGTGGTATCAATCTTCTCAGTTCTCTCTAATTATTTCAGAAGTTTGACTAGTAGCTGTGAGGGTCATGGCTCTGGACTGACCTCCAACCTTAGGTTACACTGTGGTAACAGTAACCATACACAATATCTTACAACACCTGTGGTGATACTACAAATTGGACAATTGTCACACATTTCTGTGGAGTTATTCCCCTTTTTTATATTTCCTCAATTGTTTGTAATGTAATATACCCTAAACCTGCAACAACTGATTGTTTTGACAACTTGGCAACAGGAAACACAAGCTATAAAACACAATATTGACATATAATCACATTTTAAGTTGATATGGCAAACTTGTTAGCAAACAGTATATTTACACACCCAGCAGTTACAGAGCAACATTATCATTCATTTGGAGTTGTGTTTGTGTCCACACAGTGAATATAAGTCCAATATTCACTCTCTTTAAGCTCGGTTTTTGGTCTCTACCAACTATTTAGGGAAATATCTGGCTCCCCAAATGTTCCCCAGCTCGTCAGTAACTGTGTTTGTCTGCTGTTTGGTGCTGAGCAGGTAGTGTAGCAGTTTTTTAACAGAAGCTGAAAACGTAGCTATGAGAGCAGTGAGAGTGAAACAGTGAAGGTGTTGACCGGACAACTAAACAATGAGCTAGAACTCTTTAAAGCTCTGTAAAGCTAAGGGGTGCTTCAGATTCAGTTGATAATTTTTTGTAAATTCATCACTATGAGCAATCCCTTAAATTTTGTCACAATGTTGCCACATTGTCATTTGATACATTGTTATATTAAAATTGATTACAGCCGCTTTAAACATTTATGCTAATGATAATTCACAGTTGAGAAAATACTGATGTGGGTCCTACAGAGTAATCGTCAGCCCACGCCGCCATTTGTGGCCAGGTTTTAATTCAGTGAAAGTGTTTATGCACGCAAAGTCAGTTTCAGTAACTATTAAAACACTGTTTGTAACAGATGAAAATACTGAGGAAGTAGGAGTTAAGTAGGAGTGGAGTAGTGGAGAGAAGTGACATCATCGCCTTCAACTTAATAGTTTCAATCTGGCGGCGATTCCCCCAAGCGTGAGCTACCCGAACCCCTCTGCTCTTCTGTGAAAGAAACATTATGCTATAGTCAAATTCTTTGGTTGTTTCTCATCCCTTACTCATGCACAAAAATAGATGGCTCTGTTGTTGGAAAGTTCACCGCTGCAGCACCACCTCAGGAAACTAAGGATCTCAAGAGTTTTGGGTTTTGTGGCCTCCCGTGTTGATTCTGGCTTCGAAGCGAGGGATCACAATAAGGGCATAGTGTGTTTGATGATTAGAGCTTATGATGAATAATGAAGAGGACTGAAGAGAGGGAGAGAGAGGACTGTATCTGCTGTGGCTGCCTTGCTCTCTGACATCATATTTGGCCACCGACTGTCAGTCTTCTGGTCACTCCAACAAATGTTTCCACTCTTTTCCATAGTTAAGCATTTTTGCCTGGTTGCTTTTCCACAGGTCTCTGTTACTTGATGTCTGTGTAAAACCAGGCAGGAAGAGAGAGTGAGAGCAGAGGGTGCCGTCAGTTAGATAAGGAAAATTCCCAAATTGTTAGACATTTCGCAAGCCAGTATGACTCGCCGTAAGCAGGGTGGAAGTTACCAGACACAAAAGACGTAACAGGCACAACATCACAGATGTTGGGTTTTGGACAGATATTAAGACACATGAAAGGACGTGACCCATCCAAAACCAAATGAGTAGAAATATGCTTTTGTCTCTTTCCACAGTTTAGCAAAGGCATCAGAGGAACATCAGACGCCTTCTTCTGGGCAAAGCCTGCCGCCCCCTGTTCAAACAGTCGGCTTCCTCTGCACCGAGATGCTGACTGATGTGGTAGGCTGTGTTCAGATTGCAGCCGTGTTCCCGGCTCCTGGGCATGTTTCAAATGACCTCACAGCATGACCATTCTGAGCTATTTCCCACACTGCAAATCTCACTTTAGAACAGGGTTTTACTTGCCAGTTGAGATCTGGATTATTGTATCAACATTTGGTTTTAATTTGTTGAAAGAGGGCAGATTTGTCGAAGAAGTGCAATGTAAGCTGCCCCCTGTGTACTTTACCCACTACAAACTCCAAAAGGGGCTCAGGAATGGCCTGAACCTCCTTCCCCTTAATTACAGACTTGCAAGGCCAGGAATACTCTCAAAAGGAAGTGCCCGGCAAGACAGAGGGTCTCATTGCGGGAACTGGTGGGTGCTGTGGCAGTGACCCACATCCTCTGTCTCCCACCTCCTCTGCCCTGTTGCCTGCACACATGCCACATGACCTGACCAACGCGTAGCTTTTTTTCGACTAGCCATCCCTCTGCTGCATGTCTGCCCCCTCTTCTTTGTTTTAATCCGACCAAGCCACAGTCCAGGGGTAATTCCCACTGTTTTCCATTCATCTGTACAGCTATTTCGATTTCATTGGTGATAACGTGAGACAATGAATCAACATTAACAAATTCACCTCAGGGACAGGAGGAAAACATCTGCTTGAAACAAAAGCCCCATTAAAATTACACCATAGTCAGACTCTGGGGTCAAGTGGTCTGAACTGTCCTCAGTATGGCGTCACATCGTCACTGTTAGTCACCATGAGTTGGCTGGTAACGTCCAAAAAGCATCATAATTGTCTTAAATTGGTTTCAGTAGAAATGTTGCAGCCCTTTGAAACTCATTTACAGGAACTTTTACTTTTACGTAACAGACCCATACTGGTAAATTGAAATGTCCATTATTGTAGTCATTTCCTCCACAATGCTACCAGTGAATGACTAAGATGCCTGGGGCAGCACTTTATCTGATGAATAATTGAAACCAGAGGTTCTCAATTTTTTTTCAACCAATGGGGATCCCCTCATGTATGTCCCTTGGAACAATTTTACTTTTTTACACTTCTATAGTTAGTTGAAAGAAAACACAAAAGAAATGTATTAGGAATATATTAGATATGTATTAATAATAGTTGCACCATCTCAAAACAAAATACAAAAAACAATGCAATTGACGTCAATTCAATTAGCTGCAAGTAACACTGTAACTAAACAAAATATCAAAGGCAAAAGGGCTAATTTGAAATGCATTTCAGAACGATTTTAACTATGAAGCCTATGAAGAAAAAACAATTGTTAATATCGTGTTAATTTAAATGTGTGCATATGTTTAACCTCTACTTCCCCTTCAGTGCATCTATTGTATGTTCACAAAAAGATTGAAGTGAATCTGATCAAGCCAGAAGAACTTTATTAGTGATTGTAGTTAAAGCAGCATTTATTGATTTCTTTTGGTTTGGGGGGAACTAACTGTAAAGACAACACTTACACAGTATCACCTCAACCCAACTTAAAATGTTTCAGGGAATGTACTGTATATTCACACATCCAGTGGACATGAGGAAAATTCACCTGACACATCTAAGTCCAATATTCACTCTCCCTTAAGCTCCGTTTTCCTCTGAGCCAACTCCCGAGGGAAATATCTGGCTCTTCAGCCACTAAACGGTCCATTATGTTCCCTCATGTGATTGTTAACTTTGTGTGTCTGTCATTTAGTGATGGGAAAGCAGCATATAATACTAGTTTATCTGCTGCTGAAAGAAGCTGATGAGAGTGAATAAAAACAGTAAAGTTGTGGGCCATAAAATAAAAACAATTCAATAGAAATGCTTAAACACTTTGTACATTCATGGGAAGTTAGCATAGTCTGTTAATATTTACAGTCTATGGAAGTTAGGTAATAATTATTTGTGGGTTCATCACTAGGAGATAATGTACTCATTCAATCCATTGTAGATATTAAAATAGTTATCAGTGCAGCTTTAAAATCAAATACATCGTCCTGAATTACACTAAAATTACACAACATACAATTTTCCATTTCATTGTGTGTGATCACAACACACTTCCTTTTTTCATTCGGGGCAAATGCAAAAATTTGGAAGGGCATTGGAGTTTGAGGTTTTAAAAGATATTCTTGAATCATTGTTCATAAAACCCACTAAATAGAATTTCAAAATTCTGGGGCAAACCAAACAAACATAGTAGTCATGACTTGTGGGGGGCAATTACTTGTTGGCTAAAATGACACAATAATGAAAACATATTACTGTCCTGCGGGGGAAGGTGTATCGCTGCAGACATGGCACCCCTTCTCTTCTCTGCTTCTCTTCATAGTCGTCAGATTCATCTACCAACCCTTATAGAGCTGGTTTGCCTTGGACCAACTCTTAGAGTTAGTTTTAGACTGCCGGGGGACTTCCTTTGACACACTGAGCTCCTCTCTCGTCTCTCTATCCATCTGTGTGTATCCATGTCCCACAAATGCTTGTTTTTTCACCCCGCAGTTTTCCTTGGATTAGGGTGGCACCTAAATAATGGTTGCAGCTGTCACAGTAATCCTGTTCCGCGCCCTGCTATGGTCTGCTACGTCCTGCAGTGCCCTGCAGAGCCCTGCTACGCCATGAATTACTACAACTACTAGTCATAGTTCCATTATCTTTATTGTGACTGGAATTGCCACTGTTCATCACACCCCAAACTGGCGCAATCGGACACCGCCTAGCAAGAGCCTGGGTCTGTCTGAGGTTTCTCCATAAAAGGAAGTTTTCCTCACCACTCAAGTTTTCTGCCTAAAATGGATTTTTTTTTCTCACCACTGTTGCACTAAATGCTTGCTCTTGGGGGAATTACTGGAATTGTTGGATCTTTGTAAATTATAGAGTGTGGTCTAGACCTACTCAATCTGTAAAGTGTCTTGAGATAACTCTTGTTATGATTTGATACTATAAATAAAATTGAATTGACATTCAGATGTTACTCGCAGCAAAACAAGTGATGAATTATCTGAACTTTCCCTCTTACTCTAGTGAACACATTACATTGCACGTAACCTGGCACCGGATTCATTTTGGATGAATCACAGCTGCTGTACAGCACTCTTTCCTGTGTCAGACAAAACCATTGCTAGGAGTTTGTACAACCCTGAAACATGAGCGTAAGTGGAGGAGTCATCTTTAAATATACACAGTAATCATGTTTTGATTGACACTGATCAATCATCTTTTGTCATGTCATGCTTTGGTCCGCCAAAAGTAACTAACACTTCTCAGAAACCCATGATTCAGTTATGGGTGGCTGTTTTACCCACCTGTTCAGACATGTAGGCCCTCATGTTATCAAAGTGTGTTGTGTGTGAAGACTTGAAGACTGTCTGGCGTGTGGTGCAATGCTCTGGGAAGATTCCATGATTCATGAAGAGGAAACTGTTATCATCCTTGATCAAATTCATGTAAACACATCCCTTTCACAATCAGTACCTTATCTGATGGTGGTGAATGAAGCCAACATGTTTGAAGGTTTGTGTTTTCATACTGTTGGTGTGTGATGATAAATGGGACTTTCTACTATTTTACATGAAAAGAAGTTAACTGAGAGATTTGAATTATTTTAGCGAGCCACCTAAAAGGAATAGTTTTTATGGGAAATAGGCTTTTGCCTTTTAAGTACCATATAAGGCTACAGCAAGTAGCCCTTATCATATCTTGGCTTAGTACAGAGATGGAAAACAGGGAAACAGTTAGTCTGGCTCTGTCTGATGGTAACATAATCTGCCCACCAGCACCTCTAAAGCTCACCAATTAATATGGTCTTTTCAAATCAGTGGTAATCTATTTGAATGGTATATAACTGCAAAAGAAAATGCCATTAAGTAACTCCTCCTGAAGATCTTAATTGTTCAGATTTCTGCATGTAAAATACAACAATGTAGAGAAGACAACAAAAATTACACCCACCTACCAAGTGCTGGTAGCATTCGCGTCTAACCAGCCATCTTGGAATTTCGAATCATGATATAATTCTTAGTGTAAAAACAACAATTTGACATTTTACGGAAGTTATGTGCAGGATTATTTCTTGGCTGGGACCAGTTGACAGACAACCAGTGGAGAGTTTTTGTACAGATTAAAGGTGCCCTGCCACACAAAACTGTTTTTACTTGCATTTTTTGAAATATGTTAGGTCCATATGTGTTTATGTTATGTTGTGAATGTGAAAATGAACTGCTACCTCCTCTGTCAGCTCTAGCCACTGAAAAGAAATAAGCAGAAGAATCAGGCCAATTACAAAAGCTGGTCAGTCTGACATCATATTGCCTGAGCTCATTACTGTTCATGAGCTCGTCCAGTTGCGCTGGGTAAAGGATTCTGTTAGCCAGGCTCTCAATGGCTCAGAGTCAAGCAGCTTAGCTCGTTGAATATTAATGAGAACTGGCACAAATTGAGCGGAGTCTTCCTGCAGACTTTCTAAAGATTTTTTTTTTTAGGGCTTTTTCGTTTAGTCTGAAGTGACAGTGGATAGACATGAAAGGGGGAGAGAGATGGGGGATGACACACAGCAAAGGGCAGCAGGTCAAATTTGAACCCGCGCCGCTGCAGGACTCAACCAAAATGGGGTGAACGCTCTTACTGGGTGAGCTAGAGGCCGCTCCTTCCTGCAGGCTTTCTATACCACGCTAGAATGGCTTGAAACAAGGTAACCAAGGCATTTGTTTCCACGAAAATGTTACAGAGTCCATGGTAGAACTTCAGACCACAAAATAATGAAATACGTGTGGCAGGGCACCTTTAAACAAACAGAATATAGCATGTTAATTAGTGATCTTTTGAGGTGTGGTTAGTACGGAGGCCGACAGTGGCAAACGCACTGCAAATTAATGAAACATACACAAATAGACAAAACACAAGAAAATTATGAAAACATCTTCATTAATTTGACAACATGCGCATTGCATCGTTTCTTTATTCGCAGCGCGTTTGTGTATTTGGTTGTGTTGTGTGTATTTGTAGCGCGTTTGCTAAATGCTGCACGTGTTGCCAAATTAATGAAGATGTTTTCTTAATTTGCTTGTGTTTTGTCTTTTTGCGCGTTTCATTAAGTTGCAGTGTGTTTGCCCCTGTCGGTCACCATAAATTAGGCCAGATTTTGACACCATTTGTAACAGCCAGGGAAGCTGTTTTCCCCTTTCCTAAACAAGCTGTTGACTGTAGTCTTATATTTAACAGACAATCAGCTAACGCACCTCAGAAATATAAGAATAGTTTCCAAATTGATGAACTGTTCCTTTAATCTACTGTGCCAATGACATTTAGCAGTTACTTAAAGTTCCTAACTGATGCACTTTATTTCCTTTTTTCTCTTGCACAAATGCATAATATTGCTCCCTGACAGACCTTGATTTCACTACTCATAGTAGCAAATTTCTTTGTGTATTTCATACTCTTTTGGCACTGCCAAAACTGAAAAGTTCTGCTTATGTCCAGTAGTAGTGAAGTTATAAATCAGTCTGATGATTAATTTAACTTAGCCCCACTTGTCATTTAGTGTGTCTCACACTGCGATAAACTCCAGGTTTGGATTTTATATTTGTAAAAACCAAATCACTGACACACAGAAAATGATCTAGAAATCACTTTTATTTATTTTTTTCACTTCATTTATTTGCCATATAAATGAAAGCAGGAAATGATACTTGCCCGCAAGGTGATACATTTGTAGCTAATCAACAAAAAATTATGATAAAAACAAATCACATGGGTAATATTGTAGAATCATTGTAATCTACTGAATAATAAGCAGACAAATTGATCAGATGTGAGAAATATTGAGCCAGGCCTTGCTATTGGATCAGACATACTCTGGTCTCACTACGAAGCGGTAGGTGTACTGGTCAGCAGGACAGGGATAGGTAAGAACCTGGCTCCGATTCACATAAGCCACGTTGTCCTTGAAGTCCTGGACATGACAGATGTACTTGCCTTGGCACATCAGCAGGAGCCGGTTACGAAAGATGATATTGCTCTGATCGGTGAGGCGGTCGTAGGTAATCAGCCTTGCCATAGGCAACGAGTCGCACCTCAGTCCTTGGTTTGAACATTCATATTGGTTCTTGAAGACATCTGCCGCCCACCCAACCATGTTGCGCTTAAAGATCAGGCTGTTGTGGACAGGTGTTCTGAGGGACTTGGTTGAGGTTTGATAGCCATAATGCTGATACCTATGATTCACCCCGTATTGAAAATGAGAGTTTGCTTGGTCTGGAATTATAACAGTGCTCCATGGCTTAGCGGTGTAAACCCTGGGGTAGAAACGATCATCTTCTCTGTTGAACTTTGGGTTGGAAGTCAGATTGCTAAAAAGCAGAACATTAAACTGGAATGCTTCCAAGATCTTTTCACGATACATGTTCTTATGAGTGCTGTAGAGAGACGAGTTGTCCTCCAGGTCATACAGAGTTTCCGCGGGGATCATAGGGAAACGTATGCGATTCAACAGGTCAAGCTGGGTTTCCAAACTGGTCGAGTTGCCCTTCTCTGTGATCCAGCTCTCCACAGTCTGAAGCAGAAAATATTCATCTGGCACCACCAGGTCTGAGCGGGTTAGAAGGGATCCAAGGAGGTTAACGGAGAGGTGGGTCCAAGCGGGGGACCGGGTCAGATTTTGGTAGTTCCAGGCCAGATACTGAATACAGTTCTCCTGGAGGACCAAGTCCCCAGTCTCCTCTGCATATTCGTAAAGGGACACCTGGGTGTGAAACAAGGGGTCTTCTGGAAGGATTTTAGAGAACAGCCGGCCTGTGTCCTCCATCAGCTGCTTCACCCCAAACGTATACGCCATCCAGTGGAGGCACTGGGCAGAGGAGAAGGTCACATCCACTTTGCGGGTGTAAATGTACCTATTAAGATTGTAGAATATTTATTAGATTTTATTCCAGTGATTTTGCTTTCCATTTCAATCTCACAAAACAAATGGATGGTATAAATATTAATTATGTATCTTAAATTGTTACAAGTCATTATAGTTTAGTATACCTGATGAAGGAGGTGAAATGTGGTTGGCAAAACTGGCTGATGGGGACCGTGATGCTGGTCATCCCCTCTGAAGCATTGAAGAGTGGGAATTGTGAGAGGATAATTTTGTGTGTGCAAATCGTTGTCCCAACCATCTCCGGGGTCCCGTCCTCCTCTCTGTTTCCAGTCGCACTCTGGACCGAGATCAGGAAGTCACAGCCATTCCCGCTGTCAAAGATTTGTCCGAGCTCATCAGACAGACTGATGCTGTGGTCCAGTGAGTGTGTAGAATCACTGATGGTCAGATTGGTGCCTGAAACCACAAATTTGATTCATTAACATTTGATAGAGCATGGAGAGTATGAAGCGAGTTTAGATACATACCGGTTGTTGCACAAATAACTCCGACGTCCTCTTTGTGGCTGCAGTCAGTTGTTCCCCAGCTTTTGAAAGTACATGTAAACAGATGGTTCTCTGTGCCTTTACATGTTAAATCATCCAGCCAAATAGGTCCAGATGCTATGATGTAAAAAAGGGAATCCATTTGTTAATTGTTCTGGCAGTAACACATAATACAGTGACCTTTTTGATGGCTGAATTTGTGGCGTTAGTATTGAAGCACAGCTCCTAACTATTTACAATAATTTCACTGCCCTCTGGTGGGGAGTGAATGGAAGTAGAGGGCACCTTTTCCGTAGTCCTTCCCAATGACAACAGATTTGGCTCCGGGGAAGTGGAGCTGACGACACACCACTTGGGCCTCGGCCATGTCCCAGCCATCGTCACACACCGTTCCCCAATAACCCTCATGGTAGATTTCCACACGGCCCTCGGAAACACTGCCGCCAAACAGCCTCACATCACCTTCCTGCGGCAAAGGGTTTCTTTCGCCTTCTGTATGCAAACACAGGCATAGGATACTAACCATGGCAGCAGAGAGATTATACAAACATTTGGTTGAGTGAGCATGGTCAGAATATCTTTCCCCTAAATCCCGCTCCCAAGAATTAAGGTTGTTTTTAGGACATTCTGCAACATACACCATCACTTATCACATTTTAGTGTACATTTATTTATTGCTAAATACTGCTGAGTATCATGCATTGCTGTGATGTTTTAATGGACTTACATGCCAGTGGAAGAACAATCCACTCATCACTTTTATTACTGCCACTTGGTCACTCTAACATTTTAAGATGCATAATTGTTGGGTGTGGGGCTTTGCAGCGAGTTCCACCAAAAGGCTACTAAAGGAGGTTGGAATCAGAGGACAGACTCAGCGGAAGTTCATCAAAAACCTTGCAACTGCTGCCGAAAGAAGCAGTCACTGGCTGTGGCTGAAGTGGAAGCAGACTGTATGGGCTGCCATGTGACCTCATAGAGCCTCCAGTGCGACACACACCCAGGTCTGTTCAGCCTGCGGTGGGCCAACCTCGGGTGAGGGTGTATTGTGATAAAAGGCCAAAACACCCAATGAGGCCGGGGTGCACAACTGATGAGGTTTTGTATTGGAGGCACCAGGTCGTCATCCCCCAATCAAACCCCAACCAAGAGGACATCTCCAACAACAGCGCTTGTGCTGAATTATCAAGGGATCCTAACATCTAGTCACAGTAAGCATACTAACATATGGCGTCTTATATGCCAAAGACAAATTTCCATTTTATGCAAATCTAATAGACAAAGTCATCTGAATCGGAAGGCACAAAATATAGGCATTGCATAGTTTACAGTTATACATTGAAAACTAGTACAGTACAGACTCCTTTCCTTTCCATACAATTCATTTCAAGGCAAAAGTGTAAGCATTTTAGTTTTCACCCGAACAAGATAGGCTTCGGACTCACGTCTGAACAAGTTAAACTTCATTTCTCTCCCAGAGACATGGAGAAGTAGCAGAAGCCACAGAGTGAATAGGTTTTGTTGTGCAAGCATTTCCAACCGCCAGTGTAGGACTCTGACACAGACAGACGATGAGAAAGAAGAAGAGGCAATGTAAGAAATATGCTTTACTTCACAATGTAAGATTACGCTTTGAATGGTTTAGATCTTAATCAAAAGCACCAAGAGTGGAACTGTAGTGTTGATTTGGTCTTTTTGCATATAAATCAAAACATTTATTTCTTCAAAAGGTCGATTATAAAACCTGTACTTTATGTTTTCATTAAGATGGATATGAAATTTATTTTAACTGGCTGTACTAAATCTGTGAAGAAAAAAAAAATGAACAGGTAAAACTTAAGACTAATAAACATGCTAAATCCTTACATATAATAAAACCACATTACCTTCTCCCCTCAGGTTATGAAGTGCTGTCGTCCCAAAATGTGACTCTCTTTTGAAGTCTGTGACACGAATCCCACCCCTTGTAAAGTAAAAATAGGGTTCACTTCTCAATTCCCGCTGCTTTCCCTCTAGTTTTGTTTCAGATAAAAGCAGAAAATCATGTGCTTGCACAACAGTTTTCGGTCTAGTCACAACTTGTTTGAGGACAAAAGTCTAGCTTTTGTTGAACTGGTTTCGCAAACAGGCTGTGTATTAAAGGACAACACCCGGTAAATAGGAATCAAGATTTTTACTAAAAGAAGTAATCCCACCCAAAACATTACATCATTAATTTTTCACCAAAATATCCTTCAAATATTGTTTTATGTAGGATAAAAACAGACCTTTTGTTATTCCGCTGAAAACATGTTTGATGTGTACAGAATAATGTTTAACATGGAGCAAAGGGAAAAAAAAAACCTTTGACCTTTTGAGAGTGTACAGTATGTGCATGAACCTGTGTGTTTTAAGAAAAGAAATCACAGTCGGATAAATCAATCATTTGTACATTCATAATAAGAAAGGCTACAGTACTCTTAAGGGCCACATTTGTCCTAGGAAGGAGATGATCCCCCTACCAGACGTACTGGCATTGTTTGTGTTGGCTGGCACTTTCTCAAAACCCCGAAACGAGACCACCATATTTTACAGTCTCAGCTTCTATTTGCAATGAAGGCGATCCTTTGAGGATTGGAGTTGTGTCTCAATGAGGAAGCAGCGAGTACAGTAACTTCAACAGTGACTGGATCGTAAACAAAATAAAACAGTGCAGTGGCCTCAAGAACGAGTCTTTCAGTCTATATGAACTCCAAGCCCTCATATTTTACATCCCCGATCTTGGTTTCGGGTAAAAGGATGCGTCCGTCAAGCGTGAAGGCCATGATGTACGTGGCGATCTTTCCGGCGTCTTCCTCTGACTTGAGAGCCAGGATGATCTGGTCATCTGTATTGGGGACAAACTTGAAGGAGGAGAATCCGTGAGTGCGGTTAAGCGGACCCACTCGACTTACAATGATGTCCTTGAAATCTGGCGAGCAGCTAAGGGCGAGGTTCGTGCCTTGCAGTCTCCTCGTAGCGCTCCTTGCTGGCGCGGCGAGGGAGGAAAAACCAGCGCTGCAGGATGTCGCTCCACGCTGCGGACTCGTGGATGAGATACCCTGCGGAGAATTCAGGGGAATACTGTAAACAAAAAAGGGAAGGAAATAGAAGCGATGGTAAGCGAGACCAGATTTACGTGCTCACCTGGAGGCTCTATCCCTGCGGCAGACTTGAGAGATTTGTACTTGGGAACCCAGTTCTCATGTTGTACATCCCCTCTGAAGCCCACGACTTTGACCCACTCTGGGTTGTTGTTGACAAACTCGCCTTGCGTGGTGGTCCACTCTTTCCCCAGACCGCCGACATACAGGTGCTTGTCCTTGACTGCCAGCCACTCGGCTTTGAACCCTATCGGGAGAAAGTACATGGGTACCAAGTAAGCACATAAAAATACTTAATTACAAGCAACAGTCCTGAATGTAAGTACAAAAGGTATTATCAGCAGATACTTAAAGCATTAGTCAAGCACCGATAATGCAGAAAAATGGATGCTGTCATTGAATTATTATTATTATTATTATTATTATTATTATTAGTTACATTTAGAGATGCACCGATAGACCGGCCGGTGACCGGAATTGGCCGGTTTTCACATGCTCGGCCATGACCAGCGACCGGCTGATTTCATGCCGGTCAATGCTACAATTAACTGACAACATAAGTTATACGAGTTACAGTTCTCAAGGACGCACACGCGGACGCGACAGGTGTGAAGCGCGTGTCCGTGCTATTCTCGCACATGTAGGGAACCTCGTGAATTAACCTGCAACATGTCAGCTGTTTGGAAATTCTTCAGCATGTCTGCAGAAGATGACAAGTTTGCAATATGCAACACCTGCAAGGAAAAAGTAGGGCGTGGAGGGACGACACCAAAAACCAAAATCACATTTTGTTTGTTGGATATTGGATGTGAAAAGATGGAAATGGTTCTAACATTGCACTTTAGATGTGTGTGAATTTCCCACACCAGGAGTAATTTATATAGTTCCATTTTATAGTGATCCATTAGCTGTTCAAAAAATTGTCTATGTTCTGTGCAAAATGTTCTATTAAAGAAAATATAGAAAATAAATATTTGCGTGTGCTGTAAAGTGGTTAGAAAAAATGAAATCGGAATCGGCTAAAATTGGTATTGGCTGGCCTAACTCAAAGAAAATCGGAATCGGCCTAGAAAGTTGTAATCGGTGCATCTCTAGTTACATTATAAGATTGTTAATACCTCAATGTTTAAAGCTATAGTGCGTAGTTTCTGCCACCCCCATGAGGAATTTTAAGTAATGACAACAAAACTGTCGGCAGGGTAAAAAGTACAATATTTCCCTGTGAAATGTAGTGGAGTAGAAGTATAAAGTATCACAAAATGGAAATACTCAAGTTAAATATTGTATTACAGCACATGTATGAGAGGAGGGTAATGCAGACCTTTGGCAACGCTGCCGTCGCCATCAGGTAAGATGACCCAGGGCACAATCTTGTCACCGTCAATTTGGTAGACGATGCCCGTCCTGTCATCGACGCTGTAGAGCTTCCCATTGAACACCACCAGCTCCGAGAGCTCCATACCCCTGCCCTTCTCCGAAAGGTGGCTTTCCAGCACCACCCTGTCCGCATCCCATTCAACTGATACCTTGTCGCCACTTTGGGACACCAACAGGTGCCCTCGCCGCATGTAGCTGAACCACGTCAGCTTTTTGTCACTACGAGAGCTTGTGTCCAGATCGGCAATGACCCCAATGCGGTAGCGGGTGCCCTGTGGCGTTTGCTCAGGTCGACTGAGAGGGTAGGTGTCGTTGTAATGGGAATCGGACCACTGGGTGTCACTGTGACTGGGTCCCCAGCTGTGGGAGTCGTAGGAGCGGGAGCGCAAACCCATACTTAAGTGGATGAAGAGCAGCAGCAGCACAGCCAGGGAGAACGCCACGGCCACAATGGGCCTCCATTTAAGGCGGAAACGAGGGTCAGTGGTGCTGGCCATGGAAGCCAACATAGGGAGGCCTCCGACAGAGATACGCAGAGTGTTCATAGGCTCATTCTGCTCCAGTCGAGTGAAGCCTGCAGGAGCAGGCATGGAGGACGGAGGCCTGGAGAGACCTAAAGACAAATAGAGAAAGACGGTAAGTTAAATGGATTACAGTTTCTACTAGTCTATAATAGCTTTTATTTAAAAGGTGCCGCCATAGCTCTAGAAATATGTCAAGTTGGTTCTCCTGTTATTAAATCAACAGCAAAACCATTAACATTTTTGTTAAAAAGGTCATGTATGGTTCCTTGACTGTGATCGATGTGCTCATGCACACCTTCAATATCTTATGGACAGGACGAGGAAATGACCATAGGTGAGAGAAAAGATAATTCTCGCACACTGTCCTATTTATTTGCAATAAACTTTAATTGAAGTTATAAAAAAAATAAAGTTTATTTCAAGTAAATAGGACAGTGTGTGGGAATTTTCTTTTCTCTCACGTATGGTTCCTTCAAAAGCCTCTTCCAAAGGCAAGATCAGTTGTAAAAGGCACAATGAAAATTAATTATCAATGTATCTCTTGTTACATGCTATATATGTGTAAGAAAATCATTTTTGAGTATTTTTCTATATCAAAATCTTTTTTCCCCCTGTAAACCATAAACAAATATTCTCACTTTGCCCTGTGTGCATGTTGTCCATGTTGTCTCTCTCTCCCTTTGTGCGTGTTTGTTTCCTTCCTCCGTGTCTCCGTATCTGTGTGAATGGTGTGCTTATGCTACATTTACACTGCTACGTTTTGTCTCTTGAGTGTTTGTGTATTTTGTCCTCTTTCCAGGTTCCCATTGGTGGAGAGAGGAGGTCCTGTGGCTCAGGTCCTATCGGTTTGTTGTTTGTTACAATCGATTACTTTAAAGTAAGAACTTTTGTAAACTGTAGCCACTGTAGTCCCAAGTGACGGGATAATTGTACATTCTAAAACATAGTGTAACAATAGAGTCATAAAGTCAGCAAACCAACCAAGTAATAGCCATTGTACGTAGAGCAATTTCTATCTACAGGTTGTTAACATTGGCTAATGTTTAGCAACCAAATCTACTGGTACTATCAGACTAAGTAAAGCTGTAGCAGCAGAAGCCCTGAGTGTATTCAATCGAGCTGTGGTGTGTTTTATTGCTTATGAATTCAACTTTTTATTTGTAAAAGAAGGAATGTGTTTTTTGTTCTTTAAAAAGTTACATAGTCTTGCTTTATTATGGTTATTTTCCACTCAAATACAGGTCACCATTCAGATTATATAGGATACTTTTTTTTATTAGAGTCAATCCCTAAATGGAGCTGTACAGATACACCTGGAATTTAGAGCTATAGAGTTCCAGTTGGCTGGGAATAGTTGCTAAACCTGCTTTGCCTGGTGAGAAAATACCAAAACTAAAGCGAAGGGCTTGTTCCTTAATCCTGCACTACACTCGTTTGTATATATAGACTCTTTTCTTTTTTTAAATGTTCAAAATAAAGTATAGTTAATAAAAATTCAATTCAATAAAAAAAATCTTTGAACAATGTAAATGATCTGAAGACAAAGTTTCTTTCAAACATACTGTGACCCAGCCTACAATAAGACATTTAGGCGATTAAACTCACATACTCTCCATAAGCAGACTCTGTTCGCCAACCAAATCTTGAGTATGCAGGCAGATCTTTCATTTAAGCCTGTATTTTAAATTTCTCATAGGAGCTCACACAAGTGAGTGTATGCTGGGTTAAACGGTACGTGTCAAGAAGCAGGAAGTAGCTCTGTTATAGGTTGGGTGAATATTAAGTGGCCACCATGGTGATTGTCAACGTAGAGGCTGGGAGGAGGAGGAGCCCATGCAGTGACAAGGAAGGGAGGGCCGTTGTGAACAGGGAAAGTAGGAACAGCCAGCTGGTCTAGCACAAACCACCGTCACAAGCACGGTCCTCATTTGTTACATATTAATGATAAAATCAACAGAAAATTATTCACCAGCCATTTTGATAATCAACCACTCATTCATGGCAATGACTCATTCATATCAAGCAAGTTTTATATCTTTGACAACTGAATTATTTGAGTTTTAGGGCATTGATTAAAATGAAAAAAAGGACATTTAAACCCATCCCCTTGGACTTTTACCATTTTATAGGCCAAACTGTAAATCAAAAGATCAACATATTTAATCTATAATAAAAATGTCTCAAAAATCCTACTGTATTTCCAACAGATATTTGCCAAAGCACACAAACTAACGTGGCCTTCTCGGTCTACACTTGAGGGGTAACCGCCAGGCTCTGTAGAGTAGAAATGTGTACAATCTGCTCCTAACCAAATTCCGACCAAATTCCAGGGACCTCTAAACTCGGCCTCAGGAGCTTCATACTCTGGCCTAAACGTGGCTGCATTTCTTCGAAAGGAGCGCAGGAGCTGAAAGACTCTTTCATAAGAGGGCCCCGAGCCAAACAGCAGTCCATTATGGCAGCACCATCAGGGGCCGCACTCTGAGGCAAGAAAACTACCCTCGCTGAAATACACCAACAAGTGGCAGATATTTATGAATTTAAAAGACCGTTTTGATTCTGATTTTGACAAAAATCACAATCACTGAAACTAAATTGAAAGCTTACCCCTTCGTCTCCTCTTGCCAGAACGCTCACCGTGGGTCATCTCTATCCTTAAAGCAGACCTCCACAATCAGTCCTGAGCTCTTTCTGCTCACAGATTGTGGAACCATGGCTAAGGATTGATACAATGCTTGTGAACTTTAACTAGAGTTGGAGGATTATGTTCCAGTCCAAAGGGGCAAACCGTGCAAGAGGCCGACACAATTCACTAAGTTATCATTGACTATAGCAACCAAGGGCCAGGTAAAGGTTAGGGAAACATTCCTGGCCTGCACAATAACTTCACCTGCATAAAAAATCTGGAAATCCAAAATCCTGCTGGCTAAATAGAAGTTAAAAGCAAACCTGCTGTCACTACAACAATGTGTAGTGTGCATAATGGAGGTGTTTCTGTGATGCAATCAGCACTCTGAGTACTGGGACTGGACTGAGGACAGCGATCAGCCTGATAACAACAGCAGAGCGTTTACACAGTCAACAGGGAGGCTACACAAACTCAAACGCACTTTTATTGTAGGAACATTTGTTAGGAACTGATTTAACTCCTTATGTCCAAAAATATGTTCGGTGTTTCAGATGTGAATTATTAATCAACAAGCAACTTCAGCTTCTCAAGGTGGTCCCCAACGGTTTCAAATAGTTTAAATTCAGACTAACAAAATAAACAATTTAAGGTTGGGAGATATGACAATACACATAGCATAAGACATTAGAAATGTGCCATTTCTGCTATACAGTTAGTATGAGGTAGCCGTCTATTGAATATCTCTGTTTGAATGACCATTGTGGGTAATACTGCAAATCAATGAGCAAGATGCAGCAATATCTGATTTACAGCATTATTGCATACATTTTTTACAAGTTCATGAATGATAAAGTATTTAATTCATTGGATTAGCTAGAAGAGACACTCCACATCTAGTTATTTTATCTATACATGTTTATCAACTTAGTTTCCAAAAGGTTTTGGTATATAACTATATTTATAACAATATTACAATCTAAAATTATTTATACTCTGATAAAAGATGTTATGCATACACCAACCAGTCATTTATTCTAGAAATCATTTTGGTCAATAGTAAAAAATGCCCAAGGTCCAAGGTGACGCCATCAAAATATTGGTTTTGTCCAGCTGCCAGTCCAAAACCCAAGAATATTCATAGTCAGTCAAGTAGAAAATCTTTATCACACCTGTTGCCCAACGTATCGATTATTTGACTAAGTGTTTCAGCGCTAATGAAGTATGATTTACTAAATATGCAACTTCTGAGCAGGGCTTGGCAATGTATCGATATTGTGATATTAGACTACAAATCGTCTCTATCGGTATATCATTTCTGAACTTTCTAGACTGTTCTAGCTAAGATTTGCCACTTAATCATTATATTCCTATTATTGATGATTATTTATCTAAAATGTAATTGTGAAAATATTTTTTGAAAGCACCAATTGTCAACCCTACAATATCGTTGTAATATCGACATTGAGGTATTTGGTCAATAATATTGTGATATCTGAGTTTCTTCATATCACCCAGCCATACTTACCACATAGTGGTTCTCATAGTAATTTTGGACAATGGCGTGGCATAATATACAACATGAAAGTTTACAGTGCCTCCCTGATTGCATAGGCAGTTGTGTAATTCTGAACAGAGTCCTGTCCTGAGTCAGGACTCCTGACACAAGCCCCTATAAAATATAACACTGGTGGTTTCCTGATTTTAAGTAGTAAACGTTATTTATATAGCATCTTTCACAGACAAGAGACACTTTGTGACCCACAAAATGCTTTACAGTAAAACAAATAAAAACAACAACAACACATAAAATACAAAACCATATGGCTAATTAAATCCTTGTCTAAAAAGATGTGTCTTTAGGTGTTTTCTAAAAAGGGTGAAAATGGGAGGATCTCTGCTCTGTGCGCCATAAAGGATGACATCTGGGGAGGAGAGTTTCAAAGGGAACAGATCAAGGACAGAGAGAGAGAGAGTGTGTGTGTGAGGCCCATGAATAGTTCACTTTTGCTGTAAGGCCCAAACTTCTGCATATCAAGACACCGCCACACACATTAGACAAAGGACTTGATTTTGTGGCATTATCCAATAAGAAGAAGCCAAATAGATCCACATTATTGATATTCGAGTATTTCTCATTTAGTTTGGAGACCACTGGGGCCAAATATTCCCACCTTGATCTGCAGGCCTTTAATTCACTAACGATCTGAGCAAAGTAGTTTAATATGGTATAATCTGTTAGTAGGGTTATTTTGTGGAGATTTTAGGTCTACCTCTACTCCTTCACAAACACACAGACTGACAGACAAACATCCTATCTGCATGTGTGTATACTGTATGTATCGTTATGTGTTAGCTGACTTGTCCTGCCAGCAGCGCAGAGGTTAACAAAGATGCAAATCACAAATGGCTGCGTACATGAGCGAACTGAAACCTTCTCGTTTAGTTTCCTACTCACCGCAGATGTTAGATGTTCAGCTCACAGGCCGTGTGGTTGTAGCTGTACATTATTGTATCGCTTCCTTCTTCGGCTCCTTTTCCTCCGTCCCCCGTTCTCCAGACAGCAGCTCATTACTTCCTGTATGTACTGATGACGACGACAGCGTGCACTCATTGCTTGCGCGCAGTGGATGCATGGATGCGAAAGAGGGTTTGTCAAACGGGGCCTTCAAGTGCTGTCAGAAATTTGAGAACTACGAGACGTTTTTCACAGCAGACATGTCACAGTAGGAAAAGCACAGGTGTATTCAAAACCATTAATGATGGCTGCATTCCACTTAGGAGGGGCCCTGGTATTGTTCATGCTGACTCACTGAAATATTTTTACTGGGACACTGGATGGAATTGAGCCATCGTTAAGGTTATCAATTTCAGCTGTGCTTTTCCTACTATGACTATGTGAAAAAGGTCCATGCGTAGATTTAAATATGAAACATTTTTAGGTTAAAATGTAACTTCATTAACCGAGTTGTCTTTATTTTGAAGTGGCTGTGTGCATCTGAAGTAGGCATGCTGAACAGTAAAGATGAACATAGTAAATTATTTTGTTCCCACAATGAATAAATAACTTACAAATATTTCCGCACAAATTCTCTTGGTGTGACAAGAAACCTAGAATATTTTTTTGGCAGTGTGAAAAATTAAGTAGCTTTTGGAAATTATGAATGCTTCCACCAAATCAATATTATATATTGAGGTTAATAATCCACACCTGATCTTTTTCTTGGTAGCGGAACATGCAGGATACTAATTAATTAATTTACTTATAAATAAATTAACTTTGTTATCATGGAAGGAAAGTGCCTTTTTTCATATTTGGAAATCCTTTTAATTTGTGAGGACATTATTTATCCAAATGTGGAGAGGATACTCATTTTAGGTAATTTTTGATGCGGCAATTTACTGTCAGTTATGTGGATTTGTGTCCCCTCTGTCTCTTCTGATTGTTATCCTTTAGTTGTTTTGTTTTTTTTAGATATCTTTGTATGGGAAGAATCTGTAAAATGTAGGCCTATGTCTTACATACATTCTACAGAGCTTTGTGTATTTTACCCAAAACTGAATTTGCCAATGGTGAAATTGATTCATTTGTTAATGCATCAAATGTGAAAAGTGGTTTTCCAAACCTCGCAAAATCTTGAACATTTTCATTCAAGAACTGACTGTATGAACTCTCTAACTCAGAAGCAATACATGTATGCAATGTTGGTTATAGTCTAGATATGTGGAAATACACATAATCACATCTTTGTTTCAGATGCTCTTCTGTAAAGTATGCATGTATCTTAATGTCTTTACATTGTTACAGGTCTGTCTCCAAAGTTCACAAGTTACTGCACCAACACAATACTCAAATATTTGCCAAGGGAGCACAGCTCTGCACAAGCTCCGGGTCTTTCTTTAGAAGAGGATATAAACTATGTGCTGACTAATAGGTTCAAAACAAGAACAGTTTTTATTTGGCAACCCCTGTGTGATACAGAATACTGTATAAAGGCACTTTAATGGGGAATTGTTGTAAAGCCATTGAGCACAACAGTGTAACTGCAACACATGCACAGGTACAACTACAGTGTAAGAAAAGCAAGAGGAAAAAGTAATGTAGAAAAAAAAAAATTGTATGATTGTCATGTACCTGGACTGAAAGGATTAAGTAAGATAATAAATACATCAATTTACCACATTACTGAATTCCTGAAACCAAATTGGCTGAAACATTTGCTGAATTGGATATTTTTAACAACTACAATAAGTGAACTCAAGAAAGGCACATTCAACTCCTATGGGAGGTAGCTGACAGAAATCGATGGTTTGGCTACCTTAAAATAAAACTCAATACCCTTAAATACTAATACTACAAAGAATTTGTGGCAGAATTGGATTTAAAACATTAAAATTAACATTCTAAGATCAGATATTGGCAATTTACTGCCCCAAAGAAATGAATTGTGCTTTTCAGTGCATACAAGCCATTTTTCAGTGGTTGATTAGTTAGAAACAAAAACAGGGCATTACAGTAGTTACATTGCACCTATTGATTAAATAATATGGGATTGTTTTGAGGTCAAAAAACAATGTGCTGTATCAAAAAATTGTTGAACTGCAGTATATGGATCTGAAAGTAATCAAAAAATATGTATGTACTAAACAGTAACCTATTACATAAAAAAAAATCCTGACCTGTTCTGTTGATTAGTTGATTACTTTGACATCAACCGTTTGCACTCATAAGATAAACAAAAGGGGTACAGAAATAACTTTAGTTGCTTTGGTACAAAGACAACAATGGCACGGTCATTCATCTCCTTACAAAACAAAATACATGTTTAGAGTTCACCTGATCGGTGTGGCACTTTGAACAACGCAGCAAACATCCACCACACAACTTACAACAATGTAATTAACTATAAACACATCAGTGCACCCAAAAATACGCTGACCGCTTCTGCAGGAAGTAAATGCGAGTGCAGAGAACCGTTTAAATGAAACCATCGGCACACATATTTATTTAAAAAGCGAAACCCTTGTTGGATCCATAGGTTTGAATCGGAGTCCTTCAATAAGCTGGAGGCTGGTATTCTCCCGGCTGCTCCTGGTTGTGGGAGAAAGGCGACTGCTGGTAGCCCGTGGGGCCGCTGCTGCTGGCGTAGGGAGCGGGCGGGTATGGAGTACTGTGGTCGTTGGCTGGGTCTCTGTACTCCTGGTCAAATTCACTGACGCCTTGGCGATACCTTCCAAGTGCAAAGAAGGACAAGAGACCCTGTTGAGAGAAGTTTAGAGTTAGTAAGTAGAGCTTTTACACAAATCTCTGGCACATTTTTCAACTAACTGAGTTTATGCGTTATCATATGATTTTGTTAGCCAAATGCTGGCCACACACAGAATGGATGAAAGGCTCACCCAGGTGATGATCGAGAAGAAGGAGAAGGCCACGATGGCCCGGGCGGCATCAGGAGCGACAGCAGCCTCCGGGTCACTGGTTTTGGACCACTGGTTGGCCAGGACGCAGAAGCAGATGAACCACAGGAACGTCCAAGCCGCTACACCCGAATGAAAATGATATATAAAAAAAAAAAAGGGAAATAAATTTTCTGGTTTAAGATGAAATACAGTATAACGGCAGCATTGACTTCAACAAGGCTGCACTTCCCGTTCTTGGGCACAGTTCCTGTTTTCTAGTATGAGCAGTCTACAGTGAAACCTGACTCTCACCTGAGAAGACCAAATCTCCTATAACAATACATTTTCTCTCTTTGGCATTGCTGATCTGCGGGAAGTAGGCATCCAGCATGAGGAAGACAACACAAGCCAAGAAGGCCAGGACTCCAATTCCGACCCCGTAGCTACAGGCGCTGTCGTTTTTGTTGAATATGCATTTTGTATCTGGCTCCTGTGTTGGGTTCACGTAGCCTTCTGCTGTGATGGTTGCAAAGACCACAACGGAGAATAACTGCAAAGAGGAGACACACAGGGTTAATGCCAGGGGGAAGGAGCGAAACATGTTTTAGGTTAAGCAGCTGCAGGGGCCGTGTTCTCATCACATGACAAGAAAGCTTTCACCATAAAAAAAATCCTATCAAAACATCTTTAAATATGGCATAAGAGGAGAGTGACATCTTGTGTAAGTGATCCTTGTTCCTGATCCACTTTCCACACAAGATCAGCAACAATTTAGATACAAGATTCATTTTTAGTTTAGCTAAGCATGTATTCTCTGGTTGCAGCTTCCTACATATGAAAATGTGCTGCTTCTCTGCATTTTAAATCACTTTAAAATGAACATATTTGGGTTTAAGTCGGACAAAACAAGACATTTGAAGATGTCACCAATAACGAAAATAATCGTTAGCTGCAACTCTACATTCATATTTCACTGATCTTTGTACTGTCTACCTGTTTCTATTCACATGAATAGTATTAAGATTTAAATCTTACTGATGATATTTTTGACCTTTTGGTACCTTATGTTCACTCTCACTCCCTGAGCTCCTTAACTGCTTTCCTTCTTCTTGTTCTCAAATCTAGATTATAAAAAGGTGACAAAGCCTTTCCGTCAGGGCATTGGGTATAAAAAAACTTGAACCAAACGCTTGCTCTTAGGGGAATGGTTGGATTTCTGTCAATTATAGTGTGGTCTAGACCTACTCTATATGTAAAGTGTCCTGAGATAACTTCTGTTATGATTTGACTCTATAAATAAAATTGAATTGAATATGAAATGACATGCCTGAAGATATAAGGGCAGCAAACTGCATCTTCTTTTCAAATTACACATTTTTTAAATAGATATTTAGTACAATTTATATTGTTTTCTGTTGTTTTGATTTGTCTTATTGTACTGCACTTTGTAAATGTGTTTTAAAGAGGTTTAAAGTGTATGATTATCATTACATAATTTAGCTTGAACCAGAACTTAATCTAGTTGACGTAACGTTATGTACGCACTGGAAAACAACTGTGCGGGCAAGTAGAGCGCAACAGATGACGCTGGAAAAGTTCCCCCCCCTCACACTGTAAGTTAGTTAAACATTACAATAAAAAAGAGCAACATCTTGTGGGAGTATTAATTCCCCCTGGTCCACTTTTCATAGCAGAATAAACAACACAAATGCCAAACAAATCGTCCATCTTTCAGTTGGAAAACATAATGCATAGTGCGGTGACACAGCACTGGACACGCTAGCTAACGTTAGCTAATATCAACAAGTGCTACAGAAAAACAAATCTAATTTTCACTTCATGTAACGTTTATTTAAGCTTGCAACCCAACACCCAGTTCATGTCCGGTGTTAGCAGCGCATAACGCGAACAAGCCGCATTATCGATTGATTTGTGTCGACCCTAGCAGCTCACATCTGTTAACATCGGTGATGTGACAGCTGGCTAACTTTGATGCTAGCTAATGTTCCCGTGGAGTCACTCACCCAGCTCAGGCAGCGCAAAATGGTTTGAGGCTGTGTTACAAAATTTACTAAATCAAAAGCACCGCCAGCCAACGACGCCCCGTAAGCACTGCTCTGCATTTTCACCCAAAATAATGCCTGTTAAACAATTTAAAGACGAGCTGGAAAAGTCTTGCCGTCAAAGTTAGGACAGTTTCGTTTTGTCAAACAGCTTCCTGAAAACTTTTCAAAGACCGCCCCTGCTCTGATGCGTTCTCGTGATCCTCGTAAAACTGCCGTCATAGAGTTAAGGAAGAAGTACTGTCTTGATATTCGTGGTGTTTATAACCGGAAATATTAAGTGCACATAGCCTAAAAGAAACATTGAAATGGCCTTAATGCTTTAAACTCGAGAATGGTTATACAGGTGGGGAGAGAAATAACGCCGGTGGGTCCTATCAGATTCAGGTATCCTCCGAAAAGAGCGAGCAGCCAGGTTGGCAAGCGAGGCAGGAAAATAGGGAAGTGTTTAAGTCAATATTAAATTATCAAAATCAGGGGGAATTTTGGAGAAAGGTAATCAGCAATGGCAACAGTGTTTGGGATAACGCAATAAAAGGAAAACACTTTACACTTAATCAAAAAAAGAGTTGCATGTATATAAGTCGGAGAAGAAAACTGAAAGAGCAAGCAGGCCGAAAAATGGGCAATAAACCTACACAGTAGGCTACACTTTTCATTAAAAACATCCAATGGGTTTTGTGCTCTTGTATTCTGATGCCAGAAGGCTATAAATGTTGAGCATGTCCTTCTGTCATGCAGAAAATGTACACAGGAAAGGCAATAAATGGTGACACAATTACAGGATATAGGGAGAGCAGAGTAATGTTAAAAGTAGGCCCTATATTAGAGAATGGTCAAGGAAGGAAAGTGTTAATTAGTTTTTATCGGGGCTGAGCTGGAAAGACGAGTTTAAGATGAATGGAAACGGAGGGAGAGTAAAATCCAAAGGAGTCAGTAACGCAACAGTGCGGATGCCAACTGCCGTAGGCAAAAACCTCAAAGAAGAAAGAACCATTTTGTAACTCTAGGCATGAGCAGTGAGCCCTCAGGTGACTGACTAACGCATAAGGGCTACGGGGAAAGGAACAGGGCAGGGCTATTTATTTTACAAGGTGCAAAGGTAGGCTTATATAAAGATAAAAGATGTCTTTGGAATTTGCCAAAATGCAACAGCACAGACATGGCATTCAACAAAACAGACTTAAAACCGTAAGAACATTTCCAAATATGATGTTATTAATGCAGATAGGCTTACTATTAACATGAGTGTAATGTTCGTAGTATTCATATTTACTACCCTCAATAATACCCCTACCAATAATACCTCTAAATAATAGTCATACGTAAAATATACATATTTTTCCCATAACAAAAAAACAAAAAATAATTATATAAAAATAATAATAACATCAAAAAATTTAATATTGCACATGTGGGCTATGGCTACTTTAAGTTCCGCATTTATTTTAACCCCTAGATAAACACATGAAAAAGGCCATAACAATAGACTCACCCAATGCTCATCTTAGGCAGTACTAGTTTTTCCAACTATTGTTGCTAATTGAATGCAGTGTTGCAGTTCCTGAATGTGACCACTGGATGGCAGTGAACACTAATACACTTAGGTTAGTCTGGTACAACCGTTCTCTTAATACATCCATGGGTACAACATGGACTCCACTAATCATCAAAGCTGACAAAATAATGCCATGCTGATACTTGGAGTGGAACCTTTTCAATTAGTATTACATATTAGATGTATTTGTTTACAAGGCATGTCAGAGATGCTTTCGATTGCACTTCATCAGTAACAGGCAGATCACTTTGGACCAAATGCAAATTAGGTACAGCTGTGCTGAGAGACAGAGTGAGAGAGAGGAAGTCTGTATGATGAGTTTTGACAAAAGGCCAAGAATAGCCACAATGTTAGCAATAAACCCACTGCCCCGTGGTCCACTATGTGACTGGTGGTGAAGTCTGTGTCACTGGGAGCTGTGTGTTTTCAATAACCAGAGATCATCGAGGACCATGGCATACAGTGTCAACATTTGTGAAACGGATTCTGAGTCTGACTTTGAGTAAGTCCTTTTGAGAGTTTCTTAACTTTTTGTTGTTTAGTTACCCAACTGTTGTTTCCTCTGCATATTTGTTTTCATTTTGTCTTTGGAAGCACTAAACATAGATGTTACCATGAATAAACATTGATGGTTGACTTTTTTTCTTTAATCAAATTGTGTTACTAAGAAACTAGATTTTAGTTTTGTCTTCTTGATGTTCTCGACTCCGTGTTATTATTTTAGGCATCTTGCTCTTAAGTATAAGGAACTGGAAAGCATTCGGAGACTTTGGGGACTCTGGGTCATTATTTCCTCTGATGGTTACTCTCCCTCAGGAACCTGGGAGAAAGTGAACCAGGTCAGGTCTCCTTCCAGCTCGTTGCAGAGCCAGCAGTCAGCACCCAGAGGTGTCCACAAACGGACGTTTTTAGGGAATGCACACGTACAGAACATCTGCCATTTACTGCAAGCGGCCACGAGAGAGACGAGACACTGGACAGGGAGCAGATGAAATCTCTACAGAGGCATCACTGGTCAGCTGCTACCTTAAAGGTCCTTGCCTCAATGCCCAGTCGCACTGCTGGTGAGATGAAACCTTCCTCTACTGTCCTATTTGTTTCTTGGCAATGTTGATATCAGAATCCGACAAGTATGTATTGCCAAGTAAGTAACACTTACAAGGAATTTGCCTTGTCATTGTCAGTGAAGGTCCGGGGGCCTTGTTAATAAGGGTGACAGCAGAGGGGAAGAAACTTGTTTTGTGAGGTGAGGTTTTGTTCCTGATGGACCGCAACCTGGAATTTTAAATTCGGTGGATTTATGAGGACTGTTGTTGACTGCTCCTCAGATCTCTGGAGGGTAAATTGAGACAGCTTGCTAGACTATCTGTCCAATCTGAGTTTTCTCTCACACGTATTTTGCAGCGGCTCTGTGCGGAGTTTAGCACCGCCCATGACGGTTCTGATTGGTTTATAGTAGAGCTGGGCAATATATCGATATTGTGATATGAGACTAGATATCGTCTTAGATTTTGGATATCGTAATATGGCATAAGTGTCGTCTTTCCCTGGTTTTAAAGGCTGCATTACAATAAAGTGATGTCTTTTTTCTTACCAGACTGAACTATTATTTTCTTTTACCCACTTAGTCATTGTATCCACATTACTGATGATTATTTATCAAAAATCTCATTGTGTAAATATTTTGTGAAAGCGCCATTAGTCAACACTACAATATTGTTGTGGTATTGATAGAGATATTTGGTCAAAAATATCGCAATATTTGATTTTCTCCATATCGCCCAGCCCTAGTTTAAAGAAATGCAGTTAAACCAGAGCACGTTTTCCTCCCATCCCCGAATGCTATGTGGAGTAGCCAGACCTTCCTTCAGCGCGCATTGGAGGAGGTTCTGGCAAAGTGAGACTAATGTCCGCGTATCTGCTGCAATCTAGTCACATATTAAAGTGACTGTTCCTTGTCCACACAGGGATAAATAACGCTGCAGTAATTCCCCGACATGCCAGAAACTTGTCTCCGTTACACCGACACCAGACCTCCTCCCAAGATTCTTCTCAGCCCTCCAGACCAATGCAGGAAGACTCTGTCCAGGCCAATATCGAGGAGGAAATCAGTAATGAAGGTATACAGAAACTAAACCGAGATTCAGTGTTGGCTGCAGGCTGCAGCAACTCGTCTGCATGTGTCAGTGAATGTGTCAGTAATTTGGTTGTTTCTATCTTTTGGTTTACAGAAAACAAGAAGGAGCAGTTGGTGTCCATCCTCCGAGGCCTCTCAGTGAGCGAGGGCATGCGCAAGCTGCAAGCCTCGCCGCTCAGCCTGGCAGAAAAGATGGAAGTCAGGTATTTGGCACTGAACATTTAATGCCCTGCAAAATAAAGCCACAAGCACTGTGGTAACTTCTTATCTTTTTATCAGGCAACTTGCTTTTAGTGACGTAGCTGAGAGTTCACTCATCAGAAATATCCCATGCTACAGTCGTCTAAGCGTGTACATTTCAAGGGTGAGTAAAAATAAGTGTGCTATATAAGGTATAAACCATTTTTGTTTGTGTATCAGTCCTTCACTCATGTTTTTCTCCACCCCCCCCTCCCCCAGACTTGGCATCACTGCCTGTTTAGCTGCCTACCTGTCCTCCCTTCCCTCCAGCTGTGGCATTCACCCATAAAGAGACTGAGCGGACGTTTCGGAACCGGGGTACTTTCCTACTTCCTGTTTCTCCGGACCCTCCTGCTTTTGAACCTCCTCCTTTTCGTCATCAACGGCCTGCTCCTGGTCTTCCCTCAAGCCGTCAACCCTCCTCCCCGTCTTAATGACTCTAATCTCGACACTTTCACTGGCCTTGAGCTTCTCACAGGCACTGTAAGATACATCACAGCAGTATGAGCATACTTATTTCTGTGGCCCTCTCTTAAAAATCAAATCTCTGTTGTCTCTGGCAGGGCTACCTCTCTCAGAGTGTGATGTTTTATGGCTACTACACCAACATCATTCCCAAAACTTGTCGAGCTGCTGACTCCACTGCTGCTGAATCCCCTGATCTGCCAGTCTGTGATTCCAAAAAGCCGTACAGTATACCTGCAGCCTATTTCTTTACCATCGCCATCGCCTTCTACACAATCTGCATCATCCTTGTGTACAGGTTGGACAATAAATACATTACTTACAAAATAACTTATCTATGTAACTTCTAGAACTTATTTTACTTCATCTGCGTTGTGTATTGTATGGCTAAATTGTTCTCCTGCAGCATATCCAAGGCCTTCGGGAGAGGTTTTCAAGTCCTCAAGTCTAATGGGAATCTGGCAGGAAAAGTTTTCTGCTCCTGGGATTTTAAAGTCATTAAGAAGACATCTGTCAGACTGCAGTCTGAGAAAATCAGTACTCAGCTCAAAGTAAGCAATCAATTGAATATTCAATTAGACTCACTTAAGAGAAACTCATTTTTGATATAAATACAAACTGATTTCAGAAGTCGAGATGATGATTCTACATTTCCTTTAAAGGTCCAATATGTAATATTTGTACTGTAATAAATCCAAAAATGACACCAATGCCTCATCAGATATTAAGGAAACATGTTAAACTGAAATACTATCTTTTCTGACAACAATGCTAATTTCAGTATTTTTTCTTTTTGAAATTTACATTCCGTGACGGAATTTATGTTTATGTTTTGATCTGTGTGTTGTTATCAACGGCCCAGTTTGACAGCCAGCCGGGTTGCCAGATATACCTGTAAAACGTAAAAACCCCGCGCTACAGCTGTAACATTAGTACAGCCATGAAAGCAGCACCAACGAACAGGATCAATGGAGATAGATTCTACCCGACCTAAAAAAAAGAAAACAGCATGTTTCTAACAGTTGCGTGACCAGAGACATAACAACCCCCTGGTAAATAATGGAGATGTATTTGAAAGATGGAGACAGCTTAGAGCCCAAAAGGACGCAGAGTTGGCTTATTTTCTCCTGAACCGGTAAGCATTAACTTCAGGCTAATTTATCACAGCTACTAGGGACGAGCATTTTTTGTCATTTCAACATTTGTGTTCTCACATTGAATTATATAGCTAGAGTACCCGAGTTGGTTACCTGCAAAACAATTGAGACACAGCCAGTAAAGTGATCCCGACTGTCTCCCGGCTAACGCCGCCATGCTAACCCTGCTACCTGTTAACGTTACCGGAGAACCAGGCAAGCAGCCCACGGCTGTTTACACGTATAGCGCTACCTCCGGCTGGAGCCGACACGGTGAGTTATTTAACCAAGCAGAGGGGGGCTGTAAATCGGAAAGAGAGAACTGTGAGTTTGCAGTGTGTTTAGCGATTTTTTTTTGCCATAATTCTAAGCCAATGAAGTGTGTTCAGTCGGTAAGGTAGTGGTATTTTTAGCGTTTCGTATTGTAATTCTGTGTTCGAGGAAGTGTGCCTGACTGGCGCGGTGGAGAGGACAGTGAGGTTGTTGTGTTTTTAGCGGTTCATACTGTAATTTTAAGGCCCGAAAAAGTGTGTCTGTCAGTTGGTTACAGAGCTCACGCGTGAGCACGGGCTTTATGACTGTCAATATAGCCAGCATCTACCGTTAGCTACTCCGCTGTGCTGTGGAGTAATGTCTGGCTATGTGAGAAAAGTGTCTAGCAACGTTGTTGTGAATGCTGCGGTCTCAGCTTGGCAACCCCCGTGAACTTCGAGTCTGGGCAGGAGGGGGCGGGGGAAACGACTCTCCAGTATTTTGAATTGGTAGTGCAGTAACTATTTTAACCGCTAGCTGCCAGTATTACACACAATATTACATATTGCACCTTTAATGGTAGCATCATCATTTAAAGCACCATCATTTAAAACCTGAACAAACTGGCTACACATACTTCTTTTAAAGCCGATAATAATCTTTGAAGACTCCAAAGTGAATAAAAGTGAATAAAAAATAAAGAGGCAATGGTCCAAAATAAACCTATCGATTAGGGTAAAAGAGAAAGAAATGACAGAAAGTCTTTATGCACTCACTCATTAACATAAGTTCAGTGTCAAACAGGAAGCTTTTTTTTTTCTCAACTGTTTTTTTTTATTTAAGTAAAACATTTTACATCCGGTGCCACATAGCGCAGGCCATGGTGAACAAGGCATAGTGAAAACAGTGTGTCACTTCCCTTCAAGTCTCCTACCCACCCACAAACCAACCCAGTTCAGCACAGGAAGCTTGTGACTGTTTAGCTGTATGCTCCTCAACATACACAAAGAGCCTGAAGACGGCCATTTTCTTATGAAGGAATGATGTTTTAATATCCTGTTCTAAACCTAATTGAGTGAATATGTCACCAAGATCATTTAAATGTGGCTCATCCTTACAAACTGCTGCTCTTCCAACAGGAACTGCTGTCTGAGATGTTGCATGGAGAAAATCAAAAGAGCTGCATGCAGCGACTGTGCCGCCTCATGCTGCACCTGGTGGCGTGGGCTGCATGTCTGGCAACCATCTTTCTGAGTGCCATGGCAGTCCACTACCTGTCAGAGGTTAGAGGTGCTGTGCAGCCAGCCATGACAGATTTCATTCACGTTTCTCAAGACAGCTCTGATAAAGAGGCGCCTTCCGACCGCAGTTAATTTACTTCTTCTTTTTCTTTGCTGGTCGATGTTTAACACATTTTATTTTGTCTGTTGGGTTTGTACAAAATTGCTAAGCGTGAGAATCGGCAGAAACAATCCTGATTTTGATACGGGAGGAAGAGTTTATGTTCAACATAGTGGTTCCTAAACTATTTCCTACTTTTGGAGACATTCCTGCATCCTCACCTGACATGGCAACTTTAATCAACTGGTAAAATATTGAGGGAACTAGTAATAGTTCAACTTCGTACACACACACTGCCAGAGACACAAACACAAAAGGGTCCTGCTGAGAGCAAGATATGCTACTTCCTATTTTAGAACCTACATTAGCCAGTGATTGTTTCTTCACTTTCTGAAACCTATGATTTTGCTTTCTGAATAAATATTGGTAACCCGAATCAGAGCTATCTTGTTTCTTTGTTGTTCCCAAGGTGTTTCTCTCATGAGGTGTCTGCAGTCATTACAGTAATTTGTCCATTTTCTTTCACAGGGTGCCATTAAACGGAGTTGTTTGGAAAAAACTGAGCTGCTGCTCTTGGCTGCAGTGGTGTCAGGCATTAACCTGTTACTCCCGGGCCTCTTCAATCTGTGTGCTTGGGTGGAGAATTATGACTCACCCAGTGTTCTCGTCTATGTCTCCATCTTCAGGTGAGAAAAAGAACTGCACGAAACACAGCCAATGTTTTAGTAAATACATGTTCTTTTGATTATTGTTTTATTTGCATAGAAGATTTTTTGGCATTTAAGTTTAAAAAACAAATAAAAATAACGAGCACATACAAAAGTGGGAGAGACCAAAAAATGTTCCCTCCACTTATCATTTGAATTTTCTGTGCATAGACTCATAAAATGTTATCCCTACCATTTATTTCACTCATTGATTCATTTGAATCTGGAGCTTTCAGTGTCTTATTATAAACTTTAGCTTTAATTATCCCTCTTCAATTTCATTCTATGAAGTATTATTGTAGTGTAGAAAATATTTATGTAATATTGTTGTGTATTTCCCTTATGTATCGCCCAAATGAATCATTACATGTCTCAGCCTTTAAAGATATATTGTAAAATTCCATAGATTACATATTAATTAGAACCACTATTTACAAACAGAATAGCATCCCATAGCTCTATGCGCTAGGCTTATACTCTATACCCTCAATAAAGATGCAAATGGTTGATGATGATGATGATGATGATGATGATGATAATATACATTTTATTTGTAGATTTGACAGATCAATCCCAAAGTGCTACAGATTAAAAACAGGGTATTAACAGAAGCAAAATGAAAATAAAATTAACTATTAATAAAAATAAACACCTAAATGTGTATTTTTGGATGTTTTTTTTTCATTAGTCTGAAAAAAATAAATGTTATGGAAGCAAAATAGCCCAAATCCAGTGCCAACCTGGAATGCCAGCCCAAAATCCAATTGTCCAGTTTTTGCCTGCTGTGTCTGGCCTTAAAATATTACTTTTTAGCAATAATCATGGCTGTTGTCTAATCATTATTTTCTCAGGAACCTGTTGTTGAAGGTCAGTATTGTTGGAGTGCTGTGTTTCCGATGGCTGGGGAGAATTGCTGTGGAACGAGAACGTTGTGGTATAAAGGTTAAAAACATATTCATATATTTAAACTTCTCGTAATTGTAGTTGTGGAGCGACACTGAATTGTGCAACGTTCTTCATTCCTAAAAAATGTGGACACAATAAGTGATTACATGTTTGGCTTTGACCCAATTCTCCCTTATGATGTGATCTTTACAATATGTTTCTGTTTTCCTTTAGTGTTGGGAGAGCTTTGTGGGGCAAGAACTGTATCGCTTGCTCCTGATGGACTTTGTCTTCACAGTGCTTTACACTTTTTTCGGAGAGTTCCTGTGGAGGCAAGTTGGCGCTACCCACGAATCACGCAACTTGATTCTGTCGTTTGCCGTTTTTATGAAACCATTCACTGAATGTTTTGCATCTTCCCTCTAGGCTCTTTACCAAGCAAGTGCTGAAAAGGAACAGGATGCCAGTGTTTGACATTGCTCGTAATGTGCTGGAACTCATATATGGACAAACCCTTACTTGGTAATGATGCAACATTACACCCAACACTTATTTAACAAATAAAAGTTTAAATAAACATTAATGATCTTCAGTTCTTCTCAGGTTCGGGGTGCTGTTTGCTCCACTGCTTCCTGCAGTCCAGATCATAAAACTGTTTGTGCTATTCTACATGAAGAAGGTAAGTACAGGTACAGCAAGTGTTGTTTCAACATTGTACAGACACTGATTTGCATGACAAAGTTCACATTCTTCCTCTGGTTTCTTCCAAAGAGCAGTCTGGTGCTGAACTGTCAGGCATCGAAGAAGCCCTGGAGGGCCAGTCAGATGACAACATTTTTCATCTCTCTTTTGTGCTTCCCCTCATTTCTTGGCGCTGCCGTGTCTGTCACTTACACAATTTGGATGTGAGTACAACAAACACTGTCCCCTCTCATAATGACTAAGTAAGCATGACGTCCACAATCTCAGACACGTATGTTTCTGAAAACTGGCTTTCAACATAATGACTTGCTGTCAATATACTCCAGGAATTTACTGTACTCAAAGTGTATGTTAAATTGAAAATATAACAGTGACTAAAAGGAGAATCCCATTTCAGTTTCACCATGTTTAGATTAGCTGATGTTCCTAATAAATACAAATACTAGATATTACCCTTGTACGGTAGTGTAAGGCTGGGGCTGTAATCTGTAATCTGTGTTTTTTTTTTTTTTGTTTTTTATTGTCACAAATCCCATGAAAAGACCAAAACCAACAATCATTTAAACTACTAACAAATACGTCTATGTGCCTAATATAGCTATTAATTTGTGCCATAGACATCCATTGTTGTAATAAACACATCAATTAGCATCAGAGTTACACTCTATGACATATTCCTTCATTATGATGAATCATAATAATGTGTATTAATCCACAGCTCAAAGTAGTCAACACAAGTTTGGCAAATATACTCATTTGCTTTCTTAGTGAGAGTTAGATGAGAACGTTGATACCACTCTCATGTCTCCTATGTTACACTATTCCTTTTAATGATTTATGTCTTGAATTGAATGGGCTAACACATTGTTGGTTCTGCTCTCTTTATGTGATATGTTAACACAGATATAGAATAACCCAAGCTAACCTCATCTTTAAATCCAATGTGCTTGAGTTTGGAGCAATTGAAAAGTTGTTCTTGTCCAAATAGTTACAAACTGCACCATATTTTCAAATCAATCTGATGTCCACAGGATTAAACCCTCGTCAGTGTGCGGCCCTTTTAGGAATCTCACTACAATGTTTCAGGCCAGGCAGCTGTGGGCCCAGGAGCTGGAGAACAGCCACCTGATCCTGTCTTGGCTCAGCTGGGCCTACAACTCTCTGATGGAGAACCCACTGTTCTTATTCCTCACCACTGGAGTCTTTCTGTAAGTGGTGACATGGATGTAATCATTTTTATATGATTTTTTTTTTTGTTTTCTTTGTAGTATTACTATTTGGTGTATTGTGGTGGTAATGCTATTAACAAAGTGTCTGAATAATGTTTATGCTTTTTCAAATTTGAACTGATCTCTTATGCTTTCTGTATTTTCAGAATGGCGATATATTTTCACACTCAGGTTATTGATGGCCAAAGGAGAATCATCAGTCGGTTAGGAAAGCAAATTGAAAATGTATGTCTAATTGAACAAGTGTATACAGCCATATATAATGGTCTATGCTGTGTTTTTTTTTTTTTCTAGCAGGGATGCTAGCGAGCATGTTTCTGTAATAGAGGAAGCTCCAGTTCCAGTATCACGTTCCTGGGACCCTAGTTTTTTGTGTAAATGCTAGAATGTAGTTACCCAAACCTAAACCCTGTCTTTTAACTTAATCCTTCATTGCTACCTTCATTGCTAGCTAGGTGCTAACTTACGTGTTGACATTTGTGCAGTATTCCAGTTTTGTTTGTTAAATAGGGCCATAGAAATGCGGTTGTAGAAATGCCTACCACTGTGGTCCTGAAACTGCAGCTTCCTCTATTGCAGGAACGTAGTAGGCTTTGAGCCAAATGTTAACCTTATGTCAGCATGCTAACAATGCTACCATGCTGATGTTTAGCAGGTGTAATGTTTAAAATGTTCACCATCATAATTTTGTATTAATTGTCATAAAGAGCAACTGTTTGCATTCTTAAAACATCTGACGATGTAATGATGGCACTAGAGGAAAAGTTAAAGGATACCAAAACAATTACAGTTCATCCTGAGGGAGACACCAATGGTAACCAATACAGTCCATAATACCTACAAAACATTACCTTCTGGTGACCCTAGAGGAAAAATTGGGGGATCACCAAAGTTGGTAGGAATAATTATTGGTGCACCATGGATATCTCTACCAAATTACAAAGCAATATATCCAAAAGTTGTCGAGACATGCCATGAAAAAACAAAAAATGTCAACACCATGGTAGCGCTAGAGGTACAGTAAGGGCATTACCAAAGTCCAAAGAATCTATTAGAAAGTTGACATTTGCAAAAAACATTTGCTAGCATGTCTAAAAACCAATGTTGATATTAATCTTCTTGTATATGTTCTGTTGTGTACAGGAGGGTAAAGACAAACAGTTCCTCATCACCAATTTGCAAGCCATTTATGAACGGAGTGGTCTGGTTTCCCCTTAAGGTGGGTAGTCTCGAAACTCTATATCCTGTGCGTGGTTGTAACAGTCTTTGTTTGCTCACTTTTTTTTAATGACCTCACTTAACAATCTCATGTGAACACAACAGTTTTCTTCTTTTTCTCCCCCTAGTCTGTCGCTGAACAATATACACACTAAAGCAATGCAACGATATTAAATTAGAAGTGAAAAGCACCTCGGCATTGACAGGTGGTTGTCAACGTCATATGGAATGTCAGCTACAAGCTACAATGAGAATACAAAAACCTGTAACAGTAAAGTGTATTAATTTCAAATATATTCCATAATGTTTAGCTTCTTAAGTTACTGGAGTAACTAATCCTGGCTGTTAGGCGTGTGTGTGTGTATATACAAACACATACACACACAAATTTTTATATATATATATATATATATATATATATATATAATATATATATATATATATATATATATATATATATATATATATATATATATATATATATATATATATATATATATATATTATATATATATAAAATAAAAAAAAAATTGTGTATGTGTTTATACCTCCCTAGGATGTGTATGTTTTTTATGTGTAGTTATTTTTCAAATTATGTTAATGCTTATGAATAATTATCTTGAACATGAATGAAAATAAATTTGTTTTTTATTGGAATGAGGAACTCTCTTGATGTGTTTTTTGGAAAATTCAACAACATGCAACTGTCACCTTATCTGAAAACATTGTATCTGATTGGCCCAAACACTACAAGTATTCCTCCATGTCATTCACCAGAACACAAACAAACAAATTAATATTTTGCACTTTTTTGTGATGTGTCCCTGTCAGAATGGAAAATGAATGCATTGCAACATACTGCTATCAACGTGAACTACTAAATGCAACGTCCTTATTGCAGCTGTGCCCTAAGTTACATCCAAGCACGCTTTACAGAAAAAAATAGTGTAAAATGTTTTCTTTTAGCATCACAGGGATAAGATTTTCTAAAAACACGTTCAACACAACGCTATGTAAAATGTTAATGTATGCTGAGAATAAAAAAATGATACATAAACAAATAACTATGGAGCTGGTGTTATTTTAAAAGAGCAAAAATGTAGAGGGTAAACAATGGCTTATTACATTTTACTCCTTTGACAACAACTGAAAACCTGTACTACACGGTGATGTCACACATCAAACAAGCTTGCTGTTAAGTCTGCAGCTCCATTACCAAGTTCTCAATAATGTCAACAATTTGTTTGGCATTTACTTTTCACCTGGCTGCTGAACAAGTTGGGTAACTCTTTGACTAGCCACTCAGTCTTGTCCCAGTAAACGTCACAAGAAAAATCCCAATATACAAACCCACTCCACAGCAAGTTACTCTGTACTTGGAAGAGCGGGTTGCTAAACCTCTCCGTAATGACCTCTGGTAAGTACCAGCTTTCTTGATTTCATGTGCTAAAAAATGATGTTCCTAATTTCACATACACTACTGGTCAAAAGTTTTAGAACACCCCAATTGTTTCAGGTTTTTATTGAAATTCATGCAGTTCATTGTCTTATTGTACTCTGAAATGAAAGAATGGAACAATTTAAGTTAAAGAAATCATGGAATCAATTTATAAACCAAAATGTATTCTACATTTTTGACTCATCAAAGTAGCCCCCTTTGGCAGATATAACAGCTGAACACACTCGTGGCATTCTTTCTATGATGGAAATCAAATATTCTTCAGAAAGTTCTTCCCAACTCTGTTGCAGAAGTTCCCATAAATGTGTGGCACATATAGGTTGCTTTGCTTTCACTTTTCTGTCCAGTTCATCCCAAACCAGCTCAATGGGGTTTAAGTCTGGTGACTGGTGCTGGCCACTCCATGTTTTTAAGCTAACCATCTTGTTCTTTTTTTTTTTTTTTTTGACTTATGTTTTGGGTCATTATCTTGCTGTAGGATGAACCCCTGACCAACTAGGCGCATACCAGAGGGTACTGCATGGTGCTGCAAAATGCTGTGGTAGCCGTTTTGGTTCAGGGTGCCTTTCACTCTGTACAAATCACCGACCCTGGATCCAGAAAAACAGCCCCAGACCATCACGCTTCCTCCTCCATGTTTGACAGTTGATGTCACACACTGAGGAACCATCCTTTCGCCTACTCGACGGCGTACAAAAATCCTGCGTGATGAACCGAAGATTTCAAATTTTGATTCATCAGTCCATAACACCTTCTTCCAGTCTTCAGTAGTCGTACACTGACGAGGTTTCTTGGCCCAGGCAAACCTCTTTTTCTTATTCTAACGTCTCAGCAATGGCTTTCTTGCTGCAACTGGACCTATCAAACCTGCAGCTCCAAGTCTTCTCTTTACAGTTGAAACTGAGACTTGCTTATTACGACCACTATTAAGCTGTGCTTGAAGCTGTTGTCCTGTGAGCTGTCTATCACGCAAGCTGTTGACTCTCAGAAACTTGTCTTCTGATTCTGTTGTGGCTTTGGGTCTGCCAGACCTCTTCCTGTCAGTTTCCTCCAGTTTCTAAGTGCCTTTTGATGGTGAAGAATACTGTACTCTCTGACACCTTGACTTTCTTCGCAATTTCTCTGTAGTAAAGACCAACATTCTTAAGTGTTATGATGGTCTGTCTCTCTTCCATTGTTAATTGCCTTTTTCCTGCTATTTTTATGGCAACACACTACTTTCTGCAGTACAATACTGTTCAAATAATGCTCACGAGGGTATGGTACCCCACAGTGTGTTCCAACAATACTTTTATACAAACAGAGGGGGTTGTAAGTAATCCAGACAAGTTGGAACACCTGTGGGAATTGGTAGCACCAACTTTAAAAGCTTGATCAACCTCCATTGCTGCACAACAGCTTTACGTTGTTTACCCATTTCTTGTTCCCTGAAAAAGGCCTTTTTGTAAAATACTGAAATGTACATTATTTTTCAGTTTTGGGTAACCTTACTTTTTTTTTTAACCTCAGGCAGTTCACCACTTACCTTTACCATTTATTGGGGTGTTCTAAAACTTTTGACCAGTGTACATGTAACGTTACATTGTAAAGCAATCATACTTTTGATTTTTGCAAATCCTTGTTAAAACATTCTTAAATTATCTAATTTTTATTATTTTGTAATTGTTTTACAATCCTCACCACAAGCACAGTGTTAAAAAAATCTTCCAACCAATTTTTCTCTCCAGATAATGGAAGTGAAGACATCTAACCCAAGAGTGTACATCAGTCTTCCAAAGAAATATGTTGCTGCTTTTGCTGAAAATTATGAACTGGTGAACAATTTCTCTCATTCCCATAACTTAATTTATCTTTTTGACCTGAACTACATTATGTCATGAAGGTTATGATTTTTCATCATTTAACAGGACCATTGGTTGGTTATAAAAGAGCTGAACCCCTATGTAACTGAAAGATATGTACGAGCTTACTTTCGAGAATGGGGCACTGTCACAGCATGTAAGGTAACTGAAAAGAGAATGCTTTATTATACCTTTTGTTACATTTTCAATTAATTGTGAAGATCTAGATTTTTTCACTTAATTATACAAATTCCCTTCTGATGATTGGATTCCAGATTAAGATGCGCCCCAACTTGGAGGGAAAGAAGGCACTGGCGTATGTGAGGTTTTCTACAGCGGATGAAGCGGACAGAGCAGAATGGGCTGGTCCTCATTACATTGGAGGCGATGTGGAAGTAAAACAAGTTGTTAGTCCAAAGGTGAGCTGTTTCTCTCCTGCCTGTTCTCATAACAGACATAAAATTAGAAAACTTGTAAAAATGAATGTTTGTTTTTTTTTTTTAGTAGTATTTGATTTTAAAAGCTTAGGCTACATTTGCTGTCTACGTCTTCATTGGCTGACTATAACAATCTGTCTTTCAGATGGAGGATTCAGATGAGGAGGTCACCGCAGGCGTTGCTACAACTCAACCACGCCGTTCAATGGGCTTGGGCTACATCCTGGAAGATGCTCAGTGGTTATGATGAGTTGGACAGTTAAAGAAATACCGTGCAACTTTATCTTTAAGTTTAAAATCATATATGTATGTTTGAATTCATTTAGAGATTGTAAACTAACGTGGCTCAGAAAAATCAACGTGGCTGCAGTGAAATATTCTGTAAACACAAAGACAAAAAACACTGATATAAATAAAGCAGCAAATCCTCAGCAAGGCCTAAGTAAGAACACCTGTCCTACACCTATGGATATTTGTTTATCTGTTTAGCTGAGTTGATGTGATATATATTTTATTTTGCTGATTCTATGTTGTGTCTTATGATTGTCTACCTTGGGTGGATAATAACATTGTATTCTATGTGTTTAATGTTTGTCTAGAACATAGTGGTGTTAAAATATAGATTATGTTAACTCCCTTTGTGCAGCCACTGTTGATGAATGCAATATGATTATCAATTTATAAATGATATGACACTGCTATACCCATCTATAATTGCCTAAAGAGATGTAGCTATATCACATAATCTAACAAATCCTAAAAAATAAAAATAACATTAAAAAATAAAAATGAATAAAACATTGTGATGCTTATACAGTGGTTATACATTTTAACAGCTTTTGTTTGTGCTTTCATATATAGAGGAAATATATTGTTTGGTATAGACAGCTCTGAAAAGATAGGATTTTTGCTTTAGAATTTGTGAATATAAAATGTAGTGGAAATAATAAGCACATTAATGGAATAAAACTGCGTCATGGTCAGTGAATCCAATTTTTTTTTCTCCAAAAAAATAATATAAAGTGAAGGTAGCCAATATCATCAACGATAAATCAATTACTCCACAGTTTTGTACGTCGGCATAATATTGGGCGGTGCGAATGACGTCAGAGATCAATGACGAATCCCTACGCAGAGCGCCAAATTTCTCACAGCGTAGAAAACATGGCGGAGAAAGACGCAGAAATTGGATTCAAAAAGGTAGAAGAAAAGCGCTGCTTTGATTATGGTTGTTTATATACTTGAATTAAAACGCATACTGCTTCTTCTTTGTCGCTGAATTGCATGTATTTGCTCTCCTTAAACATTCACGCCGTTGCTGACCCTGTCCACAGAGCACATCGATACAACTTCGCTAAGATATTATTCAGTGAATTAACAATACAACGCCATGTAAGCCGAATGAAAGAACTGTTAATTATGATGCAAAACAGTGCTCTATAGTCACTATTATGGGAACACTAGCGTTAGTACTTTCTCCCATTAGCCACATTGACGTTTTTCCAAAGGCAGTTTGGTGTAAGGAAGTCACGTAGGACAACGCATCAGCAAGTTAGACAAAAGCAGTAAAATAGTATCTAGAAAACCAAGGGAGGGCTTCTGCAAATGTAGAGAAGGAGATACGTTTTTTTTTTTTATGTTTTAGTTTTGTGTAACGTAGGTTAGCCTATTTAGTTTTCGTCATTGATAAACATAGATCATCATCCTAAAGGGAAACCATTTCCTTTGGCAACTTACTCCTTAGGAAAAAAAAACTATTGAGTTTGTCTTATACGCTGTACATTACAATGTTCTCTAATCTCCTAATTTACAGGAGACCGTAAGCAAACTCTTGTCAAGTTCTTTCAAGGAGGACAAAACCAGATGTGAGTTTGATAAATATTGTGTTGATAAAACTTAAGTCACATCTCCAAAACGCGTTTTATTTGTGAATCTACAGCTCAACAAATCTCACTCTGTTACAGTAAGTGGTGATGCTGCGCTGCTCATGGCTGAGTTGCTAAAAGTATTTGTCCAAGGTAAGGAGTTCTGTTGGGTATAGTTGTATACAGATCACTCAGTGATGGACCTTAATGTGTTATCTTATCTCCAGAGGCTGCTGTGAGATCACAGAAACAAGCTGAGTCTGAGGACTGCGACCAAGTAGACATCGAGCACTTTGAAAAGATCCTGCCTCAGCTGGTGCGTAGCTCAAAATTGGGGGTTTAATGTGTTATTCAACAGCCATAAATTAAAATCATAAGGATGCTTTAGGGGCCTGTGTGATCCAGGAAATTGTGTTTTTCCATGTTGGACTCCTGAATTCTGAATTGATTCTGTGATGCACACTCAGGCTGGATCCTTCAGAGTATATTGTTTGATTATCTGTGCAACTATTATGCACTTTATACATTATTTCATCTGCTGCCTGTTACAGCTAATCATAAGAAAAAGTACAGGGCACTCCATGTGATCATCTCTGACCCAGTATTGATTGTTAAACTTTTTCTTTTTGGAGTTTAGTTAGTATTCTTTATATTGTTGATACAGTTTAGTTGATTTTGTCTATATATCTCAGCCTCTTGTTCTTGGTGAATGTGGCTCAGGCTCTTTTTCTGAAACCCTACGCTGGACCCGCTTAAACTGCTAGTAGTTTGTTTGTTATATAAAATGCTGGACAAACATATAAAAGCAAATTGGACATAAGACATCATCAATGCACAAAAGTTCCATTTCCAATTTAAATCTCACAGTTTTTCCATTTCTTTTCCTATGCAGCTGCTGGACTTCTAGCACAGTGATGCCACAAGATGGAGCCAGAGTGTTGCCTGCACGTTCCTGCTTTAATCCTACAACATCAATTCCAACATGTTTATTTTTTTCTGTATAACTGCAATTTCATAATCGCTAAAATGTGAGATTACATTAAGATTCTCATTCTGTATGTATATGAGTTGTGTGATTTTAAAGTAGAAAGCAGCGGTGCTGTCCACACGCCTCCATTGCCACCACCAATAAGGCCCACCTGTGCTCCTCCGTGCAACAACAGGTGCTTCCAGCATGCTCCATAGTGCCCTTCATCAAAGCCTCCTGGAGCAGTTGGAAGCAATTAGAGTAATAAGGGGAGCAGCCAGTCCCTTAGATGATGACAAGTGCCAGGAAAAAAGGAGTAACCCCTCTGGCCACTTTGAAGTTCCCTCTTGCTGTCCTGCGATGTTTAGTTAGAGGTGGGGGGAAGGGCAAAGGGGACCTCTGGCACAGGGGGAAAGTTGAATGGGAGTGTGCGTGCACGAATGTGTGCACGTGTTAGCCAAACAAGGCCAGAGACCACACGCATAGATATTCTGTTTGAAAGGGACCATAACAAAACACATTGGAACATGGTCCAAAAGAGCAGGGTGTAATTCTGAAGGTAAATAAACAAAAGAGGTGAGCAGTAGAGGTGCTTTCGCTCCTTTCATCACAGCAGAGGAGGAAGTTGGGCCCACAAGGGAGAGGGTAATGTGGGGTTTTCTAACCCAAGTGCCTCAGATGGTTTTCCACCAGTGGTGTATTTGACCAACATGTCTTCACCATGAGTCAGCATAGCTTTGCAACACCTTACACTATTTATTTGTTTGGCTCTTGAGTGACTCACTACACTTACAATTGCTGCTCACATAGAGCTGTAAGCAACTTAGGCTGAAGTCAAGAGTCCAGGCTCAGATAGGTGCAGCACATTTTCAGTAGGGCCCAGACTGGATTTGTGTTTTCCCAGGAGAAACTTCAAGGCAGGCCTTCAGGAGAAGGTGTGTTTGGGTTGGTTGAAGATTATTTTAATAATACCATGATCATTATTGCCAAAAAATAACTTTGTGAAGTAAATCATTTCATTCGCAGCAAGTTTTGAGTAGTAAACTGCAGATCCACGCTTTGACAACCTGCTTACTCCGATGAGATGATTTTATTACCAGATATGACACCAAATAATCTTGCAAAAAGAGTACAATACATCCTTAGTTATTACCATGGTAAGAAACAAATTTGTAAAAGGTGTATTTTTGTATACTGTCGCCTTTCTGGAGGTTCATTAGCGATGAAATGGATCTCCAGCTGTCAACCCTTGCAGATTAAATAAAAATGACTGCTGGATCCCTCATCTCTCTCTTCTTTTCCACAATGAGTTGTTGGAAGGTCTGTACTGAAGTAGTGCGCTACTGTACAACTTTTCTCTGTATGCATCTTAGTGGAACAAATTACATCTGAAGGCAGTATTATTAAACATTTGAAAGCAGTTAGGACAAGAATGGGGAGGGGCATTGAAGAGAGTAATGAGTTAAAGCTTTTCTTGATCATACATTAAAAGGCAGGGAGTGTCGACAGCCAGTCGAGACGCTTTGGAGAAGCTCTGGAGTGAGAAGCTTTTCCCAGGAGGAACAGACTGATCTGTCTCCAGCTGTCTCTGGCTGGTCTTTGGACAGCGCTGCTCATGGGACAAGGCCCTCATCGCTTGAAGATATCTGCCTGATTGTAGCCATCAATATCAATACTGATTTTATGGAAGCCCCAGTAACTGCCAGGATGATCCTTTATGATCAAATAAAACTAAAGGCATGTATAAATTCGGAGAATACCTGTCCATTTTATTTGGCTGTGAGTCTGTACCTGAGACTGATAAGGCTGTGTCTAACAGTAACCGTGGTTTAGGGTGACGTCTGGGTTGGAGTCGTCTGCATCGGTCTTGAGAGTCCCTGTGAGGGTCTCTTAGGATTATATCAGATTTCGCTTAATAATTCCTGACTCACTAGGCTGTGGTTGTTTTTTCTGTTAGAATGACACAGCTTCTCCCATCTCTCTAACTTTCCATCATTTCAAAGCCCCTTTCTTCTCGGGGCCAAAACTAGGGTTCCGTCTATGACAAGTGATCATAATACACCCATATCCATGACTGTTGGATCTTCTGCGATGGCTGTAACAACATGCAAGCAAGCAAAATCCCAAAAAGTTTATAGGCTTATATGACACATGAAACATTCACTTTTACCATGGATGTGTACATACAAAAACATTTAATGTACCATATACATAATTTTGCTCTTTTTATCTGACGGACCTTGTACTTTTTTGAATCTGGGTAAAATATTTGGCTGATAGTATGACATCTGGGAAAGACAAATAAGCAAATTTACAATTCTTGCAAAGACAGGACGACAGGAAATCTTAATCCATAAAGAAGCTACAGGTGGCATCTGCTATTAGTGCTAATTTACCCCAAACTTAAATTTAAAAACATATGTTTGTGAGTATTTATATAATAAATATGTGATGGCATGCATTATGCAAAGCAAATTCCTTGCAAGTGAAAACTTTGGTAATAAATATGATTTTTTTTCTTCTGAAGAAATCGGTTCTCGGATCTTTGTGTATGTGTATGTGTGTGTGTGTATGTGCTTGCATGCTTGTTGTGCTTGATCTGGGCCTGTGATGCATTAGTGCCTGAGGAGACAAGAGGCCCTTGTGGCCCCCTCATGGGCATGGAGCTGTCTAACCATGGAGGAATGCTGCAGGGGACACAGAGCGAGTGCATTCCTCTTAGATGCTCCACACGCAACTCACGCACACATGAAAGGTTACAAAAATTTAGAGCACTGTCAAAAAAAAAAAAAAAACATGGTCGCAGACGTTTGGTGCGCACGCGTTTCACAGAAAGCTTGCGTGCGTGGAGAGAATGCAAATATAGAGGCAGAATCTCTGTTGACTGTATATACTGCTGTGAAATGCGGGTTTCTTGGAGGCTCCGGGCCTCTCTGAGGGGCCTGGGGTCCTAAGGCTAAGCTTTGTTAAGGAGCCACGGGGCCCACGCTGGGGATGATTAGAACATACCTGGCAGTTTGAGCCACTTGGGCGCTCTTCTGGGATCACTTCTAACTGGTTGTGGCGCTTGGCTGTTAGTCTGAGGCTGGAGATGGTCTGCTGCTGTGCTCTGCATATCGGTCGGGGCTTTGGTAGCCACAGGGGGCGGAAAGGAGTCTTCCGGAACCAGTGAGGTGGATGATAAGGTCAAAGACCTTGGCATGCAGCTGAAGAGTGAAAAGGGAGCAAGAGAGATGTACAATTAGGCCCACAGCTGGGTTATTTCTGGAGCCCTGTACTACTACCTTAACTACATTACCCTCCTCTTCCACCCCAAGTCCGCTCTACTCTCTGTCTCCACCTCCCTCCTTTGTGTGGTAGCCTACATGGTCAGGGCATAGGCAATAACAACAGAGTAATCCCCTTACATAACATTGTACGAAACAAGACCATTCAATTAATTTTGGGAGCGTCTAAAAATAAAGAAGCAGTTAGGTCAAGGTGACGTCAAAAGGGGTGTGTGTGTGGTGGGAGGTGGACTTCAAATGAGCCGCCGAGACCTGAATGGACCGGAGGTCAGCGGAGCACTCTATTTTTAGGTCCCATTAAAAGCAGTGGTTTAAAATTAGTCCAGCATTAACCCTCACAAGATCTGGCATTCGCGCTTTGAGAAGCTGTGAACTTGAAGGTCACGCACTTGGAATGATGAAAGGGCCGATGTTTGATGATATTTAAAAAGGAGCAAGTAATGACCGAAAATCTCTTTAGCTGTTGGCAGGTAGCACAGTGTGAGGCTGGCCTTTGTGAGACTTGTTAAAGGGCTTCATTAGCAGACATGTGAAGGCATCGGCGACGGGCTAATATTAACTGCAATAACACCGTACAAATTGTTGACAAAAGTGGTAAACTGGGGCAAACTGCTGCCTGTCTTTAATGTCACATGTGAGCGTTGTTGGAGACCATTAGGTTTGTGTCGAGAGTTTTTAGCATCAGCACAGCTTTGCATCATATTGCCTCTCTCAGTGTACGTAGATAAAACAAATATCAAGCCTGAAGGACGCCAGTGAAAACAAGAGTTAAGGGTCAAAACAAGTCTGTCTTCCAAGTTCCCGCCATAGGGCAGCATGTTGTCCTCACAGTGGTCGGGGGGCACCGGAACTCTAAATTAGCCCTGGTGAGTCAACAGGGCTCATGTCAGATTGTAGGAGAGGTCAGGGTGTAAGGGTCAGAGGTCAGGATGCAGTGTTTGTCCTCGTATTTAACAGCTTCCTGTCTGCTGTGTTGTGCAAACCTCAATGGTAATCCCTTGTGATTCAGGTTCAAAGCAAAGGGATTGCCTCACTCTCTGGTACAGGTATGGGACTCATCACTCCATCGGTCCACCACTTTGATCCAGACCGAAATATCTCCCCAACTAAGGCATGGATTGGCATGAAATTTCTTACGGGCATTTATGACCCCCAGAGGAGGAATCCTTCTGGCTTTTGTGATCCCCTGACTTTTTTCTCTAGAAGCACCATGAAGTTGACATTTTTGGATTTTAATGACACATACCTTGACATTAGATGGATTGCCATGACATTTGGAACAAATATTCATGTTGCTGAGAGGATGGATCCTACCAACTTTGGTGATGCCCTGACTTTTCTCCTAGCTCCACCACGAGGTTGACATTTTTGGTTTTAAGTGAGATGCGTCTCGAAAACTACTGGATGGATTGCTTAGAAATGTGGTACAAACGTTTCACTTACTTTTCATCTGGCGCCATCAACAGTTCAACATTTTTATTTATCCAATACTTTGGTTCACAACTAAATACTTACAAAACTAATAATTATCAAATGTTAGCATGCTGACATGCTAATCTAAAATAATAATCATTGTAAACATTATACCTGCTGTATAGTATGTTAAAATTAGCCATGGTAGCGTTAGTATTAAAGCTTTAGTGCGCAACTAATTTTAAAAACGGACATTCAAGCCATTGCCAAATGAGTTGCAACAAATAGCTAAGTAAGACTATCAGCTCCACAAAACTCTCTCTGTATTTCTCAGTATGGCTGTTTAGATAATTAATAAGATAATTACCTCTTCTGAAGAGTCCATCATGTTTTTTTAATCCTCCTTGGTTACAAGCAACTGCGTGGAGGAGGGGTGGGGGTGGTGCACGATCACGCAAGGCTTGTGTCATGTGGATGCGCCGACAGTTTTGTTGTCATTACTTAGAATTCCTCATGGGGGAGACAAAAACTACGCACTATAGCTTTAAGATCAAAGCACTGCCGTGTCAATCTCCCGCTAGCATCGCTGTTCCAGTGGCTCTAATAATATAATGCAGGATGATAGTAAACGTGATTGATCAGATCAGGTAGTCGTTCTGGCCTTCTAATCTAAAAAAAATCTGCTTGAAATATGTGAGATCTGTAGCAGCCAAGTTCACTATCAAAATGTATTTGACGGGGTGGCCTCTAGTTCACCCAGTAAGAGCGTTCGCCACATGTTGGCTGAGTCTTGCAGTGGCGCAGGGTTTGAATCTGACCTGCTGCCCTTTGCTGCCGCGTGTCATCCCCCATCTCTTTCCCCTTTCATATCTATCCACTTTCAAATAAAGAGAAAAGCCCCCAAAAAGTGTATTTGACAGCAATTTACTTTAAAAAACTCCTGAACCACAACCTTTGAGATTTTGAGGTCTGCCCTTAATAATTTATTTGATCTTTGACATGAATGTTTCATTTGAAAATATATAACAAATTGCACCGATGCTCCTGCTCACCCTCAGACTTTGAAGGTGCACCTGTTTCTGCACATATGTAGTTTTGTAGTGCTAGAGGGAAGGTGAAACTTCAGGGTCAGTAGGAGACACAGCAGGGTGCTGCGCTGCAAGGTATCTCTTTTTCTGGAAGAAGCCAATTCGGGCTCTTTTTGTTTCTCTGGCATGAAAACAGGGCGACCAGGTGAGGTGATTTACCAGCTTGTCTTGACATCAAACTGGAAATAAACCAGAGCTGCTGCAAACACGCTGGACTGGAGCAGCAGGAAGGGGACGGAGTTAATGCACAGTTTCACATCACACACGGGGAGCTTGGATGATGTATGGCTACTGCTGTAGGGGACAGTTGGCTCACATGGTTTGATTTTTGCTCTTTGTGAGAATTTCTAACAATCAAATACAGAAGACGAGGGTGCCAACACGGGATGATCTCTGGCCTTTGAAGGCAAGTGAATTGCACAAACCTTCTCCCTTAAATGTTCTACCTTCATCCGACGGAGAGGAGAGGGCAATACTTGTTTCCAGACATAAAATGTAAACCCCTCTCCAAAAACAGCAAAGGAGCAGATCCACTCACGATGAGCTGTAATGTAAAAAAAAAAGCCTCTCTTGGAAAAACAACAATAAATTTAAAGGGGCTTCAAAGGGGCCGCTGGTGCTATTACTTTTCTGTACATAAAACAAAGCACCAGTATGTTCTTAAACCGCTCTATCGCTCACCCTGCGATGAAACAGACTGAGAAGGAGACTGAGAGAGATGTAGCAGGCAAAGGAAACAGAGACTCCTTTGACTTTATGTGCAGAGGCTTTTATGGTCTCTGACTAAGGGACTGTTGGCTAAACAGTGGTTTAGGGTTAGGGATAGGTTTGTCAGTCAGTCTTATTATGGTGATAGTTTCAACAGAGCTCCATGTTTCTCAGCATGGTCTAAATCAGTCTTTTTTTCGGGTGCTAAATGGCCCCGGGGTATAGCTGCCTAACTTGGGCTGAAAGCTAATCTTCTGTCATATAGAAGAGTGTCAGAATTGATTGGATTGATACACTACACTGGCTGAGGAGCTTCATCAGTGGGAGGGCAATATCCAGCATCCTGATCCTGTCAAGAGGCAAAGCTGTGACATGTCTGAGTGCCCAAAGAGAAAAGGTCAGGTGTCCCCCAGTTCCTCTTCCATTCCTCCCCCCCCCCCATCCAGCACTGATCCTGCTAACTATCAGCACCACAGAGCTACTGAAAGCAGGGTCACTGAGCTGTGGAGCTGCGTGGGAGTGAGGACTTTAGTTGACTTACAATTGCTGCTTGACAGGGGAACTCAGACACAATTTTACAAAGAAGAAAACCGGCAATTTAGTGTGGCATTTCAGTGTATGAGGTATCCCAGATTACCAAAGCTGATTATATCAACACCGTATAGATCTAACCACATAACCACACAGCATAATCCCATGTACCCTCCCGTATGGCACCTACTGTAAATAAAAACTGAACTGAAATGTATAGCAGCAGCATGAGTGACAATTCTACTGAAATGTGCTTTTGATTAAAGTCTCTAAAGTGAGCTGCTGGTTTCTATTTTCTTGGGCTGGATGAAGACCTTCCCAAAAGAAAAAATTCTTTCAACAGAAACATAGTTCAGAGTGATGATATGAAATGTATCAACTACAAAAGAAACGATCCACAGAGCAAAGATAGATAGGAAGAGTGCTTTTAATCAATCATCGGTGGGACGCACATTTGTCAAAAACACTAGGGCTGCTAGTTATTATTGACTGATGTACTGACCATTATTTTTTCAATTAATTCATTCATTATTTAGTCACCCTAATTGCAGAGAAGCACAGCACACGTTGACCTGACCCAAAGCGATGCTTTCTAAATCAACCATCAAAAACATTAAAACTGTATGTGTCAATATCATAACTAATAATGTTTTTTGTCTGATAAACTGCTGAGAAACAAATAAATCAAATATTAATTCAGTGTCAAAAAGAGGTGTTTCAGGCACAATAGCAGACAAATTTCCATCCTGCTGAGGTTATGGGAAAAAGTTACACATAGGCTATTTTATGAACGCTTATCCCAGGGTGTTGAGCTGCTGACCCAGGTGGAGAAAGCACAGAAAGGACAGAACGTAACCCGCACGGTGCTTTTGAGGTTATGAAACCTTGTGTTTGCTGACAGCAGCCTATCTCCTTCCTTCATCTTTCTCAGTTGAAGAAATATTGTCACAATACGAAAAGGAAGGTCAGATGCTCAGCAACAATGTAAAAACAGCAGCCATCAGAGCAATTCTATTCTTTTATTCTCGAGAGAGGAAGCAGAGCTTGTTCATCCGCAGCTGAGTAAACTACTTAAGTCTATCTTATATGACTGAAGACATGATTTTTGAAATGCAAAAACCTCAAAATGTGGTAATGATAGAGATAGACAAACATAGCCACGTTCGATTGCCAGACTTCCTTTTGTTATTTCACTGTGTGTTTGAAGTTTTGAGAGAGTGCGTGAAATCTTAGAGAACTGTCTTTGGTTTCTGCACTTTCTCTGAATCAAAAACTGGCGATAAAATCTGCTGGACAGGATTCACAGAGGAGTACGCTTTGACAACACACTATGCGGCTACCAAATACTGTACAGGCAGCCAGTCCTGCCTTGTCTTTCCTTGGAATCTCTAATTGTCCTCTCAAACCAGCTGTGTTAAACCTGTCCACAATAAGATAAGCTGTGGGTTTGTTTCCTGTGCCGCCTATAAATATGGCCTAATCACCCTCAAGTGGAGCCGGTAGGACAGATTTTACAGTTGCATCCCTCCACCATGCTGAAGTTCATATTGATGGTTGACAGACTGTTTACACTGTCTTCATTCATCTGTGCTATGACCATTCCCAATTGGATCCATTTGCCAACCCGAGTCTGGTGGTTTACAGAGCGGAGCGCCTCCGGCATGTGGAGCCCATGCTCTGTACCCTCTGCTTGTTTCGTGACATGCAAATAAATAAAAAGTGAAGATGTATGTCCACAAGTAACCCATGGAGGAGCGGGGCCTGGCGGGTACGAGATCTAAACAGACCCTGATGACTGTATATGTGGAGTGAGTTAAACAAGTGACACAGAACGTTATGCTTTGATCTGCTAATTATAGTGGAAAACAACCTGGCAACAAAACTGCTGAGATCAGTTTGACTGCATTACCTGAATTTTCCACCTTGCAAACAACTAAAACGGTGCAAGACATACATGTGGAGGTCCAGCAGGTGAAGCTCTTTGTTCTAGTTGATTTTTCAATTAAAGCGTTTATAGAATCACAAACAAATCTACGATGATTTCTGAAAACATGTAGTCTCAAGACTTTTTTGGCCACTTGGGGGCAGCAGAAACAAGTTGTGAACACAACTTTGACATATCATCACCTTTTCCTGTGAGGGGATATTGTGAACTTGTTAGCAAACAGATGTTTATTCACATATCCTGCAGTTATGGAGCAACATTATCATTCCTTTGGACTAATGTTGCAAACTTTAAGTACAATTTCACTCTCTTTTAGCTCTGTTTTTGTTTTCTACAAACTCCTTAGAGTAAAAATATCTGGCTTTTTAGCTAATAAAAGATCCACTATGTTCACCAGCTAGTCGCTTGACTGTCTGCTGTTTGGTGCTGAGTGGGTAGTGTACAGTGTACGATGGGATGAGCGCAGTGAGAGTGAACCAAAACAGTAAAGTGGCGAGCCAGACAGCTAAACAATGAGCTTACTATAAAAGCTCCCTCCATAAAGCAGAGGTAGGAGCTGCAGATTCAGTTGATAATTCCCTGTGGGTTCATCGCTACGAAGAAGCCCTTTCTGAATGCTCCTGCTGCATTGTTATAACATTGTCGTGATATTCTGTTATTGTCAAAATATCAGTTACAGATGCTTTAACGCTGTTATCGTGCATTTAAATGCTGAATAAAAGGTTACACAGGGTTACACAAAGTGTATCTTTCCTCCAATGGCAAAGACAGATTTCAATTACTGTCGAGCTGCCATTTTTATCTTACAAAGCCTTTGTGCTCCTCAAAGGCATTAATACCTGCACCTTGGTGATGCCTTTAATTGCCATTTACCATTAAGCTGGCTGAACAATGAAGCCCAGGCTAAGGGGATGTTGTCAGGTTTAATGAGCCCATCGGTAAAAGAGTGCTGCTGTGTCGGCACCACCAAAGGCTGCTTCCTGAATTCGCCTCCAGTGGACCAGAGTGGTCCTGCGGGGTTTTGATGGGCTGAGGGAGCACAGACTGTCTCTCCCCCACTGTGGGGGTGTGAGGGGCTGCAGTAGCATCAGTAGCCCTTGCTGTGCATGACTAGGCGGGCAGAAAGCACAGAGTGGAAGAGGTTATAACCGCAGTGCCACAGACCAAGGTGCCACAGTGGCATTGTAACACGGCATGCAGCAGTGATCAGAAGAAACTTTTCACCTGACTACAAAGAGCAAAATATGGGACTTTTTGCCCCATTGGTCGACTTAAAGAATAAGAACATACAGTGCCAACAAAGGCATGAACAAACATGGCCGCAAATAGACATATGGAGACAATGGCACGTAGCACAAAGGGGAACAGAGCCAAGAAAGAAAAGCAATGACAACTGTGAACTCCTGGCCCATATTTAAGAGGGGTACATGGTTCATAGTTTCACATGGAGTCCTCCGCCTCCAAACCCCATTCCAATAACTTTGATTCTTTATTCATCCCCCCACCCCCCTGACCCACCCCCTCCAAACCCCCCCACCACCCCATCCTTAAATCCAGCTGATGGAGGCTCTTTTGTCCACCAGCACCCAGGCAACAACATCAAAGGGCTGCTGTGTGTAAATGCTAAGTGCCTGAAAAACAAAACAGAAAAATAAAGAAGTCCCAGAGGGGATGGGAGATGTCAACAACAGCACCCCGGAGGGGGGAGGAAAAAGAGCTGCTATGTATGTACAGGAGGAAATAAAGAAACAGGGAGAGGGAAAAAAAGAAAAAAAACTAAGACCGAAAGAAATAAAGAAAGAAAGAAAGAAAGAAAGAATGAAAGAAAGAAAGCACACCCTAACTTGCTCAGTAGTCATTTGTCAGACATTCATCATCATTTACTAAATACACAAAGGTGTAGGTTGGGTCATTCTTGGTTTAATGACAACAATAAACAAATGACATTAGACTTTGTATGAGACCATTATGACACTTTCTTTGTGCTGGATCATCAAAGCCCATTAGGGGACAGTGAAAGGCCTTCCACTGCCGTTCATGACCACTTCCTCATTCACTGACAGCTGAATTGGGAGGCTTGATGGATTGTTGTGCAAGACAATGTCGTGCTTTTGGACTGAATGCTTCGCTTTGATCTCACTGGATGCCCTTGAAGCTTCAACAACGGCTGATATGTTAACAACCGGTCTGGTTATTCTAGCTCTATTCTCCACCTACTGCCCTGCCAGTCAGAGCCATGAGGGGAAGGGGACGGTGGGAAGGGGAGATAAAAGCCTTTTATCTCTGCCCCCATGTGGGGCTCCTGTAGAGTCACGCTTGGCGTGGCGGCATGCCTTGCCTCGTACCGACAAAGTACCCGCCAGTGACATGCTGACTGCAGAGCCTGGCACCAGGTCTCCAGCCAGCGCAGAGCAAACCCTCTATTCAGCAGAATGAAGGAAACACAACTACATCGGGCCTACGGTTTATAATTAAAAGTCCTTAGCCTCAAAGAGCACAGCATCTCCATCTTAATGGTAGGCTTCCATCTGAGGCATTGGTTTAATACTTACTCTGTGTCCCATCAGATAGTGATGTGGACAGAGGAGGAAGAGAGACATTAGGACTACAAAGAACACATGTGTCCCATCCGGGATTAGGGGTTCACTCTTCCCTCAGTAGCCTAATTGCTGGATTGGCCAGATCAAAATCACTTCATTGAGATCAAGGCCACTGTCTTCCTCTTCTCTCACTACTCTGTTGCACAATAACTCAACAAAAGCAGCGACAAACCGGGGGTGGGGGGTGGGGAGGGAGTCCAGAAGTCGTGGAGCAAAGATGAATGTAGTTCATGTTTAGAGAGCATGTTGTGTGATTAAGGGAAGCCCACATCAAACATTGTGGCTTAGGAAAACCACCAGTTGAAAAACAAGATGCTTCTTCTGTGCAGAGCGGCACAGACTGGAGATGCTGTTGTTCAGAAGGCCAGACCAGCCCAAACCAACCCGCCTGTCTGTCTCTTGAGACAAACAGAGAAACACGAGACACCACAGATTCGTAAAGGAACTTGGAAGTCATTATGAGTAAGAGGGCAGGATAAGCGACAGGCTTTTAATTCAGAGTAGCAAACACAACAGGTTATAAAGATGTAAACATGCAGGGAATTTGAAGGATTAGTTATTATCCAAGGGGGTAAGCCTCTCCCCAGAACGCGTAGCTCCTATGGCGCCATTTTGATGCTACCAAGCCATCACCTACCGTTAGCTTTCCATTGACTGCCATTCATTTTGGTGCCACTTTGACAGCGAATAACTTTACATCTGAAGCGTTTAAAGACTCTATTTGCCCGTTGTTTATTTCTAAAGAAACACGACAATGTATAAAAGGCTCCATTACCTTGTACCTCACTTTATGGCTCCGTAGTAGACGTTTTTGTAAAAATAGGCTAACGATTGTGTCATTCATAACCACGCAACTTACTGTCGCATAGTAGAGGAATTACCGTATAGTACAGGAGAAGCTCGCAGGCAGTTTCGACTTATATTCGCTGTTTAAGTTTAATTACTAATGTTAACTAGCATTTTAGTTAGTAATAATTAGCCTGTGCCCATGTTATCTCCTTAGATATACCTACACTCTCCATCTCTTTGCAAGATTGGGAATGATTGAGATTTCTCTTGGCACAGCTACCAGAAGACTTCCAACTTTCAGACAGGTTGCTCACGTCACATCTACGTCTTCGAGCTCAGTTGGAGGCTGCGCAGTAACGCTCAGCCATCACCAGAAAAGTGCTTCTAATATCCTTCACTGGTCTCCGTCCAGAGCAACGGGATCTGTTGGTCCAGTTTATATACTGTCTATGCTACTATCTCAGAGTGTACTCTTAATCTACAACTAACTCTCCATAACCTGTAAACTTTATATCAAATGGGCACACATGGCTACATGAGTTATTTTAGATGTATTAATAAAAACTAGTCAAACATGGAGATAAAACAGAATGGAGAATGAAACCTATCAACTTTAACCATCACCCACTTCAGCTGCTCTTAGAAAAGGGACATGTATTGATAAGAAAATGCTACTAGAAAAAGTTGAAAATACATTATTTAGCATAAAATAGGCATATAAATGTGAGACATTTTGTCATTTCTTTGGCATAACTTTCCTATACATTTGAACAAAACCTTGAGGCTACCAGTGATGTACCAGTGGAAAACGCTGAATGAAAATTATGGATAACACCCCCTTTCCCCACAGAGAAAACTTCTCTGGACAGAAGAACAGCAATATTGTGGCCACATGTGTGAGCTTGTTTACTTACGCTTGGCTTTTAACTACAGGAATCTCATGATTTAAACCACAACATAACAGACTAAATTATTAGCATGTTACCACACTACACACTTTTTACCCCTTTGATTGGAACAGGAGAAAGTGTGCATGTGTCGACCAACATCAATGGGCATCTGGGTAGATTAACACACGGACGCCGCAAGACGTCTCTCTCCTGCTGTCTCACACACACAGAACACACACAGGACTCGGCAATCTCTTAGGTAAAGTTTATTTCTGAAACCCTAATCATGGCAATTTCCCCTTCAAATAATAAACATTCAACTTTATTCCATCTCCTCTTCTTGCCAGTACCACATCAAACAAATCCTAAGGTCAACAAGGGTCAGCGAAAGGATCTGGATAATGATGAGGCTCAAAGAAAAAGATTGAGGGTGCTGAAAGAGAGATGGTTAAAGAAGGGGAGGGGAGCTGATGGGAACAGAAGAAAGGATGGGGCTGGTGGGGAGAGAGAAGGTGCAAAGGCTATGCCTTGTAACGACAGACCCCTGATTACATTGTTGCACAAATAAACAGGCCCTCTGCAGGCTCCCTGGAGTCCAGCTGTGGTGCAGGAGAGGAAAGCTTTCATTTCAGGGGACTGAGGTCGAGACAGGCAAGGGATGGGATGAGGCCTGGCTGTCTACCCGCACCGTTTCCTTGCATCTCTGTCAGCAAGTCAATGGAGGCAGGAACGGGGCAACATCGAATTTGAAGCTTGTTGAGTACATGCCATTTCCTGCACTTACAGGCTACCTAGAAAAGCCGTCAGAATGTCGACTAATAACTGTCAATCTCAGAGAGCTACAGAGAGGAGCTGTTTAGGTTGAAAAGAGAAAGGATGCTGGATATCTGTGCTTTTTGATGATGATGATGAGGGGCCATCTGTATGGGGCCAGATAGTGTTGGAGGAAAGAGGCCGAGAAAGACAGGGTTTAGATGCCCCGCAGCCACATCTGCAATCGTCTTTCCTTCACCTCCGACCATTACAAGGTCCTGGTCCTCTCTTCTCTCTGTGTCCTGCAGCTATCAAGGCCCACATCAAGGCATGTCCCTGCCAAATGTATGCCCCCCCATTAAGGGGCCATCATCAGATAAACAAGATAAACAAGTCCAATTCCTGGCAGGACTGATCAAAGGACTCAATGTTAACCCAAAAAAGAGGGGAGGTATCCATTGTCCCTTTATGGGCACAGAAAGTAAAACGGACAGTGAGGGTTTTGAAAACGGGGGCATGCAGCTACTTTCTCAATTGGATCCTTGCATGTTGTTATCCCCAAGGAATTGCAGCCTTACCCTCACAGTAAAAACAAAATTCCTGCCAGCCTGCACCTGTTCACCACCACACATCACGAAAAACATAGACAGTATTTAGCAAAAAATAGTGAATCCTTCAGCTACGTCTTAAAGGGTTATACCAAGGGCAGCAATCCAAGTTGTAAAAGTCATCTTGTCTACTGATCTTGGGTGCAGGGACTTGGCTGAAGTAGTCTACTAGAATGATACATACGCACCCCTCTGCTGTCTCTTAATTTCCTTGGTTGAATAATTGTGTCATCTAGGCCAAACACTTGCGTATATGGCGGTATTTCATGAATCTTTTCCCAAAGTTCTGGTGTCGTCTTTCGTCTGTTAATCACCTCTTCACTGAATGCCCAAACTCTTCCCAGACGTGCACGTCAAACGAAATGAAGGGTTGAAAGACAAAATCTTGCCAAGTATGCATACATGGATACACTTTTCTGATTTATTTTCATATTTCTACTCCCAGACATTTGAACAAACATCAAATACAAAAGATGTTGGGATAGACTCACTGGAGACGAGAAACTAAAACTGGTAAATTAACAAAACAAATGCCGAACTCTTCTTCACTTCAAGGTAGGACAGGGAGATGATGCCTGTTTTTGCTCATGTAATCAGTTCATTTACATTCACACAGGAGAGAAAAAGGAAATTTCATTGTCTCTCTCTCTCTCTCTCTCTCTCTCTCTCTCTCAAGAGGGCTATATTGAATTGTAATCAAAAGATTATCCCAGAATAATCAAACGGCCCCCCCATGGGACCACCCACAGAGAGTAAAGAGAAACATGAGACTGGCCACATGCTCTGTTTTTCACCAGGACCTCTATGGCACCACCAATACAGGAAGGAGTGAGAAGAAGGACAGAAGGTTTTTTGTCCCAACACTTGTGAATGGCATCGACTTTGTATTGGTTGACTGATGGAAGCATCTCAAGAACAAACGCCGGTAGTCTCATCAGTCTGAATTCATCATTTCAAAGCATATCAGAGATATTAATTCTACGTTATAGTTAGGTCCTGCTCCCACAACCTATTGCACGTCATTGTTTTGGTTGCTGGCTTATCACATAATGGAAACAGCTTTACTCCCAAATGATCCTGATAATGACAGGCCTGGTCTATATTTAGCTCTTGTCTCTCTGACAGACCTTACAGTCGTAGCTGTAAGGGAGAGCCATAAACAAAGCTGGCAGAGTTTAGACAAGCATGTGATGACTGCACTTTGCCGCCTAAGGTACGAACCATGGAGCCCAGAGACAGATAGGGTTGGAGGGATATGTGAAGGGCTGCACCACATGGAGTTTACAGACACCACCACCACAGACTCTGGTTAATGCTTGTGGTTCATCTCAGGGCTTTGACTGACAGAAAAGTCCTGCAACAGACGAGGGGAGGCTCCATCAGTAGCCTGCGGGATGCCTGTGAGGATGAGAGGCCAACCAATACAGCTGTCGCTATGAGGAGATGTTTTCCAAGAGGAAAAAAATCACTGTCAAAGGATGACATTAGCTTGTGCTTTGGGATCACATAAGAAGAAAATGTTAGCACATTAAGAATAACGTCTCTTCTTAGTCTAGGGTGTTGGGTGGAGGTGGTAGTTGGTGGGTACAGGGTACAGACCCCACCCAATTTTTCAATCCTGGCTAATTAAAGGACCACAAGTCATCCATGGAGATTTCATGGGTTCAAAGAAACCTGGGTGTCCTCAGTTTCAATTTCAAATTACTGATTTCTGTTATTAATTATACATCTTAAGTGCCTTTGAAGAATGTTATCCTTCATCAGGAAGACATAATGTCTGGCACACACAAAAAAAGACCTAAGAAAGCAAAGAGGCTTCAATTCATTGGATCCAATGAATCAGAGCTTCCAGGAAAATCAGCAGTGTCTTATTGTATTATTATTATTTTTCTTTCTTGGTATTTCTTTTTTTTTTTTTTAGCAAAACACCAGCATCTGACGTCAGTGTATCATTGTCATTTTGAAAGTAGTCTTGGAAGCAGAGCAGGGTTGTGATTGAACTCTGAGAGCTGCCCTGGAGCTGTACTTTGAGGAAGAAACCACGGAACCACAGATAATGCTTTACAGTCCACTAGTCTCAACTACTGTCATCAGATTTTCACTTTGTAAGACACTTGAAAACGATTGTCGTTCCAGTTTCCTTCAAAACAAAGGGCATTGCGCTGATGTCAAACTTCAGACAATCGAAGAGCTGTGGAGGAAACATGTTTAAAAAGTTGCTGATGATTATTTTAGAGATCAAATCGAAGAAAGTGAAATGGATCAGGAAGGACTTTGGAAGGGCCGCATAAATAAAGAGAAGACACTTCTGACACTGTCCTTACTGTTGGGATCATCTACAGTCATCTGGGCAGAGTTTATGGACAGAAAACAAAAGCATCATATAGTCAGACACACAATAAAAAATGAAACCACCTCTGTTGACTGGTTGAAGACGAGGAAGGCACGAGACACAGGTTCAAACACTGCAGAGTCTCTTCCTCGTCTACTTTCCACTGGTGTAAAGACTTTTCAGGAGACAGGGGAAGGCATCTCCCTTTTATCCTTCACCACAGACAAACATAGACATATAAAAACATCCATGTTGAAAAGTGGCAATAGTCCTTTTAATTCCAGACAAACCCAATGTGAAGAACTTAATTACAGAATGGGGGCAACCCAGCCCTTTTGAAAATTACACTTACAGTAAGACCTTTGAAGCAAATACTTCCTTTATCCTATTTTTTCTTTTGTTCAATGTTTTGTCTCTTGTAAAGCATGCCATTGACTACTGTGGTTTCTAGTGGGTCTCTGTCTTTTCTCGTCTGTCTGCATCTCTGTCAGGCATTCTCTCATCAAAGGCCTATCTCTTTGACACGCATTAGAGAGCAAACATATTTAAGACCCCAGTTAGTGTGTTGATTTTCGGCACATTCTTTACATAATCAATCACCAATCCAAGATTCTGATTTAAGATATTTCACAAAATAATCAAACTTACTACTTACTTTTAAATCAACCCGCTATCAAACAAATACGGTAATCCTAAATGATATTGCTTTTCCTCGTGGCCTTGACATTGACTCAGCCATTGGCGGTTATGTGTCAGACTGTGCTTAAAGGGGGACGTATTTGGTGCGAGTGAAGATTTTATAGCCTGCTAGTTTCCACCTGCCAACACAAATAGCACGATCAACTATTTAATCAACACAAACGTGGTAAATAATCCCACCACGCTCAGGTAAAACAACTTCAAAAAGGGAAGTGTGATCCCATGACATAATGCCCAGAAATGAAAAACAGACCATTCCATTTTGTTTGACACAAATTCTGTTCATTCCTTTCTGTTGAGTGTGGATGTCTGATACAAGTTAAATATTTCCTCTGTATTAGCTCATTAGTTTAACCGAGCAAAGGTAAAGCTTTGTGGCTGAATGGGACCAGGAGGCCTGGCACCAAACCTCTACCTAAAACCATGGCAGTAAAGTGAGAGAGGTGTGTTGTTTCACTCTCATCTTTCTCTCAGGCGGGCATACGTGATGCTCTGCCAGGTCTAAGCTACGGTGTTGGGTTCGGCAGTAAATCAGCTTGGTTTCTGATGATCAAAAGCTTGTCGTTATTTCCCGCGCTTTCATGTAATCTCATAAAAGGCCAACCGCTCTGATGGACTGAGACTGCCTGCCAAGCCAGCCGGGCCTCCCATGCTGGCATCCCAGTGTGTGTGGCTCTGCTGGTTTGTTTCTAAAAATCAGAGCGGAGGAAAACAAAACAAGGCAGCATGAAGAGCATCCCTATGATTGAAAGTACAACATATTAGAGCCACTTTCTTTTGGCATTATGCACACATGATGCAGATTATTTTAAGGTAATGTTATTGATCCTTATATGAAATAGTTCACAGGAGGCTTTATGCTTCCATCTGAGAGTTTTGCATTGAGCAAATAATTTAGGAAGTTAAGTTTTGTTCTAGTTAAACCTACAATTTGCATGTGAAAAATAGGTGGCAGGAAGAAGAGATGAAGCGTCTTGGTGGAAGACTAATAAAATGTCTGAAACCACCGCGCCTCAGAACGAAAGAGACAAACATCAAAGTCAATAGACTGGCTGTTTGATCTCCCCAAGTTTTTCCTCTCTTTTTAACATCACTCTGACCCGTTTACACTCTGGTCTTCATTATCCTCCTCTGCCCTTAAAATCATTTGAAATCTATCAGGGTCTGACATGAGAAGGGAGAACATTTCAGCTTAGAGGGAGATGGGGCAATGACCACTCCGATACACAACATTTACCAGCCAATATCACTTCATCTCCTACCAAATTACACATCTTATGTGGGATCTTGCGTCGCTTTGAACGAAACGGTTGGTAGTTGTAATGGATGTTCTGTTCTCAACCTCCAGGGAGGTTTATGGCTCGCTTTCTGACAAATGGGAAAGAGGGAGATAAAATGCTAACACACACAAACACCCACTCTCTCCTCAAATAAAATAAATCAATAACCATAAAAAGGCAGCTATTAAAGCGTTGGATAGCTACACATTAGGAGTAAAAGTAGGATCTTGGCTGATGTGTAAAGGCTTTCAAATACGTGCAGGCTGCACACATTACTGATAAATGGATGGTGGGTGCTGGTGCGATTGGGATGTATCAAACATGTGCTGCTAAGCTAATAAAGGCCAAAACGTTTGACAGCTGCAGGACAACTCATTCACAGTTTTCTGAGATTTGGCCAGCTTGGGCAAGATAGTGGGAGCATAGATGTTACACGTCCTCCATTGAAATATTTTCCTTGGCATTAAGTATTCCTAAACTAAATGTGTCTGGATATCTGCCTATGTTTTAGTATGTCGGCATATGTGCGTGTATACGAAGCCTCAAAGAGACGAGGCTACTTGTGCCCATGGCGTCTGGTAGAGCTCGTGACTGGGCCTGTTTAACTCCACTAACAGAGCACCGTTCCACAAAGCCCATCACGCAAACCACAGATGTCCCACAGGACAGTCAGTACTGAGCCGCAACCAACAAGAAGCAGTAATAACCCCCAAGCCCACACACCCATGCGCACACACCCGCGCATGCACATGCACACACACACAACACACCACACACACACACACACACAAACAATAAAAAAACACATACACTCAGTATCTAGTAGACTCCAATGAATCTTCTTCAGAACATTAAATACGGCAGCAAAATTTGGTCAAAAAAACGTATTTTCTCATGTGACTCTGGTGGTTTCTATCCATGCAGATATGTTGGTTTTTTTTTTGTGCAGGTTACATTACATTATAGATTTTAACAAACTAAAATTTCTGGACACAGTGCCCCCATTTCACTGGATGATCTATTTAACTGTTTTCATAGGGACTGGTCGTTAAAAGTAGTTCTAAACAATGAATTCATTAATTTGGCTTAAATGCAAAAAAGTCACAAACGTCAAAAAAGATGACCATTTGGTTTAGACTTCAGGCATAAAAAGACGGGTCAATGTTTTTGATGAAAGCCTGAAAATTGCAGTGTAATTATTCAGTATTTATGGGGTAATTACACAATAAATATGGGGTACAATGATATGGTTATGTGGGGAAAAAAAGAGAGTCTCAAAACAAACGTAAAAACACAAAGACAGGAAGACATTACAGGGCATTGTAATGAACTGGTAAATTAGTTATGGGGTACAGAAACATCACTGAGCTACAAAGCAAAACAATACTAAAAAACTGGTAACTAGTTTAGTGTATATACCTTTTTCACAGCAGACATGTTGACATGTCATAGTAGGAAAAGCACAGGTGTATTCAAACCCATTAATGATAGCTGCATTCCACTTAGGAGAGGCCCTGGTATTGTGCATGCTGACTCACTGAAACATCTTACTGGGACACTTGATGGAATTGAGCCATCGTTAAGGTTATCAATTTCAGCTGTGCTTTTCCTACTATGAAAAGTCAAAATGTCTGCTGTGAAAAAGGTCCATTGGCTACCACCTTACAGTCCCTCCAGAAAAACGCGATATACAATTGCATAACTCAATGCATAATCAGCCAAAGTCCTCATATTTATGCGGGGGCCGCATTTTTTCAAATACAACGCAAAAAAAGTCACATATATCTTAGCAGAAAGTTGAAAAATGTTGTGTTTACTTCCACTGACATATATAAAATGGACCAACAGAGCCCGTTGCTCTGGACGGAGACCAGTGAAGGATATTAGAAGCACTTTTCCGGTGAGCGCTGAGCGTTACTGCGCAGCCTCCAACTGAGAGAGACAACGTAAATGTGACGTGAGCAACCTGTCTGAAAGTTAGAAGTCTTCTGGTAGCTGCGCCAAGAGAAATCTCAATCATTCCCAATCTTACAGAGACGGAGAGTGTAGGTATATGTAAGGAGATAACATGGGCACAGGCTAATTATTGCTAACTAAAATGCTAGTTAACATTAGAAATTAAACCTAAACAGCTAACGTAAGTCGAAACTGCCTGCGAGCTTCTCCTGTACTATACGGTAATTCCTCTACTATGCGACAGTAAGTCTCGTGGTTATGACACAATCGTTAGCCTATTTATACAAAAACGTCTACTACGTAGCCATAATGTGATATACAAGGTAATGGAGCCTTTTATACATTGACATGTTTCTTTAGAAATAAACAATGGACAAATAGAGTCTTTAAATGCTTCAGATGTAAAGTTATTCGCTGTCAAAGTGACGTCAAAATGAATGGCAGTCAATAGAAAGCTAACGGGAGGTGATCGCTTTGTAGCATCAAAATGGCGGCATAGGAGGTTTGAGTTCTGAAGCGAAGCTTACCCCCTCGTTTACTTCACACAAGAGCAGCCACGTTCCCCTGTTGCCATGGGAACGTTATGAAGTGACGTAATTACGCGACGTGAACATCATCGATAAGCAGGGTGTTGGGGGAATCACTTTTTTTCTCTTTTTCATCAAACCGCAGTTTTTGCAAGTTCCCACAATTTCATTGCATAAAATTGCATAAATATCTAGCATATTCCATCGCATTTTTCAAGAAAACGTGCCGCATAATCAAGGATTTTTGCCTGCAACAATCACAAAAAAAATCAGCATTTTTGTGGAAGGACTGACCTTACGCTCTTTGAATAGAACACACACACACACAAACCTTATTTACTGTACCTATAGGGTAAGTAGCCTACAACAAATCTAACGCTGGTGGGAGTGATTGCAGTTTTATAACAATATTTTTTTTATAACAATCCTCTTTTTTCTATATAGGGGAAATTTGTTCATTGAATCCTCTACATCATCAAACATGTGAAAAGTGCGTCTATAAAAATGACTGGATTTGGGCTTGAGGGCATTTGGAGCAGTGGTGATAACATTTCAATGAAAACTGACAAATTTCGGGCACGACTTTAAAGAAAAAAAACGTAGGAAAATATTTTAGTGAAATCTGTGAAAGTCCTCAGAGGCAATGGTTAAATCAAGCTCTTCTTTTGGTGTCTTTACATTCACAGTTAGGCTATTTTCTGGGGAGTTCAAAGCCTCCAAAATAAAAAAATATATAAATACAAAACCATTAGCCAGCTTGTTTTCTTTAGTTAACATTTCAAACACACTGCGGAGTGGATCGTGTTTTCAGTCCCCTCCCTGTAACGCGAATGCTAATGTTGTTTTTCAGATGGTCCTGAAGCAAACTGCAGTGCCACAGCTAAAAAGTCCTCAGCACCCTTAAAAAAAAAAAAACGTCTGTACAAACACACCCGAATCCGGGAGAACACAACCTCCTTTGGCCTGCTAGCTGCCCACTAAGATACAATTTGCATTTGGCCCTCAGCACAGCGGAGCCACAAGCATAGGTTTCAGTGTCAGCAACGGGTTGAACATATACAAACCCAGAGGTGGTGACATCACAGAGGAGAAAGAGCAATCAACGCCGCTGGAATTATTTTATCGGACTTACAATTCTCAACATGGGGGTAACAGCCATTTTTATTAGGGACACTAAGAAGTTTATAAACAGAGCCACTTGACACAGTGAACTTAAAATTCAGGGGTGATCCTCTGTGTAGACAGAATACCACTTCATTAAACAAACCAAGACCTCAAAGAGTAACAAGGTCTTGGACACACATACCACAAAAAAAAAAAAAAAAAAAAAAAAAAAAAAAAAAAAAAAAAAAAAAAAAAAAAAGAGAGAGAGCAACCCGGATCCTCTAGCCACATGAGACAGTAACAGGCTGTCTGTCCCAGAGGTTATTACAACTCCAAACATTTATTGGAAGGAAATCAAAAATTGTGTGTCTTTTTTGTCTTTCCTTCTTACTTCTGCCCACAAAATTACATTCAAGCAATAAAAAATGTTTATATGTTAGGTATATAAATGCTTAGGAATAGCACTTTGAGACTATTTCTAAACCCGCTTGGAGATGAAATAACATCATAAAAAGACACATGAATCAGTAAAAATAATGCTCCGAAGGAAAACAAAACCTTCCTCTGTTTTAAGTAGCTCTTGTAAAAGGCACAGACAACTGTCAGGAGAACAATTCGATGTGTGTGACCGCAGCGCGAGCTTGACCGGAATAGCCGGGGAAAGCATAATGAAGCACTGGCTTCAGCAGCATGAAGGCATGCATGACAAAATCTGTAAAAAGTGAGAAAAGATAGCCTACTACGATTATGGTCTGGTCAGCTAACTTTGAAGAGGGGGCATTTTTGTCAGTGAAGGCATCAATCTTCTGAAGTTCAATCATTCACTAAAGCCTGTCCTCTCAGCTAATAAAAACAGGACAATATAAACGGTCATATTAAAGGAATAATTTAACATTTTGGGAAATACACTCATTTTCTTTCTTGCTAGGAATCAGATGAGAAGATTAATACCACTCTCATGGCTGTATGATAAATATGAAGCCAGCTGCCGGTTAGCTTAGCTAAGCATAAAGACTGGAAACAGCTAGCCTGGCTTTACCCAAAGATAACAAAATCTGCCTACCAGTACCTCTTTAGCTCACAAAATAGATGTTTATATATCGGTTGTTTATTCTGCATAAAAACTCAAGTATAAAAACAACAATTCGCTGCTTCATGGGGGGGGGGTCATGTGTCCAACTATCGAGTCACATTGAGCAGTTGTCAGGCAACCAGCGACACTCCAGGAAGTTACTGGTAGAGATGTTCTGATACCGATACCAGTATTGGTATCGGCTCCGATACTGCCTAAAACGCTGGTATCGGTATAAAGAAGTACTGGAGTTTATGCACCGATCCGATACCACGTAATAAAGCCCTAAAGAAAATCTACATTAAAGTAGTTCATTTATGTTCTTTTTCCGTTATAACTGACTGTCAGACTGCATAATAAAAGAAAGTTCTTAGGCATTCATTGTTTGTGTTTGTTCATGTTTCACAAAGAGTTTAACCTGAGCCAGACCGACAACAAAGATATAAATAATTTCACATACTACTATCCACATACAGGGATAGTAGAATACAGTTGTTAAAACATAATAAAATATATGACACACTGGTATCGGATCGGTACTCTGTATTGGCCGATATGCAAGTTCAGGTATCAGAATCGGTATCGGGAAGCTAAAAATGGTATCGGGCTATCTCTACTTACTGGTCCCAGAAAATAAACAGTCCGGCACAAAACTTTCTATAGATAGCTTTTACACTTTGTTTTTCTATTGATTAAACAAATGAGATCTAAAATGTTAATTAGTGAGCTTTAGAGGTGCTGGTAGGCAGACTTGTTTCTGATGAAAAGACCCAGGCTAGCTGTTTCCCCCCCATTTCCAGTTTTTATGCTAAGCTAAGCTAACAGACATGTGAGTGGTATTGAACTTCTCATCAATTGTAATTCCCCAAATGTCACACTAATCATTGAATGCTTCTTAGTCTTCTTAGGTTGACATATATATTTGTATAGCAACAGCAGAGTGTCAAACAAAAATGACGTTCATGTCAACCGATATGGGACAAGTTTCCAGATTTCTTAAGACACCTGCTCTACTGAAATGCATCTGCAGTGTAATTCTTTGCTCTGTGTTGTAACCACTTTTAGTCCAGTCTGACCAGTGAAACACTGGACATTGAAAAAGGATTTCATCTTATCCAATCAAAGACAAGAAACAGATGATCAGTGACATAGTGACACCACTGCAGAGGAAAAACAGACCTATTCTCACTTCAAAGAGCCAGGGGGATGCTTTAAAAAAACAAAATCACACCGGCAATAAACTACAACAGAAGTTCACCGGCGCTTTTCCAACACATGAAAGGGATTTCTAAGGTGAACGTCTCCTCAAGTGGTTCGCTCTCTTACTCTACCCCTAAACAAAGTTCATATCAGTGGAGGGCTGGTGCATGGCGCTGAGGCTGTTTACATGAGAGGTGTTGCCATGGGAGCGGTCAAATTATTTACATTTCAAAGACAGAGGACAACACGCTGCTGTTTAACGTAAGGAAGGAAGAAAGAGAAGGCCTTGATTCTAAAACGACGCCACTCACAAATCGCCGTAACAACTTATGATGATTTCTATGAATGGAGGGCTTACTTTGGGAAGTCTTTTATCCTGTTACCCCTCGGTTAAAATGACAAATATACAGAGGACACTTGAAAACCAGTAGACTTTACCTTGGCATGAGGGCAAATTACATCTGCAGCTGAAACCCTCGTCCTTTGCATGACTAATTGAAGTAATTACATAAGGGAGATGAAAGAGGTGCCCTGTCCTGTCAACTAAACAAGTGCATCATATGAACTCTTCACTTACTCCAAAGGGATAAATATGAAAACAAAGACACCACCGACACAGCTGTAGAATTACACGTAGTGTGCACAGAGCAAAGAAAGGCAAAATGTGTCACCTGGAGGAAGTCGTCCAGCAGCTTGTCAAAGTCTGACCCTCCTGTCGTGAAAGGACACAGCGGGCAGATCACAGGAAGGGTACTGACAAGACAAAAGAGAGACAAGAAGACCTGAGAAGCTGGCAGACTGTTGTCATTTCACTCTGTCTCTTACTTTACAAGCAAAGCTGCTGCTTACTTATGTGTCGGGAGAGCTGACAGGGAACAGGGTGGTACGGACAAACAGGAGCAGGTCGAGAAGGTGACAGGTGACGGAGTCTGTAGTCAATAGCTGTGACTGAAATTAGAGCCGAATCCTGAGCAGTTGCAGCTCCCTCCTGAGGTAGCTGTTTGAAACAGCATATCTGCTTGACACATTCCATATTTTTCTATTTCATTCAAGATTCAGCATCAGGACATTACCAAGGACGGTTAATAAGGAACTTGCAGACACATTTATTAAGACTGTCTGTGTTTTGATGTGGAGGACTAATGTGCTGCATGATTTTGTACCACATCTGGTCATACCAGACTTGCATTTATCTGACACACAAGTATAAATTAATATCAACATTCAACATTTTGGCTTCAAATGTTAATGTGCATTCATGTTGCAGAAATGTGCCATGGAGTACTGACTACATGCGGTCAAAAACTATTGACTAGGTGATTTAGTAGATTATTGTTATTCTGATAATAATATATCTTTAAACCAGAGGGAACGGAACCACCTGCTGTAGGGACAAGTTGGAATTAAAACACTTTGATGATGATAATAATAATAATAATAATAATAATAATAATAATAATAATAATAAGCTACATTTACTCTGTGTCCCAGGTGTTAATCAGTAGATAAGTTTACATTGTGGTATTTGTAACACCACAATACAAACCTACCTTTGAACAATTTTGTGTTTTACATCTTATATATCTTATTCTGAAAATCATTCTATCATGTGGTACAAATCCATTATAAATGATGTGGACTTAAAAATCATTTAGGTGGTAAGAGCAATGACACATATAGTAAGACCAGCGGTCTGAGCAACAGTCATTCATTCTTGTGTTCATTTTTACCCCGATGCATTCCACGGCTTCCTTTGATTCCCACTCTTCATATGTGGCAGTCACTCTGTTCTGAAAGAGAAATTAGAGGTAAAGATGACAAAAGCATTCTGCAAATTATAAGGCTTTGTGTTTACTATTCTGAGCTCAAACATGACATTCAGTCCAGCAGCATGCTAGTCGTTTGGCTTTTTTTTTTTTTGCATCAGAAAAAAAAACGAAAAGAGAAAATACCACAGCCGACTGGAAGTACAGAGTGAAAAGAGAAAGGCCATAATTATAGCAGAGGTTGAAGAGAGAGAGTGAGTCCCTATCAGGAACTCTCATCTGCTCATCTTCATTTGTCCCTCACATGAGAGCGCAGTCGACTTTGGTCTTGTTGAGTGGAACATGTCAACAGTCATTCAAGAAATGACTATATATGCCGATGTCAGAAAGTTGGGCGATTGATGGCCTTCTGTGAAGACTGAAATCAACTCGCTCAGCCCGATTTAAACAAAACATGATTATAATAGCTTTGTAACACCATTCTTAAAGAGTTAATCAGCTATGACAGAAGGTTTGGCTCATGAGCCAAATGCAGCTTGAATATTTTAATTTGTTTACATTTTCATGCATGTGAGAATGGATATTATCCGTGCATGTGATTCTTAAAGAGGGCCATTTCCTAAAATGGACTGTCACGTTGACTAAATACTTACTTCAAAGATAAACGGACATCCACAGACTTTCGCTGATGATTGCTCTGAGCAGTTGCTAGGCACCCGCCCCATACCACTGCAATTTGTCACTTTTCGAGACATAACATGTTAATTAGTGAGCTTTAGTTGTTTGTTACGACAGAGCCAAGCTAGCCGTTTCCCCTTGTTTCCAGTCTTTGTGCTAAGCTAAGCTAACTGGCTGCTGGCTGTAGCCTCATATTTATTGTCAGATTTCAGAGTGGTATCAATATACTGATTTAACTCTCTGCCTAAAAACCACTAAGTGTATTTTCCAAATTTGCTAAATATTCTTCAAACTATTTGATGTCACATTAATATCAGTTTGGTTTCTTATGTTGTTGTTTTTTAATCACCACAGAAGTTTGACACCAGAATGAAGATTTAAGATGGTTTCATTAGCAGCCCATCACAAATCTTCTCTGATTTGGGTTCAAATATCTATATATGTTACAGCTTTGATCAAGAAGTGATACCCATGTTTCCTTGACCTCTGCCATATGGTGCCTTGTCTGTGAGCGTGTCCACATACACATGCTAAGATGCCTGACCATCATTGTAGTTCCCTTCATGCTCAACCTCCTGCTCTCAAGTGGATATCAAAGGCCTGCATTTACAGTTATCTCTGCTTGGCTGCGCCACGGAAGTAATCACTGCAGGTCAGGGGTCAGTGCTCTGGCCCAAGACAGAAACACAACTGACTGACATTGACTTCAAAGGAAAGTGATCCACTGACACTGTTGTTTTAGCCGGGAACTCTGGATATAATAATCAGGAGGCTGGTAAGGGACAGTAAGAAGAGAGAGCGGTGGAGTGGGTTGTAGAGATGGGTGGGGGAGACTTGTGTCTCAGGAGAGAAGAGAGAAAGACTACCTTTGAATAATTAGAGCCAACGACATCAAAGAACAGGCTCAAGTTCGGTGTGCTTAACCTCTGTTACACAGTAACACAGAGCAACAAAACAACATAAAAAAATGTCATTTTATTCCGTCCTGTTGTTATTCCTCTGGTTGGCGAAACCCAAAACCATGTCAAACATAATGGAAAATATTTGAGGTCTTCTTTTATTAACCAAGAACAGCTTTGATGTTTGACGTCTTTATTTGTTTTAGAAGAAGAAAGGGAAGGGGCAATATGGCATGCGAGCGATCTTCTTTTGGAGAGAGCACACGAAAACGGGGAGGAATTAATTATATGAGAGCAAACCATGCTTGTTCATTCTACATAATCAATTAAACATCATTATCGGCGCTTTCAAGAGTGCCAAGATCAAAGAGCAGTAGGAAATGATCAAAGTGACAGCATTTTGTTTGAGCACTAACCCCTTCCTGCTACTGTGTCCTGCTCTCCGTCAAGTTCACTGCTTTGCTACAGATCCGATGAAATTACAAAAGTCTAGCAAGCCGCTTTGCTTTGTGTTTTTCGCTCTTGATGCTGCAAAGAAGACAAATTGATTCAAATGTTCTGTCATATTTGCATGTTATCTGTGTTTTGTTATTCCTTGGCATTAAAAAAAACTGAAAAGCCTGGGGAATGTTGGGAATTGCAGATTGCAGAAATCTGGCAAAGTGAGTCAACCAACTGGCTTCAATGTTAGTGGCTCTCAGGAGGGAGATAAAACAGCTCTGTTATTGTAGATGAGGAATTATCCACACCAGTTGTGACAAACATATACTGTGGAGCAGTGTAGGTGGCTGCTACTTTCATCACCTCAAGTTGAGTTGCAATTAAGCAAAAATACAGCAGGTTAAGAGGAAATAAATCAGATGAAATGCACAACTATACAAAGCCACTTTTATTCTACATGTCCGTAAAGCTGGAAAATAAACTGGCTTAGGCTTTGGTGCATTTTGACCCGTAGTTATGTAAGAAAGTCCAAAACAGCATTCCAGCAATCAAAGGCACAAACCACAGACCGTCTTGAGTGTATGTGTTCAGCAACTGGACACTTCAAATGCAAAGCAACAGCATGAAAAGGAGCCTCTTCAGCTTGCTGGGTGTGAAAACAGGTGGAGGGGGGCGAGAGGGAGTCTTTCATAGACATCCTGTCAAGAGGGAAGGGCGGGCGGGTGGAGCAGCATCACAGCGGGCATAAGAAAAGTCAGCGATTCAGGGTGGTCAGCTGGAGAGTGCAGGAGGTCAGAGAAACAGTGTGTGAACTATTCGACACCAGGTCCCATCATCCAAGTCTTATCACAGCATCCTTGTTGGCTTTGAGTTTTCTAGCTGATGGGGGGGCCATCGACTCTGTGACAGATCTAAACCACTGACACTCAGCCTATCGTCAGTCTTAGCTCTTCCTCGCCACTGGATTGGAGCTAGAAGCAAGCTCTAACCCCAATCTTTTTGAATTTGGAAATTTTCCTTAACTTACTGAGGCCTTTTGTTGAGTGTGTTCTGTGCTGGAAAGATCCAAGAGGAAAATATGTGGTAAAACGTCTTTTTAAAGGGCTCTTTGTGGACAAAATGGTGCCAGGAGTAGTTATATGCCCTATCTGCATTTATAGATGCTTACGCCTTTGTTTTTGTCAAGTTAAATTAGATCATTCTTTAAAAGGGGCCCCGTAGTTGTCCACTAAGATGCTTTTATGTACTGAAATATCCACAATTATCAATGTTTTTTATTATTTTTTTTATTTGTAGCATTTAAAAAAAAAAAGGGTCCATTTTACAAATTAATATTCCTGGAAGCAATATATACAGCAAGACCAGGACATTTTTCAGGGGAGCCGCCAATAATATGACAAGAAAAATCCATATGTATTTTGGTATGGTATAACAAGAGCAGCAAGTCAGGTCAGATCATGTGCTGTGTAAACCTGTCAAAAGAACATTGGTTGTACAAGACTTTGGTGTTGCCTTAGTGTATAAGCTCTTCAGCAGTGCATTATAGAAGCACAAGAGGGACGACATTTGATCTAAAGCCCAAGTGGTGGTATGTTTTGTCTGTAACAATTCACACACATACACATTCATTCGCACACATAAGGATACTGCTGAATCATGCCAAAAAGGCTATTTGATCAGCGTCAGACCCAGGAGAGGTGACGTCCCATTCGACAGGATTCACACGCTCCCCGCTCTCAGCACAAAAGGGCAGAACAACAATATTATGGTGTCCACTGAGTGCCTACCCCCCAGTAAAAACATTTCTGTGAGAGTGGGCTTGACCTACCTCTTCTCTCGTATAAAAACACAAAGCCGAGTGTATTCCGACAGCTGCTGCCCGGGTGCCCTGTGGAGAACAGAAGGAGAGCTTTGAAGATCTTGACCTTCTGGAACAATAAAACGCAATCATCAAACACTCTCCTGAGACAGACTGCTGACCCACAGATCCAAGTGTCTGCTTGAGATAATTCATATTAAACTGTAGGGATCACTCTGCATGTGTATGTATGTCTCTGCATGTGTTTGATGCTTGCAGGGGCACAGATCATGTAGATCTGGAGCAACAACACGTGAAGTACAATTCACTGCTATCTGAATCTGAATAGTACCACCTTCTAATGCATTTACATATTGACATATACTACAATGTAATGTCAGCATCAAAGTATCCATTTGTCCAAGAAACATGTCTAAGTTTAGCATCACTCAGCCCTGGGAAAGAATGTTTCAATTCTTTTTCAACAAGCATTAAAAGCTGACAACGACTCAAACAAACAAAAATAACCCAGCAAATTACGACCCAGTGAACATCAATGTAAAAATGACAATTCCTAGTTTTACAGGGTTGTTGTGACAAACTATTTATTGGCCAGAACGAGTTGCTATGGGCAACTACTGGGCGCTCTTGGCCCTGGTCAAGAGATAGTTTGGTACATAGCCTCCGGTAAAATGGTGAATTGCTATTTTTAGATAACATATAGCTAAATGTTATCTAAAAATAGCACACAGGTAGCTTCACACTTGGCACACAGACATGAGAGTGCTATCGATCTTTTCATCTAACTCTCAGATGGAGTAGGTCGAGATGTAGTATCTGTACTGGGAGAGAGATCAGAGGAGTTGGGGGGTAAAGTGGATCCAAGGTCAAGGTAAAACCCCCTTCCCTTTGATGGCAAAAGGAGGAAGTGCTGCTATTTACCACCTCGAGATATACGCCAGGTGGCAGTTTTTAGCACAAAGTGAAATAGAGGGTCAAAACAAAGCAGAGCAGAAACAAACCTGCTGATGGTGACCAACAGTAAGAAACAACTTTCTGATTTTCATCTCCCACACTCTTACAGTATCCCCAAAATAATGTTGCAATTTTATTACACAAGCCCTCAGTACAAAAATAGGTAAAAACAAGCCTTTGCTCTTATATAACCTTATATTAGCATAACTGGCAAAAGTTGTTGCAGGGCAGAGATGCCAGCTGAGTCCTCTTGCTCATCGCGCAGGGGTCCAAAGGCCCCCTGTCTCTGTCCACATGTTAATCTTTACAGGGCACTCACGGAAGTGGCGTTGACAGCCTAGATTTGAGGTCAGGAGGGGGCCAGGGGTCAAGCACTTCCTGCTGACATGAAAGCACATTCAAGCACACCTTGCTCTTGGTATCTGTCGTTCGCCCCCCTGACCATCTGTACCTACATAATCTGGGGCTCATCGGGCCCAAACAAAAGCCATGTGTTAATTACCTTTGAAGGTGTAATGACTTCAGGGCCGCAGCCGATCTTCATCTGGTTTCAAAGTGAGGGCCGGAGAACAGGTTACGCTTCAGACAAGTTACAGTTGTTCTCTCCTCTACCTGCCCGCCATGCTTTTATTTTAGAGGGATAACCATGCCTTTTGGGTTCCCTAAGACTTGAATCGTGTCCGTATCAAATCTAGAGCTCCACAAACCGCTTCACTCTCGCTTTTGTGTACTCTTAAATAAGTAAATTAAGGAGAAAGTTCTGACACATGTGAGTAAGGCCTACACCTGTCCTCCAGATGTGAGGGCATTCACTTTGATGGAATTTCGTTTTATTCTCCTGGCTTAATTGTTTTTGTAGTCCTCACTTTAGGAAGATTACTTGATGGTAGTAATGCCTTGTATTTAGTTCTTCTCAGTTTACAGACCTACAGTGAAGAAAGAAATTGGAATTACTTATAGATTGACTGATAATATATACATACTGTAGTTCCCATTTATTGCCTTGCATTTTTGGACTTCAGGGAGTGTCCAAAAGGAGCCCCTTTTCCCATGATTCCAGTGATTTATTTATTATTATTAACAGATCAAAACCAGATAGACATAGCGAAAGGTGCTGGTAGCAATCTGCTTGTTAGTCATCACAAAAACAAGATGATGTGTCCCGGTGACGGCTCTTCTTGCACCCTTTGTGAGTAAAGCCTGAGTAACACCTTGTTCTTCCCACATTTGACCACCTTCTTCCTGCCACAGGAGAAAGGGAAGTGGGTGCCGTATATCCCCAAACAGATATGTTACCTTGTTTTGAATAAATGTTTCCACTGGCCGACCATAGGTGACCTCATGAGCAAAGAAGAGATTTTTAAAGGAAGACACCCAGATTTTAATGGCTTAGGTGGTACGTAAGTAGTACTTGGTTAAATTCACTTCAATGTATCTCAGTCAGTGTTTCTAATTAGATCACACGAGGATAATTATACAGAATGGTGTTTGTGAGAGGATATGCATCTGAATACATCAAAGAGCAGCGCAGCCACATGAGTTATGTACCATCATTCTCTACATCCTTTCTGCTGAGAATAAACAAACACACTCTCTAATCGTTTTGGAAATCCTAAACTCTAGGTTCCAGTCAGAGGATGGTCAGGGGCCCACAGACACCTCTTGATCCTCAGGGAATCTACCGGAGAGTTTGTATTGTGTGGGAGTGACCGTCTGCTCCTGACCTGCAGGTGAAGACAGAAAGCGGTCCTGTGAAGCCTGCACTGGGCAGAGAGGCAAGGCTGCACACCAGAGAAGTTGGATAAAAATATCTACCTCTCATGGCAGTTTCCTCAGTTTCCTCCAAAAGCAAACACTTCAGATTCTACCTTGTAATTTATCACTTCTCTCTCCCTCATGGAGGGAGAATCGAGGGAGGGGGAAATGTTGCAGTTAAAAGATTGCAGTGTGTACACTTGTTTTTATTTTCAAAGGTTTCATCTAATCTCTTTGTGTTTCCTATTAATATTTATTGAGCTCCATCTGGTTTCACTAGCTTCACAAAGTACACTGTATTAAATAATTTTCCAAAAAAAAGCAAACTTGTCTCCAGAAATGCCTCTTGCAGAACAACGCCTGACAAAATCTTGAGGCAATATCTCAAAGTATTAACAGTTGGTGTACTGACAGTTTTGAATATAAATACTGTATGTATGCCATACAAGCCTATGTGTGTCTCAGATGTGTGTTTCTTTTATTTTGAGACTAAGGGTGTAAAGGCGTGGGATGATGATTTCAGATTCCTGGGAAAAAAGAATTCCCAGGCCTGGAAGAGCCTGTGGAAAGTAATCAAGTAGCTGAGTGATGTCATTCTGATGAAAGGCAGCCTGTCAGACAGTTGGCGACTATGGGTGCTCTTTGGCATGGGCCACAGCCCGCTATACACCAAAATATGACATCAAAGCAGGTATCAGGCCAGGCCAAGAGGCTGGCACTGATCATTGTCTTCTTTGATTACAGTAGCCTCATCTTCTTGCTGAGAGGATAAAAGAAAACGGCTGCTCGGCGTTAAGAGAGTGTCAAAAATAATGGGGCACATACCATGCACTAATAGTGTCCCAGTGATGGAAGCACATACCGTGTACTCAAAACATTATGGGCCGAGTTCCCGGAGAGGGATTAAGTATAGTCCGAGACTACGGCGCTTTTCAGTGGATATTTCCAGTGAGTTTTGCCTTCAGTCTGGGACTAGTCTTAATCCCCGTCTGAAAAACTGGTGCCAAGAGTTTGGACCAAACATCAGATTTACGTTGCATGTCAATAACTCCTTTTTTTGTACTTAAATAAAAAAAATAATAATGGTAAGCCTTAACTCTTCCTACGTAGATTCTTTAAGGTCTACAGTCTGAAAACAGTTTCAAATACAGCTCTCACATAATTGAATAACGACCATGTTTTACAGCAGGGTGTGGACTTCAAAAGAATTTCCCCATGAAGACTCCCAGGTTAAAGGACAGAAGATGAATCATGTGTTGTGGCTCTACTGTCATGACCTGTAATGAGGGCTTTTCCATGTCCTTTGGCAAATCTGTGGCATAAATAAACATTTCCGAGACAAAAGGGCCTGATTCTTCTTCTGTCTCTGTGGAGATGAGAATAAGCGCAGGGGAAGGAGGGCTGCCGCCTCTCAGATGATAATAATAGCAGGTTTTGAATGGTAATTGGTCCCTGCTCCCTCCTCTGTCGCTACCTGGCAGAGGGCATTGCAAAGGGTGATTCAGGCTCGAGGTATGAATGGAAAACTCCTCTGGAGGAAGGCTGCACACTGACGCACCGGTACCTCCACCTCACTCATCCTTCTGTACGACAACAAGTTCCTACACACATGCAAGCAAACATGCATGCACCCCCACCCTGACACACTAACCATCCATCTTGCTCAGTATGAAGGACGGGACAGAACTGTTTACAGGCAATAGCAGCTATTTTGTGACCATCATTCGGATGAAAGATCAACAACAAACAGCTGACCTGTCAGCTGAACTATTTGATTACCCCCTTGTAGCCAGAGAGACCCCTAATGCAAACCTATCTTGAAAGAGTTCATTTTTATCAAACAGGGATTCATCTGTAACCAATCGCGGGTCTCCTCTTACGAAATGAGAGCCTGCTCGACAGATGTCTCCTGCCTCTCTTACTCTCTCTTACTCCCCATTTACATCCACATCTTAGATGGCACCTCTTGACTTAAGTCAGGATCAAGGTTGTTTACCGATTCTCTGGGTAATATCAGGAACATGTGGACATGAAAGGAACTCTGCGGTGCGTTAACACCCGAAACCTCTTTACATGTTTGTTTTGGGTTTTAAACAATAGTTTGAACATGAAATTAAGGGGACCTGTTTCCGGAGGTTTGCCTCAAGGTGACACAGAACAGAAGCTGAAGTGTTTTCACAGGGGTGGATAGCCTAAAACGATCTCTAGCATTACAGTCAGATCAACTTGTTAGTGAAACTGTCATTAAAAAACAATCTCTATATTTTCATGAATAATATCTACAATATTTAGTTTTAGTTTTTTAAGTGCAGTATAGTGACTCTACTCCTATGAAAAGCATTAGACAATATGTCAAAGTCTGGTGTTAAAAACCACAGCAATGTTAGCCACATGAGAAATTACTCCAATATACACATAACCTCTGAAGGTTTCAACATCTTTTCGACTAATATGTAACACCTGAGTCGTATTCCATACATTTCCAGTTTGCTTTTCGTCACGGCTTTTACCAGATCTCCACACTTAAACACTTTGTGGCATAATACCAATAAGTCTCAGGCTTTGCTGTTTGCTGACCTTCATGGGATTTAGTGCTGCGGTTGAGTCCCACAATCCCTAACCTGATATCATATGTTTTATGCTGGTGCTGACTAGTGCTTAGCGCTCTGTATAGGAGAGGGTGGCAATTTAAAGAAACTCTTCTATGAAATATAAAGGTTTTATAGATGGTGATCTCTCCTTTGTTCTTCCAATGAGGACCTCCACCTGTTTCTGATGATGTGAGCCAGAGCCTGTCCCTTTCAAGAGGCTGATCCCTCCTGATCTCTTTGATGTAACCTGACCTAACAGTTCCAACTAGCAGGATTTGATGATCACGGATGGACCCTCAACAACAGCATGTGCTAATCAAAACTCAGAGGTACGGGGAGACGGATGACGGGGATGTGTGAGCAGAACAAGCAGGCTGTGCGGACAGAGACAACGCTCACAGAGCTGTGATGTGTCTAAACGCCAGGCAGGCAACGGTCACATGATCAATGCTGCCAGCCCAGACTTAAGCAGTAAAACCTGTGGATCTGTGAGGGCACATGCAACTGATCGGAGATGAAAGACAGGCTTTGACTTTCACAGGAGGCCTGGAGTCGGAGTGGGGGCTACGGGGGCACTTCTGAGGGACTGCCATCAGAACAGCTGGGTCATTTTCAAATGACCTAATTCTAGGATTAATCCATTCGGACTTGCATGGTTAAATTTGTGTCTACGCTACACGCAGACGATGGGAGGCAAAGAAAAAAGGGAGAGAGAGAATTACCAGTGAAAGCCAGAAAGGCTTAGCACTTTGAGTTCAAACAAGGTGCACCGTAGAGAACAAACCACTGGGCACCAACAGTAGCAAAGCTAACCAGCGTTTGTGTCTCCAACCCTCATACTGTTAGGGGAATTCAACACAGAATCTACACGTTCAGATCTCACGTTCAGCAAGCATCTGCGGCTCACGCTTCTCACTCGCTTGGGTCAGAGGACGTTTCGACACACCGCCGGGGCATCTCTTCATGGTAGCATGTGTGTCAGAGGCCAGCGTCCATCTGCGAGTGATTTAAGGGTTACATTTTTGGGGATGACGTGTGATAAAACAGGGAGGTATACAGGTCAAAGTGACTAGACTCAATCTGTGACAGAGCCTCCTCGCCTGGGCCCTACCACATGTTTTAATCTATACAAGCATCTGTTTGAAGTTCCCAATGAATACCATCAGTCCTGCTGGTGACTTCAAATCTATCTTACCTGGCTCAGAACCGTTCGCCACCCTTTAGGTACACTGATTAACCACGGGAGGTTCTTTTTCTTCGAGGATGTGAAGCAGTTTCGACAGTTAGTTGTTGTGCTCAGGACGTACGTGAGCATCATCAAAAATGGCCAAATTTGTTCTTTCTGGCTCAGTTTCTATCAACATATTTAGACCTTTTTACAGATACAACTTTGTAAAAGTAACACTCCCCGAAGATTAAAGTGTCCAACTGAACTCGGACTACAATGAAGGCGTCATTCATTGGTTCTCACAAAAACTACATTTGATGTACTTGATTCTTGCCGTTTGGAGTTTGCACCTTCATGGTTGAATGCATTTATTGGAAGTCGCTTTGGATAAAAGCGTCAGCTAAATGATGTAACGTAATAATATCTGAAGAAAGAGGGCTCTCAGTGCCCAAATATGCGGCCCCTGAGCTCTTTCCAATCTCACTGCCAAAGCTGAAGACATTATCAATAAGCTACTCTAGTCTGTGTTTCACAGCAACTTTACCATAGGCAGTGTTGACATGACAACAAGCTGAGAGTCATCCCCTTAAGCTGCTCTCAAGATAGCAGCTTGTTGTTTTCATATATATACTCACCTGTACATATATGTATTCTTGCCCAGGCCTTTACAACTAAACTGAATTACAATGGCAGTCTGTTTCACATAGGAAGAATGAGCTCAATCAAAGACAAAAGTCACCATGAAGTGTCACTGTGATGAATAATCACTGCTATTCTTATGTAATCACTGTGAGCTACACTTGAACTTAAATGTGTCCTCAAAATGAGAGGTTGTTCGAGGGAAGCCTACCTCAACCGCAACGAGGCATTTCTGTGTTAAAAAAGCTGGCTTCCCATCAGGATGCTCTGCTCGACTTAAAATATACAGTAGACCAGGAAAGTTTGGAAGAGGCTGAAGTGCGAGGGAGGAGGCGAGGAGAGGGGGAAGAAAGAATGATGGTTGCTTTGATCTTTGGAGGCCCAGTCTGGATTAAAAAAAAGTGTCCAAGTCCCTTTTTCTAACCTAAAGAAAACATGAGCAATTCAACTAGTCAGAACTGGAAGAGATTCTTAAAAGGAGGTATGTGTGTGTTTTTATGTGAAAGGTGGAAGATGATACTCTCGATAACAATACTCATCATACTTTATTTGTAAAAAGAAATAAGTGAAATAAAATGAATACCAATAATAGGTTTCACATACTTAACCAGGTAAAGTATCTTGATATGAAAATGTAATTCCCTGGTTAAGTATTGAGTATTGAGTTTTTATCGTGTTTTGTTTTTTTCTCCACTTGCTTTTCAGGCAAGTGTGTAACAAGATGCATATTCTCACTTTATAAATTTGTGGTGGAATGGGAAATGGGCATTTCAAGGCCAATAAAAGCCACCACATCAAATAAAACATCGCGGATCAAAAGAACCAACGCATGGACATTTTTTCCTCTATAAATTAAAAAGGGGGGGGTAGTCTGCCACGCTTGATCATGCACTGAGTCCTGCCCCGCTCCTGCGATTGGCTGGACAGACACACAAGGGGGGAAAGTTTGAATAAAATACACGAGCATGGCACGAGTGTTGTCGTTCAAGCTTGTGCGCTTGGTCCAGCAGCGCGTGAGTAGTACTAGATAGATAGGCACAGGCGCACTCTTTCAAAGTTTGAACTATATCCAAAGAATTCAGCGAGTGTCTGCGATTGATCTAAAAAGAATTTTAATATAGTTAACATTAAATTTAAGAGTTGCTGGGAGCGTGTGACAAGAGTTGTTGCGTCGTTTAAACCGTGCGTAATTGTGCTTTCTTTTATCAGCTCCATCAGTAAAAGTTTGTGTTTCCCTGACGAGACTCTGCATTTTGAGGAAGGACATCTAAGACCGGGATAAAATGACAGCGATCAGAATGGTTTCTTCAGTGTTGGTGCTGGTACTGATGCAGTCCGGAGCTCTTTGCGCACGGAGGTTCCGGGGTGGCCGCAACCCACAACCACGACGCTCATCACCTCCTCCCACACACCGGGCGGATCGGGGTGACACCACGGAGAGCTTCCCTCTGGATTTCACCGCCGTGGAGGAGAACATGGATAACTTCATGACACAAGTGAAGAACCTTGCGCAGTCCCTCTACCCGTGCTCGGCGCAGAGGCTCGACCACGACATGAAGCTGAACTTTTTGGAGAATACATCAGTCACCTGCAACGATGGAAGTCCTGCGGGGTATGTACCAACTGAGAATACACACGCAGAGTGATAAATCATGATTCCCATGTGATTGGATGAACGGCAGGTCAGAGCAGGGTCAACTGTGCAGCAGTGCACCCTGGAGCTAGTAGGAATTGTTATTTGCTTCAGCAGGGCGCAGCCCGTCCTGCTGGTCATCCTGCTACCCGAAGTAACCCACGTTTATCTGACCTGAGGGCAAAACTGTTCGTCTGAGTGGAGTGCGCCAAAAAGAAAGAAGTTCTCCTTATTCGTGCTGGTTTATTGCAAATGTTCAAATTTGTTTTCGATTCCCAATAACAATAATTAAAAAAATGTATAAATGAAAAATATAAACAAAATAAATATTGTTTTTCTTCCAAAAGAGAGCTATGTAGGCTACCAGGACAGAATAACAGTATGAGATAAACAGCTGCTTTGCGTCAGCGAAGCGTGAAATTTGCGGATAGCCACATGGCCTATGCTTCATTTCCTTTGCTTCAAATTAGAATGCAGCATTTGCTCTGCAGAAAGTTTAGATTTAAGTTTTCAGACCCCCGCCCATCTTTCTTTCTGCCTGTCTCTCTCTCTCTCTCTCTCTCTCTCTCTCTTTTTCTCTCTCTCTCTCTCTCTCTCTCTGATGATGGCACCCAGTGCGCACACTGTGGAATTATGATTTTACAGCCGTTTAACAGTAGGCCTTATGTGTTTTCTACTTGGCTACTGTAACTGTAAACGTGTACAATTTGCTGTCAGTGGCTCGTAGTAGTTTTTGGTAAACTTATTTTCAGTCTATGAGTCCATGAGGAAAACAATGTATCACTACTACATTTGTTTGCCATGATATCAACTGTTGACAATGTTAAGCAGAAAATCCATTTGGCAGTAAGACAGCCTCCATGGTTTCCCTACTAAAGCGGGATAAGCCATGGCACTAAAAGCATATTAATATCAGACAGATCCCCTGCCTCTTATATTTTATAATAATACACAAACTATGCCCAGTCATATAGACTCTCTTTAATGTTCCATTTGCAGGGAGTCAAATTGAGCACTGTAGGTTAAACTGATTCTTGTACATATAATACTGATAATTGAGTGATTGCAGGTGTATATAGAAGTTGTGAAAGTTGTAATTTTTTACATGATGTTTACATGATAATTGTCTTTAAAAGCCACAGCCCAAGGAACGTGGATTTCACTTGCGTCTCAAACACATTATTCTGCATCACAAGAATAAAGTTTTTAAATATCATACAAACTTCCTATTAAGATGCCCCCTCATGCCCCTAATTTACTAGTAACATAGCAAAAATATTGAAAAGCTCAGTTGAATCACTATCATGTTGTGTAGTCATTATTATTTGCCAGTATTATATAAATGCTATACTGTTAATGTTGTCCGTTCCATATTAGGAGGCTGTAAAGACTGTCCGTGTATAAGATCTGGGACCAGTTCAGTGATGGGCAGACTTGACTGAAATGGGTTTTTCTATGTCTCTTTGTGGATTTACTATCCTGTCTAATTCCTGTAAAACCCAAAGTGCCTGTTGGAGAGAGCTGTCTGTTAGCGCGGTAAAGCTCTTAGCTCTTTAGAGTTGCAGGGGACAGTTACTGGCAGATGGTCGTTTTATTCCCTACTGTGGCTGTTCTCAGTTGACGTGCTAATCCATCAGCTATATAAAAGGGTACAGTTACAGTTACCGTCAAACAAAGATGAGTAAAATCATTCACTAGACAGGAAGGTGGAACTGTGTGAGTTGCACTTGTTAGCGTGAGTGGGTTGATGCAGCGCCTTTCCCCCCTTGACTCGTTGAGCATGCCAAGCCCGCCTTCACTTTATTGTTTGGAGGTAGAGTGCACACTGTCCTCAGTCTACATCATTGACTGTGGCTTACAATAATAGTACAAGACATTAACTGCAGCCAAAGTATGATTCAGAGTCTGAGCAAAAAGCTCAGAGCTACAGCCAAGTTTGTTTTCTTTAAAGTCACTGAAGTGTTTTTGGCAATCCCTTGAGTTTTGTCATTGGTAAAGTCGGGTGGATACTGATTGAAAAAAATAATTATATATATATATCAGCATCACATAAGCAAATTTGATGCTTCTTATTAATTAAGTGGCTAAAGCTACTTAACATACCAGAAAGTTTGGTGATAAAAGAATAAAGAAAAATCCTGTTGAAAAAAAAGTTATTGATGCGTCTGACATGAGGACATCCAGCAGCATGGGAGAATGATGATAGCATTGCCCTCTTCTGGGCTGACAACACACAGCACACTTCTTATATTCTATCATGCATTCTTTTTTAAATCTTAGCCTGGCACAAACAAATTCACTTAATCTTTCCCAGGGTTCATTTACGGGGCATTTACTTTGACATATATGGGTCCTATATATAAATGACATACTGTGTGTAGACATCTACACACGTCAAACGCTGCGTTACATCTTATATCATTCCTATGGGCCGTAGCCTACAATTTATCCATGTCGTGTGTGTTGGCAAACGATAAGCTCAGCGTAATGAGACTATGACGGTACATTACCTAATCTTTCTGCATTACACATGAGAAACACTATCACCTGGCATCTACAGTACAAACAGGATAGGGGATGGTTTATCTCACTATATCAGTTTCCTAAGTTCAAACTATACACAACCTCATTGTTCTCTCTCGTGTACTCGTTGAATTTATGTTGGTGGAATTTCATTTTTGCTGTTGTCTTGTCACCTTTCAGAGATAGCAATCAACAAAGTGACAGGACATCCTTGTTTGGATTAAAGTGATGATGTCGTATGTGTTTATATTTCATGGTTGGATAACGTCACTGATGGTAGAAACAGCGAGGGTATTACTTTTCCGTGTTTATCTCATCCTTCTGAAGAAAGAGCACCCTATCACTATTGTGGAATGTGGTTGTATCCATCTGTTGTTAAGATGTATTGTTATGCAGGCGGTGTAAAATAAACCTTGAGGAATACAGAATCATATTCACATACGGTGTATTCAAGCTTTATTGACACGTCTGCTATGATGTGTTGATTTTTTATTCTTTGGTCTCTTGTAGGTACTACCTGAAAGAATCTCGAGGCAGCAGACGGTGGTTGATATTCTTAGAGGGTCAGTATTAATTTAACGCATTTCATTATGTTTCTCCATTCATTCCCAAATTGAGAATGATGAATAATTGTATACAATGTTTGTGATAAATTCTCCATGTTTTGCTTTTTTGTGTATCTATGTCCAGGCGGCTGGTACTGTTTCAACAAGGAGAACTGTGACAGCAGATACGAAACCATGAGGAGATTGATGAGCTCATCCAAGTGGCCCCAAACTAAAACAGGTCAGCTTCAGCTAGTCTGTATAGTTCACTTTGCTCTCATAAGCACCAATGTTACTTCACCTGTGGCCTGAAGCAAATCCTGACCCCTAACAGGGTGAAAAAAGTAGCCAGACCCCACTGTAATGCCTCAGTAATTAAAAGGATCAGATGCATCTGTCACCCCGTCATAATGTAGCTGTGGTGTAGGGCTACCTGGCGCCCGCTAATGTAGGAAAATAAATGCCTCCCTCTCATTGTAGAGTAATAACTGTAATCCACGTGGTAATGATGATGAGGAAGAAGAGGATGTGTCTGGGAGTGCCAGGATGGCTAATGATACATGTTGATCTGTCTCTGTAGGCACGGGGATCCTGTCTCCGCTGCCTGAGGAAAACCCTCACTGGTGGAATGCTAACATGGTGTAAGTTGACTCACATTTAGTGTTTATAGAAGTTCAATTTTTAATCATGGCTAGCAACTTTAACTTGATGTGGGTTGTGCAGGTTCATCCCGTACTGCTCCAGCGATGTGTGGAGCGGCGCTACAGCCAAAACGGAGCAGAGTAAGACATTACAGAATCATCAAAACAAACGTAATATGTAACCCTCTTTAAGAAAAGTGTTATTCTACAGTGCTATTCCCTTTGTGTTGTGTGTAGGTGGATATGCCTTCATGGGCTCACTGATTATTCAGGAGGTTGTGAAGGACCTGCTGAACAAAGGTCTGGACAACGCAAAAGTCCTCCTTTTAGCAGGAAGCAGGTATGTTCATGTGTGGACATTTTGCTTGCGATTTCAAATTCAAAATCTTCAACATTTCATTCATATTCCTGTATAGGTATTAATAAGAATATGCCATAATTATTTGTGCAGTGCGGGTGGTACCGGGGTCCTTCTAAACGTGGACCATGTGGCGGAGCAGCTGGAGGGACTGGGCCACACTGGGATACAAGTGCGAGGCCTGTCTGATTCCGGCTGGTTCCTGGACAACAAGCAGTACCACTGCACGGACTGCGTGGATGCTGTCAGCTGTGCCCCCACTGAGACCATCAAGAGAGGCATCAAGTATGGGAGGCAGTGGATATTATCATAAAGGGACAAGATTTTGCGAGACTTATTTTAGTATTTAGTATTTAAGTTCATCAGGTTGCTAATATAGACATTGTGTCCCATCTGTAGGTACTGGGGAGGAGTGGTGCCAGAGAGGTGCAGGCAAACCCATGAAGGAGAGGAGTGGAACTGTTTCTTTGGATATAGAGTCTTCCCATCAATAAAAAGTGAGTTTGGGGTCAAATGCACCTACTACATGAAAGCCCAAAATACCTGCGTGGCACACGAGTAGATATATACTATATATATGCACTATATTAATCTTTTTCTTTCGTTCTACCTGTGCAGGCCCTGTGTTTGTTGTCCAGTGGCTGTTTGACGAGGCCCAGTTGACAGTGGACAACATCCAGCTAACAGGCCAGCCTGTGCAGGAAGGCCAGTGGCGCTACATCCAAAACCTGGGCATTGAGCTGAGGAACACACTCAAAGATGTCCCGTAAGGCAATGTCCCTGCAATTTAGGAAGATAATTTACGTAGGATTATTCCATGGATTCAAATTGGTTTATGTGGGGTTTTTTTTATTTCTATTTTCAGGGCTATGTTTGCTCCAGCTTGTCTATCACATGAAGTTATCACCAGAAAGTGAGTATGATTTATTTTTTAAAGCCCCGTTTCCAGTGTATCTTTATCAGGGGATACTAAACTTTGTGTTTGAGACTTTCTACCTGTGATCTGACAGCGCCCTCTTGTGTTGTAGTTACTGGATTGATGTGCAGGTTAAAGGCACCTCCTTGCCACGAGCTCTGCACTGCTGGGACCGCAGCCTCAACGACAACAGGAACAACAAGGCGCCACCCAAAGGCTGCCCCGTACATCTGATCGACAGCTGCCCTTGGCCACACTGCAACCCCACCTGCCCCACAATCCGAGACCAGTTCACAGGACAAGAGATGAACGTCATTCAGTTCCTCATGCACATGGGCTTTGATGTGCAGAAGATGGCCCAGCAGCAGGGCATGGACCCCAGCAAGCTACTGGGCATGCTTAGCAGCGGCAGCTAGAGGGACACACATGCACACAGCATCAACAAGCTAAGCCCAAGCAGGGCTGGCTGGTCTCTTTGACCAGTCTTCCATGCCTGATACCTCCAACTCCACCTTCACAACCCATTCTAACTTTAATCAACTCCCCTCTGGCATCCTGTTTACTTTAGTCTAAGCCTCAGTCAAACACAGGGGGCTTAGATTTGTCCCACAATCCCTTTCCAAACAACGGGTAAAGTACAGGGGCAACACGCCACCACGACAAGGCACAACTCTCTGCTACTCTCCATTTAAATTATCTTTTGCTTTGTAAAAGAAAAAATATCACAAATGTAATCCAGTTTTAAGGATGCTCATTGATGTTTTGTTTTGTATACTATTTTCATCCTTCCATATAGATTATATATAGTCATTGTTAAAGAAGAAAACACACTACAATGACGTAAGGATGCTGTCTTTGTTAAGTAGTCACTATAGAGTATATAAGGGTATAATTTTGGTTAAACTGTTTTATAGTTTCTTATCACACAAAAACTTACATCAAGGGAGAAACATGGGCATATGACCAGGTGAGAAAGGCACTGGATCAGAAAGAAAATGTTGTATTCATCTCTAAAATAATGGCAAGAACGATAAAGAGAGACAACTGACACCAATACTCCTCTAATCAGCTTGTGGTATAAAACCAGGTTGAATTAGTTAGGCTACTGAAAATAAAGCTGCAAATATCAGATGTTATTCCTTGCTAATGAAAGTAGCCAAAAAGAAATAAAAGACAGACAATGCTCCAAACTTCATATTATTGTTGTGATTATCCTGGGTTTAGAGAAAAGGTAACTCATACTTGATAGTGTTGAAATCTAGTGGTTTGGACTGCAGTGATGATGCCACGATTCCCGGTTTAGTCGTTTGCTGGTGCTGATTGTGGTACTACAGTGGACCTCGAAACACTTTGACGGTCTATCAGTAACTATACAAACACCACAGTGCCATTACATCTAGTCTATACCTCTTTCTCACAGGCCACATCATCACTAGATAGACTGTTAAAACCCAAAATTAGGTAAATAGTCCTGCATTCCTCATATCAATGCAATGAACATTTAAAGGGAGACAGATATCCTGTATTGTGTATTTTTTTGAGTATTTGTACAGGTCCTTTCAAGTGTTCACTATTGTAACTCCCTTCTTATATTTCATAATAGAGATCACTTTTTAATATAATGACAATGTTGTATGTAATGATGTCTTTAAAAATTATGTTTTTAAAGGACCTCTATTTCGCATCATACCAGAGAAGGAAAGGTATTACTAATTGTAATTTTATTCTGTAACATATTTTTTAACAGAAAAAAACTCAAGCTACATTGGTAATTTACATATTTATTTTGTTATGTAAATCATATTTATAAGTGCTATTTTCACAGAGAAGTGATTCTTTGTAAATTGTAAATACATTGCTGTTTTTCTCTTTGTGTTGATTGCATGTCTTTGTATCAGACCTAAAAGAAAAGACATATTACATATACTACAAGGTAAAAATGGCCGTGCAGTCTTGTTGTTGTTGTTGTTGTTGTTGTTGTTGTTGTTGTTATTATTATTATTATTATTATTATTATTATTATTATTATTAGTAGTAGTAGTAGTAGTAGTAGTAGTAGTAGTAGTAGTAGTAGTAGTAGTAGTAGTCGTAGTAGTAGTAATAGTGGTAGTATAGTGGTAGTAGTAGTAAATTAGGTATCATCCCATTTTACACTCGCCTCACAAAAACCTTTAGCAGGAGGTAAGGTCAACAGCTCCCTCAGGCTCCATAAACAGTTTGTCACCATTTTGACATATCTGATAATAGATGAGGCTTAGTGTGTACAAACTGTCAGTCAAAGGTTTTTCAACACCTTATACTTTAGCAAAATATTTCAGAGTGGGTAAAGTGACAGGTAGAAATGTTGGTATTTTTATTGAAAATGACCCATAACTAATAGGAAATTACATGATGAACTGATAATCTCATTCTTAAAATAAGAAGTCTACAAAACAAGTCCATGTTTTGTGACCCTTACTCAGCATAGTCTTATTTTGTGCACTCACTGTTTTTATGATTAAAGGACTGCAGTGATTTATCCAAGTTGCTTTACAATTTGCCTTTCAATAACCTATTGACACTGGGGCGGCCTCTAACTCACCCAGTAAGAGCGTTTGCCCATGCTGGCTGAGTCCTGCAGCGGCGCATGGTTCGAATCCGACCTGCTGCCCTATGCTGCATGTCATCCCCCATCTCTCTCCACCTGTCATGTCTATCCACTTTCAAATAAAGGGAAAAGCCCCAAAAAAGATCTTAAAAAAATAACCTATTGACACATACTGTACACTCACATGTCGATGCAAGGCATTGGGGGTAATTGGGGTTCATTTTCTTGCTCAAGGACATTTCCACATGTGGTCAGGAGGAGCCAGAGATCGAGCAGTGAGCCCTGCAATTAGTACTTGCTCTACATACTCACACACGTCATTACACACAGATCGACCTTTCGTTTGTTGCAGATCTAAGTAGGCTTAAAAAAGACATTTCCACCCTACTGTGTCTTCATCCGAGTCAAAATGGACAAAGACATGAGGCAAAACACATAGAGCAGTCTACACAGAGCAGGTGTACAATTGGCATTGGATAATTGGTTCAATGATGATGTCAAATGTATTGGATAATGGATCCATAGCCAATGTCCAAATGCCACACTTGATTTACTATAATAAGAGTTTAGCACTGAAATGTATATATTTCATCAAATCAATCAGCTCTCCTACCTCTCCATATGACCATGCTAGTATACATGTATCTTTTCCACAAAGCAATCTTGGACAATAATGTGTTTTGAGTGAATTATGAATGAATGTCACTCATAGATCCATAGCAAGACAGGCATAGGATGGGGCAAAGACATAGGGTGCTTATTAATGGATTTTGTAATTTGGGCAGGCCATAAAAAGCAGGACATGGGACAGGTAGGAAATTGTTTTCTGTTATCCAGCCCCTTTAAAAAAGGCAGAGTCAATATACTCATTGGGAAATTGTCTTCTTCTCTCTTCCAATCTGAATCCCACCATACTCACATACAGCAAATGAGTGAAAAAGGATTTAGCTGAAATGTACCAGACTTCAAATCACAGCATACTAATATCACAGGTTAAAGTATTTTAAGCAACTACTAATTTATTTCCACTTCCCAACATGCATCGCTCAAATCTGCAATCACTCATGCATAATCATCCCTCTGGACCTGTATGTAATTTCTGCCTCTAATGGAAGTCTTAGACTCCCTCCCTGTCATTATACCATGTATAAATGCCAGTTTCTTACTGAGGGTGCTCTGACTCAGCCTCTCTGGGTGCACCCTAGAAATACGACTCCCATACTGGCTGCCACATGTAGCCTCCCACCCTCTGTGGAATATAGACCCCCTATTTATAGAGCTGGCAAGGCCTGTAACCCTTGGCTCGGCACAAACTTTCATTTAAACAACCACTCCTCGCAATCCACTGAGTGCACACTAACACACAGAGGAGGAAGGGTGTGTGTCTTGTGTGAGTAAGAAAGAGTGGGAGACCAAATCCAAAAGGCAAAAGGAGACAGAAACAGCAAGACAAAGAGCAAGAGACAGAGCCAATATTTTTGAGTGATTTTGACGGGCAGTAAAGGGCCTACAGTGAAGAAATTACAAGGATCAAGTCACTGTGTAATGGAACTTGACTGAGAGGACAACAAACTAGTCCACCTGTTCTGCACACAGGGCTATTGTTGGAAGATTGATCTCTGGATTTGACTTTTAGAGGACCTAACTCCACTTTGAACTTTTTGATAAACTGGACAACTCGGTAATTGAAGACAGTAAGCAAGCGAAAACCAAGATTTCTGAGGACATACTGTACACTACAGTTTTAAGTAAGAACAGTATACAATTTTAATCTCTAAACCTAAATCCTCTAAACTAAATTTTTTTAAACACTATAAAAGGACTGATACTGTATGATTTACAGAAATGTTACTCTGTATGCATAGTTTATAGACTTGTGCAGACAAGTAGAGACAATACTTCAGACACAAAAGAAAAATTCAAAATATGTCTTATTTAAAGGTCTAATTAAATGTAATTTACTATTACAAGCTACTGTACAAACTTCTACATAACAGTGTATGAATGTAACTTGATCTTAAGCACACTGCTATAATTACAAAGCAAGCTCAGGGAAGAATTACAGACATTTATAATTAAGGCCAATCTATAAAAGGCAACCAAGGAGAGGGTGAGGTCTGTGACGGGGAAAAAAAGTTGGCCACAAGGACACAAAGACACAAAGAACAGGACGTCAATAATCTCACAAAAAAACAGCTGCTGTAGGGAGACAACACGCACCATGGATTCTCACGGAGGACACTACCTCAACAAAGAAGCTGTGCTGTCACCTTTAGGTGCAGCCCGAATGTGCCAACTGCTACTCGGTTGCACCATAATGGCCCTTGTGTCCCACAGCGCAGGCTACAGCGCCTCCTACGGACATTTCTGCATGTTCGTGTGGTGCTTCTGCTTTGCTGTCACACTGATTGTGTTCACCTTGGACATCACGCGGCTCCACACATGCATGCCCATTTCCTGGGATAACTTCACTGTGGCCTTTGCCATGCTGGCAACACTCATGTACATCACTGCCTCTGTGGTCTACCCTGTTTACTTCCTCCAAACAGAGTGCCCTGATGAGGGCTGTGAAGTCCAAATGTACCGCATTGCTGTCACTGTCTGCTCCAGCGTCTGCTGCTTTCCCTACGGTGCTGAGGTGTTCCTAACTCGAGCCAAGCCGGGAGCTGTGGTGGGTTACATGGCCACTGTGTCCGGTCTACTCAAGGTGGTCCAGGCTTTTGTGGCCTGCATTATTTTTGGGGCCCTGGCCAATGACAGTGAGTACACCCTCTACATTGCCACCCAGTACTGCGTGGTGGTGTACAGCCTGTGCTTCTCTATCACCGTGATAGTGGTCATACTGACAGTTTCTGGTAGGACCTCTGCCCTGCGGTTCCCCTTCGACCGGTTTGTGGTTGTCTACACCTTCTTCGCTGTGATTCTTTACCTCAGTACTGCACTGATCTGGCCCATCTTCAGCTTTGACAAAAAGTATGGCAACACTACTCGTCCTGAGGACTGCCCACGTGGAGAATGTCCATGGGACAGTAAGCTAGTGGTGGCCGTGTTCACCAACGTCAACATGATCCTATATTTTGTAGACCTTGTTTACTCCCAGAGGATTCGCTTTGTCTCCAGCTCTGCTGTGTAAAAAAATGTACCCCTCTAAAGACTGTTGAGATTTAAAGACAAATAGAGAATCGTTGAGGCCACATCCACAATGCTCTACACAGTCAGGTCTCTGTGAAGGACTCATTCCCTTGGATCCATAGATTCATGGTGTCTTATCTGTATTGGATTTTTTAATATCAGTATTTATCACCTGTAAGCAGCAAAACTGACAGTATTACCCTATTCTACAAACTTAAAAGGCCTTTCCCCAGTTCTACAGTGACCTACCAGGAAGAGACTGCCAGGTGACATCCCTCTGCTCCAGATTCCTTTGGTGGTTGCCTACAGAACAGACCTATGGGAGTATGGGATAATGTTTAGAATATCAAAACAGTGTTATGTCAGTCAGAGTACAAATGCAATTTATTTATGTATTAGTATGTATTAAAATGGATGTAAACACTAAAATGGATGAAGATATATCACAGAGATGAATAGCATATGTTAAGTCTACAAGGTATGCACTGAACATAGCTTTTGGTTTCGGCTTTCCTGCCATTTTGCTGTTTTTTTTCCCCACATCTTGTTCTTATATAGGCTATGTAATAATAATATGAAAAATAATAATATTGAAGTTCATTAGGAGTTTCCTGCCATCCATTGAATGTTAAATGTGTTGGATACATGGATTTCTTTAAAGGCAAAACTTTGACAGTATCACAGTATTTTATTTGGGAGAAGCACAATCATGTAGTAGAATATCATTGCTTTTGCTATATTTCTGATATGTGCCATGTTTAATAAAAGATTTAACAGTATCTTTTGTTGGTCTTTTTGATTTCTGTACCCTTTGCTTTGTATGAAGTAACGCTAGGTTTTAATTGATATGTGAACCTTCACTCTCAACTTTCAGAAGAAAGATTTACACAGTGACATCATAAATCTCATTTGTATATTGGCAAATGTTCAAATCAAAATTGGTCAAGTTGATTGCTGAAGTATATTTGATTCATAGCCTGATTAAATCAAATTACCTTGATATTTCAGTATTTGATAGTGCACTAGACATTTATAAATCATGCTGTTGTCTGTAGGCCACAGTGTTAGAAAAGTTTCCTTAAAGGCATTTTGTCAGATTCCTAGGATTACACACAAAGTTAGTAGTAGTACAAAGTTAGTTTTTTTTTTTTATCACTGTCAAGTGTATTCCGTATGCTTCATAACTTATTTAAATGTTCTTTGTTGTAATGTGTTGACCTTGGTGAAGGCCAAAAGCCGAAATGCGTTGGTCTACAATAAAATTGTTCTGTACAAGTGTTTCAGGAGTTTTACCATGGGCCATGTATAATACGAGAGTTTTACCTCTTCAGACTTCCCCCCTTCTCCATGCACCTTGGAAGTAGGTGAAGTTGTGCCGATGTTGTTATCCCTACTCCGCTTCTACAGGGGTATTTGGTTAACATAAATAAACATGATACTGATACATATTAAACGAGTTGCCTAATGGAAGCACTGAATATACAAACCCAAAATGTAGGCCTATTTTTACTCTAGGCTGCTAACTAGGCTACAGGTTGGTTTCTGGGTCAGGCTGAATTTTCTGTCTCCCTGGAAATAGTCTCTGCCTTTCATGCTTTCTGACTGTAGCACCAGTTCTGGCATCCTCCTCCTCCTCATCATCATCATCATCATCATCATCATCATCATCATCATCATCATCATCATCATCATCATCATCATCAACGTTTCTCCCCCACAACACAACCTGATGCAACTAGCTTTTCGGCTTTAAAGAACCCGCCCCAAAGTTATTACCAACACCGCTGCGATTGGTCAAACGTAGGCTACGTGTTGCCCCAAACATGCAAGCATTCTCGCTTGTCAGTTAAATGTATCTCCACAGGTACAGTATGGCTACAGCGCGAGATATCCGGGCCACGTCAAAAGTGCTGTAATTCCAGGTGTCTAAACGGTTGCTGGTTCGGTCAGTCGGTCAGCTTATAAGGGCTCTTCAGTTTATTCGTAAGTTTTTGCTCTGCGAATGCATTTAGGCTACTGTACGGCTGCTGCCACAGTGTGTTCGGAAATGTCGTTCGCTTCGTTTAATAAGGAAGTAGTAGTTTGTTTACCACTACAGCACAACATCCAAGAGCTGTAAAGAGGATACACGCCGCATACCAGTAGTTAGACGTCGTCGAAATCATGTGTTGAGCTAAAATGGATTAATCCCTGCTAAAGTGTTTAACTCTGTGTACACTCACAGGTAGAATGAGTGTGGGTTTCATAGGAGCAGGCCAGGTGGCCCACGCTCTGGCAAGAGGCTTCATAGCTGCAGGTGAGTAGCCTAGCTATTGAGTCACACTGTAGAATGTTTGTATTATTTAGATTTGACTCGCGTTGTTGATGTATGTTGATTGCAATCAGACACTGAAATGATTTCTGGACATTTTGTCCCCTCTAAGGTGTGATTGCCACCCACAGAATCACAGCCAGTTCCCCAGGCACAGATCGACCCACAGTACAGGGACTGCGGGTAGGTAAACAATTAGGGAGAATATATTTGTGGGGTTTCAAGGTATAAAACATTCATTTGTTTGCATGTTATGAATTCCTATACTCCAGCGAATAACTAATGTGTATATGTCGTATATGTTGTACAGAAATTGGGTGTCAATTTCACCACCAGCAACAAAGAAACAGTGAGCAAAAGTGATGTTCTCTTCCTGACTGTGAAGCCCCACATCATCCCTTTTGTACTGGATGAGATTGGACCAGACATCGAAGATCGTCACCTCATTGTGTCCTGTGCTGCAGGAGTCACCATCAGCTCTATAGAGAAGGCAAGTCATAGCCATCTGTCTTCACGTGTTACTAACTGAACTGAACACAGATTGTAAATAGCAGTACTGGACAATATATTGTCCAGTACTGCTATATATTGACAAAATCAAATATATTTTCTCACTCAAATACTCATTACACACTATCTTAGACAATTAGCGTGCATGTACATTATTTAACTTAGATGTATGTATAGGTGATATGGTGTTTACTCAAATGCAGAAGTCAAATAACTCCAGAAAACCGTTCACTTAATGCAACATTGCATAAGTTGTTTACCTTAAAATTCATGTTGATGCTACTCTGACTTGTAATAGGGAGAATGTTGCCTCGGTCATTCTCACTGCGTGCCCCAAATGCCTGTTTTTGGTGAGTGGGTACGAACTCCTGGAAGTGCGCAACCCTGTACGGCACTACCACTGATTTTGAACGAAGAACAGAGAAAAGGAAAGAGTGACCAAGTTGCTGTTGGACAACTCAGACTGGCTTTTAGTTGTTTGGCGAGAGCTTTGCGAAATAAAAGGCTGCAAGGCAGACCCCGAGCTGGCCTTCTTGCTGACTCACTTGTTTTTGATCTATCTTTATTTACGACAGCAGTGTATAGGTGAATTACACTCTGAATCTGTATGGGTGTGAAATTACAAAAAATATGAATATTACACAATGTTGCTTTAACTTTTATAATGATCAAAATCCCATATGATTTGTAAGTTTTATATGACATGATATTAATCATCAATCGTGTTTTTATGTACATCTCAGCTCGAGATGATGGCTAATGCTTGTGAAGTTCTGGCTTTGTTTATTTTAACATAAGGCTCTCACTGTGTTCTGCGCTCACACACTGCAGCCCCTTAGGCAGAACAGTCATATGTTGTAACATGACATTGGTTGACAGCTTGAACTTGAAACACTCATGCATTTTCATTGAATAAAGTCCAAGATATGTTGTCTTAAAACTAATGATATTATGTGGCAGACTAAACCAAATGAAATTTTAATATATTCTATCGACTAGAGTACAAACTTTGATCCATGTGAGTTTTATATAATAGTAAAAACTATAAGTGATCCTCTCCACCCTTTTTTCCCTATAATTTCAGGACAATTCATTCAGTACATTGCTCTATTCCCTTACAGAAGCTGCAGCAGTATCGTGCTGATCCAAAGGTAATGCGGTGCATGACAAACACTCCAGTTGTGGTGCGCGAGGGGGCTACTGTGTACGCCACAGGCACCTATGCAGAAGTGGAGGATGGAAAGCTTCTGGAGCAGCTGATGGCCAGTGTAGGATACTGCACTGAGGTGGAAGAGGACCTGATTGATGCCGTCACCGGCCTCAGCGGCAGTGGTCCTGCTTACGTGAGTCATTTATATAATGTGAAGTGTGTTTTACAATTTTGTCTTACCTGTAGCAACTGTAAAAAGTTAGTCTTGTGGATTGTTTTCCTACATTCAATCATCATAACAATTATAATTGTGGCCTTGCAGGCGTTTACAGCTGTAGACGCTCTTGCGGATGGTGGAGTGAAAATGGGCCTTCCCAGGAGATTGGCTATACGCCTCGGAGCCCAAGCCCTGCTGGTATTACCTTTTATTTTATTATTTTGAATTTATGTGTTACATGTATGTGCTTTCTATGATGCTTTTTGGTTCCTTTTTTATTATGTTACAATTGGTTTTGGGTGGTATTAGTGATGCTTTTCAAGCTATGTATGCTAATATTAGTGGTCTCGACTCACATTCGAATTCCGATGTAAACAGTTTCATGTGCACTGTCCCTGAAAAATCTGTAAAGCCAATCCAGATAGAATTCTGCAATTTTGCCAGTTGTCAGCTGCAGTCTGTCTTGGTTGGTTCTAGACACAGTCTGAAATATACAGTATATTGATAAAAGATACAAGTTTGTTATGACGTAATTAATACTGTGTTAGTCTAATGTGGATCTCACTTTGTGTTTCTTTAAAGGGGGCTGCTAAAATGCTGTTAGACTCAGACCAACACCCTGGGCAGCTCAAGGACAATGTGTGTTCACCAGGGGGCGCCACCATCCACGCCCTGCATGTCATGGAGAGTGGTGGCTTCCGCAGTCTCCTCATCAATGCTGTAGAGGCCTCCTGTGTTAGGACTAGGTAAGTTGATAAGAAATGTGTGAGACAAACAAACTAACAAATCATATTTCCTGTCATAGGGATACACAAGAAATGCTTTTAAGTTAATTGTCATATTCAAATGGACAAAGGATGATATATTTCTTTTGAAGTTTATAACTCAGACAGTAGATGGAGCTATATGCAAATAATGTTACAATGAGACTTTTGTCCTTCTCAGGTTACTAGTTAACAAGTGATAAGATTATTACCACACTACTATACTACGTTGTGCTAAATATGTATGTTTCACACTATGTTGTAAATTTCTGCCCTTCTCTGAAAAGGGAACTTCAGTTTTTGGCCGACCAAGAGAAAATCTCCCCAGCTGCCATAAAGAAGACAACTCTGAACAAAGTGTTGCAGCAGCCAGGAGTGACTGCAGAGGGTGTTGGAGTCAGATCTCATGGGATCAGTATGTTCAACAGCAGTGACCCCAGGACCAAGAAGAAGTAATCATTTTAATGTGTGTAACAATAAATATTCCATATATGCTGTGAATAAACCACTACTGGCAGATGAATGTTGGAACATACACGAATTTAGTGGATTGCTTTCTAGATTAAAAATTAGATTAAAACAATTTTGGGATTATGCTGTAAAAAACAGTTTGAGCCATATTTCTTTTTGTAATGAAGTGCCTTTTCTTTTGTCAGGCTAGACTAAAATAATTGAATATTTGTGGTATGGCTTATCTTATTTCAGTAAGTCCTTTCTGATGGTAGTTGGCAAAGTTAGATGTACTAAATAGCAATGCACTTGAGTGGACTGGACACTCAATTGCCACTTACGTGCAACCTGTATTTAATGCAAATTAATGTTAAAATGTCTTAAACATAATGTGCTAAATGCTATATGATGCTATGAAACTGAGGATGTTTTCAGAAAAAAACATTTTTTACATGTTTAAAAAAAATGTTTGTGGATATGATATTGGCAAGTGAGAAAAAAAATGTTTGCCTGCTGTTTTTAAATCACTGTAGAGCACTTGCATTTTGTTATATTTTAAAGGTGCTATATAAATAAAGCTTGATTGATTGAGTAAATGCCAGCAGTGCTGTCTAACAGTCGCCTAACAGTTATTAGCAGCTACAATGTAACAAAAGGTGATATTTTTGGGTTAAAATGTTTTTTTCTTGTGAGGAAAAAGGTCCTTAATGAATGAAGGCACGTGACCAAACACGATGACGTCTGTCTTCAATACAAGAGAAAGGAATCAACAAGGAGAGCACGAGCTGGCATTTGGAAGCGCTGTCGCTTCTGTAAGTGGAACCGAAATTAAACTGCCTCTAATGTTAGGCCACCGTCGTGACGGTGTGAGAAGAGGACCTTGAAGGCAACAACTTCAGAGAGCGTCATTTTTCAGTCAGGTGGGTCTGTAAACCAAACAGAGTCGGTGTTGTTATGCTGAGTGTGCATGCCTTCGCCTCGCCACTGACAAGCTGGCCGCGGCTAGCTTAATGGGTTAGCATACCTCGCTTCTTACATCTATCCCCGTCAAGGTAGCCTGACTTATATCAGACTTGGTCTTCAAACTAAGAGTGTCCGCATCACTTAAGCGGCCAACACACATGTTTTCATAAGTATTGGGTTTATTTTGAAAGTTTCTACCGGAAATGCTTGTATAGCCGTTGGGGACTGACGACGGTCGGGCTCCTACTATGCTGAGATGGCAGCTAAGCATTTGTACACTCATGAGCTGCGAGTAAAACATGCCATTCAGATTTTGGGTTTGATGTAACGCAACGGCAGGTGGTTTCGCGCGTAAACGGCGATTTCCCCGGTGAGGAATTCGCTCGTGGTGCTGAACTGCTACAGTTCTAGTAGGAAGGCTGAGCACGGGGATTTCCTCGCCTGCTTGTTTTGTAAGCGGGGAGTTGTTTGCCACTTTCACAAGCAGGCGTTGAGAGGTCGGAGACAGAGCCGTGGAATGACAAAACTGTGTAACTGGTTGCTTTTGTGATACATAGTTTGCCAAGACGTCGCGTGTCCACTGTATGACAGCGCTTCTTGGTGGCTTGTCAACTCATGCGCTTCTTGCTGTTCAAACCTGCTGCTTCATCACCTCGTTGTGAAAAGGAGCAAGCGCAAGCCGAGGCAGCGGTTTAGCGAGACCAGGTTGGTTTTCAATATTTTTTTTTATCATGACATTTTCTGTCAAACATGAATGTGATGTTAAATCTGAGCAATGTGTTGTGCTTTCGTGCAGCTTTTAAATGCATGCGTGGATTTTATCTCGGGAATGCTTCCAAACCATCGTTTCGGATTGAAATATGTTCACCTGAAGTGACAATTCATTTAACCAGTGGATAAATTGTAACAATGGCAGTACCAAACCCGCCGTCCTTGGCTTTAATAGCATAGCCAGGCTGTTAACCACAGTATTGTTTTAGTATTAGAGCCAACAAATAAGCAGCGGTATTTTTATCGTGCTGAATCATCACAATGATGTATAAGACGTTCTTAGAATCCACCCCGAAATATGGCACCACCGGACAAAGGTCTGCACGGTGGATAAGGGTCGATGTTTATCACCAAGACGCCGTCATTAAGGAGATGGATCGAAATGGTGCTGATCTGTCGTGCAAGTCAGTCATCAAGTGATGACCATCATGCATTTATCAGAAGCCTCATCTACATTCACCTGAGAATGTGCATTTCATTGCAGTGCTGTCATTATGTACATCAACAAACCAGGGTGTGAGTACATTTAGACTAAGTGCTTAGATGTCAACTGCAATGTCAAATCCATTTAAAAAAAAATGCATGATAAGCAATATATTATGCCTGTGTTGTTATAATGGAGTCCTGCAATGAGTGGCTGTTTAAATTGGGTCAAGTGTAATTATGGGATGTATGGGAAGTTGAAAACAAACACCTAATGTAGGTAGTATTTGAAACAAAATGCTGGCGTAGGAAATGCGTATTTTGGTGTGTTAGGCGTGCTGTAAATGCCTTTTTTATTTTTTGTAATTAAATATGCTAAATACTATAAAGTTCCATCTTGCTTGTGGTAGTGTTTGATGCACTATAACCATATTTTTATTATTTTATTTTAGTTTGGCAGATGTGTGTGTGTGTGTGTGTGTGTGTGTGTGTGTGTGTGTGTGTGTGTGTGTGTGTGTGTGTGTGTGTGTGTGTGTGTGTGTGTGTGTGTGACATGATGAAATTTGCTGCCTATTAGAGTGCACGCTTATGGAGGGCAGGTAATGAATTATCCATGGAGAATCTCTGTGCAATTTGAAAAGTCACCTTGGAAACTGTTGAGCATATATAGGCAGGGCTAAACAGATAGAAGTTGCCCATTCTTTCTCAGATATCCAACTTGTTTCATCATCTCTGTTCATGCGAGCGGGGCATTGAAGTGTGTTTAGCAGACAGGCCAGCCCTACATCAGAAGCTCGGCTTTGCAATAAAGCGTAATGCCCATCTCTGCCTTTTTCTGCAGGTAACAAGAACAGATGAGGGCCCATATAAGAGCCCGATGTGGCTGGCAATGGTGTGTGGATGGAGGCAGGGAGTGGTGGAGATCAGCTCTGAGATTTATCGCCTCTTGCATTGAGGTAGCGAAGATAAAATAAGGCTGGATCCCATAGAGGTGAACCGAGTGCACAACTCATACCCAGTTGCTCAGACTGGGCAGGCGGTGGAGGGTGGAAGGGATATTTGAGGTTGATGAAACACGAGGCAAGACTTTACACAGAATAGAGTACAGTCTGGCCACCAACACCTCTGCATGGCTAACACAGCTGTGCCTTGGGAGTAGTTACGCCTATTCAGGACAATTAATAGCCTCCAGGAAGGAACACAAATGTGAGATTTGTACACAAAAATGCCGCTTAAGCTGCACAGGGAAATGTGAATGCCTGGAAGGAAGGGAGAAAAAGATCAATATAGTTTTTTTTCGCCCCTTTTTTTGCAATAGGCAGGGAATGTTGGTGATGAAACCTCTTGCAAGTGTAGTGCGGATTATGATTGCTTAGCATTGCGATATGCCCGCTCCACTTCTCAAAGTAATACTTTCATCCAGACAGAGTAGCAAGTGTATTTGATGAATTTCTGTTTGGAACTTGAGTTAGACTTGGCATGTTCATTGCTGCTCCCTGTGTGTTCGTAATTAAGATTAGCTAATATTGGACAGAACATAGAGAGCATAAGCATAGAGCCGTGCACTGGCTGCTGGTTTTAATGCAACCTACTTTTATCTTGGCAAATTAATGTTTGAGACATATTTGTGGTGAACTGACATTAAAACAAGTGATTTAATCATATCCATATTTGCACAAGAGGATAAGTCAAACTAAAACAGGGAGGCAGGGAAGAATCACTTTTTAGAGTTTTGGGAGACTACATGTTCTGGTATTTTCTTGGCTGGATATGTATAAAATGTTCTAAGGAGGTTAAAGATAGCCAGACCTTGTTCTAAGATAAGCAGTGTATAACCCACATTGTAAAGGAGCTCAGGCAGATCATTAGACTGCTATTAGTACTGTCTAGATTGTATCTTGATTTAAAAAAATAAAATAAAAATAAAACATTCTTTGTAAATGACTGTGAATTTCCTGAATAAATGCTATATTTGTACTCTCTACCTCATTAAATTATGCTACATGCAACAGGAGCCAGCATTCATGTTTTTTATTACTTGCTCTGTCCAGCCAATATCTTTTTACTGGCACCAGTAGACAAATTGACAGCATTATACATTTATAAATGTAAGGCATTTATTCAAACAAAATAAAAAGCAAAGTGACAAAAATAAAATCTTTCGCTAATCTCTATTGCTAAATACAACTTGAGTTATTTATTTGATATTTATTCAGTTATTTATATTTAGCTAAAGCTCCTGTGGTGCACAGAGTGAGCAGGTTGGAGTTCAGTTTCTTGTTTTAAGTAGTAATATTTCAGCTCATCTGTGGATGGACACAGTCGGTGCTTTGGGGATCAAACTTGTGACCGTACTCATACAAAATAGTGTTTTCATCCTTTAGACCATTAAACCATCTTTTTTTTCCACTTCTACCTTCTTTGATATGTGATTTGAATTAGTTATTTCTAAGCTTTAGTTCAGGCTAAAATATGTGAGCAACTGAGAAGTAGGTTACATTGAGAACCTGAGTTAATATTTTTGGTACTGAACGCATGATTATTAATTCAGACTGCTTTCTAAAGTGACATGTTTTTTTGGACAACCCCATTGAGTGTACGGCTCCATCAAATATCCTGTAGGCAGACATCATCAATCACTTGCCATAATTTGAACTGAGTGGTGGCAATGCTATTAATAGAAATTAGCATCTTTGTTACTTCCAGCCCAGGTAATAACTCTGGCTAACTGACTGCATTTGAATTAAAGCACTCCACAGGAAAAATAAGATGATACATTTGTTGTCTTTGTTTTTCGTTTGTTTTTATTCAGTGCTGTAAAGCTCTGTTGGTTTGATGGCATGATCACAGACTTGTGTTTTAATTGAAGATAATCCACTTCAAATCATAGCTGTGCAGTGGTTCCAGTCAAAGATGTGAATTGTTTCAGTATAATCTTACTTTAAATATCATTAAAAATGTGTTGATCTGATCTAGTTTTGCCTTCTGTGCTGCAAGGGCTGCGTTGTTGCTGTTAGGTCAATGCAATATGCATTTAATATGTATGCAACCAGTGTAGTAAAGCTCCTGGATATTTTGCCAGCGTGTGGGTTGCCTGCAACCCTTACTTCCTCTGCCAGTGCAAGGCCGAGGTATCAAGAGCTATTCTCTTCCTGTTTAATCAAGTCCTCCAGGCAGATACTGTGGAAGGCCAATGAAGTCTCTTCTCCTGTCATACTTGTACTAACAGAGCTGCTTCAAGAGTAACAGCAGCTACCGAGCTTGGAAATAGATTCTGTATTGAAACACTGACATAATCCAAACCAGTCTAACCCAAGTCCCTTTTTAAATAAGCTTCACGTTATCAGTGACTTAAAACAATACAAAATCCTTTGAGGGAGGTGTGATTCAGGTTTTCACTTTAAACCACATGAACTATATGCAAATTCCAGATGAATCGACCACATGCATTGTATACCATACAAGCTTCCATATTGAACTTTTTCAGAGCCTCTGTTTATCGTAGTTTCACCTAGTGACAATTAATCAAGTATAATAAGTGTTCAGTCATGTATGTAAACCTTTTTATAGAAAATAATAAAAAGATTGAATGTATTTAAAAACAAAAGTGGAATATTGTGCACCAGGAAACAACATAAAGTTACAGAATTTCTACCGATATTTAACTTTCTCTGCTTTTGTCTACAATTTGTTTCCTTATTACAATAACATCAAATATAAAGTTAAAATAAAGTATTTCTGACTTTCTGATTGAAACCGAGCAATATACAAATACCTTTTGAGATTTACCAAAATTCAGACCGGCATAAACAACAGAATCACCACATTTGTTTTAAATAATTATTAGCCTAAAGCCATTTGCTTTAATCCTGAAAGGCTGGTCTAATCTTTGGACTACATTTTTTTTTTTTTTGATTAAATCCTTTGCCAAAATGCCAGTGCTTTAAATGTAAATATGATTATTATGATCTCTTTACAATGACCTCTCTAAATGAATGCATCAAAATAATTGTATTACAAAGCAATTTTATTATTATTATTATTATTATTATTATTATTATTATTATTATATGTATTGATTATATTATCATTTTTCAAAGACTCAACATTTACCCTGCTCTAAAAATACAATGTTTTGTAAAATTGGAAACATTTAGGCTACCAAAGCTACTGGCCCAAGTTTAGGTGCTTATAATAAGTATAAGCATGCACATTTTTCTCATTTTATTATGCAGCAAGTAGAAATTCAGTCTGTCTTTTTCAAATCTTTATTTACAGCATGTGAGAAAAGAGCTCGTTTCAGAAAGCACTTTTTTTTTCTTCGCTCATCTGTTGATTATAGCGTGTTTGATTAAATATCGTATTCCGCATCTGTCTATTCATCTAGCAGGACTTCATTTGCAGGTCCGAACAATATCATTACAATGTACAGACTGTTGCTAACAATCGTTTAACCCTTCAATTCTAGTCGTACCCTAGTCATAGTCAGGCAGGCATATGATTTTGGTTGAGCACTATTTTAGTGTTTCCCCGAACCTCCACTGGTCAAAAGTATTGGCTTAGTATTTCCCCTCTACTACAAGCGTATCACATTTCCCTCTGAAAGCTGCTGAATGATTTCCCCTCTCCCTCTTTTTGTCACTCTTATTTCACGCTCTGAATACTTAGTAGTTAATAGCTTCCCTCCCCTCTTCCCATCGTATCTTTCTCTCGCACAGACACACTCACACACTGTGTTTGCTCCACACACACAAGTTTACACCGGTCTTCCAGTAACTCTTCCAGAGCTATCCAAAGAGTCAGATTTTTAATTTGCGGTTAAATGGCGCCCGACACATGTAGCTTGCTTGATAATTGACTTCACTCAGCTGAAGGGAGGAATGATCAGATCTAACTATCTAGACGATCTTTTTGACTCTGAATTAGAAGGGAGGGAGTAAAAGTAGTGGCTCTGATCAGGCATGAAGTGTTGAGAATGGCTATTTATGGCATACACGGTGAAAATGTTGGCTGTCTCCATAAAGCACCTCACTCTTGAAAGAGCAAGTGGACACAGAGAACAAATAGGCCCAAGGTTTAAATGAATGAGCCAAAGCATAATGAGAGAGGCAATTCTTTTATTTATTTTTTCACTCCCTTATGTCGTCATTTTCAGTATCTCTGTGGTTATCATCATTCTGTTTCCTGTGGAAAGTCCATGATAATGGAGCGAGAGGCTACAAGTCTCATACATTATTGATCAGGGAAACTGAATAGGTGATCATACTGATTTCACATCCAGCTCTTTCTTTAGTGTTGTGTTAATCGGCTAAGATGTGCAGGTTTAGCAAAGGCAGTGAATTTAAAACGACGCTAAATCTATAATCTAAGACCTAATTTACATTTGGGTAATGGCTCCTGTGTCTCTTTCTGTGGCCGTACAAATCTTTACAAGTCTGGACTAGTCATAGCAGAGGAAAGTCATTTAAACTAAGCATATGAGCCAAATTGTGCATCTGCTCTTTTGGGGTGAAATGCATTGTTTGGTGTGAGATATTCAGTTGTTAGTTTCACAGAACTGAGTTGCCATTGTTAAATGCTCCCTGTGCTTTCCTGAAAACAGTCTTTCATCAGCATGCACCTCCACTGTCTAGTTTTGTTCACTTCATTAGCAAGCTGCCGGTGCCAAGTGCTCGGACGCTTCTTTTCAAGAATTGATCATGACAAGTTAAATGCATATGCGCTTGTGTGGTTTTTGTAACCTCTCCGTGTGTGGATACATGTGCATGTGATTAGTTAAGTGATATGCAATCCGCTGTCATGTCTCAGTAAAGCATGCGCCCCGTTAGTCCTCCCTAGTCGTGTTTAGTATTCAGAGAGCGGGCGCTGTCGGAATCTGGATTCTGAGGCAGGTTGCTGGGGGTTTTGTTTGCTCTTATGGCCCTGATAATCTTGTTACACTGCTGTCAAGTGGAGCTGGCTCTCCCTGCAGCCCTGAACCACCATGCATGCCACCTCCAGTACCAGAAATCTACCCCCTCCCCCCTCGCCGCCCCCACAAGCCTACCGCCATTTTGAGACAGCCGTTGATGGAAGGGCCTTGGATGTATCCTTGAAGAATCACCTCCTGAGCATCTTTATTCAGCCACCCACCCCCACCTTTGGCGGTGAACGACAGTGATAAATATTCATCGGGGGACGCAGTGTGTGGATGCCTCGGTTCCCCCTCAACAAAGGGTCCCTAGCTAATGGTGTCCACCCTTGGCAGCCCCCCTGGAGAGATTCTGTGGCGGGGATGAGATCATTAAAGCATGACACGGGCTGAAGGCCCGACCTATCATGTCACATCAGCATTTATGCGAGTCTCAACCTAAGCCGACCCCACCTTCGCGAGCTGCTCTCTATAGATTTAGATGAACACAGACAGCTTTTGAAGGTTGGCTGGGTTGCTCTCGTCGTGTTAGTTCAACTTCACAACTTCCTAATTGGCACATTGGTTTTGGTCCTTGCTGAGATCAGTATTTTTTATTATTTTTTTTCTCTCAACCTGTTCTTCTCAAGCTCCTCTAAATGTGTTGAGCTTGCATGTTTCACAAGGCTGTTTTCTCTCTCTCTCTCCCTCCCTCTCTCTTCTCACCCTCTTTTTGCCTGTCTCCCTTTCTCTGTCTGTCTCTCTCACCATCGCCTCCTTCTCTTTCTCTGGGTGACCACACTCAGCGATTTCTATTTCCTGTGGGTGTTATGTCTCTCCTCCACAAGCAATCAGCTCTGATTTGTCAGCGTTCTTCCAGGCGATTCATAAGAATTCAGCTAGCAGCACCTACAAAAGACGTCTGTGTCCCTGGCTGCGTTGCTCCCCACCTCTACTGGCCCTATGCTCCAAGCTGCAGCATAAGTCTCCCGCTCCTTTTGCTAGACACACAAAAGACTTGAAATCATCAACAGGAGGTAATACATGCGTGCGAGGAAGACACTGGTGTCTAGTGTCCTCGGTTGCGACTGTTAAGAAGGTGAACAAATGAAAGGGCATTCTGTTGCAATCAAATCAGCGCAAATTTCCCCATCACATTGTTTTTGGGGGAAGATTATAGGTGTGTTTTTCCTTTCTTTTCATTCCTGTGTGTCTATGTGAGCATGCCTCTTTGTCTCTGTGAGGTATGACATGCCTGGTAGTGGAAGGGAGCAGCTGTGCATTGGACCTTGTCTGTGTTGTGCTGCCATGCCCTGTCATTGGTAGCCGTCTGTTGGCAGCAGCCTGTGCTGGAGGGTTGCAGCCTGGGCTCAATCATTCCACAGTGTCATATGGTGAGCTTTCAGCCATGCCAGGCCATGCCTACCATGTCACCCTACACAGCTGTGTGACAGAATACGTCTCTTCAACCTGGACAATGTGTCATCTCTCTGCAATTTCAAGATTCAAACTGGTTTTTGAACAATGTTGGGTCTAGGCGGCTAAGGGGAAAATGATAGGCTTATATGAAATTTGGAAGAAGCAGCCGTTTTTGCATACTCTCATCTCAGTAGCTATTAGTGGAGTACTTTCCTGTCTATTTGTCCATTATCTGTGCATCATCAGGCAGACCATTATCCCATTATGTTTTGCATCTGTGGTCCAAATGCTTACTGGAAATGAGTCACCACAAAGGCCGGTGAAAGGTAGGTGTTACTATCAGTCAGCTATTCATAGCCAACCCAACAGAGATGAAAGTATCACATTTAAAAAGTCCTCCGAAGAACGTGAAAGGCTTTTTTTATATGGGCATCTGCAGCACTGGGAAACATTGCCGTTTTATGAGAAGCCAGAGGAGTTTTTGAAGTGAAAGCATCAAGAATGCGAGTCACAATCTGACCTCATGTTATGTCCCCTGCCTGTGTGATAGTGTCGTATTCAGGTCATTTTTAACAAGCGTCTGTCTCTGCCTGTTTGGCTCAGGTGACCGGTCCACCTGTATCACCCTTTTGTTGCCATGGAAATATCCTGGCCATTTTAGTGCACTTCAGAGCTACGACTCATTCTTTTTTGGATTCCTTTGTTTCCTGCTAAAAAGTTGTAAGAGCCCACATGCATTTGTTTATGTGCTCAGTGCAAACACACACTGCTGTAAATCAGCTTACAGAGGCAACGTGCTGGCTAGGCTGACTGTGGTGGGTGCCTGTGTCGCTGACGCAGCATGTACTGTGTGTAGTGTAAAGCACTCGGGGCCACAAGTGTGTGTGTGTGTGTGTGTGTGTGTGTGTGTGTGTGTGTGTGTGTGTGTGTGTTGTGTGTGTGTGTGTGTGTGTGTGTGTGTGTGTGTGTGTGTGTGTGTGTGTGTGTGTGTGTGTGTGTGTGTGTGTGTGTGTGTGTGTGTGTGTGTGTGTGTGTGTGTGTGCTTATCCTGTGGCAGAGCTCACACGGTGGAAGGCACCCAGCCTTCTGTCTGTCTTAACACCAGTAGGTTAGATGTCTCATCTGCAAAGCTTCTCTTGGTGTTCCCTCACTGCTGACATGACAGAATAAACTGCAGTGCAGCCCTGTTGTTCTGGATGGTAGCTGAGGCTCTGCAGTAGTTACAGCATATCCATTTTTTTTTATTGATCTATGGGATTATACAATCGTCGCACACCAGCCAGTCTAGACAGGTATGACTGGATAGCTCGTACAGTAGACGAAAGCCTGCCCTGTGGCCCTCTGCGATATGTTTAGCTGAGGTTGTATACAGCCGAAAGGCTGAAGGCTTTGCTTTAGTCCATCCGCATCCTCTGTTGTTTCTAGTGATGCACCGAAATGAAAATTCTTGGCCGAAACCGAAAACCGAAAAAAGAGGAAACCAAGACCGAAAACCGAAACCGAAACACCGAAAGAAATTAAGCCAATTATTAGTACCATTGCATTTATGGCTATGACTGTGTACTAACTTTACTAAAATCAAGGCATTGCAATTGTATAAATTAATATTAAAGTTTAATTAAAAAAATATCTAGCAGAAATATGGCTACAATCTGATAGTCACAGTATACAGTAGCCTAAGAACAGAATAGCTTACCTATTGTTATTATTATTATTATTATTATTATTATTATTATTATTATTTTTTTTTTTTTTTTTTTTTTTCTTTTTTTTTTCTTGTAACTATCCGCGTCCCCCCCCTTTTTTCCCCCCCCCCCCCCCCCCCCCCTTATCTTTTATTTCTGCGATCTGATCTCCTGCGCTGGGCACTGCTCCGTCTCCGTCTCCCGCGCGGGTTCTCCGCATCCATCCACGGGCCTGGATCATTTCTCGTGCGCCCTGCTTTATTTCCGCATCCAAGTAATGGTCTTTATTACGCTAGCGGATCAAGTACAGTCGCGATGAAGTGCAGAGGATCGAACAGATCTCACTGAAACGTGTGCTGACAGACTCTAAGAGCGTACTTTTCATTGTTTTCACTCCGTGGTCCCGTCTCAACCTCTTTGCTTAGGAGACGCTTTGCAGGTGGAACGGATCGGATACTGACACACGTGCAGGTCGCGTTTTCTGTTTACGTCATCACAACATTTCGGCCGTATTGTTTCGGTGATAAAAGTATTTCGGCCGAAAACCGAAAATGCCCTTTTGGGCCATTTTCGGCCGAAAATTTTCGGTGGCCGAATATTCGGTGCATCCCTAGTTGTTTCTGCTCTGAGCGGTTGCACTTAACAAATACTTTTGTTTTCCAAGAAATCTCTGGGAATTGCTGCCAGTTAACTAAATGTCATCCTCCTTGTGACTCGCCACATTGCTGTTTGAATGCAGTGCAGAATTCAAGTGAGAGACCAATGGTGGAGGGGGAAATGCATACCACCAAGGTATTTGTTCATAGTGACAGGTGCAGCAATAGTCCAGTACAGTACCACTTGCTGAACGGACTTTGCATCACTTTTAAGGAAGTCATAAGTCCTTGACCCACTTTCTGCCTTGTGTATTTGAAGGACTTTGTCATGCTGTAGCATCTTTGCCAGAAAATACATTCTTATTTCACAGAAATGTTCCTCCTTTCTTCATTCCTCCAAGCTTTTTTTTTCTGCTGGCATTGTTCTATATACTGATGGTGACTTTTCTTACCTCCAGACCAACCAGCAGTACAGGTGGACGCGGCTCTCGTGGCATGACTACCATAAACAAGGGAAACAAGGCCTTGAAGGTAATTAGCATGTATGACACAGATTTTGATTATCATATTGTGAGGAAGCCAATGTTAAATGCTGTGTATGTGTGTGTATGTGTGTGTGTGTGTGTGTGTATATACATATACATATATATATACATACATACATACACACACACACACACACACACACACACACACACACACACACACACACACACACACACACACACACACACACAGTAAAGGCCAAAAGTTTGGACACACTTTCTCATTCAATGTGTTTCTTTATTTTCATGACTATTTACATTGTAGATTCTCACTGAAGGCATCAAAACTATGAATGAACACATATGGAATTATCTACTTAACAAAAAAGTGCAAAATAACTGAAAACATGTCTTATATTTTAGATTCTTCAAAGTAGCCACCCTTTGCTTTTTTTGATAGCGCTGCAAACCCTTGGTGTTCTCTCAATGAGCTTCATGAGGTAGTCACCTGACATGGTTTTCACATCACAGGTGTGCTTTGTCAGGGTTAATTAGTGGAATTTTTTTCCCTTATTAATAAAAAAGCAAAGGGTGGCTACTTTTGAAGAATCTAAAATATAAGACATGTTTTCAGTTATTTCACAATTTTTTGTTAAGTACATAATTCCATATGTGTTCATTCACAGTGAGAATCTACAATGTAAATAGTCATGGAAAAAAAAAATATATATATATATATAATCTATAGACCAACACTAAGTAATCCCCATCCCCAGGTGAAGCGGGAGCCAGGGGAAAATGGCACCAGCCTGACCGACGACGAGCTGGTGACCATGTCAGTACGGGAGCTGAACCAGCATCTACGGGGCCTGACCAAGGAGGAAATCCTTCAGCTGAAGCAGCGGCGGCGTACCCTGAAGAACCGGGGCTATGCTGCCAGCTGCCGGGTGAAGCGTGTCACCCAGAAAGAGGAGCTGGAGAAGCAAAAGGCTCTGCTGCAGCAGGAAGTGGACAAGCTGGCCACAGAGAATGCCAGCATGAAGGTGGAGCTGGACGCTCTGCGTTCAAAGTATGAGGCCCTCCAGAGCTTTGCTAGGACTGTGGCCCGCAACCCTGTCACCTCAGCCAGGGGACCTATGGCCTCTGTCATAGGACCCCTCATCCCTGGTAAAGTAGGTGCCACCAGCGTCATCACCATCGTCAAATCCAAAACGGAGGCTAGGTCGTAGTAGCAGAAAGGGCGGGAGGAAGTTTTTCAAGACTAAACTAGTCAGTGCATTGTAACATTCCACAGGTCTACCTGTGTAAGTTCTCGGTTTTAACCCTTGACACTAACACTAACAATATGCTTCCCAAATTCACTTTTAAAGCATGACTCAGCAGTCTGTACCTGTCAACAGACATATTGTGCTTTAAAGTGACAGTCAAATTGTACGATTTAGGACATCACAGTTGGTTGTTGAAGAATAGCGACATATTGGCAATACTGAAACATTTCATTTAAAAAGCAGATAGTGGTTACAAATACTCAAGATGGCAATATTGGGTAGAAAAAGTACAAAGTGGAATTAAATTTAGACTGTTAAATAGATGGTTGAGTTTTGATAAGGTACTGTGTGTGATGTGTCTGTTTCCTTAAGATTGAGCTCTTAAGACTTTTCCGTCCTAAGAATTGGCATTTGTAAAGTCTCTCAACCAGTGAAATAATATGTTTCAGACATTAGTCCTCACCCCTGAACCACTTTGGTTGTTATTATGCACTGACTTAAATTTGGATAAATGATAACGGTCACAAACTCTTGGCGTGGATGCTCCAAATGTCTTCATAACAGCCTGACTAACCCAAAACTAGTACATTTTTGTTGGTCGCCTGTCAAGAATCTAAGTCTGAAATAATGCTCCCAAATCTAGCATTCATTTCTGTTTATCTGTGACAGGCTTTATTGAACTTGTCATTATCAATATGACTGGTAGATGCAATAATATACGTATGCACTGAAAATACAAAGAAGTCTTGCATATTTATGGTTAAGTGGAAATATTAAAAATGATCAGCAGTTCTTAATGATATTGTTCCAGAGCCTAGTGCCATTCCAATATGACAAGATTCTTTTACAATAGCTGAATACCTGAATGTTATAACGGTAATATCCTCATGTTTTGTGGGGACAGTGAAATCCACAAACATTTTGAAACATCATTTTTGCTCATAGAGAAAAAATGTTTCAAGTTGTTTTGTTTAAAATATATACATATTGCATTTTTTGTAATTACTTGTTGACAGGGGCCGTCAGATATTTCCAAAAGAAAATCTTTACACAAGCTTTACTGTTTGAATTGTTAAGGTGTAGAAAACTTTGTCTATTGTTGAGTTCTTGGTTTTTAATACTAGCTAGATTACCTTCCATTGTTTATAGAAATACAGATAAAGAAAACATAAAAAAAAAAATATCCTGTGACATCTTTTTTGCAATTGTACCGAAAGTGGCTTACTATTGAAGTCTGATAGCTTTTTTCTAGTGACTAGGCGCGTACTGTGGGGTAGCGCGTGACGTGATGTGTAAGTGACAAGTTGGCAGTGTCGTTCACTGTATAGATGTCAATGCTGTGCTATTTAAAACAAATCTGTAGAGCTAAACTAGGTGGTGTAAACAAGGTCAATTGTCTTTGTGCGTATTGGCATCTGTGATATCCTCCGCTTCCTTGGTGTTAGTTACAAATCATGTTGTGTCATTAAGAGTTTACCCCATTGAGCCATGTAAGACAGAATTGGGTGAAATGAAATTAGTGACTTTTACTGAAGCTTAAAGTGATACTGTCATTGCGGAATCTGAATAAGGGTTGCACCTGGTGCAGGATGCCCTCTAAACACATCCTCCGTAACCTGCAGGTAAATGACTTCATTGTTGGGAAGATTTCATTATAGTATCCATTTCAGCCACTTAATTGGTTGGAATTAGATCATAGGAATATCAGTTAATAACCCTTCAAATTTAGCTTTTGACAGAATAAAATGTGAAGTTAAGTGTTTTTCCCCTCCAGTTGTTGTTGTTGAGAAACTTTCTCAAGACTATGGCGATAAAATTGCATCAAGAAACGGTAACCGCCAAATGGTGCAGCCTCACTTGTGTAAATTGTATTTGGTCTTCAGACTGTCAGATTTAAAGCGGGAGGGTTTGGCTGAGGGTTTGTATGCACTAAGCTCCTGCTTGTTTTGCTCAGGACAAAACAGGTCACTCTAAAAATGAACAAACCATTCTAGATGAGAAGCAGGGAGGCAGGGATGGCAGCTCTGCTCATATTATTTTTATTTTCTTTTATATATGATAAGCATGTCATAAAGGGCTTCAATCCGCACTCAGACACAGCAAGACCACGTAGAATTACAATCATAAACTGCTGCCAGCAACACTCCTTCTGTGCCAAGTGTCTCATCACTCTCTTGGCCCTCTAAAAGGGAATGTAACAGTGGAGCAGTTTTACACCTCAAGCTGAAAGTAGTTGTGTAATGGTATTAACAGAATGCACTTAATCTGGATCTCACTTTCCTGCTGGTCAGAATGTCTTATAGTGTCGGCCAGGTGTTAATCTACAGTCAGTCTCAAAACTATGCCTCAGCAAAACTCCATGCTAGAGACCTGGGTGCTGGTTATACTGGTTATACTGTTTGTGTGCAAAGGTTCCTATCCTCAACATGCTTAGCTATGTACATTGACTGGTTAACTGTGGGAAAATATATATCTGACTCTTGACATAGCCCAGTATTGATGTTGGCGTCCTTATTGCTGTGGCAGTCTTGTGGAGTGAATCTTTTTTGTGTCAAGTGTCTTTTAAGGTGTTTGAGCGGCACCGTTGACCAATCTCTCAATCTCCGCTAGAGATGAGGACTCTCTCTTTCTCACACATACAGGTGTATAGTATGTAGCTACAGTAGGTATTAATGACCATTGTGAAAAAGTGACCCTTAATATGCAACTCAGTGGAAAGGTGTGAAAGAGTAGATGTAAGAGTAATCAATATTGTCAAAGTGACTATGGTCTGTTATTTAATCATTCTTGCTGTTTTGTAGGTTCTTTGCAAAATGTTTTTATTTTATTTTTATTTTGCCCTCAAATTTTGAATCCCTGAATGGAAGAGCAGTTGGCCCTTGTTTATAGTAGCTAACATGTTAAAACTGTAATAGTGTACAGTGTTTTAATGGAATCATTGCACTCAAGCCTTACTCACCAATTATTCTGGTCTTAAATTAGCTGAATTACCGGATCTGTGAATTGGACTTGGATATCTGACTGAAAGATATTGCTAATATATATATACAGTAAATGTTTGCGCACTGAGGGAAATGGATGCTACAATAGACTCTGTCACAAGGGCCACTTGCAATTTTGTGTGTGTGTGTGTGTGTGTGTGTGTGTGTGTGTGTGTGTGTGTGTGTGTGTGTGTGCGTGTGTGTGTGTGTGTGTGTGTTCTGCTGCCACACCAGTCATTAATGCTCGTTGTTTGCTGTAGCATCACCCACAGCGTTTCTGTTCTCATTGTGTTGAGTGTGTATTTGAAATTGATCTTAACACTGTAATTTGTTCTGCAGATTTAATGTTTAATTGGTTATAGCTTTTTTTTTTCTTTGTTTTATTTTTTACAAGCATTATGTTAGAGAGAGGATAAATAACAGCACTTGTGTGGAAGTTGAATTTAATAGCTCTCAAGACATTGGCTTTTTTCATTAAATTATGCTTTGAAAACAGTTGACTGTGCAGGTTTCTTGCTCTCACTCCGTGGAGTGGGTCTGTGTTTCAAAGGTATAAAAATCTGACTAAAGTGAGTAATACAAAGTTAATTATCTGTTTTTCTTATTTTTCTGTATGGGTTGTAATACAATATTGCAGTAATTTGTATAAAAACAGACAATAGTTAATGGTAACTATTTATAAATTAAATTATTGTACTTTTTGCAATCTGTAGATAAGTACTATGTATTAATATATACAGTAACAACTGTGGATTTAAACGTGATTCTCTGAGGTGTCTAAGTTATTGATGTATATATTGTATGTTTGTTGATACAGCTTACTTTATTTTCTATAAGACCAATAAAATGTTTTGAAAAAGGATTTTAAGCACTTCTACTCTGTCTTTGGAGGCTTTTAAAAACTGTTGAAATTGGGTTTTGTCATATTCTGTGGCGTCATTGACCCAGTTTGATTCTTGTAAAAATAAACTGGCGGGGAAGGCTCTTTGCCGTCCAGGGTGGGTTTTAGACGACAGCGATCATTTAGATGGCACGATTTCTTTTTCTGTGATCCAAAAAAAGCCGTTGGGCGACCCACTTTGGCTAACCTCAGTGGACATATTTTTGGCCCGACACAAGTAAAACATTAGAGTCATGAAGGATGTCTAGGTGTGCTTGTCCTAGATTAGGAGGAGTAGTGAGTTAGTCATCTGTGCTCCCTATGGGCCTCCTAAAACCCCCTCTGTCTCGGCGCACCTCATCAAACATCACCCTCCTCAGCAGCGTTTCAACCCCACCACATTCAAAACACATCTCATGAGAGAACATGCGGAGACAAAGAGACAGATGGCTGAAGACGAGCTACATTTCCCTCTCCATCCTGCAGGGCAAGTCTAAACCCCAGAGCCTCTGCATTATTGCAGCGTGGTATTGTTCTTTCCTTCTCTTAAATTGAAGACGCTCCTACAGGTCTGTTTGACCTGTGCCTTAAAACCGACTCGTCTCCCTCCTCTGGATGCCTGCCCCAGACAACCGGATGGCCTCTGAAGAGTTGATTAATTCGGCGGGTTGGGTTAAGGTGAGCTGGTGGGCAATCTAGGACAGCATTCTTCATCTTCACCCACTTCTGCAGCAGGTGCCTGCCCCAGTTCTCAGACCCCAGCCCTGCTGCACAATTAATGTTGCCATCCCCATCCGAGAGGCCGTTCATTTAGCACGTCTACCCTGCCAAAGCTTGGCATGGGGCTCCGCTCTGCAAATGTCACCATGGCAGAGGACATGCCTGTTTATTAGAGATGCTACACTGGGCGAGGGGTGGATTTCCTCGTTCACATCAGCAATTATTTGAATCACACGAAGCTGTTGTGATGGTGCATATGAGGGATTCATATTAAACACCATTATTTTTCAGATAGTCCGTGCCATCCCAGCAATAAAACAACCTGATAAAAGACTCCAGACAACTGGAGAGACAAGACAACCGGCACCAGCATGGTAAATATTACTGCTTGTGAGGAGTTAACCTTGCTCCAGCTTATATGCAATATGTGGGTCTGGGTTTCCCTCTGCTGGCACTTCAGTGTAAAGACTTGTTAGACTGTGTGATTTAACCATTTACAGTCTATGGATTTAAAGGGTTTTTTCCATAAGATGACGCCACACGCTCTTAACAGAAGGATTTCCCCTTCAGTGCATCTTTACTTTATCAAACAGAGAAGTAATAATTTCATCCCATCTGTTGAGATTCTGAAACTATGAAATATCCCCCCAAAGTGACACTTACTGCACACACTATATTGTTATTATAGTCCAGGGCGGGTCAATTGTAAGTTTCTATGCACCTTATACGTGCTGTAACATTAGAAACACCTGTGCAACCATATGCAAACTACTAACAGTTGAGATTTCGTTGACACTTTGTAATTGAGGAATTATTCAACTCAGTTTTTGAGTGCATGGTTATGTTGTATTGGACAAATACGAATACATAACCTTTCGTCACACCACAATTATCTTTGTTTACTGACAAGAATGTCAACAAAAAAATGACAGTACAATCTTTACTAAGATAAACATTTACTGCAGGGCTGTTTGGTTGCGAAATGATTATAAAACAGGTAGCTTGAATCAAGCAATCTGATTGGTTCATAGCTGTGATGTAATAACGATATAAATCGGCTATGGTTCAAATTGCACAATAAGTATCACTCCAAGTCTGAGAAAAAAAACGTAGACTAACGAACTGATACCTGGTGCAACCGTTTATCTGCACACACACTACATCGCTGGTTTAATATCTTAAGTGTACGCTATATTTAGAATGTTTTTTTTTTATTTTAATACTTAAATACTCCATTGACAAAAACAACAATTTTACCTAGCAGAAAATGTGAGTTGCTGTTCTGCTGTATGTGTATGTATGTATATATCACAACATACCACGGTCTGTCGTGAACTATTGCTTAACTGTAGATGTAGATAGCCTACATGGAAATTAGTCAGTGTAGAGCAGAGGTTCTCAATCTTTTTTCAGTCAAGAACCCCTTAAAAGATCAAGATTATATTGTGGACCATGGCTGCGCTGGGGACCCCCTGTGTATAGTGTATGTCTCTTGAAAAAAATTTGACTATTTTTTACACTTCTATAGTCTTAATTATGTGAAAGAACAACACAAGAGAAAGATATATGTATATATTTGCATAATGAGTTATAGATTCGTTAGATTATAAAGTAATATATAAACTATTAGGCTATAGATTTAAACAATGTCATAGTATTTGTAAAACTATGAAGCCTTTCTCAAAAACAAAAAAAAAAGTCATGATCATTTAAATGAGTGAATTGGAAAACTTCACAGACCCCCTGGCAGAGTGCCCAGAGCCCAGAATTACTAGTGTAGAAATATGTCCTTCTTGGCTGTGATCTCGTCACCACAAATTTGCAATACTATTTAGATATTTGATATCTTTTATGCTAAATTAATACATAATAATACATATAGTGTTCAGTTATTATTTCTTTAATCTATAACCTTTGTTTTGTTTTGTTGTATTTTATCTTTATCATCGTATTTCATCATATCATTATTTTTGATGCTTTTCCCAGAAGCACAAAGGAAGAATGTCTCCAAAAGGCCTACTAATTGTTGGCTCATTAGCTATAAGCATGTTTACATACTTATAATAAATAAAAGGAATTATCTTATCTTTGTTATGGTTGTTATTTTAGAGGGATAGCTTGCAGAAAATTGAAGTGAACGTACAGACCACAAACTGGAACGTCATCAAAGACAGCTTTGGCAGATAGCTGCTATTTCTGTGGGAATCCAGATATTGTCACATGACAGTGGACAGCGCCGCTATTATGTAACAACGTGTCGGCTGCGTGCACCGTGCACTCCATCGTACGATTCAACCTGTGTCAAGTCTTCCATACTGAACGACCATCACACCTTTGGTCTTTTCAAAATAAAACCAACAGCTGCAACGATGCGTTTCGGGGAGTTTTATGAGCAGTGCTTCCTTCCCGTCGTGGTTTATCTGCTTTCTTTGGCCGACTTGACGTAGCGTGTTGTGCGTCGTTGCGTCGCCGATGAAGGAGGCGTTGGCGCATCGCACTGCTGCCGCCGAAGCTGCTGGAGCTGCTGCTGCTGCTGCTGACACACAAGCCGGCTGTCCTGCACTGAAAAGCGACTCACGACTGACACCGTTCACCATCTTAACCGGAGGAAGTCGCTCTGCAGCTACAGTTGCACTTTTAAGTGATCACTCGCCAGATTCAAAAATGATCAAGAACGGACATCACCACCACCACCAAGTGAACACAGCAGCCGGGAAAGACGCAGGGACGATCCCAGGCACCGCAGCTTGCAGTCCCGAGAAGAGGAGGCGAAGAATCCGGGTGTGGTGCGATGGCTGGTGAGTAACCTACCGGATGATTAACGGTGTGATGATGATGATGATGATGATGATGATGATGATGATGATGATGATGATGATGCTACAACATTGTTCTTATCGTTTGCATCAAGCCCGTTTGAATGAATGTGTCAGCCTGTGTATATATGCCACCACCGGGACAGGCCTACAGCTCTCAGGACTGCTGCTTCATTCTCCAGAGATGTCAGTAAACACTAAACTTTTAATTGAATATTCTCGTTTATGTATTCTACCATGAGAGTTGCAATGGCCAGACACAAATCACTGTAATTCAGGACTTATATTACTTTACTTTTACCCTATTATTATTACTGGGACATCCTAGTCTCAATTTTCCTCCTCAGTGAGTGGACACATTATTACATAATAACATCAGGATATCTCTCATAACACCGCACATCATTACTGTCATGTAGAGGGAGATTCCTAACTCCTAACTATGACCAGCTCTAAATATACTCTGTAGTTTACCGGTATACTGGCAATTACACATTATTGTACATGATTTGGATAAAATTGTCTGCCAAATTAGTGTATTTCAATGTATTGTAAGTAGGCCTACCGACTGCACTTAATGCAGGGCTTTACTAAGTTAGAAACAACATTTTTTTTATAGAATTAGCAGTCATATAATTAAGATACCATTAAAGGCATATGGCTAAATAGGCCTGTCACGATAACAAATTCTGCTGGACGATAAATTGTCCCCGAAATTATTGCGATAAACAACAATATTGACGTTGAGAGACCATTTTCATCTAATATAATGATAATGGCATAATAATGCAGGTACACCTTTTCAAAGATCAATAAACTTTTATTTCTAAAGAATATTTGACACTGGAACTGGAAGACGTTTTAAATATCCACAATAAATGAACAAAACAACCAAAAAAAATAAATAAAATGGACTCTCAGTCTCTGTTAACAAAAATGCACTGGAATAAAAACCAAACACAACCAAAAACAATAAATAAAATGGAAATTTTTCCGGCCGCGTTAATTTCCATTTAAAAAATTATCGAGCTCATTTATATTTATCATGTGATTAATTGATTTATTGCTTATTGTGACAGGCCTATGGCTAAATGTTGAATGTATGTGTAGTTTCACATAAAATCAGCCAAAAATCATTGGATGTGGCCGCTGAATAAAACAGTTGTTTTAATTACTGGTAAATGTGTGTGACCATATCATTTTTTATAATTAGGATTTGTTATACCATATTTCCAGCTTGCAATATATAGATGACTTAGTTTCAGGGTCCAGGTATTGTGCATGCTGGTTCTCTGTTATTAGGACAACTGAATATAACGAGCCATCATTAACGTTATACACCTATGCTTCTCCTACTATGAAAAGTCAAAATGTCTGGTGTGAAAATATTTATTAAGATTGTTTTAAACATCACAGAATAATAATGTACACATACATTTTTTTCAAAGCCAGAACATTGCAATTAGCCTACATATTATGCATCTCAGACCACTTGGTTAGCAGGCCACTCTGAACATACTTAGTTTGACTTTCCGTGGGTTTTCTTTCATGATGCCCCAATGACAAAACAAGGTGTCTTCTTTCAGCATGGTGTAATGGAATAATGAGCGATTGTATTGAAGTTGAGCAAGGTGCTCAGATAGCGCCAGGCCGCCGGTCTTTAATGCAATACAGGTGCTTAATGTGTACAGCTGTGGGAAGGGAAACCCTAACCAGGGCACATTAGCACTTGTGTTCACATCCGTTTGCAAAACAGCAAACATGTACAACAAAGGCTAAAAAACTAAGTCAAGCTCTGTTCACTCTGCTCCTCCAGCTCATATGATACTTTTTGACTAATGTATATCACCGATATATTTCAATATTTATTGTAAAATTCAGTGTCCAACTAAAACATTTCTTCCGACACACAACAGCAGCAATGTTCTCCTTGTTTATAAAATGACAGCCACACTTGATTGTTGGCCACTCTTCATGTGACAGACAGGCCTAATGATGCTCAGCACACTGAACAGGTTTAATGGACTGGACTATGTGGAAGGAAAAGGTTTTAGTGTCATCTCAGATAGCCTACACGTATTGTGCTCAGTCTGTTATTTCAGTCACCTCACCTTGGCACTTTTAAGAGGACTCCCCTCCCCTTTTAAAGGGTTAGTTCACCTAAACCAGAAAAGCATACAGTGTTTTTCCATTAGACATACAGGTATCTAACCATGCAGGAAATTGTGTGTTTTTTTTTAAACTTTTGCCCCAAAACAGTGGACGTAAAATGGAATTTTGTTTGTAGTTTATCCCGATATTTGAAAAACTCAACAACAATCTTTCTATCCAGAAACACTGTCCACACACTTTAGTGTAAACAGTTTTCATTAGGAAGTATTTTCCGCTGAAGGCAGAAAATAATGAAAGGTGTTGACAGTTAGGGCTTTGACGGGACATTGCTGAAAACAAAAAATCTTTTCACCCCTATTGTATTGAGTTGGCAGCAGAATATTCAGCTGTATATATCTCCAGAATTTGGGCGAACTGATGAATCGATTGAAGGAAAATGTATTACCAACTATTTTGACAAATGATTAATCGTTTGAGACATTATTCACTGGTTCTGGCTTCTCAAATATGAGGTGATTTGATGTTTTTTGTTGCCATATGTGATTGCTAACTGACTATCTTTGGTTTTCGGACCGTTGGCTGAATAAAACAAGCTATTTGAATATGTCACAATTAGCTGTTTGAAATTCTAATATGCAGTTTTCACTATTCTCTTTCATTATACACAAAACTATTAATCAATAATGAATCATTAGTTGCAGCTCGAGAACTGACCCTTAAAGATGCCTCCTCTGGGAGAAACACCAAGCCTTGGTGGACAGATTCTGGCTCAATGGTACACCGAGAAAAATACACGTTTTGAAATTCTGTGTACTAAGGCCAGGATTATTGTGGCTTTCTTTTGTAGAATTCCTGTGATTTAGGTGTGGCTGCCTATCTATGGTTTGATGGAATGTTTCAGAATATTTGGGATGCCAGAATATTAACCGGTGGGGTGAGCATGCAAAGAGAGCCAATGTCAACAGAGCTCATGTCATTAACCCCCTCTAACCCCTCCAGCCCACACCTGCTACGGCCACTGTGGCTCGTGCAGCCGTGCCCGACGCCCTTCACTGAGCACATTGTTCCTGAAGCCCTACTGGACGCCACCACGCTCTTACTGGCATCCAGCGTTGTCAGCCGTACGAGAGGAAAATTCCAAGGAAAGAGCACAGTCACTTCATCTGTTGAGACTTCTTTGACCCAGCCCCTTTTTTGCTTCACAAACGCGCTTATTTGTCAACCTACAAAGAGGTGACGGGGATTAAAGATCAGTTGTCAGTGAAGCATCATCAAGGAAGAGTGTAAAGTCCTCTTCCACTGTTAACCTTAACTAAGGTAGTTAATCTATACTAGACTATAAATGTGCTATTTAAAGCCTCAGTGAAGTAACAGTGTGTTACTTATTCATTCCAGCCTTACACGAGACTAGTCATATCCTGAGCACTATGTCTCCAGGTATTTAACATTTTGAATTAAAGGATAACCAAAATGTCAAGATTATAAATTTTGTGCTCCCCTAACTGGTATTTCCTGCACATATCCCATTGTATTCTATCACTGTGTCCACAGATGTTCGTCTGGTTTTGTTCTTGAGTAGCGTAGGTGCTGTTTGGGTGTCTGCTAACAGGTTGCACTAATCAATATTTCATAATCTCCTGGTCATGATCCATCCCTGCTAAAAAATACAACAGGAATACGGTAACACGTGTTGGGCATCTAGGTAGTATAACACCCCCCAAAAGAGCCTCCTGGTCTTATGTAACTCTGAGTTTTCTTTCCTATTCATTACCTCCAAATGCTCCCCCTTACTACATTCTTCTGTTCCGGCCCTCCACTATCACCTCAGAGCCTGCACACATGGATCCTAATTCAACAGATTAACAGCACAAGACTCACACAGAAAAAAATAGATTCCTCGACAACAAGCCTCTTTTTGTGGTTCTCGCATTTTGTTGAAGTATAGTGGATACATCTGAATCACATAAAAAAGCCCCTACAGTCTGGTAATTGTTATTTATGTGTTAGAATAAAACTCAAGTGCAGTCCAGGCTGTTTTCAGTCAGGCTGTCTATAATGACACCACAGCAAGGCACAGATGCTATCTTTCATTAGCATAGCCTGGGGCTGAAAACAACATGGGATTCTGTTACTGTTGTGGCTGTGCACAAACTGTAGTTAGGGCAGCGTTCATCTGTTTTCTTATTGATTTTTGAGGATGCTGTTCATAGTGCTGTTTTGCACCTGACCCATGAGAGAGCTGACATGTAATTTAATGAACTAAAGAGGACATAAATGCCAATTTGAATGTGTTTTTTCGCCTTCAGGTATGTTGTCATTATTGTGATTCTCCAAGTTAATTGCTGTCACATATTGCTGATGGTTATAGTAGCTACTGTAATAGTGATCAGAGTCTAATAAACTTAATGCATCTTCAGTGACACCTGCAGTCACTTTATTTTTTTGTGCATATTAGACAATATCATGCTCCAAGTAGACCAGAAAGAAAAATGATCAGACTGATGTCAGCTGTTGGCACTAGTAATAGTGATGGAAGGCTAAATGCCCATCTGTTCTCTATTACCATGCTAGATTACCATGTTACAATCTCATTCTCCAATCTGTGCTAATCTAATTATCTACAGATGGTAACAAAGCCTGGGTGGAGTAAAGTGGGATGAAGAAACACACTGTGCTGTTGACTTTTTATGTTTAGACTTTGATAACATATCTAACAGATCACATGAAGTGTGTGAAATACATTGGTGGGTCGACAATATCAGAAATATCAGTGGTTATGCATTTTCAGCCCATGAACTAAACATCTATTGATCTCCTACACTCCAGTTTGTCATTGCTTTTTATTTATATCACAGGGTTTTAATCAACTCTCTCTGTTTGGTTAAAGTTTCTGCAAGTTGAGAAAAACACCTTGTTGGTGCGTTCAAGAGAACAGCGTGAGCTTAAAAATTAAACCACGGTCCATGCTTTATTTAACAGTTGTTTGCGACTATATTGCTATCATCAGGAATAAAGCATGGTGCACTGGAGAAGAGTTCCGGACGTGTTTTAATTTTGATTGGCTGCCAAACATTATGACTATAATTCAAGAAATCCTTTTCTTTTATTTGATTTTCCAACCAATTGTTTTAAAAACAATCCTTTCATACTGCTCCTGTACCTCGCTACGACAATGTAACTTTTATGTCATTTTTTATCTTCTTATCCTCCCAGCTATGACATGGTCCATTATGGCCACTCCAACCAGCTGCGACAGGCCAAGGCCATGGGAGATTACCTCATCGTTGGAGTACACACAGATAGTAAGGCTCAGAACCATAATGACTTATTGTCCACCTACACCTCTCTTTAAGGCCTAGCTCATCTGTACATAACTTTTGTCATCCCCAACTCCTCCTTCCGATGAGTCTGGGGAGCCATGGCACCTGAAGCTTCTGTTTATCTTCTTCAGTCCTATCAGGAGCAGGCAGACACTAGCTGTGCCCTGTACAGGGGTTGTTGTGACAGTAGTGCAGCGACTCAGCGATTACATTTTACCCATAGACATGTCTGTGGTCTCACCCGTCTATGGCACACTGGGGCATTCTGACATTAAGATATCCAAGAATGACTTCATAGCCAGGGCGAGCACAGATATCAGCAATCTTTCCCTCTGCTGAAGTGACAATAACGTATCTTAAGGACGAAGGCGCAGCTGCGTTCGGTCACTATAAAAACTGCTTATCAGATGGAAATTTCTGTCTCTCTGTTATTAATCTCAGTTTATTTGTGTGTATCAACAACAGTAACGTGTACATGTTTTGTTTTGAAGGTGAGATTGCGAAGCACAAGGGTCCGCCAGTCTTCACTCAGGCAGAAAGATATAAGATGGTGCGGGCCATAAAATGGGTGGATGAAGTTGTGGAAGGAGCGCCTTATGTCACCACCCTCCAGACCCTCGACAAGTACAACTGTGACTTCTGTGTGCACGGAGGTACAGTATATCACTACCTCTTGTCCTCATTTAGACACACAAATCGATTCATAGCCCTAAACAATGTTGGTCAGTTCCAAGTATAATGCTGGATCACCGATTTTTTGTTGATATAACATGCAGCGCTCTGTTGATTTCTGCAAGCAGTATGTCATTTATGATGTTGTTTCAGATGATATAACACTAACAGTGGATGGGAAAGACACATATGAGGAGGTGAAGAAGTCAGGGCGGTACAGGCGAGTTTGCTTTTTGAAAAATGCAGAAGATAATAACAGTCTGGATAATATTGTTGTGTATGCTTTTCTTAACTTGTTAAATTGTGTATTATGCTGTTCCAGGGAGTGTAAGAGAACCCAGGGAGTTTCAACCACAGATCTGGTTGGCAGAATGCTACTGATGACCAAAGCACATCACAGCAACATTGTAAGTACTGCCTTAGTCTTTCTATAAAGAAAACAAGACCATTTTACATGCCTTTATCTCACTGCCACTGTGCAGCCCCTATATCCCTGACCTCTTATTGTACGTCCCGGTTTGACTTTGAGATCTTCGGGCAGAGGTCTTTTGTCTGGGCCAGAGGCCTAGCTGAAAACTAAAGGGGACAGAGTGTTTGCAGGGCCCGAGGCTCTAGAATGATCTGCCCGAGGAAATCAGGTTGGCTGAGTCAGTGGTCTTCTTTACGGCCCTTCTGAAAACATATTTTTATCGAAAAGCCTTTCCTGATTCTACCTGAGTTTGAACTTTCTTTGAACTTTCTTTTGTTTCCTTGAAAAAAAGCCCAACACTGTATTGGTCTTTATACACCAAATTAAACCTGATAATTTTATGACTTAATGTCTGTTTTATTCTGCGGCCAAGTTGTGAATCATTTTGTAACGTGGATTTTGAAGTGCTCTATAAATAAAGATTATTATTATTATTATTATTATTATTATTATTATTATTATTATTATTATTATTATTATTTTATTATTATTATTATTATTATATGCCCTCAGTACGCAGCACATGCCTTATTCAAACCTCTCTTCTCTTTAGGATAGTTCAGACTATCAGCAGCACACAGACAACTTTGGAAAGGTAGGTACCAAACCTATTTACAGCTTATTTTAATTTCGTCATCACCTAGTTAATATCAAATCCTCAGCTTACTACCAAACTCTTAATTAGCATATCTTTAAAACCAAATGCTTGGCTCTTTAGCTTCCTCTTCCTTTACTGTTATGTCATTCAAGTAGTTAAAGTTGCCATGTGGGCCAGATGTCAACCATTATTAAACAAAGGCCTTTACTGTGGACCCACTTTATAATCAAGTTGCAGGCTGTGCCAGTAAACAGTGAATGCCACTTCTGTTCCTGGATAGAGAACCTAACTCAAGAGTTAACATGCTGGGGATTTAAATACTGTGAAAGCTTTAGATGGTCTCTTCACATTAGAACATTTGCAACTGGCACAGCAGTGCTGTGAATTTGGAGAGGGTTGAATAAATGCGCCGGGGATTTGTGGGACAGCAAGTGAGCTATTTAGCATTTAAGAGATGACATTACTACTCACACCACTAGGTGGTGGTGATGATCCAGCATTCTGATACTCCAGTGATGATACTGATTGCTACGGTCTGTTTGTACTCATTGTGCCTGTTTCTTGATTATGGGGCTCACATGGTCAGAAGGGCCACAGTCCCTGGACTGGGGTGTCTCAGTTCCTGCAGACTTCACAGAAGATCATCCAGTTTGCTTCAGGCCAGGAGCCTCAACCCGGAGACACCATCATCTATGTGGCAGGAGCCTTTGACCTCTTCCGTATCATTTTAGAACCTCACTAAAAATATTGCTAACAACAATAAAACCTTTGAATCAAAAGGCATGTACCCTTTAGTAAACTGAGACGTTTCTGTGACTGTCATTTATAAAAGCAGTGGTGTCACTGTCAGAATGGTGTGAATTCATAATGTTGTGAACCGTTGCTATAAAAAAGTCTGCTGTTCTAAAATGCTTAGTCACCCTTGACTAGTCTCCTATCAGACATTGGCCATGTGGACTTCCTGGAAGCAGTGCATAAGCTCGCAGAAAAGCCATACATTATAGTGGGGTTGCACTTTGATCAGGTGGGTCTCCTTGGCTCTTTTTCAGTTGTGTAAAACATTCACTGCCTCCCTGAATCAAGTTGTGACATTTTATTTTTTCTCTTTGTTCATATTTTTTAGGAGGTAAACCGCTACAAAGGGAAAAACTACCCCATCATGAATGTCCACGAGAGAACTCTCAGCGTCCTGGCTTGTCGAGTAGGTTCTTCTTCTTCTTCCACCATCAACACAGTACATTGCAAGTATATCTTCTTTATCTGCAATTCATTGTGGGTGATTGATTTCTGATTTTGTTGTGTTGTTTTTTTCACAGTATGTGTCAGAAGTAGTGATTGGTGCACCCTTTGCAGTCACAAAAGATTTACTGGACCATTTTAAGGTAAATACAGGCCATAGTGTTATCTCTCACCACTAGATAATAATGTTCTCTGCAATTAAAAGTGAATGAAATAGCACATCTATTTATCCACAGGTGGATCTTGTATGCCATGGAAAGACAGAAATATATCCTGACAAGGATGGATCCGACCCTTACGCTGTAAGACTCTAAACACTGTCACATACCGCTTTTTTCAAAACATCTCCATGAAATACAGTTATGCGCAGAGATGATACACATCCATTCGGAATTTTTTTCTTCATATCCAGGAGCCGAGAAGGGAAGGAATTCTGCGTACCGTTGACAGTGTCAACAGCCTCACTACAGATGCCATTGTGCAGAGGATAATCAAAAACAGGTTAAAAAAAAGGGGCCTGTCAACAGCTTGGGGGGGGGGCAGAAATATACAATTTTATATTATATCCACTGGGCAAAACATTTTAAGTTAAATTAAATGGGACCTAGTTTGTGTGCTGCTGTAATAAGTAATATATAAGATTGAGACCTATTTTCCAATTTTGTTGTTTTGATTCAGGTTGCTATTTGAAGCAAGGAACCAGAAGAAAGAGGCCAACGAGATTGCTGTGATCCAGGCCATGAAGCGACAAGAGGAGGAAAAGACTAAAGAAAGAGCCCAGGCTGTGCTGTAGGAAGGCCCTAAAGAAGCACCATCGACTTAGTGTCAACATAACACTGACAAGCTCAATTATTCTAAACTCATGTACAGTAAAATCAACCCTTTTGTATGTGTTATGACACCCTCCACACACGATCCTGGCTAATGACAGCAGTGCTTAGAGCAGCCCATTTAAAGCCAGGGCGGTATAGTCTGCTGTGGGATCATCAGGTATACTGTGTGTGTGTGTGTGTGTGTGTGTGTGTGTGTGTGTGTGTGTGTGTGTGTGTGTGTGTGTGTGTGTGTGTGTGTTTGTGTGTGTGTGTGTGTGTGTGTGTGTGTGTGTGTGTGTGTGTGTTTGTGTGTTTGTGTGTGTGTGTGTGTGTGTGTGTGTGTGTGTGTGTGTGTGTGTGTGTGTGTGTATCTGCTGTGGGATTATCAGTTATACAGTGTGTGTTGTGTGTGTGTGTGTGGGGGGGGGGTATTAACATATTCTGCATTATGCAAATAATCAGTCAACAATCATACATACAGACAAGGGAGATATCATTATGTCTTCAAATGTCTATTTTCTGTCTTTCGAGATTTTTAATTCCTGAAGTATTTATTTTTGTTGCCTTCAAAAATATAGATTTTTTAACTATTATCTTAGTGAGTTTGGGGACCTGAGATGTCGGTCAGGCATTAAACTGTAACAAGGAAATGATTTGATTAGTCATTTCCATGGGGTTGTTGGTGCTTTTTTCCCAGCAATAGATGTCGCCCCACAATGGATCTATTCATGTATATACTGTATGTAATGTATCATAAAGTGATTACAGGCTATCTGGAGGATGTTCAAACCATTAGAGAAGTAGGAAATCCCCCTGCTTCTCTGCATGCAACTTGAATTGTTTGGATGTGTAAAGGTGTTGAAACTATTTCGGGACCTCATGTACATATCAGGCCTTACTCCAGACTGCACTGACTTCTCAAAAAGAACAGTTTTGTTTCACTAGAGCAGGGTTTTAACTCAAAAAATGCACACTGTTAAGACCTGCACGCCCGGCCTTTTGAGTGTTATTGTATTTTTTTTAAACCAACACTCCTTTAAGGTTTATCCTACTATAGAGAACACTACAGAGCTTTAACAGACAGCTTTTAAGCTTAACTATAGAACAATGACAGATGCTCAGTGTTGTTGACTTGATAATGAAATAGACCTTTTACTGTCATTAAACCCTAAAAAATTAAGCGTCTGTCTCTATGTCAGATGGGATTAAATAATATTTTTTTGTAAATGTATATTTTACTCACCTCCTCTGCATTAACTACTGTATAGAGCGTTTATTGTTTGAAAAAAAGCATAATAATATGTCTGTATGTCAAGTTGGAATGTATTCAGTGTAGGCTGTAATGTATATGTTATTGACAACTCCCAGTTGACAAACACTGTAGAAACTGATTGGACTACAGTATACTATTGCTGATAATAATAACATTTTAATCGGAAAGGCTATTTGTCATCTTATTTTCCCTAAAACAGAAAATGGCAGGGGTTAGGAGGATTGCAATGTCTTATTTATTTCCTCAGTAATTGAGGTAAATGAGCAGGCTGTGCTTTAGTCACACAATGAAAGGTTAAAGTCATGTGTGGGACACAGAAATGACCTTTGATCAGAAAAAAAGGATCTGAATTTTTCAACATATGAATGAGTCACACAGAGAGTTCGTTAAATGTCAGACGATTAAGAGTAGATTATTTTAGCAGCAGATTGGTACCCAGCAAAGATCTGTAAGCTTTTTCAAAAAGAGAGAAAAAGGGCATATTGACCTAATTTGAAAATCTGTTTACATGGAAGCATGACGTTATATGGCCCAGAACGTAGAAGTCATTCAGTCAGTATCAATGTTTGGCAACCCTGTGTCAAGGCAAGGCAAGGCAGCTTTATTTGTACAGCACATTTAAGCAACAGGGCAATTCAAAGTGCTTTACATAAAACATTAAAGACCAGTTAAAAACGATTAAAAAATTAAAACATTAAAGAGCAGTTAAAAACGATTAAAAAAAATTAAAAACAGATAGAAGACGAGAATAAAATTTTACAGTGCAGCATAAGAACAAATTAACCGATTCCAACTCGGGCTTCCCAGAGGACTTATGTTAAATGAACAATCCACCCATCTTGGCGTGGAAAAAGTACTTTTATTTTCAAGCAGGCAATGGTGGAAGAAGTATTAAATTTTGAGATATTTTGTTTTTAGTTAAGTAAAAGTAGCAGTACCACAATATAATAATACTCCATTAAAAGAAAAAGTCCTGCATTCAAAATGAGTAAAAGTATGTATTATGCCAGGTGGCCCCAATCAGTGTAACATTTATCATCTATCTTATATATTATTGGAATATTAACACTGATTCATTAACATTTAATTCATTACATGTAAGCAGCATTTTAATGTTGTCAAAGGTAGAGTAATTTATAAACGTGTTATACTGTTGGGTAGTTAAATATATTACAATGCATGTTCATAAACTGATGTAGGCCTAAGTATAACATTGTTTTTAAAAGTAACTGGTAAGATGTCAGATGGAGTAGCAGTATAAAGTATGCAACGGAAGAAAAAAGAAAAATGTCTATAAAATTGAAAGCTGCTTTCATTTTACCACTGAAAGCAGCTAAGCATGACTAGATACTCCCATTGAAAATATCCATCATGGAAAAAGTTACATTTTTGTAAATATTGATAGATTCAACTACATGTGATGAGTAAGATTTCTAATTTATTTAATTAAGTGAACTAATTGAGTTGTGCTCATTTGGAAAAAACAGTACAAGAAATATATATATATATATATATATATATATATATATATATGTTTTTCTTGTACTTTTATATATATATATATATATGTTTTTCTTGTACTTTATATATATACACACATACGTTTTTCACTTTTTTCTTGTACTTTTTCTTGTTTGTCTCTGAAAGAAGCTGTCAAGAAAGCAAATCCGGGTTCACACGTGCGCCCAATTAAGCTAATTAAGTCTTCCGTTTGTTGCTAACTCTGTTAGCCGTTCAAGCTGTGAGTCGAGCGACGCCGGTGTGTAGAGCGAAAGCAGAGAGATGTTTTGCTGTCTTGGTATAGGCCTACTGCCAGCCCCACTGCAGGTAGAACATGCATTAAATTGTTCAACTCATTTGAAAATGCTAATGTTTGTTGTAAAACTATAACCGAAGTGTGAGAGGCGCATATCCTCGTTGACTCTTGGTCAACAAAGTTGTGCTTAAAAATATGCAAGATTTTGTCGTCTTTCAGTCTAAATAGATTTAGGTCAGTGGAATAATCTTTCAGGTTGCTTTTCAGTCAGTTAAAGTAGGCTATTTGCAACTTATTTCTTCATTTAATGAGTTTTGTGACCGTTTACATGTAATGTCAAATTTACTATTAACTTTGAAATGTGTTTTTTTTTTTTTTTTTGTTTTTTGTTTAAGAGAAATGTAATCTGCCAATGCATTCTATTCAGTTTTGTATTTTTAAACATTTACTAAAACACATCCTCAATTGTTTATGAAATGTTATTACTATAGTTTTTGAAGTCGTGTTTTAGTCCCAAAGCATCCATGTGAAAGCTAAATTCTTGCTCAGATCTGCATGGGAATGTGCCCTCACCAGGATATCACAGATGAGGGTAAAAAGGCTAAACTCCAGAGCTCTAAAATAGAGCAAGACCTTTGTGAACATGCCCAGACTGAGATCAATGTGGTAAAAATCCTCATGCTTGGTAAGTTTAAAGGCATTTATTACATGAACGTAGTTTAACGGGTTTCAGTGAAGTGTTGCCATTTTTAAGTGGAAGCATGTGTTTGGTTTGTGTGTGTCAGGAACTGCAGAGAGTGGAAAGAGCACCCTAATCAAACAGATTAAGATAATCCACAGTCACGGCTTCTCCAAACAGGAGCTCATAAGTTTTAAGGTATTGGACAGCTGCAAGCGAATTAAGCATTTGTTAAACACCCTGAACTATCGGAGTCCAACAACTTTCAGCACATCAGTCATAGGACAAAAGGTTGACCGTCATTTCCTCTGTAGCATGCAGTACTAGACAACCTGCTGACCTCCATGAAGTTTGTTCTTCAAGGAATGGGGATGCTGAGGATTAATCTTGCTAACAAGAAGAACAAGGTGAGGAGAGATTATACTTGTACTATTACATTTTAAATAAAGTTTAATCAGATCTGCTCTGTGGTAGCCCACTTTTCATTGCAGCCCCTCTTTGTCACACTAGATGTCAGTCTTCGTCTATATATGACACACTTTATAATGACCACACACATTGTATAATAATCAATCTCTATCAGTCATCTATGCTGACAAATTCTGATGTTGCAAGACATATTGGTCCATTTGTGTCTTCAGGTAGAGCGTTACTTTTAGTGATATCTATCTATCTATCTATCTATCGTTGGTGATATATTGTCTCCTGTACTGCAGATGCATGCCCACTCCATCCTGTCCTGCAGTCAGTGTTTGGGGGAAGACCAGGAGCTGCTTCCTTTCGTGGCTCATGCAATCTGTGCACTTTGGGCCGACCAAGGGGTGCAAGCAGCTGCAGCCAGAGGTTACGAGTTTGAGCTCAATGACTCTGCACTCTAGTGAGTAGAATTACCTAAAGTCATCTACGTTGCACACTTCCACCCAATGATGACTGACGGTGCAAATGTCAAGGGAGATTGCCCAGTAAGAAGCGTGTCATCACATCTTATAAATACAGAGCAACAGTAGAGCAAGTGCTAAGCGTGTGTAGAGCACCTGTCTCTTTAAAGCCCACTCGCTAAAAAGCTTAGTCTGCTCTGATTGGCCAGTGTTGAGAGTTTTGACACTTTCATAGTATTTTTAAATGGCACCCTTACCTGCATTATAATCAAGATGCACGGGAGATATGTCCCAATCGAGACATTTTAATCAACAGTATTTTTTATTTATTTTTTAACCACAATACATCTCACTGAAAATTGTTTTATGAAATAAATAATTGATTATTATGAAATGGAAACTATTGGAAAATCAGCCAGCATGTTTTCCCCAACATCTTTGTGGGCCATTTTATATGTATGTGGGTGTAGCTGGTTTTTCCATTCGCTGTCCTTCAGCAATTGTGCCCTTTCAATTGTTCACCAACCAAAAAAAGCAGCCTGCACAGTGTCATGAAATCGTAACACACCACTCTGCATAGATCATTTGTTGAGTGTGTGTTGCATCATCAGCTCAAGTGTGGATCATTAACTGAAGTGTGGAATACATTTTGCTAGATGGCATTATTGTTTCTTCATGCAACCATGAAGTGTGATTGTTTAAACAAATCACCCCCTAACACTTTACAAATCTTGTTAAAGTTAAAATGTAATCCTCTTTAAATAGAAATGTAAACCATTTTGTGTAGTTGGTGTTAACCTTTTAATTATCCAGGTAAGTTGATTGAGAACAAATTCTCATTTGCAACGACAACCTGTCACATTCACACTGTTAGTCATACCTGTAAGCTGGCCAGTATAACCAGTCTGATCTGCTGGCCGCTGAGCAGTTCCAGTGGAGTTTTTTATTTTTTATTATCTATCTCTCTATCTCTCTATCTCTCTTCACTTCACCACCCAGATTTATCCTGTCGGTCTGGGTATGGAACCAACAACCTCCTGGTCACAAGCTTGCTTCTCCAACCTTTAGGCCACCACTGCCATACACAAGGGAATTCATGCCAGCGCTGTTAAACATTAGCATCAGTTAGTAGTGTTTATAATGCCGCACAATCAACACGAGTGCAATGCTAGGTGGGGCTCTGGTTTTCTCAAACAGAAAGTCCATCTGCTTTTTCTTTAGAGGCATTCTGGGAAATGTGCATCATCACAATCAACACAAAATTTTGTATTGTGACCAGTGTTGGCGGTTGCATATGGTCTTTGATATAAGGTGGACTTTTCGTTCTGTTCTGAGGCAACAGGGCTCAACTCTTGCTGGACTGGCTAGACTGAGAGAGATTATGTGACAGTTTCGTTATCGGAACTCGATAAGTTTAGGAGCTGGAGGATTATCTGAAACTCAACTGGCTGTCTTGCTCTCCGTTCTCGCTCTGCAGGACCTTGCATTGATTTCCTTCTCCAGGAATATTGGATAAGACTGTCGTGACAAACTAACTTTCCCCAGGACCTGAAGGCACCTCAATGTGTAAAATGACTTCTCGGACATAAGTTTCAGACATAAGCTTTGGCATGAACAGTTAATGTTGCTAGAAAGAAATTTGAAGTTAACTATTAATGAAACCTGTTTGTAGAAATGATTTCTAATCAACACCCTTCATTAACTGGAAGTTGCAAATATTTGCACTTACTCGTATATTGACAGTATAAAGTCATTGTTGACTAGTCTACAACCCCACCAGTCTAACATAACGGACTGCTTTTGACTCCATCTTTTGTGAGTGTACTAGGTCATATTTATAAGCGTACTCCATAAATTTACCCTTGCACTCCCATAGTTGTCGGACTCATGATGGACGGTCAATGCAAAATTTTAGTCCTAATAAACCCACAATCAGTTGCAACTGAACATTATACCCTTCATGGAGGTAGGATTTGTTGCAGGTCTGTATTAGTTTTAGCTTAGTGTACCAAATAAACTGGTAACTGGGTGTAGAGTAGTGGCCTGAGTGAAACAGAAACTTGAGAAGTTTTACTGCTCTTAAAAATCTAATTTCATTAAACTGATCCTAAAGCCTAAAACAGCATGTACTGGAACAGCTTCAATTAAATGCCCAAATATTGTCTGTCTTCACCTTTTTATATTGGAAGGAAATCTGTCTGACAAAAGTTTCAATTATTTGAAATGTTTCTGATCATTAAGTGATATTTCTTCTTTTTATTCCCTCTCCAGTTTCTTTGAGAACATGAGTAGAATCATCGCTCCCAAATACGTTCCCACTGTGATGGATGTTCTGAGAGTCAGAGTGAGGACCTGTGGAATCATTGAGACACAGTTTCAACTTAATGAAATGATCTTTCGGTAAGACTTACTAGACTTGAAGCGCAAATTCAGCAGTGGTTGCAACATGATATACTGTAGCGCCGTGCACAGATAACACATGCCAACATAATGCTGTATAGGAGTTTATAAAGGTAAATAATTTTAGTGTTTGCACTGGGCTCACTGCAAGCATCATATTATACACTTACTGTAAGCGGTGTAATTATGTTACTGAATATGCACGGTTGTTATTAACACAATATTTCATTTTAAAGGGACAATTGAACTCTGGATCTTACGCTATAGATGTGTTATGGCACAGTGAAGTGTTAGTCATATTCCCTTGAAACACCTTACCAAATCTAATTTAAGAAATCTTTATTGAACCTGAAAGCAACATTTAATGCAACTAGGGGATACGTTGCATACACGCACACACTCACTGAAATATTTACAAATAGAGCAGATACTAAAACCACATGCACACATGCAGTTTAACACAAGCATGCAGCTACACACATACACTGCACACATACAGAAAATATTACATATACATTGAAAGACTGTAGGCTATACAGTGCATATTATGTACCTGTAGATGCATAACAACTAAAAGAGTTGCTTGTTTAGGGGTCTTATACCTGAAGAGATGCATGTGTTATGAGTGTAATAGTGACATTTGAATGTGTTGATTGCTTACTTGGTCACGAGGTTCAGCATGTAAATAAGCATGTAAAATGGCTGTGGAGTTGTTCAGTGGTGGTTTCTCAGCTTTTTAATGTGAATTTCCATCCTTTTATTGTTATGATTGCTATTGGTAATATCATAGTAAGGGTACAATGTGAAAGAGGGCAGCAAAGTTCCCTGGCCTGTCTGAAGCACAATATTTTAACTTCACCAACAACAAAAACACATTTGACTAAATGTTGGAGTTCCTACAAACCCAAATTACATCTCCAGTAAATTGATTTTTACAGAGACTGCTGGAGACTAAGAGTGAAGGGAATTCTAATCAATCGGTTAAACAAACAAAGCCAAGCTATGGGTCTTTGAGGACTTTTGGATTTAGATTTATTTTCCATCAGAGTTGCTGTTCATGCAGTTGTCATACTGTTCACTCTTGATCATGCAGCTTTCCTAGAAAGCTGTTTTTGAGCCTCTGGGGACTCCGCCTCACCACTCCCAAAGGGTCCCTGACGAAAGGTGAACTTTTCTGAGCTGAGGGAGGCAGCTGCCTGGGCATGACTCAGACATGAAATATTGATGGCTTCTCTTAGACTGGTTATTTCATGAATAATGACACAAATATGGAGGCGCGTCCGATGAAAGAGAAAAAAAAAAAATTAAAACCCCACCCTCCTAAGCAACCTTTTCGTGATTATTCTTGCGCTCTGTCCCTTTGCTGTGAAGGTGTTCAATGTGTGGGAGTCATAAGAAATAGAATCCATATAGACTGGGGCTTAATTAATATTGCATATACTGTAGCTTCAAGGTTATAACTACATTAAACTGCTTCACTTGGAAATGTTAGAGTTCTGATAATTTTACATAACTTGTCTTCTTTAGTATTGGATACAATAACAGTTTGAAGGTGGTTCAAATTGGTCGACAAGATTTCCATTTAGATACCACAGAACAATAAACCAGCCAAACTGCAATAGTTAAAACCATGTAAATATTATTACATACTGCCTTTATGCATTCTGTTTGTGTTCCATGCACTAGTTAACATTTGTCTGTCTTTATGCAACATGTATCATTTTTTTCTTCAGATTATCTGGCTTCTTTTCATCTCCATATTTTTCAATTCTAAGCATAACATTTTTAATTTCTTAAACTTGCATAACACAATTCTGATAAGCGGCTTCAGAGTGAGACAGTGTCGTATGTCTTGGGCTAATTCCGCTAAATGGCGTCATTTCCTCAACTCTTGCTAGCTGTATCCGTTTACAGGTCTTATTACGCTCTTCCACTAAATCTGAAAAACCATGAAAGCCTTCTTGCAGTCAAGCCAGTCACAATTGGTTTTTTCTTTCTTTTTTTTCTCCTTTCTCTCTGCAGCACAAACTACTGCCATCAAATGCCACAGTTATGGCTTATTGTCCCCAGCTTGTTAAAATTGACTTCTGACCCAGGGATAAATGCTTTATTCCCTTTGACATGAGTACTGCAATCATGCACCTGGAGACTGTCAGGCCCAAATGGGGGCTCATTACCTGTGTCACCAAGACCCTCGACTTCACTTAGTCAGTGTTAGTTCATATTTTGACATGGATTGGCCCAATATTTAAAATGGGTTCTAATTCATATTATTTAATCTCAAGGATATTGCCTTATTCCCTAAGAATACATTTTTTTTTTTTTTTTATATATTTTTAGGGTGACTCATGTGACCAGTCTCTGAAGAGTTTAGCGCCACAAGCTCTCCTGTGGCAGAATATCATGTCTTTATAGCTCGATTAGTGATTCAAGCTATAAACATGGAGAAGATCCTGCTCAATCGCACATTTTCGCTCTTCTTGCACATGTTGTTGTTGTGATCAGTTGGAAGCAACTCGTTGGATGAAATGAAGCATGAATTGTTTTGTTTTACAGGTTGTATGACGTCGGGGGCCAGCGGAGTGTGAGGAGGAAGTGGCTCAGCTGCTTTGACTGTATTCAGGCTGTGTTGTATGTCGTGGCCCTGAGCAGCTATGATATGACACAGACGGACAAAACCTCAGGGGTATGTTCTAATTGTAATCACATGAATTAAATTTGATCTATTTATTTTCTTGCAAAATATACGTAGACATGTTTTGTCTCAGCCTCTCTACTTTCCTTTTTCCATATTTTCCTTTTTATTAGAATCGGCTGCAGGAAAGTCTTGAACTTTTTACATCCATCTGCACCAACACAGTCTTTAGCAGCACCTCACTGGTAAGTTTACTTGCACTTATTTTTAGATGGTTTTCTTAAAGATGAATAATGCTTAGAATACAATAAAGGTATCATTTTAGAGCTTTGTTTTCATGGCCTCTTCCACGGACTGTCTGCCATGTCTTTTTTTTTTTTTTTTTTTTTTTTTTTTAAAAGCTTATCTAAATGTGTGGAGGTGACTAAAGCACTGAGTGGGCGTTTGGTAATCATTCATGCCAAGCAGACGGGACACAAACTGGCTATGATTGCATCTGACATACATAATTAGCATACAAAGTTTAATTGAGATGTAGGGCAGGTGATTTCTGTTTAGTAAGTTGGCTGCGAGCACGGTTTCACACTGGGTGTAATTTAGTTTGAATTATTTCTTTCATATTGTGAGGTGGTGGGGTTATTTGCACAGTCATGAATAACTCACTTCTTGGTCACTAGCTTTTATATTTGCACTTGATTAACTTGAGGGCAAGGGTTATATTATGGCTATTTCCTCTTGCATAATTTCTTTAAAATATTAATTACATCTTAAATGCTGGGCAGTCAATTGATTTTCTATTGGCAGAATACAAAGTCTATAGTGGTGGTATAAAATGGTAGAAGTGCATATTGACTGGAGATGACTTTTATTTTATTTTTTTTGGGGGAGATGCTGACCATTATGGTTCACTCAAGGCATTGGAGAAACCATACTCTAGAACTACAAAATGGAACACATTCTGTGTTTCAAACTTCAATATCACATTTTTAGACATGAGTTAGGTTGTGAAAAACTGCACTGAAAGGCATCACCTGGAAAATTTGAATATTGTCACTTTTTTTAAATTGCCATCTTGCTCTCTCATACAGATTCTATTTATGAACAAAACGGACCTTTTCCGGGACAAGATCCTACACTCTCGAAGACACTTGAGATTTTACCTTTCTAGTTACAAAGGTATGTTGCGGAGGAACACTTTTTTTAATTTTTTTTTTTATTTTTTATTTTTTTGTAAGACTCCAGGCAGAACGGTTTGTGTACAACATACTTTTGCTTTATGTTTTGGGAGAGTTCAAATAGTAAATTAAACAAGGATGATAGATTTCAAACCTTTAGTTAATCTTAAATTTAAAAAGTATACGTTAGTTTCTTTGAATCTTATTTATATTAAACTGCCCCAATGTTGAGTAATGACCCCCAAATTTAGAAACTGATTAAGTATATACTGCTGACTTGGGATTCTCCATTTCTTGTTCAAATCTACTACTCAATGAGTTGACAACTTGGAAGTATTTTCTCTTAACTGAATTTTAAATTCCTCAAGGAATTTATGAGTTTGTTTTTCTGGATGGGATGCTGCATCCTCCCTGTCATTGGGTAATCTGAATTCCTTCTAGCCAGATATTTCAAATAAGCTGTATATCATTAATTCTGGCCAGATCATGGTCATACATATTTTAGACTCATGTTTTATTTGTGTATATTCAGAAGAATCATTGTGTACGGATTCTCAACAGAAGCCAGTTTATTGTTTTTATCATTATTTAAAGGTCCCATGGCATGAAAATTTCACTTTATGAGGTTTTTTAACATTAATGAGTCGTCCCCCGAATGAATTTTGGGAAAGAGACTTCAGATACAGTATTAGGGGACCACTAAGGCCTATATAAAAGCATCCAAAGAGAACCATGTCATTGGACCTTTAATGAATTAAACTACCCCAGTGTGCCTGTAGTTTGGGCTGTATAGTTAAACCGAGCCGTCCCTATACTAAACTCAGTCGGATGTCTCAAGATTTGGTATGTTTCTTCCTTTGACCTCATTCAGGCGCAGATGTTGATGTGGACGCTGCAGCCCACCACATAACTGCCATGTTCTCCTCACGTAACAGCAGTCCTGACAAGCTAGTGTACCACCACTTCACCACGGCCACAGACACCACGAACGTACAAGTGGTCTTTCACATGGTCATAGAGCAGGTTATGAAGGAGAACCTAGCAGCTGTCCAGCTGCTGTAAAAGTCACCTGAAGGCTGTAAGATGAGGGTTTATTTATTCAGTGCTGGTATCTTTATTTCATTGGTTGTTTTCCTGTGTGCAAATCATGTATTTAAGCAGCGAATGTTAATATGATAAGGCTGCACTTTACCCATTTATTTTAAAACCTTTTTTAAATAAAATATTTATTGATACACTTGGTCCCTTTTTGTAATGCTGCTTATTATATCTATTCCCCATTTATAAAGGATTTTATTTTTTCTCCAGTTGGAATAAAGTCTGACATGTTCAACACTTTGGTCCTTGTATCAGTGAGCTGTTTGTATTACATTTTCTTGGTTTACATCCTACACATTTTATGCTTCTGAAACACCCATCACTGAATGAATTACAAAATACCAAAATGATTGCAAGTTACGGGGTTGACATAATTGATGTTTGCAAAAATGCAGAGTTTTACTTCTCGGTGTAGTTGAGAAGATAAATCATTACATTGTAATGTGTTTTGTGTTCAGTAATGTCAACAAGGGGCTGCAATATGATTAATTTATTAATGAAAACTCAGATGTATGTACATTTAGCACACTACTTTTACAGCTTTAGTTTTTAAAATTGGTTCATCACAAAATCAATGAATAAACAGGTGAAGTGATAAATGAAAAGTAGCATATCTTGCATCTAGTGCAACATTTGGTGTTAAAGTTAGGGATGTAGTTTTTTTTATCCCCCATCATCCAGCCCAGCTGTCTGCTTCACTGCTCAGTCTTCTGCACAGTCTGCAGAGTCCAGAGTGAGGAAGACGTCTGCTTGGCACTTAAATGAACCTTTGATTTCCTGGAAGAGTTCACAGCTCTGCAGGTTTGGTGTAATGTCTTTGATGCAAACAGCCTGTTGGGGAGGAACAGAGAAATTATGTTAAATTAGAAAAATGTAGGCCTAATCTTTAAATTCTGTACACTTGAATCAGACATTGTGATGTTCGATATTCCTGCAGAGAACACTAATCAAGAGTTTATTATATGGACCTCATCTCAAAAGTACTTTATCCCCGTCATGTCAAATCGGTTGTCAAACTAAGCACGTTTACCTCAGTGTTTCCATTTCATGCTACTTTTTCCACTCCACATTTCAAAGGGGAGTACTGCACTTGACATTTTTGGACAGTTTTTACTAGTAACTTTGCTGATTAAGATTTTACATATATAATATAGATTCAATGCATAGTGAAATCTGACCATTCTGCTGCTTATATTTCACTTAAGATTTAACATTTATAATGTGACTAAAAGATCAGAGTATGTTTTTTAAACTTGTAAATCCGACTTTCTTAGTATCAGTAGTGCTGACTGGACAGCTCCTCCACGACTGAAATGACCGGGAGTCCGGGAAAGTGATTTTTTTGTTTTGTTTAAACTAAATCATGTATACATTGATGAAAATATATAGCCTATATTGGTTCTACAATATTACTTTCTTTTCAGTACAATATTGGGCAGTAATGCCTTAAGTTTAAAATCTGAAATGTTATTTAGCCTAACTTGTTTCCAGCCTTTTATTTTAAAGATAGCAAATAGCTTTTGTTTTAAATTTTAAAGAGAAATAGTATATTCAGGTTAATATTAAGGTTAAACATTTTGTATGACATATGTATACAAAAAATATGTATGACACACGTATTAGCGCTCTTGCGGTGAGCTACCGCGCCATATGCCGCGTAATGGCATCCTACCCATATGTTGATAAAATCGATCACCACTCACCATCGTCTTCAGGATGAAATTGCGCGGAGGGAATTCAGGAGACGCGCTGTTGGTCGCCAGCTCTTCGCTGTCTGACGGGTCCGGCTCGGCTCTCCTGACGTACGGTGACCTCCGGTTACCGGACAGCAAGCCGGACGCCCTGCCCACAGAGTAGTAGCTTGGGCCGGCCACCTGCTTGTACCAAGCCTCCGTCGGACTGCAAGCCACCAGCACGGAGATCACCACGACGGGGAACACGAGTTTAGCGGGCATCTCCATGTCGAGCACTGAAGTTTGGTCCTGCGCGCCTCTGACTGACTGGTGGTTCCCGTTGTCGCCGCTCACTACTTCAGTCTTTATTGGGACCCCGTCATCATACTCGCAATGTCGTCAACATAAACTGTCCCGGAGGGGGCGATTTACACACACACACACACACACACACCTCAGAGAAACCCACTCCTCCTGGCGAGCTCTGTTTGAAATATCTGTTCATCTTCAATGTTTGAAATGAAATGTTGAACTTAAATCAACACATCAAATTCTGTCATAAAAGCTGATTTTTGAAAAGCAATTGTGAAGTCTTCATGTTGTGCTGATATAAATTAAGACAGGTAACATAACTCCTGAGTCATTTTTAAGATTCATAGAAGTATAGAATAAATATTCCCCTTATTACTCAAACATGGGAAAGTACTCCCAAAATGTGTACAGAAATGACTTGGCTAGAGACAATGTTAGTGTATATCACTGTGTCTTACGTTTTTTTAACCTTAAAGCCCAAACTTAATACTAAATTAACAGTATTTTACATTACATTTTACATTAAACAACTAGTACATTTGACAGTGTCATTTTCCCCCCCAATCAACTATCAAAAGTACAAAATGGAAAATAGATTTTGTGACAACTCTGATATGACCACAACAAAGCAACATGCAGTAAGATGCCAGTATGCACAGGACATACTGTATGTTTCATGCGCTGGTTTCACACATCTAAACAGAAAAAGCTGAAGTGGAGGGCTGAGTGCGATGCATGTGACCTGATTTCACAAACTGAAAACTTTGTTAGAGCGACCCAAGACCTTCTTTTTTTCCCCCCATTACAGGAAGCTGTGTTTAAAGTACGTAGATTAAGAAGCAGATGAAGGAAAGCAACAACTCATTCACTGTGTATTTTGAGAAAAGGCCATCAACAACCCCTGCAGAGCATTTTACAAACATTTTAGGATCAATTACAACCTTGATGATTTGACTTGATGTGTAACATGTGCATTGTGACGTGGACACTGATGCCACTGTTTCTGGCTGGTAAGAACAACACTTACATATCATGTAATGTTTCATTTAAAGTATTTATGAATGAATCCATCTCTTTCAGGTGTTCTCTGCAATACATGGGAAGTGGTATACCATCAGCGACGTATCTGTGCAGTGAAAGGCTCGTCTGCTGTCATTCCTTGTTCATTCTACTATCCTAAGAACCTGAGAGTGAAAAGAGTCATGTGGGTTCAAGTTAAGTCTCATCCTTTCAGGACTCTCTTTATTTCTGACAGGAAGATGAAACAAGTCACTACAAGATTCCAGTATTTTGGTGACAAACATCACAATTGTTCTTTAAAAATACACCAAGTGGAGCATAATGATACAGGGAAATACACCTTCAGATTTACAACTAACTCCAAAGGGGGCAAGTGGACTGGTAGAGTTGGCTCAACACTGAAGGTTGTTGGTAAGTTTTCACAATATAAATATAGTTGTGAATCTTCTCAGCAGTTCAATCCATAAAGTTTGAATCTAAAGCAATAGCCTACTTTGCTCTTCTAGATTTGAGCATTTCGGTTACAAAGCCTAATGGAAACGGAACAACAAAGGAGGGCAAGTCTGTGAATCTGACCTGCAGAAACATCTGTGATGGCAGTAAACTTCTATCTGCTTTCACCTGGTTTAAGAATGGAGAACCTATAACTGAAGGACCTACACTTTATTTAAGCAACATGTCCTCCACAAACTCTGGAAACTACACTTGTTCTCTGAAAACACACACAGGAACAACTTCAGGAGTCATACATATTGATGTCAAGTGTGAGTATTGGACACAAGATCAACACTTGAGAGAATGAAATAAAAAACGATGTGATTTAGATAATGAAAATGAAATCTACCAATTTGCGACATGATTTCTGTGATAGTTAACAGCTCCAGTTTTGTCATTTCCCTTATAAAGTATAAATTATTATTATTATTTTCTTTCAGATGGCCCCAAGAACACATCAGTGTCTGTCAGACCCTCGATGGAGGCAGACGCCGGCAGCAACATAAACCTGACCTGCAGCAGCCATGCAAACCCCCCAGTGGAGAATTATACTTGGTTTAAAATAGATGACGATGATAATATAATGGATGTTGGAAACGGGCCTGTGTTCGTCCCTGGTGATGGTGGCCAGTATTTATGCAGTGCCACCAACAAACATGGAAGCCAAAACTCCTCTGTTGTCACTTTTAAAATTAAACGTAAGTGGATATTTATTTGCTCATATTACCAGTCCTTTAGTGTCATTCTCTAATTTAACTCATGCTTCGTTGACTCTTTTGTTTTGTTGACATTGACTTCATCATTGTTTGGGGTCCTGCAGTATGTGTAAAAATAATGCTTATTTGCTAAATCAACCATTGTTTTCCTGCAATATATATATATATATATATATATGTATATATATATATTTCTTAATTTGTAAGTTGTGTGGAAATGACAATAAAGCGGTGTAATTAAACCAAATGTGTTATATAGAATTTGCATGAACAAATGCTTATTTGCTAAATCAACCATTGTTTTCCTGCAAATATATATATATATATATATATATGTATATATATATATTTCTTAATTTGTAAGTTGTGTGGAAATGACAATAAAGCGGTGTAATTAAACCAAATGTGTTATATAGAATTTGCATGAACAAATGTACAGTATGTTATAGTGGTGTTACTTATGTTTGAAGTGAATAGACTCCAGGGAGTTTGACTACTTATAAGTGTAATAACACGACTCCAAATAGGGTCAATTGAATTAATCCCTTTTGTAAATAATTTTGTGCCACATATTTTAGGACTGATTAAACAACGAGTCATTAAAACAGCTCTAACACAATGCCTTTGTTTTACAGCATACTGGGCAACATGTACCAGAGATGTACTGATCATTGCTACTGTTGCTGTGCTCCTGATTGGGATTACTGTTACCGCCGTCAGAAGGTAAGCTGTATTTGTAGCCCCTTTTCCAACGTGCACCAGACAAGTAATTAGGATGATGCTTTACTCCAGTAAAAGTATAGTGATAATACATTCTCTTTTTTAAGTAAAAGTCCTGAATTCAAATATTACTTAAGTAAAAGTATATAAGTGTTAAAAATGTAGCCTATTTTAAGTTTCAAAAGTAAAAGCACTGATTATGCAGAACAGACCCTGTTACCGTATTCATTCAGATTTAACTATAAGCAACATTTAAATGTAGCTGGTCGAAATGGAGCAAATAGTTGTTATACTGTTTGCCAGTTTAATCAATGGTAATGCATCATATCTATAAAGGTATCATATGTATGTACCGTATGTAAAGTCTTGAAGGTCTTGCACACAGGTGTTTTCACTAATGTTACCTAATCAGGTCCTGTCAGCAAAACGGATCAAAGGCATCTTTTGGTTTTCACTAAACAAGGCCTGATGTGGCAGAATTAATGACAGAACACAAATAAGATCCTTGCACTGTGTTATTCATTGCTCAGGGGTCTGCTGATGTACATTATGATCATGTCTTAGCAAAGATCACATTTCTTTGTTTCAGACTCCACAAAAAAAAGACGTGGGTACCAGAGACAGAGGAGGACATACAGGTGACCTTTTCGTGGCATACATTCTAGGCAGTACGCTGCATACTATATTACAATTAGGGCTTGGAGTTTCTCAGAGGTTGTCTGCAAATCAGTAAAGCTCAGTTAAAAGGCAAGTCAAACCCACATCCGAAGTCTCTGCTCAATGACATACCATGATGGACATCAGATAAGAGAAAGCGGAGGTTGTTTTGGTTGTGTGGGTGAAACAGAAGCTCATAACAGAAACATAAAGGTAGCATTTGAAACATAAGGAGGGCATTGTTCTACACTAATTGAAATTGTTTTATTTCTTTATGATTGTATGCAGAATACAGACTATGTCAACTGGCTGCCCTGTGACAACCAATCACAACAGGGAAATCAGTACGAGGAAGCAGCAACAGAAGTCATCTATGCAACTGTACACTTCACCAACAAAAGAAAGTCAAACGTGAGATGTTTTTACACCTAATTTGATCCATTTGTTCCACGTTTGATGCATTGGAGGTATGTGAACTGATTGACTGTATCACCTGCCGGCTACAGCAGATGGCCTCCCATAATAATGAAGACGTAGTTTACATCACAGTGTGCAGGTGAAGCTCAGGAAACACACATTTAATGAATGATTATTTGCATAAAATGGCTTCAGTGCAAACATTTTTGTTCTCTTTTTCAGGAACCAACTATCGAACCCTTTATAGATTGAGCCTCCCCAATTTGAAATCAAACACATGCCGTTTTGCAGTAATACGTGAGTTTTGAGGATATTTGGTTTCTGATTTTTTTCTTACTTTTTACAAATATGTAAGATGTGCTGCACATGCATTGCAGTAAAGATACATATTATAATCCAGATGAGGAAAAAAAAACTGTGAAATTATTAAAAACAACACATTAGAACACATCTAACCCCTTAACACTAGGAACTCAAAAGATAAGATACCACCAAGAGTCATAAACCAAAAACAGAGTTTAAAAGAATCTTATTGGGATTTCTGTAAATAAGAGACATCTTCATGAATGTACAGATTATTGCTTACATTAGTTTTTGTTTTAATGCATGTTATTGTATTTCTTTCACCGTTCCTCTGTGTCAAATGTGTTTGGATCGTGTGCATGCACACACTGCCTTTTAAGTTGCTTTCTGGTGCTCGGTGTTTTTATAAATCACATGGACTCCTGTTTTGTGCTTTTGGCACTGTAGAAGTTAATTTACTTCCTGTAGTCTTTAGTTCCTGACCATCTCAGGAGTTGTCTAAAATCATGTTCCCAACTGTAAACCTGCGCTACTGACAAGGCTGTAAAAACTGGAAATATGTGAAATAAATAGCTTAATTATGTGAGCTATGAATTATTGTACTGGATAAATGAGAGCAAAACAAAAAGAGTGTAGCCTACAGTGAAACTAAATGTGTCCCTGCTGTTTAGTGGTCTTTCTTTTTGTTGATGCAATGAGTTAAACTGACCAGGTCCACATACACATAAAACATACCACATAGAGTCATGCATGCAGTTCTTCACTGCAAAAACTACGTAATGTTTAAAATCTTAAACACTCTTCAACATAATGTACCAAGAGAAGGAGGTGACTTCACTTGTTTCTAATAATCAAACGACGCAGCAGAAACAGAGATATCCTCTTCTTTATCCCCCACATTCTTCTTCCTCGCAAAACATTGTGCCTGCATTACCCACAATGCATCTCTATCGCTGACAGTTTGATCAAGCAGAGCTAAGAAGTGGACTTCAGGTATGGTGAGGTCACTCTCTTCACCTCCACACCTCCAGATTCGTTTCATTTTCAAACTTGTAGTCTTAAGCCCCAACCAACGCTGACTTAAGTGACATCATTTGAGGCAATTTATCAGACATCGCTCAGCTCCCTGGAGCCACAAAAGGCTTTATACGACTTTTTCACATATGCAGTGCAGTGGTACTTTTGATGTGTAAAATTGAGTTTAATAGCTGATGATTTGTATTGGTGCAGTATATAACAAGGTACAGGTTCAACAATACTGTAGTTTACGTATTGTTACAGGTTCAACAATACTGTAGTTTACGTATTGTATGCACATAGCACTTAGCGGCAAGTTACCAAAAGTAAACATGGAAAATGAATACGGCTAAAAATTACTTTAACAATTGAGTACAGTCATTCCACTAAATAGTAACACTAGGTTAGTGTTTTAAAAAAACGTCACAGTACCTCTGACTGCTCTACACACAAGAAAGCAACATTATTAGTGCGTGATGTGCACTGTTTCCTCTATGCGTGGTCTCGTTCCATATGTATGCCACTCAGGTTCAGATTGAAGCTGTGTATTGAGTCTGTGGTGTGAGTGACCTGATTTCAGGGGCTGAGAATGTTTTCAAGAGATGATCGAAAACGGTACATACAGTACAATACAGGAAGCTTTGTTTAGTGGAGGAATAAGAGGAAAGACACACTAACTCTGTGAAAACAATTAAAGTAGCCTGCGGAGACTTTTGCTGAACGTTTAAAATCAAATAGAGACATGTGTGTTGAAGGCAGAAACCTGACATGGACACTGATGCTGCTGTTTCTGACTGGTAAGTACAACATTTCACTCTCATTTAAGGTAGCATTATTATGGTGAAATAACGCATACATCAATACATCTCTTTCAGGTGCTCTTTGCAGTCAGTGGAAAGTGAATTATCACGAGCAACATATCTGTGCAGTGAAAGACTCGTCTGTTGTCATTCTTTGTTCATTTTACTATCCTGACAACCTGATAGTACAAAGTGTCATATGGGGTCATGAAAAATATAATATTTTTGATGGTCCTTTCATATTTGACAGCAAGTTGAATAAAACCTCCTTGAGATTTCAGTATATTGGTGACACAAATCACAATTGTTCTTTAAAAATACACCAAGTGGAGCATAATGATACAGGAAAACACACCTTCAGATTTACAACTAACTCCAACGAGGGCAAGTGGACTGGTAGAGTTGGCTCAACATTAAAGGTTGTTGGTAAGTTGTCATAACAAAACTATAGTTGTGAATCTTCTCTGCACTTTAATCCATAATTAAACTGAAGCGGCACTTTGCTCTTCTAGATTTGAGCATTTCGGTTACAAAGCCTAATGGAAACGGAACAACAAAGGAGGGCGACTCTGTGAATCTGACCTGCAGAAACAGCTGTGATGGCAGTAAACTATCTGCTTTCACCTGGTTTAAGAATGGAGAACCTATAACTGAAGGACCTACACTTTATTTAAGCAACATGTCCTCCACAAACTCTGGAAACTACACTTGTTCTCTGAAAACACACACAGGAACAACTTCAGGAGTCATACACATTGATGTCGAGTGTGAGTATTGGACACAAGATCACTTAAATGAGAATGAAATAAAAACGATGTGATTTAGATAATGAAAATTAAATCTACCAATTTGCGACATGATTTCTGTGATAGTTAACAGCTCCAGTTTTGTCATTTCCCTTGTGGGATTAATAAAGTATAAATTATTATTATTATTTTCTTTCAGATGGCCCCAAGAACACATCAGTGTCTGTCAGACCCTCGATGGAGGCAGACGCCGGCAGCAACATAACCCTGACCTGCAGCAGCCATGCAAACCCCCCAGTGGAGAATTATACTTGGTTTAAAATGGATGACGATGATGATATAATGGATGTTGGAAACGGGCCTGTGTTCGTCCCTGGTGATGGTGGCCAGTATTTATGCAGTGCCACCAACAAACATGGAAGCCAAAACTCCCCTGTTTTTCCTTTAAAAATTAAACGTAAGTGGATATTTATTTGCTCATATTTATTGTCTTTGATCAACCTTTGCTTGAACAGTGTTTTTTTGTTATTTAAGGCTCATCAAAGCTGAATTGAAACAATCATTTTTAAACGAGTAGATTGTGTCACATCTTTTGACTTTCATTTGATCACTTCATTCTTGTCTCACAAAGCTAAGACACTGCCTTTGTTACACAGAATATTGGACATTTACCAGAGATGTACTTATCATTCCCATAATTGCCGGGGTTTCAGTGCTTCTGATTGTGACCACTGTTATTGCCATCGGAAAGTAAGCTGTATTTACACTTTATCACATATGTATAGCTCACATACACAACAATCATGCGATGATGTTCAAAAATCTTTTAATGTGTTTCAGACTCAAAAGTAAAAGGACAAGAGCACCAGAGACTGACTGTGAGGAGGACATACAGGTGGCACTATCATTATATTAACTATTTAAAGCTCATTATGGTTCTATTGTGTTCTGAATTTGTACGTGATTTAGAGCTGGGTGACATATACAGTATCCCGTACATTACAGGTTAAGATGTTAGTTGCACTGAGGTTGTCTACAAACATGTTAAGCATGTAAGCAAGTTCAACCCATGAGGTTGGTTTTGTTGTGTGTAAAAAGGCCATGCGGTAGGGGGAGAACTGAATGTAGAACTGAGAACTGAATGTAAGAGGATATTGTTCTACACTAATTCATCATTTTTATATTCATGCATATTCAGAATACGGTCTATGTCAACTATCCTGTTTTTGACAATAACCAATCACAAGAGAGAACTGGATGTGAGGAACAAACACTAGAGCTCATCTACACAGCTGTTGACTTTCACACCAAGAGAAAGTCAAACATGTGAGACATTTCATGTTACCTATTTTTCACACATAATAATTAATGTTGCATTGGAGGCACTCATCAACTGTATTGCCTGCAGGGAGCAGCAGATGGCCTCCCATAACGATGACGAAGTGGTTTACAGCACAGTGTGCAGGTAGGCTAAAGCTCAGCAAGTGCTTACTTATCTTTAATCAATAAGATTATCACAAGACAAATGCAAATGTTGTCTTTTTTCCTTCTTTCTTTTTCAGGGAACTCTTGAACCCTTCATATGTTGAAACTCTCTGATTGGACAACAAGCACATGCCGTTTTGCAGGAAAAGGAAACAAATTGTGGCAAAATATCACAAACATACAAAAACCCATTTTCTTCTATCAAGGCTAATTCTTGTTGATCAAAGTGAAGACCAAAAAATGAATATGAAATGTCAAAACATATCTCAAGATTTCATCGAAGAGAAAAATAAAAGTTAAGTTGTATTTTTCTTTTTTTATGCATGTTATTGTATTTCTTTCACCATGCCTCTGGATCATATGTGTGTGGATGTGCACTAGCTGGCTGTTACGTTGCTTTCTGGTGCTCAGCGTTTTACAAATAATAAATGCTCTTGTTTTGTGGTTTTTGCGGTGTGGAAGTTCATTTACTGTCTGAAGTCTTTAGTTCCTGAGGTTTTTCAGAGTATTTTAGTCATTTTATTACCCAACCAGGCTACAGACGATTGGAGCAGGTTCAACAGGCCATAAAAGATGGAAATATGCAAAATAAATGAAATACAAAAATGTATGTGAGGTACACACTATTATAATACACAAATGAGAGAAAACAAAAACATTGTACAGCGAAAACAAAACATGTTTTTTTCAGGGAAACAAGTTAACTCACGACTCATTCTTCATTAATGTAACACTGTGTCATCACACTTACATTTGGAATACTTCACAACATCTGCCTGATTGTCCTTCAGGGCTTCAATGATGGATGTAGATGAAATAATACACCTGCACATTTAATATGCAAACATTCATCACTGATAACTATAAGCTACCTGCAATTCAATGTAACCTCTTATTTGCCAAAACAATACCAATACATATTTCTTGTATCTGAGACTATTAAAGACTCTCCAAACAGCTCCTACTGTTATTCTGATTATTTCCACCTGTTCAGTTTTAGTTTTTAACTTGACTTGTGCGTGCAATTTTTTTGCTATAGGGCCAGAGGACTCTCTCTCTCTCTCTCTCTCTCTCTCTCTTTTATACAAGTTGCATTGTGAAGACAAGTTTCAATAACTTCAGATCTGACAGCCTAAATGCAACACATACCTGAGCTGGGAGTGCAGTCCAAGTTATCATGATAACATACCCGCACAAAATAAACCTGAAACACTTAAGATACGGTAGGTGTTTCCAGAAGATAAGTTAGGTGACTTTTTTTTTTTTAGAGCACAGCGTCCACATGCAAACGTGGTTGAAATCATACAATCTTGCCTGGTCCCTGCACTCAATGGCACATTCTTACACTAACTTCCAGATTATTCTGCCCTCTGCTGACAATTTAAGAGCACAGCATCCTAAAATAAGTTAGTGTTGAGCCTTCATTACTCGAATGAACACAACTCTCCTCAATGGAGAAGTGGGTGTCATGTGAGAGCTGTAGAGAGGCACAACTCATAACAGGATAAAAAGTTCATCCCACAGACATCACTGGATGCTCAGTGTAAACAATAAACATCTGAGAATGTACACAGACAGGATAGTGTGAATCTCCTTTCTCACAGTAAACAACGCAGCACACAGTATTTGGTTCTACTTTTTTTTTTCTTATTATGGATGGATTATCTAGAGAGAGCATTATGCAAGAGATACAAACACATTGCTTAGCCTGAATCCATGTGTAGCTGTTGTAGTTGAGGGGCACATACACTGTGCTGACAGTGTAATATATTGCAGGAACTGGTCCAGTGCTGCTACTTTGTGGACATTTTGCTGTGGTGAAAGACTTGCCTGACTTTGCTTTCTATTTGCACACTTTAACACATAATGGAGGGGTTTCCAGTAGCCTGCGATCACAGTTTTCTACTATTGGCCTATGGACAACAGCCAGCTGAATGTGTCCTTGCTCAAAGTGAAAGTCAAATACAGCCACAAGCAGACATGTTTATCTGAGTGCCTGAATGCTTTGTGACCATATAACCAGTGACTGAATTGGACAGAGTTTATTTAAAATTCTGCAAGCACTGTTGGGTAAAAGTACTCACTTGTAACAATCATTGTTTAAGACAAAGATAGACAATTTAAAAATCCCAAAACGTGCTTTTATGCCACAAGCCACCAAGACAATGTTACTCTTCATGAAAGCTTTTCTAAAGGGTGCACATATACAGACTTAGCGTTTTAAGACAACTTGCCTGTAGGACACAGTTATTTCTAAAAAATCAAAAACAAAAGGAAAATCCCACAATTTGTGTAACTAAATCACTTGATGGACCATGACTCCCTGTCTAGCAGCCAATCATGCTTTCAATTATTCAGAAAGCACATGTCCCCTCTTGGATTGTGCCTACTCTTTGCTTGTGTTATAAAGTACTTAAACATCACTTGATTATTTAATCAAAACTAGAAGTATTGATCATTGTCATTAGAAGAGGTTTTTAAAACGAGGCTACATGGTTACATGAGAGTCCCAATTACTTTCCACACCTGTTCATGAAAACCTACTCTGCCATCCTCCCCAGTCCAGAAAAAAATACTGATATGAGTTATTAAGAAAGTAAACTGTATTAGTTGACGCCCATTTCTGATAAAACGAAACTTTACAGCACATGCGGAAACGGAATGAATAGCAGGGTCTCGGATGTGACTGTGCCGGCGGTAACGTTAGGTCCAGTAGAGATGACTTCTGGGCTTTTCCCTTTTGCAAAAGAGAAGAAATATTGAATAAGGTCGCGACACAGTCTTTTCAGGTAGGACATGTTTGTTAGTTCTCTGTAGAAAGCTGGAGGTGATAACGTCAGACTTTATGACAAATTAGAAATAGTGACCTAACGTTAATCATATTAGCTGGAGTAACCTTAAGTCAGCTAACTTATCAGACCTCGCTGTCACGGGACTCGAAACGGGTTTTAAATGCAATGCTATTTGGGTGACAGCCGTCCTTGCACCTGCACATTTTATTGTTTTGTTTTTCTGGGAAGTGAGTCAGAGAGCAAACAGACTCAGCTAATGTAAGCTAACTTAACGCCACGCTGTTACGCAGCTTAAAAGGTTTGCTGTTATAAAGCCGGGTTAGTAAGCTAGATAGCTAACTCGCTGCCTAAATGTAGCAAGGACACTTATTTAGTGTGACACAGAGCTGTTATTGTGTCGTGATTATGCAATAAGAATGGCAATGTTAGCTACTGTGTGTTTGTTTAGTTGGCATTTCCTTTTGTTGTTGTTGAATGAGGTTATAGGTCGACATTTCTATTTTCCTTTTCTTTTCTTTTTTTTTTGGGTCGAAACAGGAAGTGACGCAACAAATAGTTTTACGAAGCAAACATGCTATTGGCTAAACTGTGGACCCAAAGATCTTTTCATTAACAGGGTGCATCACTCGATGCTTAAAAACGTCCCTCTTTCCAGTCTGTAAATAAAGATACTCTCTCTCCTTCTGGAAACTTTCTTTGCAATCCTGCAATCCTCAATGCACCCTAATAATACCACCACGATTAATACATAATGTTTCTTTAATAATGTTGTTTTACAAGTTTTTCAGATTAAAGACCGTTGGGGGCACAAATAAACAGTCATTTTGTATAATCAAGTACACTTCCACACCTAGTGCCTGCAATTTTCTTGGCCTTTTTTTCCCTGCCTATCAATATTACCACATATTTGCTGACAATTATTTCACACATTTTTATTTGAAAGATAATCACAAAAATTCTCAGTGAGAGAGAAAGTTTAATCACAAAATGTGACAATATAGAGTATGAACAGATAGTAGCAACAGGATGAGATGTGTCCGTCTAATTCTTTTCACTGGTTAGAAAATCTTAAGAAAATGCTGTGCTAAACTCTGAGCTGAATAACCCTGTTACCTCACATAAAAGACCCACAAAAAACATGTATGAACATATATGCAATAAACTTAATCCCAGCAGTGCTCTCTCTGGGTTTAAACATTCAAGCTATAATGGTTGCCTCAGGCCAGGGTGTAGCCAGAATTCCTGAGGGGTTGTCTGAATACATCCATGGTTTCAACAAAGAGCGAGCAGAGCAGTGATTATGTCCTAAAACAGGAAATGAAGCATAGACCACTGCAAGTGTCACTGAATCCCTTTTGTAATTTTCAACAAATAATAATCAGTGATCATTTTGGACTTTTCATCCATAACATCACAACAAATCACCAAAATAAAGAATGATGTAGTTCAACATTTTAAACTCATGGCTGAAAATGTATGATTAGCCATTTTGTAGGGCAGTGGTGATTTATAGTTTCTTTACAAGTGTTTCAGCTTTTCAACAGTAACTGCAGACTCAGGAGTGTCTAACTTCTATATGGACAAGTAGCAGTTAAGGCATCGTGACTTATTAAATCCACTGCCTAGCCTATCTACTGCCCTTTACACCCTGAGAAAGGTAATTTGGTACAGCAACATGTGTTAAATATTTGATGGCTATATGCAAGAATTATTATTTTTTTCTACAGAAGAGTACTTTTTTTAAACATTTTTTCTTTTTTTAACTAGTTGTGATCAATGTTATGTTATCTTTCTAAAGGCTCAGGGTAGTGTTATATGTTTTTTTTAAAGGAACTTGGTCTGTTCTAGTGCGCAGTGAGACCTCCTAGTTTTTCTTCTCTTTGACTGAAGTGAGTTTCTTGTATAATTCGCGGGACCGAAGGTGGGCGTGCACTGGCCATTGGCACTGGCTCACTGCCTCATATTTGATGTCACTGCTGCATTTTATATCCATTTCAATCACTTAACAAAATGTTGATAGGCCAGTTTGTTGGGTTGGGTAAGACTGCTCAAAGTCCATGTCAATGAAAGAAACAACTTAGGCGGTTGTTTTGGCAGAGCTGAACGCTGTCTCATGAGGCCTCACGTAGCGAAATTGAAAGTGAAAGGAATCTGCTACAGGGTAGGACCTCAAGGTACATTGCAGTTGTTTTTTCTTTTGCAGAGATCACTCGTGTGAAGATGAAGTGCCCAGGTTGTGGACAGCATATCGCACAGAAGACCGCCAAGTTCTGTAGCGAGTGTGGCAAGAAGCTACCTGTCCAACCTGCAAACACTAAGGGTAAGTAGATTAATTTAGAAATGTCTTTTAATAAAATATATGATTATACAAAATGTGATTAATGAGGTCCGAACAATGTATAAAAGAGCAACGGTAGTTTGTTAATACAACATCCAGAAACAAATTTGGAGGACAGATGAGATATACTGTAGTGTATACTGTATAACAGTGTGCCATTGAGGGCTGAGTGCATGTTTCGGTTGTGTGTTTGATAGGACTACCCTATCAATTGGCCATACAATTGCCACAATCATTGGTTTAAACATGAAACATAATTAAATGTCACTTTATCCCTAAATGATAAATGTAACAACTTGTATGTGAAGTTAAGTAAAAATGTATTTTTTTAAAAAGTAGGTTCAACTCTTCACAGCCTTTTTATTTTGTATTGTCATGCCATGAGCCTGTGTTGCAATACTTATAATAGCACTTTTAAAAGCAAAATTAGAAATTACTTGACATGAAAATAATAGAAGTGTGGACTGTTAGAGTTATTCTCCTCAGGGTGGCAGCATCCCTGCATTATCTGTCCACACGTTTGCAGACAGCAGGACATGTTGGGCTTAAACAAACTGTATCATCCCACTGAGTAAGATTACATTTAAGATCAAGGTTATTGTTGTGACCCACTTTATAAAAAGCCCATGGGGAAAATGCAAGCTTGAGCCAGGTGACATATTGTAGTAGTACAAAAAAATTGTTGTGATTCATTAATTTGGATATTGCTGTCAAACATGTATTCTTTGCAAGGTTTGAATGCATCCTTCAAATCTTTCACCAGCTATGGGATGTGATTCGGATTTGACTGGAATGCAAATTAGCCTTAGGCAAATAACTACTGTCGATAACCCCCAGAGCAGTGCTTTGTAGTTTTCACATGTCTTTGGGTGCAGTCTGATTTGTATACCATTTATCTTTAATCCAGATACAAGAGATCAGCCCAAATCCTTGGTCGCAGACTCAGAAAGTACAAAATCAGTTTCAGAGAAAAACGACCCACCTGTGGACAGGAAAGACTCTGATAAATCTCCCAAACGACCGACGGATGACTCCGATAAATCTCCCAAACGACCGAATGATGAGACCGTCAGCCCACCAAAGAAAAAGGTGCGTGTAAATGTCACTGTTTTGCCTGTTGTTCTACAAGGCAGATATTCTTTGTGCAAGAGTTAAATACAGAATGCCATCATCCCTTTCTAATATTTCCAATAATAGTTAAGTCAAGGTTTGGTCTGCCTTTTAGTTAACATGTTCTGCCAACTTCAGACTCTAGAATCAATTGGACCATGACTTCAGTTGGAAGCTCGGGCATGTTCATTGAAAATAAAAGTCAAAAAGACACGCTTTAATTTAATAATTAATAAAATAATGATATGCTACTTAACTTTACCTCACAACATTTGGAATGCCTTTTGTTTAGATCTTTAGAAATTTAAAATGTTAGTCTGTCAATAATACTAAGAATATGTTGACTCTATATTTAGATTAAAGACTGCATCATTGTTTCCCATTAACAGTAAAGTGGTTTGTAATGCTGATTTTCTACCATATGCCCTTCATAGAAGAAAAAAAGGAAGAAGAACAAAAAAAATAAAGATGGCAACTTGTCATCAGCCCAATACCCGTCCCATCTCTCCCTGGGAGACAACCAGGGGAGGAGGACGCAGGGTGGAAAAGTCTCCTCTGGCAGTGAAAGCTCAGATAATGCAATGGATGAAACACCAGACTCACTCCAGGATGGGCCCTCCTCACTAGAGAGCCAGCCTAGTTCTTTAGCAGCTAACATTCCTGCTGCCCCACCTGAAGACACACCCGTCGTTGAGAGGGAAAAGGCTGCTGCCACAGAAGAAGCAGGGACTGTGGGGCAGCCTGAAGAAGCTCCAGGTAACCCTGATAAGGGAGAGAGCAACACACCGAAATCAACTCAGGATCAGACACTCGACACAGCACCAGCTGACACAGCACCAGCTGACACTCCGACTATCATCTCAGGTGATAGCAAGATTACGACTTCTCAGTCAGGTTCAGGCAAAGGGACACAGGCCACTAACCCTGAAGAACAAAAGACTGAAAAGAAAAACTCAAAGAACAAGAAAGACACAGCCAAACAACCTGCACTGGACCAGAATGCCAACGTGGAGCAAAATGTGAAACAGACCAAGCAAAGCAAACCGAAGGGAAAGGGTCAGCAGGACCAGAAACAGAAGCAGGCTGTGGTAACTGAACAAAAGATGGTTTTTGGCCCTCAAAATATGTCAAAGGTAAGGCTAACTATACTGTATGGAAAATAATCATTATTGACAGAAGCCCACATTTTATTCTTTATTCTTTTACTGGAGAAAGATTTTCAGGTGTATACTTAACCTACATATTTAATGCTACTTGTACAGGCTGACAGCACAGGTTCCAGTGTGGACCCGCAGGGACCAGTAGAGGACATGGTGGTTCAGGCCTCGACCGCGGCACAAACCTCCGACTCTGACCATGGAGGTAAAGACGGCACTAAGGATAACACACAGTCCAGCACCCCGGCTGGCCCACCACCCAAAAGGTGATGATGTTCTCTCAGATAGTTTTACACATTTGCTTTAGATCACCAATGCCAGTTTTGTATTTAATAATAAAGAACCCCCAGAAGAGTGTGTGTGTGTGTGTGTGTGTGTGTGTGTGTGTGTGTGTGTGTGTGTGTGTGTGTGTGTGTGTGTGTGTGTGTGTGTGTGTGTGTGTGTGTGTGTGTGTGTGTGTGTGTGTGTGTGTGTGTGTGTGTGTTATATTTGCTATATCTGTATTAATTTGTTTTTGCTTTCTAGGCTGACCAGGAACAGCACCATTGCTGCAAGAGACAGACTCACTATTTACTTCCATGCAGTTCTCTCAAAGGATTTCAAATTTGATCCAAAAGAAGATCGTATATTCATCAGGGCTGGGTCCCGCATAGGGAAATGGGAGGAAGATGCAGTTGAGCTGTTTGTGTTGAGGTACGTATTCTTAAATGAATTGTCAGTTTAGCTCAGATGGTGGTCTAACACATGGGCACATCAAACAAAGATACACCCAAAAAAGAATCCTCCAGAATTTAAGTTTTGATTATGTAAAAGAAACACTTTCCCACAGTCATTGCCCTATTTAAGTACACATACTGTGTATGTACATATTATGCTACTTGCTTGTTGACAAACCTGCTATAACTACATCTACGATCCCCAACTCAGGGTTAAACTACCTCCCCTAGTGGCAGCGGGGTGCGATGACTGTAGATTTGTTCATGGACAAACAATGCATCAATCGGTTAGTCTTTTGTTAGTTCTGTTAGGCAAGGCAAATTTATTTATATAGCACATTTCAGCAACAAGGCAATTCAAAGTGCTTCACATAAAGCATTAAAGAGCAATTAAAACATTCATTAAAGAAAATAAAATCAAGCTAAAATAGAATAAGACAGGCATAAAATACAAGAAAAGAAGTTGCAGTGTAAGAAATGAACAAATGCTTGATTTAATAAAAGGCAGTGTCAAACAGAAAAGTCTTCAGCCTTGATTTAAAAGAACAGATTTGCAGTGGACCTGTAGTCTTCTGGGAGTTTCTTCCAGATGTGTGGTGCATAAAAACTGCTTCTCCATGTGTAGTTCTGACTCTGGGGACAGAAAGAAGACCTGTTACTGTTAGTTCTTAACCCTTTTTAAAACACCAATGTCCCACAATAACACAAACTAACTGTTTGAGACAGCGGTAGACCAGCAACTCCCGTGTTCTGTGAGATAAAATGATTATGTAAACCCCTGTGTAAACTTAAACAGGGTTGCCTGACTGGAAAGTAAAGCTGTGAAAATATTCTAAAAATAGTGTATACTAAAACTGATTTATGTTTTTGGTGACTGGGTAGTGTAGTTAGGTGGCTAAAATATGTTTAGCTTTAGCTGCGGCCCATTTTTACAGCAGTACATTGCTTAGCTTCCATGTCGGTACTCCTGCCTGCCTCTTACTAGGGGCTTGCTGACCACCATCTACTGTATGCAATACACCGACTATGGATAAGTACCCCATACAACCGCACTTAAAAAACTTCGAACCATCCTTTAACACCACATACATTCGACTTTATTTTCCTTTTCACACAGGGATCTTGGAGAACATGGTTTTCTGGTCGTGGGCAGTCTAATGACAATCAAAACTCAAGCTGAATCTGTGTCGATACCGTACAAATACGTTGTCTATTACAAAAAAAAGGACAGATATGAGTATGAGTACATATACAAACTGGATTCTACACACCAAACGACCAACAGATGTTTGTTCGTAAAACCACGCCTTGTCAATGAAGACGGTAAATGTTACGTTCACTTCGTCCAGCTGTAATTATATTTTTTGCATGTAAATGGAATCTGATTTATTATATTATGACATATTTGGGTTACACACAATTAATTTATATTGTATCTTTTTTGTAAAGGGGACTGGCATCAATATGATGACATCATCTGTGCCAAGCCATCGAAGAACATGCTCGAACTCATTAAAGAAAAGTTCTGGCCTGAACAAAGGAAAAATCTGATTCAAGGCAGAGAGATTGCGGGGAAAATAATGCTCGACACCATATTTGATCTTCTCAGGACCTGGACCCCTACCAATTTGAGAAGTTTTCTGATCCAGCTGAATCAGTTCTGTCAGGTTTATGGGGAGCCTTTTGTGTATGAAGAAAAACAAAAGAAGTGGTATTCCTTAGACTATGGGGCAGATGATGTAAGTTCATAATCTTTGTCTAAAAAGTCTAGGTCCACCCAGGTATAGCCAGCCCAACTAACTCTCTCTGTGTCTCTGGTATAATTTCCTAGGTGAGGAAGATGCTAAAGGGCTTCATGCTGACAAACGTGATTCCTCAGTTGCTGAAGAATGGAGACGGGAAGATGCTCTATGTTCAGGATCCCATGAGAGCGGCTGTTATCATGCTCTTTGTATGGAGACTACATAAAGTTAAACTGGATAATGGTGAGCTCCATCAGCTCTGCACTGCACTCTGTTTACCCAAACTAGACAAAGAGGACTTCCTCCAGTACTGGACAGAGTTTTCTCAGGATGTCGCTATTCTCAAAGAGTAGGTACCTAATCTATTCAATAATGCTGTAGATATATAATTACATGTACCAATTATTTAAAATGCTAGTCACAATCTACTGACTACAGATTAACAAAGACTCTTGTGTTCATATGCTAATAAAATGTTCTTTGTTGTAGTCTGCCAGACATGTTGGTGGATCTGATACGCGATGTGAAAAAATTGGGAATGCAACGATGGATTCTGGTGCTACCGCTCTTCCACTTCCTCAGAGGAACCACAAAGCCCTTTGGAATACCAACTCATGGAAACTTGAAATACGGCGTACCCTGGGCAGGTTTGCAAGGCCTTGACATTGGTTCCTCAGCAGCATACGTGTACAGTGAAGAGAGGAAGTAAGGGTCCCTCACACAAACCTCTTCCAATGAATTTATTTGGAAGTAGATGGATATTACTTTACATATGTTTACTTACTCTTTTGCTTTCAGGGCACTGGTGAATTTGATGAAAAACCACAGTCACTTGATGGAGGTTGATGCCCTTTTAGTGCGATCCTGCACGTACTTGATGCCATTTGATGACATAATGGAGTGTATCGTCATCATTAACATTGAGCTTTTGGACATGCTTTATGTTTTCACTAACAAGGCTCCTCAGGATATTACGAGCAGTAACGTCCAGGTGATGTGGAAACACTAGTTGAAAATTCAGAGTTATAGTATGTTTCATTAAACTAATTAATGTTGTTGAATTTTTGCTTTACAGACAGTAACTCACATGCTCTCACATATCCAAGGAAACCTCATTGAAGAAAAGTACAGGTGATTTGCTCTTCTAAATTTAGTAGATTTTCAATTGAGTTGTAAAAGGCATGAAGTCACAGACGGATAATTTCTATTTGTTGGTTGAATTGTTAGTTCATTCATTTTAGTTTTGTTCTTTCCATATTCTTGTATGACTATATTGCTGTGCAGATCATGAAATCACATTTCAACATGGAGGGTGACATGTTTATTAAATGTGATGCTTTAACCTTCCGTTTTGTTTGTTACTGTAGTTATTTTACTGAGGCTTATAGGAGAGAGTGCCTAGTAACAGCAGTGAAACTGTTGGAGAAGCTCTGCAAAGGTGTCAAACCAGCATCATATTCCCAGAACTACCCTGATGTTCCTGTGGCTTGTATGAATCTGGTTGCATCAGTATCAGACTTTGTTCACTGTAACAAACAACAGGTATGTGAAGTGAATCTTATAAGGCAAGCTGTTAGCATTTCAGATTAAAGTCTTGCTTTTCTCAAATACTGTCCTAATAATTCTCATTTAGGAGATTCAAGAAAGGGAAACAGAACAGCAATGTGCAAAAGACTTCTTCGCCATTATGAGGAGCTGGATAAGTCGCTCCTTCAAACAGAATTTGCTCAACAAGAGTTTGTCATCCCTGTACCGTGTTGAGGCTACAGCAGAGATCGAAGTGAGCAGTTTTGTTAGATTTAGTAAATAAATAATACACAAAATATGCATGTGTAATCATGTCTTACAACCCATCAGTGGTAGAGAAAGCTGAAAAATGTTTTATTTCTTGGTTGTAATTTACAGACGTGGAACAACATAATGTCCATCCAATTCAAAGATGAAGAGTGCACAAAAGAATGGAGACAGACATTCACAATGGATTTTGAGGGCAAGTTCAAACAGGTATGTGATATACTGTATCTTTTGCACATCCCTGTTACTTTTTTGTTAAACTATGAAATGTGACATATGTTTTATGTGTCTGGTATTAGGAAACTGCTTTGGATCAAATTGAATTTTACTGCACAAAAATAGAGGAACTCAGTAAATCCCATCCACACGTTGCTGGTAGTATTGAGAGGTGTGCTCTTGAGGCTGTTACATCTTTGTGCCAGGTAGGAAGCCCTTTCATTCACTTTTTAAATGTGCATGTAATAATTGCATATTTTATAACATTCCTGGCTGTATTTAAGAAAAATAATATTCCATTGACAAAAATTTATGCAAAAATTAAACTAATTAAATCTTCTAAAAACAAATTCAGGGAAATGTTCTTATATAGAAATAAAAGGAACTGCATGAAACACCAATTTGGTTCATCTATTTAAAAGATGCACAGTAATGTTAATGGCTGTTTAACCTCATATACAGACCAAGTCTGAGGGAAAGCTGTTTGAGAGGTTCAAGATAAACCGGAAATTCGGGAAACTCATCTCAGCAATTATCCAGAAGTCTTGGCCAAAGGACCGACAAGGAAATTATGAGGAAGATGAAGAATTGGTCCTTCATCACCTCCTCTCCTGGACTGCCGCCAAAGACATTTTCCAACTACACGGTATATCCTCAGAAATGAATAAACCATTAAAATATGCACACACCAAAAAGAAAAGTTCCGTAGGGTAGGCAGATACAATAGTAAAAAACAGATACTGTATTTTCCGCACTATAAGGCGCACTTAAAAGCCTTTCATTTTCTCAAAAAACGACAGTGCGCCTTATAATCCGGAGCGCCTTATATATGGATCAACCTCTGAAAGATCACTGCCCCGTTGACGGGACACAGCGTCGCTGTAACCTCGATAAAACTTCCACTCATTCGCGTTTTTATAACTTTAAAGCATTACATATTCAAAATATACAGCCATGCGACACACCAATTGAAAGCTTAGCCTCTAATGATTAATTTAAGCCCACATACAAAGCATATGATGATTTATAGCAGTTACACAACTGTTACAAAGTAAACAATTTACAATAAAACAATTCAGCCATAATCTGCGCAGGTGTCGAGAGTGCATCCATACCAGATTTCGTTGTCCTTTCAGCAACAAAGTGGTATTTTGCCCAAAACTTGATTTTCATAAATCCACAAGAGTCCAAGGAAATGTAATATCCAAGCTTTATATTCCAAAACGATCTGTTCGCCTCACAATGTTGAAGTTTCTGGCCGAATTACAACGGAAAAACGCGTTTTCCATTTCCGCACTTGTCATCGCCGCTAGCTTCTCTGCCCAGCTTGCTACATTATTAGCCAATCCGTTCAGGTTTGCCTCTGATATGGCCAATGGAAGCGGACAAGCCGATGACAACATGTCAGGGACCACGTTGAGACCATATGTCAATGGTTGAGACGATCGCCATTTTCTCGGACCACTTAGATTTCAGAACGCGTCAGAATGCTTAATAAAGTTTGACTTTATCTGACTGTTTTGTTGACATTCCCTTTAGCACAGCTCCATCTAGTGGATGCATAACGCAACCCCAGTCAAATGTTTGACTGCAGTATCTTCTATTCTATGCGCCTTTATAATCCGGTGCGCCCTATATATGAAAAAAGTTCTAAAATAGGCCATTCATTGAAGGTGCGCCTTATAGTGCGGAAAATACGGTAATAGGAAACCAGGCCTCAGTTTATGATTGAATTTGTGGCAGAAACTGAACATTGTAATTATTAATGTGGTTTTAGACAGAAACACTAACATGTAATTTCTGTTATTGCAGGTGCAGACGAAAACGTGATTGAGAAGCTCTCTCAAGATGCCCAGGACAGAATTGCTATAGCCATATCCTCATTCACAGCAATCAATAAGCAACTGGTCCATGGAAACATTAAGACCAGCATGCTCAACATCATTTTGGAGAAGAGAAACGTCTTCTTAGAGCTGCTGAAGATCGGTAATGACAGTCTGCTTGTCATCAAAGATTTCCCAAAAAATGTGTTCAACATTTAATGATAAAGAACCCCCTGAACTCTGTGTGTGTGTGTGTGTGTGTGTGTGTGTGTGTGTGTGTGTGTGTGTGTGTGTGTGTGTGTGTGTGTGTGTGTGTGTGTGTGTGTGTGTGTGTGTGTGTGTGTGTGTGTGTGTGTGTTACAGATTGCCTCTCTGAGAATGAACAATACAAAGATAATGTCAAAATGAGAAGGCTTTTACAGTGCAGACAGGATGAAGTGAAAGCTGTGTACCATGAGAAGGAGCTTGTGGACATCTTCTTAACCATGAGCCAAAAACTTAAGGAACATATGACAGGTATGGTGGAGAATCGGTCCGTTTGGTTTGATTACACACTTGCAGCAAATCTAACACATGCTTATTTAATTTCCATGACAGTTGATGTTGCCGACATGGAAGAGAGACAGCAGGTCAACATCGAGATCATGCCCCTGAACCATTTCATGGAGGTTCATCCATTTGACCAACTGCCCTCTGCCATGGCTGGTGTTGTCACCTACTTCGATCTAGGTGAAGAAATCAGGAACATGGCAGAGGTCCTGTTCACCTTTAGAGAGAGTCATATATTCAAAGTATGCTGGGAGAAACATGCCAAACTCCTAGCCACTGAAGAAATGGAAGACGACAACCCTGGCGAACATGAAGTAGCGGACATTATGGCAACACCAGAAATGATACATGAAGACATTTTCGAGCCTTGTTTTGCTGATTACAAAGACATCTACACTTGTCTGAAGAATGGCAGCATTAGTCTTGAGGAGGTAAACCAGCTCTTCAGAGATTACAAGGGCAAGTACGAAGAGCTTGCTCTGGACCTGGACATCATGTGCAAGATCGATAAATCAACCGACAAACAGTGGATCCACAGCAGGGTTCAACAGATCGAACAGTATCACGATCTTCATCTAGCTGTGGCTTCGGCTCAAATTATCATGATGGTCAAAGAGACGCTTCATCTCCAAGGGGACTTCAGGGTTCTGGAGACTCTTACAGAAGTTGTAAGTGGCCATGTTTTGAACTAAGACTTTGATTATGGGAAAATGAATTTGGCTAAAAATCTCCCTTTGTATACCATATGTGTGTTAAGTTACTGTATTGTTTTTAATACTAATTAAAAATTGTCTTTTATCTCTTCTCTCTTCAGAGTCGTGCAGACTTTCAGACAGAGCAGCTCAATCGTATTGACAATGACTTGATGCAGGCCAAGATGGTCCTGGTGGACATCACTGAGCCCCGGAGACTGTGCTTACATGAGCTGGGACTCAGAGGGCACTTTGTCAGATGGGTGAAAGATGCACTTGAAGGTAAGAATAGTTATTATCTGCTGTAGTCACAACACCAATTTATTTTAATGCTCATTCAGCCAAATTACATTTATTAATTTTCAGATATCAATGAGTTGAAAGTGTTCGTTGACCTGGCTTCCATTTCTGCGGGAGAGAATGACATGGATGTGGATCGCGTTGCTTGCTTCCATGATGCTGTACTCGGCTACTCGTCAATGCTATATGAGCTCAAACCAGACGCTGGTTTTCATGTCCTCAAAGAGGTGCTCAAGAAGCTCTGGAGAGCTTTGGAGAATGACAGCAACCTACCAAAAAAACTGGTAAGAGGACACCTTGCTAACACTACTGCTAAAAGAACTCAACGACTCTTAAACATCACACTATGTAACCGTTGGCATACTAGCCTTATGAAATGGACAATTAATATTTAATAGCGTAATTAAGAATGATCTTCTTTTGTAGCGGGACAGTGCACGCCATTTGGAATGGCTGAAGACTGTGAAGGACAGTCATGGGTCAGTGGAGCTGTCATCTCTCTCTTTAGCATCAGCCATCAACAACAAGGGTATCTACCTGATCAGTGCTCAAAGTGTTAAAAAGGTGAATAACAAAGTCAAAGCTGATGGCATCCCTATGTACATGCAGCACAGATGTTTTCTCTGAGAACAAAGTTTCTACAATTAAAGTGTATTTCTGTTTTTCAATCCAGTTGAGTCTTGACACAGCCCTGAAGCTGCAGATTCCAGAGGAGCATGATGAGGGTCAGCAGATGCGCTGCTATTCTCTTGAGGATCTGCGGGAGCTGCAGAACAAACTCATGCTTATGTCTGGGAAAGGTGATCAAGGGCAGAATGAAGTTGATCATTTTACAGAGGTATATTAAAATGTTTCCCTTTTTATTTAATTAACATAGGTCAATTTGTTTAGCATAATAAATACTACTACTACAACTACCAATGCTTCTACTACTACTTGTATATAATAATGATAATTATAAGCAATTTTTTGTTCATTGTTTTCTCTATCTTTGAAGATGCATCAAGTTGTTGTAAAACATTACCAAAAATCACAATAATTAAAACAACAAATAAAAGGATTAATAAAGTATGGCAAAAAGGGACAGAGCTAATATCTATTGACATCAACAGTAATGACTTGGGTGTACTTACTGCATAAAATATAATGAATTTGGAATCATCGTCATTAGCTCAATGTTTGACAGCATTCACATTTGCATCTGACTTTATTTTGTATTTCTTTTTCAGGTTTTTGCCAGTGTTCAAAGACTAGCTGAGGCATTCATTGCCCTATACACTGCTGGCAATCCTCTGTTCAGGCACTGGGAAGCGCAAATCAACTGCAGTTTTAGCTGCGAGGAACACAGCATTGTGATGGACTTCAACCTGGGCAGTGTTCTTAGTGTTGTCATTGTGGAGGGCAGTATAGAGGAGCAGCTTCCTGAATTTTGCAGGAAAATGGAAAAGTGCCTGGACTATTGGATGGATTTCGTGGACAAACAAAGATCCCAGCATTACTATCTGAACTACTATACAGCCGAACAGATTGTATACCTGTGCAGCAAGCTGACACAGCAAAATGTGACCAATATGGAGGACCAGGTTCTTATGCTGCTCTCCTTCGTCAAACCAAATTGCACAGCCTCAGACTTGAGGCAGGTCTGGCATGCACTCCAGTATGAGATCCTCACCAAACCACAAGAGCAAAACGAAGACATTGAGTTCCAGACTTTTGTTATGGTGCCAAGAAGTGAGCTGGGAGACCCAGACTTTCCTAGTGAGCTGGATCCTCTGCTAAGTCTTGTGGAACAATCAGATGGTTCCCAGAAATTTGATCTGATATGGAATGCTTATATGAAAGACATGAAGAATTATCTTCCCCACATTCTTGATATAAAAAGTCTTGGAAGACTGTTGGAAATACTGGCCAACAAAGAAGATGAGAGTAAAGACGATGAGAGTGAAGAAGACATTTCTGATGATAACATTGGGGATTTCATACAGAGGCAGCTACCTAAAGGCTTGGCTGCTGGGAATCCAAACCTCATTGTTTGCCCACATGATGAGGTCCTGACATCTTGCATCTCTGTTTACATGAGTAGCGAAGAAGAGACCCTTCCCACCTATGATGAAGTCCTCCTGTGCAACTCCTCAACACCATACGAACAGGTTGAGCTATTCCTCAGACGCTGTCTCAGCATAGGCTACAGTGGACACAAGATATACTCTCTACTGTATGGAGATCTGCTCACTTATGATGTGAGCTCTAAAGTTGAGAACTTTTTTCAGCGAATAAAAATGCAGAGCAGGAAAGACTACAAACTTGTCATCATCTGCAGCTCGGAAAGAGAACATGCCTACCTTCCCTCAGCCTTCAGCCAGTACAGATTGCACATGGTTCCCCAGGAGCCATTGGCAAGGATCCAGAGGTACCTCCACAAACACTACATTGTCCCAGCAGATCAATGCAGTGCTGCAGCTGCATTCAAAGACCGACTGTGCGTTGGTGTTGTCTCATCCAAAAGGGCTGGTGTTGGTTAGTATATATGTACAGTACTCTGCTATTTCAAATTAATGATGATGAATATTTTACTCCTAAGATTATTGATACCTATGATAGTTACCTTTTTTTTCTTTTAAATGCAGGTAAATCTCTCTATGTCAAGAGACTGTATGAAAAACTGAAGCACTCAACCAAAAAGCCGTCCATGATGAAATGCATCCGCTTGATTGAACCAAATGTTGATGAGAATGTCATCCTTCAATCTCTGTTGGACACCCCCAAGAGGAAAGAACTTGTGATGTTCCATTTTGACATCACATCATCGGTAATAATGAGTCTCAAGTTAATGCTTATTGCAATATAGCTGTATTACTGTAATAGGACATGTATCAACAGTTTACATATAGTGTTAATGGATTGTGTTTTATGTGATTGAAAAGGTGCAGAAAGGTCTCCACGAGTTTCTTTTTAAATTGTTGATTCTGCGCTATTTGATGGACTCTGAGGGAAAGACGTGGAAGTGCAGTGACACGCAGCTGTATGTCATAGAGATTTTAGAGCCGTCTGTCATGTCAACCAGAAATGACTCACGGCAGGTAAGAATTTTTACAATTTTGGCATTATCACTAATCATTTGTCATCTGATTTTAAACCATTGATTATCATATGTTGTGGTTTCATCTCTGTTTTCTTTATAGATTCAAACAATAAACAGCACATTCACAGACGTGTTTCCAAATATTTTCTGCCGACCACCCAAAGAGGTGCTAATGCTAGAGATGAAGAAGCAAGAACATCCTACCATTGTGAGCACTGATGACCCACTAATGGATGATGAGGAATTCAGGAGTGCAGCCTTTCAGCGGCCATACCAGTATCTCACAAGGTTTCATAACCACAGTGATCTTGATGCGTTCAGATATCAGGATGTTGAAGGGTCACATTTGGAATGTCTTCAGATGCTTCTCATGTACTGTGGTGTTATGGACCCATCCTGGGCAGAACTGAGGAACTTTGCATGGTTCCTTAACCTTCAGCTGAAAGACTGTGAGACATCTGTTTTTTGTGATGCTACTTTCACTGGAGACACGCTGACTGGATTCAAAACCTTTGTGGTGGACTTCATGATTCTGATGGCAAAGGACTTTGCCACTCCGTCACTCAGCATCTCTGACCAGAGTCCTGGGAGGCTGCAGATGGACCTGTCTGGTGTCCGAGATGAAGACTTGGCTCCTTTTCTGATCAGAAAGAGATGGGAAACAGAACCACATCCATACATCTTCTTTAATGATGACCATGTGTCCATGACCTTCATTGGTTTCCATCTTCAGCCCAATGAACAGAACTCTGTTGATGCCATTGATCCCACCTCAGGAAGGGTGATAAAAAAGAATGTCATGACAAGAGAATTGTATGAAGGCCTAAATCTTCAGAGAGTCCCTTTCAACATCAACTTTGATTGCCTTCCAAGAGGGGAGAAAATAGAGAGAATCTGCAATGTTCTTGGTATCCAATGGCCTCTTGACCCTGATGAAACATATGAACTTACAACTGACAACATACTAAAGATGCTGGCAATCCATATGCGGTTTAGGTGTGGCATCCCTGTCATTATCATGGGCGAGACGGGATGTGGTAAGACAAGGCTCATCAAGTTCCTTTGTGAGTTGCGGAGGAGTGGAGTGGCCACTGAGAACATGAAACTGGTCAAGGTGCATGGAGGGACAACTTCTGAGATGATTTACACCAAAATCAGAGAGGCAGAAGCCATTGCTTCTATTAACAAGCACGACTATGGATTTGACTCTGTTCTTTTCTTTGATGAGGCCAACACTACCGATGCCATCAGCAGCATTAAGGAGGTCCTCTGTGACAAGACAGTCAAGGGGGAAAGTTTGACACCCAACTGTGGATTGCAGATTATCGCAGCATGCAACCCTTACCGAAAGCACACAGATGAGATGATTCAGAGGTTAGAATCTGCTGGTCTTGGGTACAAAGTTCGAGCTGAAGAGACTGATGAAAAGCTTGGGTCCATCCCTCTCCGCCAGTTAGTCTATAGAGTTCAAGCATTACCTCCAAGCATGATCCCTCTTGTGTGGGACTTTGGACAGTTAAACGATCACACAGAGAAAACTTACATCCAACAGATTGTGCAGAGAGTGGTTGAAAACAAAGGCATCGATGAAAGTTACCTCAAGTGGATCACTGACGTCCTTTCGGCTTCACAGAAGTACATGCGGATGAGAAAGGATGAATGCAGCTTTGTCAGCCTGAGAGATGTTGAACGCTGCATGCAGTCATTTGTTTGGTTCTACGACAACCACGTCATGTTGTTTGCAGAGCTTGAAAAATTTGAGATTACTCAAAATGCTGAGAAGAATGAAAGGCATCACAGACAGCCTGAAGTCAGAGACCCTGTACTATGGTCCCTAGTCATGGCCATAGGAGTGTGCTACCATGCCTGTCTAGAAAATAAGGATAAATACAGGCAGAAAATCAGCAAATGCCTCCCACAAGCATACGTTCCAGCAAAAGTAATGCAGGAAATCACACTCATGCAGGATTTACTTCTAAGTGGTGTGCCAATGGGGGATACTATTGCAAGAAACAGTGCCCTTAAAGAGAATGTCTTCATGATGGTTATCTGCATTGAGCTAAGAATCCCTCTCTTCTTAGTTGGAAAACCTGGAAGTTCAAAATCTCTGTCTAAAACTCTGGTAGCAGATGCAATGCAGGGCCAAGCTGCTCATTCTGACCTCTACAAAAAGCTTAAACAGATCCATTTGGTTTCCTTCCAGTGTAGCCCTCACTCAACACCAGAAGGCATCATTAATACATTCAAGCAATGCGGACGCTTTCAGGAAGGAAAGAACCTAGACGAGTACATTTCAGTTGTGGTTCTTGATGAGATTGGGCTGGCTGAGGACTCGCCAAAGATGCCACTGAAAACCCTTCACCCACTGCTAGAAGAGGGATGCATTGATGATGAGCCACTACCTCACAAAAAGGTTGGATTCATTGGCATCTCCAACTGGGCTTTAGACCCTGCGAAGATGAACAGAGGCATTTTTGTGTCCCGTGGTGACCCTGATGAGAGGGAACTCATCGAGAGTGCTAAAGGCATTTGCAAATCTGATGCAATGGTTTTGGAGAAGGTCAGGGATTTTTTCCAACCCTTTGCAAGAGCCTACTTAAAGATCTGCCGCAAACAAGGCAAAGGCTTTTTTGGCCTACGTGACTATTACAGCTTGATTAAAATGATTTTTGCAGCGGCCAAGGCTTCTCAAAGAAAGCCCACTGCAGAAGAAACTGTGAAGGCAGTGTTGAGAAATTTCAGTGGCAGGGATGATGTGGATGCAGTTACTGTTTTTACCAAAAGGCTGCAGATTTCACCCAACCTGGAGAACATCAGTGCCATTGAGTTTGTGAGAGAAAACATTCAAACAGTTGGACAAGAAGAAGAATGTCGGTACCTGCTGGTGCTAACAAAAAACTACGCAGCACTACAGATCCTGCAGCAAACCTTCTTTTCAAAAAGTGGTCAGCCAGAAATAATCTTTGGATCCAGTTTCCCGAAAGACCAAGAGTACACCCAAATCTGCCGCAACATCAACAGAGTAAAGATCTGCATGGAGACAGGTCAAACAGTTGTGCTCCTAAACTTGCAGAACCTCTATGAAAGTCTGTATGATGCCCTCAACCAATACTATGTCTGCTTGGGAGGACAGAAATATGTGGATCTTGGACTGGGAACACACCGTGTAAAATGTAGGGTGCACAAAGACTTCCGGCTAATTGTCATTGAGGAAAGAGAGGTGGTCTACAAACAGTTCCCAATACCTCTCATCAACAGGCTGGAGAAACACTACCTGGACATCCACACTGTCCTTAAAACTGAGCAGAAGAGGTTGGTGGATGAATTGGAGAAATGGTTGAGACTTTTTGTGTCTCTCAGCAGTCAACACTCATCAGTAGCTCAGGCTTACAAGTACCAACTGCCAGACGTCTTCATCGGCTACCACTCAGACACATGTGCTTCTGTGGTACTTCAAGTCATAGAGAAGCAGAAAGACAGTTTGGAGATCTCAGACCCTGAGAGGAGAATACTGGATGAGGCTAAACTCATACTGCTCAAATGTGCCACACCAGACTCAGTTGTGCGGTTGGACTGCACAGGCCTTCCCAAAGTGGAGAGTGAAAATCTGGCCAGGGTCTACTTTGAAGAGCAGAATAACAACTGTTTAGCTGACTTCATTCTTGCTCACACAAGGCAGGAAGTCCATTGCTACTCCTCCTTCACAGAGGTAACCTTAAAGTTGTCATTCTAGGGTAAAATATATCACAACGCTGTAGGTATTTAGGATTGAGGATTTAATTGTTATTTTAAACCATAGGTGACAACATTCTCCAGACTTCTGACATCATCTGACCTGGAACCACTAGTGCAAGTGTTGCATAGTGTTGAGCTTCTCTCCCTCCAGCAGTTTGACACCGAGCATTCCTTCCTAAAGAAGATCAGGTTTGTTAAAGAATAATTAGTAGAATATACTTAAATCTTTAGGTATGATCTCAGTCTAAAGATTAGGCCTATTCTCTGTTTTCTTGTAGGAACTTCCTCACAGCTGAAAATGGCAGCAGCATCGCTGGGCCCTGCAACAAGATCCTCCTCATTCAGTGTGATTTTGATGAGGGCTCTCACAGTGCCAATCTCATTGCATCTGCAAAGTAGGTCCAACATTTCTTCTGTTGTGTATGCACAACTGTGGGATTTTTTGCTCTATTGAGTTTTGCTGTTCATTTTTAGGTATTCATCCATAAATGAAATCAACAAGCTAACTCAGGAGAGCACAGGAAGCAGGGTGTTTGTCTACTTTATTGCCAGACTGCCAAGAATGGAAGGAGGGACCTCCTACGTTGGCTTTCATGGAGGTAAGGCTACCATGACTTGTGATTACATTTTTTTTTTTGTATCACATTGTTTACAGAATAATCTGAAACACATTAATGTTTACAGGCCCCTGGAGATCAGTTCACATTGATGACCTCAGACGGTCAAAAGACATTGTTTCAGACATCAAAGCCTTGCAAAACATGACTATCAGTCAAATGTTTGAAACAAAGATGAGTCAAGGTAACTGATTGATAAATTGTTGATATCAAATCATAAGTTTCTCTACATAAAATGTATTTTGTGGCATTAAATAACAAAATTCTTCTCCATGGAGATGCCGTAGCCATGGAGGTGGATGACATGTACACTGAAAATGAGCATGAGGAAGCAGAGTCAGAGGAAAATGTGAGTACAGACAACATATATTTCAAACATTTGCTGCTGTGGGAAAACCATAACTTTGTAATATAATTTTTTTTCTGCCTTTTCCTCCTGCCGCAGGGCTTGTATAATGTTGTGGACACCACAGCACTGGTGCGGAGCTGTGTGCAGGCTGCAGTAGGCATGCTGAGGGACCAGGTGGAAAGTGGCCTGCGCAGTACTCGGAGAGTTGAGATCCTGCTGACACTCCTCAGTGACAATGACGAAATAAAAGGTACTAACAACATTTTTTGTGTTTTTGCAGTTGCAATCATGCTCATCTATGCAATTCCTTGGTCATCATGTAATTTAACTCTTATCAGGTGAATTTCTGCAAACTGTGAAGATGCATCTTCACTCATTGCTGGTGACTAATGATGGCAACACCTTCTCATCCATCAAAAGCAACTGGGTCATTAAGGAGGCCTCAAACATTGATGCCTTGCAAGAAGGAGGCACCTTCAGGTGAGTGTTCAGCTGCAGCATACAAAATGTCTGTGTTTGCCTTTTATATTCCTAATATGTTTAACAGCATTGTGAACGTTTTGGGGGTCATGACAGGCACACCTTATGGAAGCGCATTCAGGCTGTGGTCATTCCCCTCTTGGCGCAACTGCTTTCAGTCATTGACCGTGACCAAAACTTGGACATCCTGCTAGATACAAACTGTGGCGAATTTGTCAAGAGACTGTGGTTAGATATCTTTGGCAATGATAAGCTGCTGGAAATCCCACACCTAACATTGGACCACAAGTAAGTGGTGGTAATGCTGCACTTTGCATAAAGGATGTAAGATTTAACCTACTGTTTACTTTACATATTTACATTTTTTTATTGTTTTCTGTTATCGCAGCTCTGGGACAAGAACAATCCTTGTCCAGAACTACATCGCCCGAGACAGGAACATGGGCTGCAGCATGCCCTTCAGCTGGAGGATCAAGGACTACCTGGAGGAACTCTGGGTTCATGCGCTTCAGCGTGAAGGTAATGGCCTGATAACACTCTCCATAACTGGCATGTCACTACCACAGTGTTGTTTTGTAAATGAACATGTATATGTCTGTTAGGCCACACTCAACAAGAGTTTGATGAGTTCTTTTGGAAGACACCACTGGGACGATACATTGAGAAAGCAGACCGAGAGGCGCAGACCGAGTTTTTCCAACGCTACCTTCAGGATTTCATCTCCATGACAATGAATGTGACTTGTCAGGAAGATCTGCAGGTTTGTTTTTCTGTACTACTTGAAGCCCTTAATTTGTAACGCTACATCTGTGTGATGGCGTGTGCATGTATATACTAACGCACATTATTTGCTTTTCTAGCTCCTGTGTGATGCCCTAAACTGTTGCGTCAATGAGCTGCGATTGCAGCTCAATGCCCCTGATACAGCGGCATCTCTTCCCTGGATTCATGCTGCTTATCATGAGTTCAAGAACCGACTGCAGAACCTCTCCAGAATGATCTGCATTGAGCCCCAGGTGACCCAGCACCTCTTGAAGAATCATCATACCAGAGACGGGGTTGAAATGGTGAGCATCTAAAGACTGTTTGGATTAAATAATTATTTTAATATAAAATAATACTTTTCTTTTTCTGCTACCTTTCAATGTTTTTGAATTTGGCATGCACAATATTGACTTTAAGATTAAATTATGTTTGGTAATTTTAATATTATTTACGTTGCCCTTTTTAGTGGCCTGTGATGTGTAGTGATCATATTTCCCTGTCTTCAAGATACTCGATGTGTATGCTGCTTTTGCATGTGTGGAGTACCTTGAGCCTAGACTCCTGGACACAGATGCCCAAAGACAAGCCTGGCTCAGACAGGTCAAAAAGCTCCAGGTTCCCATTGAGTTGATCTGCTCAGAGGACATTGTGAGATGCTATGGAGAGAGGAGCAAGGCGATCGTCTGTAGAGTCCAGTAAGTCACGCTTAACTAAATATACATTTAAATGGTGGAACAGCTAGCAGTAGATACTGTTTTAGCTTAATTGAGTTGGATGGTTATTTGTTTGTGTTTCGTTGTTCTTAGAGCTGGATGGAATCGGATTTTTTCTCTTTCTCTATTTGTGGAACACATGCTGCTGGGCATTGAGGAGGTAGAGAAGAAGCTGACACCTTTAGTTTTGGAGCATACAAAAGGGCTTTGCCAGGTTGGTCTGGGTTCTTTGTACTAACCTGAATTTTCATGAATTCACTTAATCGCTATAAAACTGCATCAACAATAATTCCTTTGTCCTTAATAACATGTATTACCTGTACTGTCATAGATACTGGAAAAAAATTCTGACCTCAAAACTCAGCAGTCATTTGAGGCAGTAATCGGTTTGCTCAAAACCTGCAAAGATGGAGCCGTTGAACGCATCTTCAGGTAGAAATTCAGTTTTCTATCGTTTGCCTTCATCAGAATCTCTACTGTACTTTGCCTCAACCTTGTGTCATCACCTGTTTGTTTTTTCCAGGTTTGGTCTTACACTGTGCCCAGTGTGTATGGGACACCCCCAAGATCCGCTCTGCCTGCCATGTGAACACATCTACTGTGTTGCCTGTATCAAACAGTGGTTGGTCCCCGGTCAGATGTACTGTCCCCTCTGCATGCAGCAAGTTAACGACGACCTCCCCCTGGTTCCTTCAGATGCCATCAGGTTGGTAACTGCATGCGGATCATAACGAGAACTGATTTAAAAATGTTGTTTCTCATAAAAGGCACAGATATGGTGTGCTTCTTTACACACACACACACACACACACACACACACACACACACACACACACACACTGTGCTGTTATAGGTTTCTTCATAGGATCAAGGTAACTCCATGTTGTGTAAACCTGGCATGTACTGAATTTGAACAAAAAGCTGTTGTGTCTCTTGTTTTGTGTAGGATTCTAATCAACCAACATGCTCAGTTCAGGAAGCAGTGCAATGCTTTCTTCATTGACCTGGTGTCCACTGTGTGCTTCAAAGACAACTCCCCTCCCTGTTCAGCTGTCATTCTCCATTTGCTGTCCTTTCTCATGGTGGAGGCCAACACTGTTCCCATTCTCAGAGGTAGGGCACTGCTCTGACCCTTGTCACTTGGGTTTGTGCACATCCATGTATCTGCTTACACATGTGTTGTCAGCTCTGATTATCCTTTTTGTTTTTTTCCAGTTAATCGACACACGTTGACAAAGGTGCTCTCTCCATTTGATGACTCTGTGGATAAAAATCCAGTGGTTCGGTCAGTAGTGCTCAAACTGCTGCTGAAGTACAGGTGAGGCGCTATGGTTGCACATTGGATAAAGCCTACTTATGTACGCTTCTAACATTTTTAGCACTGTTTCTCATTTTTGTATATATTTTTCTGTTTCTGAAGCTTTGATGAAGTTAAAGGTTACCTGCAGCAATATCTGGTCGCAGTTGAGCAGAGCAACATCTTGGAGGAGACTGACAAAACTGAACTCTACTCGTTGTACATTAACTGCCTGGAGGTACACAGGAATTCTGACTTTTTCTTTGTTTGTTCAATAAGATAAATTAGATACAAATATGCTAATCACACCTGTGGGTTTTGGTATCTTGCATTGTGATGCAACTTTCATATGATATATTCCCCTTTCATTTCTCTAGGATTCTATGTTTGAAAGGTTGCAGTTCAGGTCCATTGCAGACCAGCAGATGTGTCTGCAGGATGAAAGTGTCTTCCTGACTGATTACCTACAATCGCATGGTCAGTCTGCTGAAACAGCCACTGTGGAGTATCTGCAGCAGGTGGCCAGAGTGCGTATGGACCTGGATATGGCTGCTAGCCTCATTGTGGAAAAACTCAGAGCAACAGGTGTTTCATTTTGATGAAATACAGGATTATCTTCTCACATACTGTTCATGTACTAGTGGTATGTGATTAGTAATTTGTTAATTTTACCAAAATTATATTCTTTTTTTTTCTCTTTTTACTCATAGCAGAGGCTCGGGAGACTGGTCAAAGTGGGACCACAGCCTTCCTGACCAGTGTGTTGAACTTATGTAGACGCAGTAGAAACGACTGGTATCGTGTCTACTTGATCCGTAAGATCTGCAGCCAACATGGAGTGGAGTTTGTCCTTAAACTTCTCAAAGTGGATGACATGCGCTGGCTCTTCCCTGAAGAAGTGCTGCAAAAGGTTCATTTACCCACATTGTGATTTTTAGTGCCAGTGCCAAAATGAAGGCACAGTTGTATTCTAAGTGTAATGCTAGCAGTTACTAAATAGTGTGGTTGAATTTTCATTACATCCAGAGTAAAGAAGCCACCCCGATAGACCAGTATCTTGTGTGTGGGGAGCACTACAAGACCATCAGAAATGCTGTCGCAAAGGGAGTTATGGAAGGCAAAATGGATGGACTGGACGAGACTTGTGAGGTAATGTTACATAACGTTCTTGTAGGTAACTGAGCATCTGGTCAGGCCTCTGTTTTTGTGTGCTTGTTTACATGGGTATCTTGTTGCTCTTTTTCTTCATAGGGGTGCAGATGCTTACCGCAGTGTACCACAGTTTATCTTTTGTTGGCGTTGTACAGAGAAGTCACCACTCTCTACAGAGAAGCCAATGCTAGCTTCCATCCCAAGCCTGAGGTACATCTTATATTAATAAGACCTAATGTGCTGCTCTGATATAATCTGCTTGCACCTATTTGTGCAAATGACCACAAGTAAGCTATTCTGAAACTTGTTGTGAGTTCATCTAACTTGTTTTCAAGTCATATTTTGCTTGCAATTATGGAATGGGAACCAAACACAAAAATGCAGTTCTTTACTGGACTGTTAACTGTCTTTGTCATTAAATTACTTATATTTATGTATATTTGTACCTGCAGCAATTGGAAGCCCTGATGGCCTACATCCAGAACTCCAAATTCCTTGCCAGCCCACAGGTGAAGGCTTTTGCCAAGTCTTTGGTGATCAACCGACTCGGGCCATTGGTTGTTTGTCCCGGGGCCCCTGGTGCCCAGTCTGTGTCGGTGGAATTAACTATTCACCTGGCTGCTGTCGTGATCTGCGGGAACAAGGGGATCTTAGCTCCCCTACAACAGCTTGCAATGGCACCTGCCAACATGCAGGTACAGTGTGTATATTGTCAGCTGCTTTCTGTGTTGGCAACTAGGCCTCCTCTTCTTGTAGGTGAATTGGTTTATCGGTGTTTTAAGCTCCCAACGTCTCCTTCCAGGCCTGGAAGGCACTAGGATTGGGCTATGGTTAAGGTTAGGGTTAGGTGCCTTGAAATCAACGGTCGCAGTGCTGCCTGGAAGGAGACGTTGGGGGCTTAAAACACCATTGAGCGGTGAATTGAATGTAGGGCTGCAACGATTCTTCGAATAACTCGAATAATTCGATTACAAAAAATCCTCGAAGCAAAATTCTTTGCCTCGAAGCTTCGTTAAATCAATGTAATTAAGGTTGTACGGCTCACTGTGTTTCCGCACGGAGGATTATTACTAGCGCACAAGAGGTTTGCGCTTCTGCGGACACAAGACTGACGGCCCATATTACAAATGAAGGAAGACGAAAATAGCGAGGGTCTAAAAGGGAGAGACAGGCGAGAGAAAACGACAGAAAGTTTGGGATCATTTTAAGCTGCAAACATGCTGCTACATCACCTCTGTAACAAACCTCCAGTGTACTCATCCATTCCACGGAGCCAACCCGACACAAGGTAGCTAAGGTCTGCTGCTCTCGTCCACCGCGCTGTTTACACAACTAGCCTGCAGCATGCTATTTTGCTAATAGCGATGTTTTACACAACTAGCCTACAACATGCTACTCTGCTAATAGCGATGTTTTACCAAGCTAAAACGAAAGCTGTCGGTTTGTAGTGTAACTTTTTATTAGTTTGCTTCTAATCTTTGGAAATGTAGCTGCTGCCGGAGACAAACCGGCTCCTCCCCCCAGCATGGCTACTTAATATGCACGTGAATGACATCATCATGCATTCTTTCATAGATATAGAACAATCTATGCATTCTTTATTCTTTCTCCTCACCATAGATATAGCTATGCTCCTCACTGTGTATTAGGCTTCTGAAAATGTGTCCCCCAGAACAGTGTAGTTGAGTAGCCCTGCTGTAAACCCTCTGGTCAGTGAACAGCTCTTTTGCATATCCAGTGCAAAGAGCCAGAGGCAAGAAGGGGAATTGGGTGAAAAATATTAACATTTGGGCCACCAAAAATGTACTATTGTAATGTATTTCTTTTTAAGGGTCTTGGAATTTGGCAATACATTTTTTTGCTTTTTCTAAAAAAGGAAACCAGTCTTTTGTATATATACAAGCGACAGGTTTCCTTTTTTTTAGTAAACAGCAATAATAAATATTTACTATTGCTGTTTACTAAGTATTTCTTACTAAGTATTTCTTATCCGATTACTCGATTAATCGATGGAATAATCGGTAGAATATTCGATTACTAAAATAATCGATAGCTGCAGCCCTAATTGAATGTGTTTTTATCTGTTGGTACAGGCAGCCTTCTTGCCAACCATGCCAGAGGACATGTTAGCAGTGGCTCAACAAGCTATGGGACCTTTGCAGTGGTACCGTAAGTAAACAAAAAAAAAGCTCTGCCCATTGTAGTCAAATATCATTGAAAATTCTATACAAGTAATTTTTGATTTGATTTACCATAGATTGTCCAAATGGTCACCCCTGCACCATTGGAGAGGTATGCTATGTTCAGTCTGACTTTTTATAGTATTCTTTTCATACTCTAAAGAATAATTTTTCTTTGCGTCCTGTTTCTTTTTCTTTAGTGTGGCCAGCCCATGCAAAAAAGTCAATGTTTGGACTGTGGTGTTGAAATTGGAGGAGACAACCACATACCTGTGAGAGGATTTCAAGCCGTTCAGTTGCAGTAAGTGGTCTATCAGTTAATTCTAAAAAAGAATGGAATACAGAATAAAGTTAATTAGTGTATATTTTCTTTTAATTTGTATTAATTTATTAATTGTCTTCTCACAGGGGTGACCGCACTCGGACAGGCCACATCCTCGGCGACCCCAGTCGCAGGGACAATCCCGACATGCTGGACACAAAGAGCATTTCACCGGTTCCCTTTACCATGGTCCGCATGCTCACTCACATGGCCATGCTGCTGGGTGCCTGCAGCCACCCACAGGTAGCTTAAATAATGAGTCCAGTTCTAATGGAGATCCTTCACCCTGCAACATATTCTTGAGTGTTTATAGGTGCAGCAAAAAAACAACAACCCAATCGTTGAAGTGTTATAGCACTGTTGATATCTTGCTGTTTGCATTTTAAAGGGAGGAGTCTGGTCAGTCATCCACTTTATTTGTGTTTCTAGTCCATCTCTGCCATCATCAAGCCTCCAGTACCTGACCCAGGTGCATTTCTGCTTGCTCACCTGCGAAAGGACATGAAACATCTTATCCGATCCCTGGGTAAAGGGACAGACGATACAGTCAGCGCTGTTCACCTGCTCATCAGCAGCCTCCTGGAACCCAAACAGCAACAAACATGTAAGGAACATAATGATACCAAAAATATCTGAATCTGAATACCAACCCGTGTCCATCAATTTAGTTCAGCTTTGTTACGGTTTTCACTTCTATTCTAAAGGTAGTGAAAGCATGTTTCTAAAAAGTGTTGTGCCTGAACCTTCTTCTACCTTGTTACTGTAAATGTGTGGGCTGCAGGAGTGACAGAAAATAAAAAAGAGAGGGAAGGGGTGCCCTCCAGTGGTCAGAAATGGTGTGGTGTTCATATGCAATGTTGTATGGGATGTTATGAAGGTGTTACTTTATATGGCGTCATTTTAAGTCACTCAAGGCAACACATGCAGGATCTGGTTGTCAGGATTGTTGTTTGCAATGCTACCTCTATCTTTCCATATGATCCAGGATGATATGGTGAGGTTATTACAGTGGTAACTTACTATGGTAACTTCATACAGCCTTATATTATGTGCAACATTTTTTACTTGTTTTGAGACGTACCTACATAGGATACATTTGGCCCTCCAAAAATGAAACCCAAAATTCACTGGATTACCTTATACTATTTAACACAGCTGGTCTTTCCTTTCAGGGCCGGTTCCTTATGACAATGTGCTTTCCACCAAAGAGGCTAGAAATGGATGGGAGATGGAAGTGAGCAACGCCCTCATCACACCTCAGCTGAAGGTAAAAATACTTTTTGAGCATTTGTTCTAAATGGGAACAAATAAAGCACATGTAATTTAAGCATATAATTTTGCCTGTTTGTAAAATATGTGCATATAACACATTTTCTTATGTCATTTTCTCCTCCACAGCACTTGGATAGACAGCTAAAGGAAGTGAACACATTCATCCGGGCTGACTCTCGCATCTCTGCCAATCCAATCATGAAGCTCATGTTTGGCGAACCCCGTCTCTTCTTGGCCTCACTGCCCCAAAATTCTCTGATCCACGGTACTGCTGTGTGGAGCTGCAGGGAGAAAGTGTCTCTGCTGAGCCTCACCCACATTGTAGAGCAGAATGATGGCAAAGACACCCTGCCGGTGCTCTGGAGATTTCTGCATAGGGTAAGAAAACGGTCACCGGATATGCAAGTCCACTTTTAAAAGTCAGCGAAATAATCCAGTGTACTTTTTTTACTTTTGTCTGCTTTGTGGAATGGAGGATTAAGTTAGACTCCATGTCAACGTTGGTAACATTGATTTAACGAAGCTTCGAGGCAGTCATTTTGCATCGAGGATTTTTTGTAATCGAATTATTCGAGGAATCGTTTCAGCCCTACATATTTTATATTTTAGGAAGCAGAGCTCCGACTGGTGAAGCATCTTCCTGATATCCTCACGCTCCAGAGAGATCTGGTCAAGAAGCTTCAAAACATCACTGAGCTGACTTGTGGCACCATTGCCGAATTCCTCCAGAGTCGGAAAGCAGGTACTGAAACTAACTACGTCTGTCTACGAGAGTGGTTCTCAACTTTTTCAATTGTATGACTCACTTACAGAAGATATGCAAAGTTCCACGCAATTCCTAATTACCTCTTTCTCGGAAATGTCTTAGTAAAAAAGCTGGGGACTTGCAATTTTTAGAACCTGCTTGCCAAGAAATGAGTTGTTTTAACCTGGAAGGAGACAATGGTTGAGTGTTCTTAAAAGAGCTTAATCTCTTCCACACAGGAGATGTCTTAATATGCTATTGACAGTCTATCCAATGTACTGCAAGTCATGCCTCTAGTTGACGTGTGTACTCTTTTCATGTGTGCAGTTTCGCTGAAAGCCTGGTATGATAAACACGTCAAAATCTTCCTGACAACCTGGAATCAGCTCAGAGTGTCTTTGGCCACTAACGGTAAATACAAACCCACTTTGTTACACCAACACTGGCCTGTCCAACATCTTGATTCGATTTGAATTGAAATGTTGTCGTTCAGGGGAGATCAAGATCCCAGCCGAGTTCTGCCAGAACGACCTGGACCTGGACAGTGACTTCAAGGTGCTGTTACCACGGCGACAAGGCCCAGGCCTGTGCTCTACAGCCCTTGTGAGCTACCTCATTGCTCTGCACAATGAACTGGTCTACTGTGTGGACAAACACACCGGAGAGGAGACCAGGTGGGGGCGCTCATGCCACATTCTTCTCACTTGCACACGTTTGGCTGTAAAAACATAGTGTGTAATCTTCTGCCCAAAATATATACTGCATTTATGAATTCATATTTCTGAGAAATTGTTAAAAGGATAGAAACAATTATTTACAATTAGTATTTAAAATTAATTAATTACCACATCATAGGCAGAAACGGTTGAAAACAGAAAAAATGAAGAATTATTAATATACATAACACATGCACATGCACACTGGCTGACTGGTCTGTTTATCCCTCCCCCAGCTACAAAGTGAGCCCGGCGGATGTGACTGACCTGCATGTGATTCGGTATGAGCTGGATAGGGACCTGATGCCCCTGGTTCTGTCAAACACCCAGTACAGCATTGAGAGGGGCCAGGAGACTCTTCATGAGTACGACTTGCCCAAGATCCAGCAACAGATCGTCTCCCGCTTCTTACTGGGCAAACCTCTCATCACTCTCAATGTGAGCAAATGGAAAGCACAAGCAAAGCTCCGAAATGACTCCAATTTGTTTGGGACATTTTTTTTTTTTTTTAATACCTTATGCCTCTGTCCCTTTTCCACAGGGCATCCCAACACTAGTGAACAGACATGAACGCAACTATGAGATTATCCTGAAGGATGTAAAAGCAAAAGTCCAGCAAGTAAGTTGTAATATACAGTACAGTACTGGAACTACAGTACATCAGTTTATCACAAATGGTACATCAACATGTTGCTGTAGATAATCCCCTAAGGAGATGATCCGACCTGTGTCTGTGTGCAAACAGGAGCCTCTTCAGACTCTCACGCTGTTCTCCGTGGCTGGGGAGTTGCACTCCTACAGTGAGGTGTGTGAGGCCTTGTCCACACTGGAAGTGGCCCTTGGTTTTCTCGCCATGACCGGGGGAGAGCCTCACATGCAGCTGTCCTGCTACCTGGAGGAGGTGCTGCAGATGGGAAACCAGATGGCTGCACCTATCCTCAAGGTCAGCCTGTCGGAGTCACCGGTTATTTTATCTCTCGCTTCCACAGACAGTTGTGTTACTTTGTATACAAACCATTTGCCAAATGTGCCCCTAAAAGCAACTTTTTTTGTGGTCTGACTTTTTCGTGCTGTCATACTATACTTTTACTCCCCGAGTATTGGATTTAAATGAACATTGTTTTAATTGGTGTGGATCTTTTTTTATGTGGTAGACATGAGATATAACTTAATGTTCTCCCTGCTTTGCTCACAGGCTCTGAGCATGTGCTGTCTAAAGCATTGTGTGTCTCTGTGGCAGCTGTTGGCCTCACTCAAATCAGAAAATATGCTGCGGCTCAAGAGGGTAAGGCATCAGTATACAGATACAGAGGTGGAAATGGTATTATTATTCGTGGTAGCAGTTGCTTATTACATTTTGCTTACTACATCTGTATAAAAGTGCAGTATTATTATTATTATTATTATTATTATTATTATTTTGCCTATTCCATGCATTCTCTGTGTTCTTCAGGATCCATTCGTGGAAGTCTCAGAGAAATACAAACAGGCTCTGAGTGAGGACGAGCACAGGCTGCTAACTGGCTTCTTTTCGAAGAGCAGCGCTGACTCTTTCCTGCTGGAAATGCACGAGTTCCTGGTGCTGGTCCTCAAAAAGCCCAATGCACCGGATACCTACAGGCCTGACTGGAGGTAAAACCAAATGTTTTTTTTATAATAACCCTTACACGTGTCTATACATCCTTAAAATCGTGTCTAAAATTAAGCCCGGATCATTCAAAATAAAAAAAACCTGTTGCCGTGTTTTTGCTCTTTGTTGAAACAAAGTGCATCTTGTTCCACTCCTACTTTGAGCAAATTTGGCAAGATTTAGCATGCTGCACACAAACAAAGCTGAAGTTAACTTTGGTCAGAGTTGGCTCTCTACATTTTACAGGAAAAGAAAAACCGAGACAAACGGTGATGTTGATTTTTACAAATTTCTTTTGTTTGATTGTGGCTTGGGGACATCCCATGAAGTTGAAACCCTATATCTAAGTAAATACTGTGCTATTAAGTAACGTAGCCATTAACTTTTTTTTGTATCAATTATTGAAAATGTACCTCTAGTCCTCTGCCTCAATGAAGTGTGCCAGGTGTTTTTGCTACATGTATGTATATTTATGCATGTACGTGTGATGTCAGATCATGTATGATCATATATGAAGTATATGTTTTGTCTCTTAAAAGCCTGAAAGACACACTGGTGTCTTACATGGAGCGTAAAGACCTGGACACCCCTCCTGATGTGGACGAACTCTTCCCAGTAGAGATCTGCCTGTCCCAGTATGTTGAAGCCTGGAAGTTCATCATGGCCTTCAAGCAGGAACGCGGTCCGAGACAATAAGGACCAGATAAAAGGGTTGTTTTGTTGTCCGCCTCCTTTATTTGATGTCATCACATCCCTCAGATGAAGTTTACAATCATGACCAATCAACAGTATTGAAGTGGTATGGAAATGTGTATGTGATAAGTTCTGTATTTTACACATATTTATCCAGAGATGTGCCTTTTTAAGAGCACTTATGTTTAGCTTCATGTGGCCACAAAATAGGTGTGCAGTTCACCTGTATGAAGAGGTGAACTCTGGGGATTTCCTTTTGATTATCTGTTCTTGCTTTGTGTGTTTTGTTGTTGTTTTTTTCCTGAGCACCAACATGTACAGAGTTTCTGTACATCTCAGTCTTCTTTCTTGCACTTTACTTGTAATGTGAATTTGTCTGTCTCGAAGAGGCAGAAAAACAATCTTAATTCAACTCAGGTACAAAATTTGGAATAACTGGTCTGAAAATCACCCTGACCTAAGTCACTTTATCAAGAAAAACATTTTTCACTTTGCTTAAAGCTGTTTTGTCAATTTCATCCTTTTTGTATCGCTGTTTATCATGTTATGTTGATGTGCCATATGTATGTTTAAAATTTCACTTGCCTTTCTTTCACTTTTTAAATTCACGGTCTAAAAAAATGTTTCCTTAAAAAAAAAAGTTTCCTTAAAGTGTATTTCCTTTTACATTCCAGTTTTGTCTGTTTGGTAATACATACTGCTTCCAATAAAGCATACATTTAACTTTTGTGGGCTTGTTTTTGTATTATGAGAAAAAAAACATGTTTTAAATGTGACCTATTATTCACCTCATCATGCTAGTGTGGCTCAGTGCTGCCCCCTCCCCTTCCTGGTTAATCACAGTCTGAGTAATATTGCCATAACTTGTCTAATTACTTGTCAATATGTTACAGCAGCAGAAATATATTTTGGTGTATTGTTAATGTTTCCATCTGCCACTGAAGCTATATTATTTCCTCAGCCAGCTATGAATTGGACTCTGAGTAGTCTTGAATCCTGTTATCATAGTGGAGTGTGACAGTAGAATATTTTGCAAGTGCAAGTAATGAAATGTGGATTTCTTGCTTAGATTCACCTCCTGTGAGACTAATATCATTTATGGTCATAAGCAGATTCCATTGTGTCTTCTGTCATTTTTGTTTCTTGTGTGATGTTGCCATCAGCTCAAAGAGTACATATGTTTTGTACATATCTCTAGTAGTATCTGCCTGTAGAGATCATTTTAGTCTTACTGTCCCAGATTTTGAGATATCCCTCTGACATTTCTGTTGCTCATTCCCTTATAATTCCCTTTATGTGTACAGTTGCAAAGAGTGTTTTACAATAGATTCTCAACAGCATTACTACTAGGCCACAAGTAAATTGCTCCTTATTTACATGCTACATCACTGCCATAAGCCAACGGAGGCTATCCATGATAGAGTGCTCAGGAAATGGCTGCCTGCCTTAAGTTACGTGACTTTCTGACCCTCTGCTGGTGGGAGCTCAATGTGTTTCTGATCAGGCTGATGGAAATGATAAGGACAAGACTGCTGCTGGATGGTTTCTTAATTCAATTTCCTCTATACCAAAGCAGTGTTTAGCATAACAATGACAAATGGAAGCATGCGCCTGTGAAAGTAAACCATGCCAGCGACCACCCTCTAGGAGTCTGCAGTCATATAGTACATATGATATCCATAAGAGGAGTCATAGGCTGTCGGGTTTCCAGATTTCACCCAAATATCGTTCTTTTTTTTGTTTCTTTTTTTACTTTATCTCAGTGGCAAAATGATGCATCTATTAAGCAAGGAATCTAATCCTGATGAAGTAATTGTTTCATGCTGACAGACTGAAATCCAGAGCTGTCATTCCACAAAGCTAAGGTGATGCTAACATGTGCTATGTAGCCATGTCCTCACTGCTCATTAGCAAACTAAAATGTGGAAGTACTGTACATTGGGTTAATAAACACACCCACAAATGGGTCATGAGGCGTGATTTGCGCAACTCAGTCTTGTAGAACAAGCCTCACTGAGCAAGTTCAATCACTTTCACTTCCACTTCTGTAGGCTTCAAAAGCCACCATGCAAACGGTACAAAGGGAAGGGTACAAAGGGGCCAAATTCTGTTCCCCTGCTCTGTGTTTGTTTTTTTGTCTTTGTCTCTTGATGAGGAGGAATTAGGGGCAAAATTACTGTGCATCGTGGCTCACATTTAATGATATTCATGGTTGATGGACAGTTGGGATCAGGTCCCAAGCATGAGGGTTTAATGATTAGCAAAGCTGGATAAGGATGTCCATAAAATTCATCTTTTGGTTTGCAGTTGCAGTATGTTGGAGGATTTTGTCTTCAAATAAGAAGCTCTGCTGGGTCATTAATGCATCAATAATCAGGACTTCAGCCAGAGTTTTTAAATATATACTGTATTTTTTTTTTACTTTGGTTTAATGAGAAATGAGACATGATCTTTACATGATCCCTGTTGCTCTCTCCTCTGTCAACCATCAAGGAAAGGTAAATTATGTCACGAAAACATATTTTTATTTAATATTTTTAAATTCAGAAATGTTAAATCTAGGTCAATGTTCTTAATCAATTCTCCCCTTATACTCTCCTTGAGTTACTCTTTTGTATCTATAAACTTTTTCAGAGATGCCCTATGAACTTCACAGTCCAGTTAAAATAATATAGAGTTTAGCTTGGAATCGTCACTGTGCCTTGATCTGTCGAGGAGCTTCAAACTTAACCCTTTGCAAAACAGCCTCAGATATCCATCAAGTTTACACCTTGGGGATCCAATATCATTTGCAGGCGCCGTCGCCAGTCAGGCACTCTCAGCCAAAAGGGAGCTAAGATTTTAATGATTGTGGTATGAAATCAGTACCCTTGAATACCCCTGAGACCTCAAGCACACCAACAGGCTACTGTATTTTCTGTGGGGCATTACAGATGCTTTACCAGCGGTCTGGGAAAATGTTTTCTTTAAATTAGCCCTTCAGGGTGCTGCTGTTATTGCATTATTATCAAATTAGTGTATTTTAATTACTACGTCATCCGAAATGCATGTGCCAGTAGGTCACAGTGGGGTGAAAGCAGAGAGCGTGTCCAAACTCTCAGGTTGCTCAGCTGGCTTTGAAATGCTGGGATGATGGAGAGAGAGAGAGAGAGAGAGAGAGAGAGAGAGAGAGAGAGAGAGAGAGAAAACACTCTGTGAGCACATCTGTGAATTATATTAGCTAATTGTGTGCACTTCTCTTTGCACTCAACACTTAGGTTGTCCTCCAAGCACAAGGAAGAAATTAAGGGCAATGCTGCCATGTTGTTCTATTAAATACGTGAAGAGAAAATACAATTACTTGTTAAGTGGGAACATACCACATGGGATTATGAGAGGCACAGCATTTCAAGATGAGGAAGTAAATTTTTTGTCATGCGCATAATAGGTTTCCCAGCAACACCATTGTAAGATGTACATGCAAACAGAGGGCAGAAAACAGACAGTAGTGCAGAGAACATTTTATAAAGATTTCCTTGCATCTAAAATGCATGTGCAGAGAGATCATAAACTGCATATTCTGAATATTCTGAGCCTCTCCTATCCGTCTGATGTTTGCGGTAAGCAGTTACCTACAAAATGATGGGCTTTCTTCAATGGAAAAATAGCTGTTTTAGTATTAAGTCCCCAGTCCAGGTGGAGCCTGCTGCAAAACTCACCTTGGGCGGAGAAATCTTAACTGTACCCAATTCATAACTACAGCTTGAATTTCAATACCAAACTGTCTGCTACAGGCAGACAGCTCAGCCTTTGAGTTCCATAACAATAAAACCACATATTGGATCAGATTGTTATGGTCAGATGAGAGCGTGTTTGAGAAGCCCAGAAATATGTCTAGCATTTCCCAAATAATAAGAAGAAGCAAAGGCAAGACAGGGTTATGTGTCAGGTAGTGAGTTACACTTACTTTGTAAGAAGCTCCTGCTGCTCTTACTGACTTTTGTTTGGGGGAAAAAGCTGATGTGAAAAAGGCAAAGGCACTGGATACAAGCCAGAATTGCTCATTTATGTAGCCTTTTTTGTTTGTAGGAAAACAATTTGGAACGGTGTCACAAGGCTGGGAGAAAAATACTCTAATGTTACAGAATGGTTTCATGCTGTGCTCCGCAACCAGTGTCTTGTTCCTTCAGGTGGTCATGTTTGCTATCAGGTGCCAGTGAGCTAGAGCAGAATTCTTGGCTAATGTTCCTACCATCACTTCAGATACATGTGTGCATGTGTTTCTGACACGGGTAGTGTCTCATGAAAAGAAGACACATTTCTTGTCTTTATTTCATATCCGACAAGCAGACTGCTATATAAAGAGCAACTGGCTGAAAACACTTCCTCTCCTAGCCTTCCCCCCTGCATCACTAACTGCTAAGCTAGGCTGGCACTCAGGCAGATGCTAACCATTCTGCTACTTTTCTGCAGATCCTTCCTAGCTATTCCTAGAATTAGCACATCACCTCATCTGCCTGGGGTTCTCTACACCAGACACCACACAGAGCAAACTTTTTTCTGGCAATTGGTAAGCATGTCCAAATGTAGTCTTGGATGCTTAGTCTCGCGTTGCCAGACCTATCTCCACAGCACTGCGAAGAAAGGTCCTCCTAGTCCACACAACATTCCTGAATGGGAGAAAAACATGCTCTGGTTTATTGGCATTTCTTTAAACCAATCACAATCGTCTTGGGTGGTGCTAAGTGCCGGATGGAGCAACGTTGCCTCTGAAAAAGAACCTTGGGAGGCTACTTGTTTTGGTGGAACGTGCACGTAGGGAGGCGCGAGCTCTGGAATTAAAATGGCTGTTGAGTGTGTGATGAGGATTTTACTCATATCATTTGATTGTCAGTTTTACCTTGGAGGATGTTTTCCGACTCGACCGGAGTTTAGAATGCCAACACAAAGAAAGCGTAAGGTGAGGGACATTCGGTGGAACCTCCGGTGGCACATCAACTATCCCGTAAATGAAACGTCATCGATATAGACTAGTCCAAATGTGACTGAGGGGGACTTTGCAGGCCTGTCAGGTTCCCACCCAGGTTTTGCCTCTACACTCTGATTATGTGTGCACGTTTGTCCCTGAAAAAGTGCTTGCCATCTTTGTTCATTTAAGGTTTTAGTCATAAATGCCACTAAATTGTTGTTACGTAAGATTTCCAGAAATTTGACAGTTTAATTATTTGGTGGGTTTGGATTTTGTAACATAAATCAAACAACAGAGTTATCAGTTTACATCAAGGCTGAGAAATGTCTGGAGCTTTTACAACACAAAACTCTCCTTTGAAAGAGAGAAAACAGTTGCTGCCTGGCACACAGCAAAGAGTGTTATGTAATACAATTAAATACTGTTCTCTCTCTCTCTCTCTCTCTCTCTCCTCTTTGTCCCCTCGCTTTTTCTGAGTTTGCTTTCTCTCACACTCTTCTTTCTTACGTTCTCTCTGGCTTTCTTGCATCTCCCTTTCATTCATCCTCTTCTCCCTGATGTGCTTTGTTATCTGACGGCCTTTGGCTGTGAATAGATAATGACTGTGCAAGAGGTTTTGTTTACCATGGATACCAAAGGATTAGAGTGATTACTACTGGTGCCAGTGTTGTAACAAGCTGGAGAAGCCTTCCACAGTGTATGGAGGTGCTGACAGTTATCCTGTACAAGATTAGAGAACTTGGATTATGGGTTGTTTTTCTCCACCTGGTGATGAGAGACTCAAAAAAAAGTCTGAACATCACAATGCCAAGCGACCCTGAGGAACAGTGCTGTCCCGGGTGAAAGTAAACCACAGCCTTAATGTTTTGAACATTGGCTTGTTCATTCTTTAGAGTTGTGTTAGCTGTAGCCAAATGGTCCCCAGTCTTAGCTGGGAAAATGACGTCACTTTCTACCCTGACCTTTCACCTTGGTATTCCCTGTTGCCTGTCGCGGTCCACAGAGGAAGATGGTTCCTCTGCCTCCAACTAAGCTCTACTGTGGTCAGGCCTCAAGCGGGTGTTCAGTTTCACAGCGCCTCTCTTCTTGGCCCCAGCACAAATACACAACACCCTCTCCAGTTGCACTTGATAATATTTATCCTCAATTATAATTCCACAGATATGGATTCTTGAGCGGAGTACAGTGGCAGCAGACAAAGCAGGGCAACCTTGAGCCGAAAACTAGGCCTTGCTGAGGTGGGTTTCTGCATGAACCCCAGACAATTCATGTTCTCTTCAGCAGTGGGGCAAAATAAGCAATGTAGCCATTAAGAGCTCCAATGCATTGGAGAAACACTTGGCTGTATATTTGTCCTTGTGTTGAGTGCATGCATTGCTATAGTGAAATGTGAAACCAGCCAGAATACACACTAAGTGTCGCACGTGAGGGGTGGTCACAGATTAAATAAATGAATCCAGCTTCTCGTGAGCCGCAGCCTTGTCTGCAATAACCCCCAAAAGTAGGCAATGTCAAAGATAAGTGTATTAATGACTTCAGTTGAACAGATGCCATAAACCATAGAGTCGTAAATCAGTCAAACCGAATAAGGTATGAGAAACACAAAATAACGGAGAGAATCTTCTCAGTCTCAGACATAACAAGATGTTTAATGGAAATGGAAACAACACTGTCAGATTGTTGGTTTTGCATGCAGATTAGTGTTTAAAGGAGTTTGAGGACAGAAAGGAATGTGCGGAAATTAACCATTTGTGTTAAAGGGAAGATGCATGAGTCACTAGCCTAAAGTTTCCCAAGATTATTTGACCAAAATAAGTTATTTTGGGGCACTTTGGGGCAACGGAAACAAGCTGTCATCTCAATATCTCAATATCATCACCTTTTAAGTTTAAACAGCAAACACGTTAGGAAACAATTGCCTATTTGCATATCTAGCAGATAGGCTACAGAGCAATAGATGTTTTTTGTCTTTTGGAGTTGTGTTTGTGTCCACCTGGTGAATGTAAGTCCAATATTCACTCTCTTTTAGCTTTGTTTTGGTCTCCACCAACTCATCAAGGAAATATCTGGCTATATTTAGCTGGTACTTATCAGTGACTTGCTAACTGTGTCCGTCTGCTGTTTGGTGCTGGCCAGTTTTTCTTTTTGAGGAATAGAACATTGAGAATAAAGGCTTAGCATTTTTAAGCAGTGATTCATTCACTCAATGTGTACAAACTCAGTGACCAACAATACAATATCCCATTAGCTAGCAGCTCCTTACCACATGCCATCAGGTTTAACCTGTGACTGTAAAGGAGACTCTAACATTGCATGCATTTTGGGTAAAAATCCAATCTCTGTTGTACCCCTAGAGAATTTTTTTGGGGGGCCAATCAGAGAGTATATACATCCCATTATGGGCCTTATTGCCTCAAACTGTGGCACCCCATATGTCTTGAGATCATCCTTCTTTTTTCTGGTCAGCCAGCATCCAGTATTAGCTGGAGCTCTTATTGAGGATCAGCCTGTGATTTCTTGGTTGTCTTGGCTATTAGAGATGGCATCAGACGTTTGAGGATTTTCTAACAGGGGAAGTAGATGGAAATAATGAGAGGAAGGAACGGCTGCCAGTCCCTGCTTTTTTAACCTGCGCTCACATAGAGAGATCTGTGTGTAATATTGTTGTTACTGGCACTGCCTATTTTGGGCAAGTCAGTACTACCCTGTGATGCCCAGGAACGACATGCATGTCATTTCCTGCCAGGAGCAGTCATTTGGTTATTACTGCTGCTCACTGGCAGCCTGCTCATGTTCTGTCTCTGATTTCCAAAATGAAACATGTATATTTTTCTTTTGTCGACAGCAGCAATATTTCCAGGCAAATCAAGATTGAAAAAGGTTTTGGGGTTTTAGAAAACTAAAGTTTATAATGAAACACATGAAATGTCTGAATCGGACCATTTATAAATATGCTCCTGAAGTGCTCGTGGCTTTGAAAAATAGACTGTTTACTCTACCGTGTTATGCTCTGTAGGATGGATTTCCAAACTGTATACATAAAGCTTGCACAAACAATACAAACTAATTACAATGTATCTTGAGTTACATGATATTTAGGTGGTGATAACAAGAAGGTCACATGTAATTAAAAGTTATTAATGAGCATACTGACTAAAATGAATGTTGTTTGAACATTCAGTATCTAAAATAATGCAGCTCTACCTTTCTTTTCAAATGTGACTTGCAGAATTCATTGGCCTGATGGGGCCACTGTCTGCTTGCATTACATTCAACCTTTAGAGAGAAAGAAATGTGGTTTATGTGAAATCTGAAGCTCAAACTCAGTAAGATAGTGTGTAGGCTCCAACATACATGGACAAATCCTTTGATAGGAATTTTAACTGGAAGTAATTTGATGTTTAATGTGAAGGTAGTAATTTTGATGGTTATGACTGCCAGATTCCTAATAGCCTACCAAGTTCAGTTGCAAAGTATTTCATCAGTCATGACACAACAAAGTAATTGAAACAGATCAAACACAGTTTGAAAACCACTAAACAATGTGTAAGCCTCAACTTATTCCACCCAGTTTACTAGCAATTTATTTCTCTTTGGTTTCCTATTATTAAGAAAACAAAAGCAAAACAAATGTTACTGGCACAAAAAAGAGCATTTAAATTTTTAAGAGGCAAGACTTTCACCCTTACAGGGCCCCACAGCTGAGCATCAGTATTCCACAGCCATCAGATAGTTGGCTTGGCTGATAACACAGCCGGTGATGTGGGCTGTTAGCCAACAAAGGACTAATGGCTGAATGACTGGCCACAAGCAGCTGGGCCCATCAACCAATAGACTCAATGAGGGGTATATGTGTTTGCACTCTTTGCACTTTTAAAATCATGATAGTGGAAGAAGTGAGTTGGTGAAAGTAGTGGTGCTGCTCACTGTGCTGTAACATTACATGGTTCTCTTAGCACTGTGATACAACAGGAGAACAGCCCTGAGATGTCAGAATACACTCAAACTGTTCAGAAAGGGGAGGAAGGATCATGTTAGCCTCTTGACCTCAGGGTCTCAGGCTCAGCTAGAGAGGTTCTGCAGTGGATAACAGCCATGAGCTCATGAAAACAGGAGATACCATACATTAAGTCTGAGTACATGGCATACAGTACAGCCGCATACTGCACACTGTGCATGATAGCTGTGAATTATTATCTTGAAGAAGACGGAAACGCAGGTCATATTGTGGTCTGTGTCTTTACGCCCCCCCCCCTGACTAATTGAAGAGACTTTATCAGTTGTGCCGGGGCTCTATGCAAACTGTTAAACTCCTCAAGGCGGAGAGGATGAGCAGCAGTAAAGGAGGCACAGGTGATAGCCTTGGATGGCCTCTCGCCCACGCAGATATCACACAACTGTCTCCTAACTGTGACATAACCAAGGTCAGCTCAGCTTGTGGAAGACAATTTGTTGTTTAAGCAAAATGAGCAACTTCAAAGGGGTATTAAATAGGGATTGCTGTTGTTTGATTCAGTCAAGCCCATGCATGCAGGTTAAAAAACAAATATGTGTATTTTCAAAATTTTCCAAAAAAGATTGTCATAACAAACTTCAGATAATGAGGTAAACATATTTCATAATTCATATTTGTTCTGAGCGCTCCGGTTTCAACAGTTTTCTCTACTCTTGACTAAATGTTACGTAACTCCAAGCTGGCCTTCTCCGGCCTTCTATGATTGGTCATCTGCTCCAGGTAGGCAGGACTGGAGTGTCTTTTTTTAAGCTACTGCAGTGTTAACATTGTCGCATGTAGCTGCATGCTAACGGCAGTAAATTTGTAATCTTGGCTGCTGTGTTGTTGTTAAATTCTCCCCAATTCCAGGTCACATTACTCCTGAAACATTTCCTGTTATGTAGTATTTGGTTTAGAAACCTTTACTGGTGATTTTTTATGGTAGAAAGTCCTGCTATATACTACGTTGCCGTCAGTCTCTGGTATTAAAGTCTGATCTGAGTGATCCAATCTCAAGTGGACAGCTCTAGGTTTGTGTGTTTTCAAATGTCTGTAGAATGTTTCTCCAAATGCGTTTGACCACTTATGATCGGATCGTACTTCCCCACTCTATGTGCAAATAAACACGTACATCATTTCCGTTTCTATACAGGCTGGTTGTGTGTTTATAATGTCAGTACTTTCACATAAATCAAGTGAAAAATGAAAAAGCGCTGCCCACAGTCTGTCTGTGTGCCGACCACTGTAGCCTATATAAAAGGGTGCCGTCATAAGGAGATCTTCTGACGGGCTACAGGACCCGTGCATGTGAGAAAGATGGTTTTTAAAAGTCTCAGTGTGTTCAGCTCTTAAAACGTTTGTAGCTTTATAACGGAAATCTCTGTGGTTTGAAGTTTAGTTTATATCATAACTGCTTTATTTTACGTCTCATGTTCACTTATAGGGGTCACGTTAGGTTACTGCTGATTAAGCCCCAACATTTTCAGATTTTGCTGCTTCATAATAAATGTATTCAAATACCAAAATAACAGAGGACTGGGCTTTTTCGGGAGGTGGCCTTAAAGAGACATGCACTCCAACAGAATGTCTCATACGGAGGGTGAATACAGGTGCAGCAGCCATGGGCAGTATGAGAAAGATAAAGTGTTTTTTGAACATTAAAGCATGTACACATGTTCAATTATGACCTTGAAATTGTATATATAAGGGGTCCACTTTAACTACAGAATCTGGTATAGGTATTATAGATATAATAGAAATTTTCTTTGCTTTGTCCTAGCAAATTATCCCCAACAACCTCTTGAAACATTGCATGAAGTTAGATCAATATTTGTTTAAGGTTCTATATTATTGGTTGTGATTAACACACAAAAAAAGTTTATCATTGGATATGTACATATATTGGCTGTCAATTTTGCATGTACCACTTTGAAAACAAGTTAAAGAGTCCACACACTGTAAACTCAGATTTAGTTGTAATTAAACGTTTTAATGGTCACTACTTATTCTTTTATGTTTTGTTAAAAACCATATTCATTACTAAATCACATTAGTTGTTTGGAATTATCAGCTTAAGAATCCAGTGCACAGATCATATTAAGCAGAAATAGAAGTTTTTGTATGGGAGGGGCGGGGTCATTTAAACTGTTTTGCACTGATGCGATGCAAAGGCTCATGGGCAAAAAATATATGTTCTGAATGGTTTCTGTCCTAGTTAAAGTGTGTTTTAATAATGTTCTGTTAATGTTTGCTGTGCATTTATGTTATCTGGGTTTTAGTTTTGTATGGTTGATTTAGTGTTCATGTTAATCTACATTTATTACCATGCCCGAGACCCGGGTGGGGACTGATGGTATCTGGGCAGTGAGAAAAGATTTAGTATCATATACATGGACTGTTCTTTCCTTAGTGAAAATAACCATGCAGTTAAATTCATTGGAAAATCACATTGTTTTGGGTTTATTGGACTCATTTTTAGGAACAGATGTACTTAACACGTAGTCTCGTGAGACCGTCCTGAGCTTGCAAGCTCCAGTTTTCTAGTCGCAGATCAGTCTGGAATCTTGAGATAGATAAAATTTGGAGCCGTTCGCCAAACGACCGACCAATCAGCGTTGGTTTTGAGGCGGGTTTAGGTGTGACGCAACGTCTAAACAACATAGCAGCTTCCACTGATGAGATCAGCGTAGCTATCGCGCAAGTTTTATCCGAATTAGAAAGTATTCCTTCATTGAAAGAAGAGCAAAAACATGGTGAGAGACAGGTGGTTTATCCAATCAGCTAACCAGTATTTTCGCCCCTTCCCAAAAGTTCTCCAACGGAAAGTTCCCAGATGGATATGCCGAGCAAATGCGAAGCAATGCATCTGGCGGAGTCAGGTTACTTAACACGTTCTTAGAGTTATGCTGTCATAAAGGAAAAATGAGTAAGTACCTAATAAGTTACCTAATGTTCCATATTTGTTATGTTTGTCTGCATGTTTAAAGCTATAGTGCGTAATTTTACCACCCCCACCCCTCCTCCACGCAGTTGCTAATAGCCAAGAAGGACACGGAGGATTAAAAAAACATGATGGACTCTTCAGAAGAGGTAATTCTCTTCACTCGAGTATATGCATGTGAAAGTCGCCGGATGACACCATTTTCTAAACAGCCATACTGAGAAATACAGAGAGAGTTTTGTGGAGCTCATAGTCTTAATTAGCTTTGTAGCAACTCATTTGTTATATAAAAAAAGTTATGCACTAAAGCTCCAGAAAAAAAAAAAATTATGTTTACTAATGATTTTTAGTAATGACTACTAATGTAAACTTGATTTGTCTACTGCATCAACTTACTGCTCAGTGTTAATACAACTTGACTTGTTAAGTTTCACCTTGTGTAAAAACTTAGACGATTTAAGGCAATGGGTTTCCACAGTGCAGGGAGGAGACGAGCAGTTTGTCATTTAAGACATTCAGACACATCAGTAGATCCTTTTCAATCCTCTGGGTCAAACCAAGGACTCAGCAGCTCTCTGAGTCAGGCTTACTATGTCAGACCTTGACATAGGACCAAAATCTGGTCAGCCATGTAAATCTCTGACATACGTTGTGCAGACGATCTCAAGAATAACATTAATAAATCTGGTAATGGGCAGGATGGAAGGGAAGGGGGCTGCTTGGGGGGAAAGTGAAACAAAAATCAAATAAGTATTTCATTTCCTTTTGGACTTGAAGTGGAGAAGCCTCAGCGTGCGCCTGCTTTACATCACAGTGATGACTTTACCACACAGGCTTCGTCCTCCCTTTGGAGTCATCCATCTGTAGGTCTATAGTGCAGATAAGCAGACAATTAGGGATCAGAGTTCATGGCAGAGAGGTGTTTAACATACTGTCTCCCTCACTGCAGAGCAAGAGCTGCCATATAATCACCTGTTGCAAAGAGATACAGAGAGAGATCAGAGTCATCTTCTCAAGCTTATAGGATTTATGTCCTAGGTGCTGAAAAAGGCTATTCTGTTGATCTGTTTCTACCTTGCAAACATGTAAATCTCTCAGTTGAATAAAGAACCATGAGATCTTAATATTTCAACAGAATGTTCCCATTTGGGACGTTCTCCTAAGTTCAGAGGAGCTATTGAAGATTTATACCTATCCATACCTATACATCTTCTCTCTCTGCTCTCCTTAGGATCTTTATCAATGATAACAGACAATGTATCTCCTCATTTCTTATCGCTGACAGGAACCATTACTCCCAGCACATTAAATAAACTTCACATCTCTGTTAAGTTTCTGCAACACCCATGAAAACAAACAAAGTTCATATATGTATGGCTCTGTTGTGAGCAGCAAAACAAAGATTTTGTGGCTGTTTTTGAAGCTATTGCAAATTGAAAATCATACGTTTTGACAATGATCACAGATCCTTTGAATTGAGTAAACACCAACGCTGAGAATTTCTAGCCTTAAATATGTGGAACACACATCAAAAACATAAAAGATATCTCTTTTAATGTCTTACGTCTTCCTAAAACTTTCAAGTAATATTTTTGTTTGTGCAAAATATATATAATAGATAAATAAAAAATTAAAATCTACATTATGGAGCTGATGAAATAAACATAACTGCCTCCTTTTGCACATGCAGCACATACACACACACACACACACACACACACACACACACACACACATACACAGTAACACAAAACAGCAGTAATTTGTGTCCTATAGCACACGCACTTAGTGATTCCCAACCGGTGTCTCATATTCCAGAAAGCGAGCTTCTATTAACAAACAAAAAAGACATTTTTTACTTGTTTTTTTAGACCCTTTGTCCAGTAATAAGCAGAGATGTAGAAGGTTGTTGATACTAATGCTGTACGGCAGAGCCTTCCGACGTGCTGCTGATGGACTGTTTGCTTGGACAGTTCTTCTGCGATTGAGAGGTGATGATGGCCAAAGGGAAGTTGTCAGTCAGAGTTGGCCAGTGCTGCCGGTGCTAACAGGTGTGAATGTGTCACCTTCTCCCTGCATTTAGCTGAGCTGCATGAAAATGCACATGTTCAACAGCTGCAGGGAGAAATGTCTGTATATGTGTATCCTAATGGTAGGGTGGTGTTATTATTCAGGGGAGGAAGCCCTGTATCACTCTGTCTAGTTTCTGTGAGTCTGTCAGCGCTGCAGCTCCTCAGGGTCTCAATATAGTGATATAGTGAACCAATATGTCAGCCAAATTCTGCTCCTGAAAGCGAAGGTATTATAGTCTTGGTCTGAGTTGACCAGCAGAGAGCTACGGAAGGCTTATGTCACCCTGTATGTCCCCTAAAAATAATATAGCTAAGTCAGTAAGCTGTGTTGCACGCTACTGGGAAAGCCAACTTGACTTCCTCTGTGTCAGCCACAAGGTGCTCTGGATTTTCAGCTGATTTTTGTAATATGGCTAAAACTTGTGGTTTTGGAATGGCCAGCCATCTTATCTACTGCACTGGCTGAGCTCCAGTAGCAGCAACTTTATTCTGTGTAGATTGTGGTCTGTGGCCCTTAGCTCGTTAGTCTAACATCCAATGCAGTGCTGACTATAAATAGCATTTAGACTATATATGCCTACGAAAAAAAAAATACATTAAGACACATTGACAAAGCACATTTTTGCCTATGATCACAAATGTGTATACTGTATTTTCACCAAGTCCACTCTTGCTTAACACTCCATGCTGCAGTCAGAGGGTGATTTTAGGCCATGGGATCTGACACCAGCATGGACACAGTAACACTTACTGGGATAGCATTTGGACTGCTTTTGCCATGGAAACTGCCACTTACCCAGCGGTCTGCAGCCATGACTCTGGATGCCTGTCTGAGCCCAGAGACGTCAGCTTTTCTAATAATCACATCATCCTGAGAAAGATGGAGGGCGCCAGGGGATGATGGCATGCCTGCTGTCACAGCATGGGACGGCATGAGGTAATCTGTCCACTGGGGAACTCCTCCCTGTGCTCTGCCCTAAAGGGCTTGGCAGGAGCCAGTAATAGAGTGTAACATAATGACTATTTTTTAGTCTTTTCTGCTCATGTGTTAACCACTTTCATTTCTGCCCAGGCGTTACCATTGGCTTCCGCCAATTTTTGCATCTTTGACGTCAATATTTGGTTTTCTCTTTGATACTATAAATGGCTCATTTGGTTTTTGCCAGGACTGTTGAAATTGATACATTATGCTCTGTCACATCCAAGACAGCCAAGTTAGGACACAAAACTATATAGTTTTGGTTGCCTAAAATAAGTATGTTTGACAGAAGAACACATTTGTCTAATTTCATAACATATTGGCCAGCCAAAAGCCCGATCAGTAAATTGTAGGGTGGATAGATTTACTCTCTAAGCTCCCTAAAGACTGTATCCTCCAATCCCTTCCCTACAGCATTACCCATTGTTTTCTAACTACTAAATAAGACACAGGTTCTTACACAGAAAAGCTCCTTTTGTGTATCTGATGTTTTGTTCTTAATTTTCCATGGACCTTGACATTCCAAAGGCTTTCACTGACAGAACGTTTTTCTTTTCCCTGCAAACATCTGTTAAAGTTAACCTTGATATAAAAGTATTCTCCTAGCTTTTCTCAGAATTAGCTTTATGACCAAGTAAGTGTGAACACATACAGGGAATTTGACTCTAGCTTTTTGTCGCTAAGTTTGTTTTCTATGAAGGAAATAATGATCTGTGCAAAGAAAATGCTGTGCTCCCTGCAAAAATGAATGGCATTGTTAAAGCATCACTTTAACACCCCACAGAAACAAAACAAATGCAGGGAACATTATGATTTGGAATGAACCTTAGTTTTATTGTTCTTGTTACAGGAACGTATGAGACAGACAGAAATAATGCAGGAAATTGGGCCTTGAGGCCAAACTGTAACACCACAATTTGTTTCTTTGATCAAGCACAGACACAAAGGCAACTCAAAGTGCTTGACATAAGGCATGATATACATTGAAACAACATTTAAAGGAAAATAAGCCACAGGCAGTATATGACTGTAGACAAGTAGCATACATTTTCCAGCAATGGTGTGTGGGTTTCCCTCTGTTTTTTAGGGATGAGTTAAAAAGTATAAATAAATGGAATTATATCATCTTTATTAACAAACACTCAGCACACAGTATGAATAATGGGCTTGTTTTGGGCCTAGTTAGTATCCACAATAAAATAAATAAGTGTTTAAATGCATAAATCCCTTTCTGATTAAATTTGTCTCACTGATTACATAATTAAAATGTCTCTTTCCTTCCACAAAATGTGTAAATATAATTTAAAGTTAAGTCACAGCTTTTCTGCCTTGTTGTAAAATAAAATAAAAAAGGTAATTTGTCCTGCTGCAGTACCCTTGCTGATCTAGTGATGGCAATCTGGCTCTATTCAAACTGGTACACTCACACCGCTTGACAAGTTTTTAAATGGGCCTCTGTCCCAAAATGTTCAGTCTAGGAAAAGGAGAATTACAATAAGTTATTAAGATGTATTGATACCAGATGTGCCCTGCCCCTGTTCTTGAGCTGGAGCAAAAAGGTTCAAGCACTAATTGGCCATCTGACCAGCCAACATGGTTCATAGGCAGTCATTTGACACATTCACATATGAATACATACACATATGTATGCACACATGTATTTCTGTAGCCTCACACACGCAGGTTTCACTAATACACACTGGTTTCAGAGTAACTACCATGATAACTGTAACAATTGCAAAAAGGTAACACAGATGGTTTATGTATGCAGTGAATACAATGCATTTATACATTCAACTTTTGCTTAAGGAACTAACAATATAACACTTTTGATAAATGACCTTCAACAAACAAAAGCATGTCACTTTTTGGGAGTCCTGGGTACATTTTCTAATGTAACGCTAATAGAAAATGACTATAACATGAGACAGTCCTGCGTCACGTGCGTAACCGGAAGTTATCAAACGTAACAGATGATTTTAACCAAGACCGGGATCTTATTCTAAACTTAACTAAGTAGTCTTGGTGCCTATAACATAAACACGTTTTTGTGCCTAAACCTAACCAAAGTGCATGCAACCGTTTCAAAATGTTAACGAGGTGTTTAAGACGGCAACAATTTAGTTTTCTTGTTTAGAACGCTCCTATGGGTGGTATTAGAGGGTAGAAATAAACCTATATCATCGCATGGTTTGGAGGACTTTATGTATAATATACACACAAGCTTTCCTATTATAATTTTAGAGTAAGAATGAGATCTCATTTATGTACAAATATTAGCATCTTTCAATAATATGCAATTCAACACAACACTACTGCAAACTACATCCTCAAAAACACCATATATTTTAAAGCTTTAAATTGGATTGCCTTACATAGTACAAGTTTTTATGTTCCTGTCACTAATTTAGTTTTTTTCACTGATTGAGTGCTGCATGTTTGAGTATGTTACAGACCCTCTACACACTCAGTTGTAAACTTTTGCTGTTTCTACAACTGACAGCGGTTTGTGGGGTCAAAGGTTGAAAACAAAGGTCCCTGCCATTTTACCCCAGGCTGTTTCTAATCTTCCACATTGTGTTTAGGATGTGTTATTTTGCATAATGGTTACTGAGGTCGTCCCTCAAACTGCAGTATCTTGCTTCGATCACCACTGAGATTATTCCTGTCAAAGAATCCTTTCGCTGCTTTAATTGCTTCTCCAAACTGTCTGGCCTTCTACATCAAAACCCTTTATTGTTCAAGACCTGTTATTATGCTGCAGTTGCTAACTGCCAGAATACTGGACACATATAGGTAAACAGTCAATGTCTAACCATTGTCAACTGACCGAACATCTTTTAGGCAGTAGAATTTAAGATTAGCAGAAGTTGTACATATCAGAAAAGAAAAAAATACAACACAAAAAAGGGGATTGAGTAATATGATTTACTGTAGCTGTAGGTATTACTGTAAGTATTACTAAACTAAGTATTGCACATTTACACTACTTTTGAAAGTATTAACAGATGCTTTATTTTGATTAGGCCTACATGTCTTCATATATTTCCTTAGAAGTAGCTCAATTTCAAAAGAAACAATTTAAACTACCGTGAAATACGTGAATACTAGAATCTGATCATGTGCATGAACGTTTCATTCAGGACACTCGGCAGGGAGTTTTTTTTTATTGCTCGTAATATGGGCTAAAATCATTTGTTCAACAGTAGTTGAAAATCTCCTTAGTTTCTAGCGGGCAGGAGGGGGCTAAGACTTGGCCAGCGTTAAAACGGCTATGTGGGCCCAAGGTGCCATTAGTGGCTGTGGAGCAGCTGGAAGTGATTCCAAAAACATGGCGAGGAGGAGGCAGTTTAAAACCACATGGTTTCAACTGGGTTTTCACACTATTCTTGGCAATTCACAGCTAATGGATTTATGCAGCGTCGATGTGACTTTGTTTGTGATCGACAAGAAAGGCAACAGTGATGACTGAATAAAAGATGTGCAACCGCAGTTTAATGCACGGCAGCGTGGCTACTGTATCGTAGGTGTTAATGAGCTTATGGAGGGTATATGATCCCACATGGAGAGTGAAGGAAGGCCATCTGCTTCCTGTCTCTGACCCAGAGTTTTGGGTGTCCAAAAGTGCTGCCTTGATTTTGTTGTAGATTTAGTACAAGCCAGATGTTTTGTTATTTATCTTTTGAGTATCATTTTTGTATGCGATGCTCACATAAAACTGATGAAAGCAAAGCTATAATCTGTTTCTCGTCAAGGACATTACTTGATAAATATCAATATTAAGAGCGCCCAAAAAACGTTGATCTCACCATCTCTGTAGCTCCACAGATATCTGTTTATGTTTGCACATCATATACTGTAAATACGAATTTGTCTCTAATTAAATCAATTTCCAGAAGCTGTTATCAAATACTTAAATCCAAACAACTGGTTTTAGTGATGCATAAATACACCTTTAACATTTGCAGCCTAATACAACGACAGACCGATTTCAACCAGCAGAAACACAATTTCTCTGATAGGATTCTTGTACATAATCTTACGGTCTTGTAACAGTAGAAAGCACCTAAACTGTCTCTCATTTTGAGGCTTTTGTGCTTGTCTCTCATACAGTAGAGTAGGTAGACAGGCCTGTTTAAAAAGCCCACCTGAATAAACTTCCTGTGATATCTGCTCTAATTATGAGATTATCCCTCAGGAATTCTTATGAATACAGCAACACAGAGAGATACACACACACACACACACACACACACACACACACACACACACACACACACACTTTTTTGTCAGTTTGTACGGAACAGTAAGTAGGTAGTTAGGTAGTATAAAATAATTTTAGTAACAATTCTAAAATGACATTTAAGTAAATAAAATTAGAATTTGATTATTTTCTTGTAATTTATTATTCAAAACAGCAACATGTCCACAAAATACAGTCTGTGTAAAGGAAAATAAGTTTGGACCCATCCTTTAAACTATTATGTACAACCTTTGAATGCACCCCAATCTGCTGGTCAAAACTAAATGACCATTATTCAGTGTTAAATTCACCGGATCTAATAGGCTATGAGTGAGATTGAATTTATCAGATTTGCAATGTTATTATCCAATCTAAAACAAGAATATTTTCCTCTAAGTTTGGCCTAACACACAAACAGGCTCTACACTGTAGATTGAAATGAGGGTGGTGTAATGTCAAACTAATCAGCTTGTTGTTTCCATCTCTTTGAAAATAAATGGTCCTAATAGCACATAAATGTTGCCTGTTTTGTTAATAGCTGAACTGGCCATTTCATCCACAGATCAGAGAATTTGTTCAGTACCTCTGTGATGTATATCTTGCATGTTTGCAGTCCATTTGCACAAGGTTACAGTGGTTAAAGATTCAGAGTTGTGTGTTTTAAACATTGTTTTCTGTAACTCAAGAGCTCAAACCTTGCCAGCAACTGTGTCACTAACTATAAATATCAGATTCCAAATACTTCAGTGATTTCAACTCAGGCCATTAGGCCTTTACATTCACTTTGGAATTATCTCAACATATGCAAACATATTAAATCTATTGTTTTCTGGTCTGCATAAATAGTAGCAATTGTATAGACTGCATGAAGCGGACAAGGGCCCACACATGTACATGCACAACACAAACACACAAATCCACAAACACATACAGTACTGCACACATACACATAGTGTACTATTTTAGCTGCTGTGTGGGTTTCTGGTTAATTTCATTCAGTCCCAGGTCCACTGTGAACAGTTTTTTTTTCCTCAGAGTCTTCTAAGCGTTAAAATGACTGTGATGCATTGCTTTAGGGGTGTCTCTTATGAGGGCTTAGAACCAATGAGCTTCTGTAAGAAAGCAATTTAAAAGCTCTTTACGATCAGTATCAAACAGCAGAAAATATCCACTTGAACTGATTTGAAACCAGATTTCTTTCAATTCACACCAGGCCTTTATCTTAGTTGAGCTAAGATCCCCAGAACAGTGTCTGACTACTGACCTGTTGCATCATCTTGAAAGATGCTTCTAGAGTAAGGCTAATCCTCAGAGGCCTCTGCTGTAACCAGACCATATTAATTCTCTCTCAGAAAAGCTGTGCTGATTTACATTTATGGGCCATGGCAGCCTTACTGTATGCAGTCCCACTGCATCAGTAAAAAACAGACTTTTCCTCTAAATGTGCAAATGTTTGTATCTCAGGCTTCAATCTTTTTTATTGTATCCCTGTCAGCAGCACATATAAAACAGAAAAGTAATTTAAAATACAAATATGCCATTTTTAAACTTATTAAATTAAAATTACAATATTTGGTACAATTCTCCAATGCATTAGCTGTATCTGTATGCTTTTCTTTATGCAATTTGTTTATAGCTGGAACTAGTTCTACAATTCCTGTGCAAGATTCAAATACTTTGCACACTTTTTAAGAAATCCGGTATAAAGTATCTCGATAACATTCCAGATTAAATGGTATATTTTCAATGTACTGTAATGTTAACTTTAAATTTCATGTTTCTGAATTAAATACCTTCTATGATGTGATAGATTTTCGTTCTTTTTTCAAAGTATTTGTTAGGCATTGATTCGACAGGACAACTGTAGACAGGAAAGGGGGGAGAGAGAGGGGTAAGACATGCAGCAAAGGGCCGCAGGTCGGAATCAACCCCGGGCCGCTGTGGTAAGGCCTGAGCCTTGGTACATGGGGCGCAAGCTCTACCAGGTGAGCTACCAGGGCTCCCCGATGTGATATATTTTCAAAATGTCTATGCAGCTTCATAAATCATTGTTTTTTTTTGTACATTATACATGTTGTCTTTGTGGTAATGGTTGAGCTAATAGTAATTATTATTAGGGATCGGTAAAATTGAGGGTTAGAGTTACTTTGTTTTACATTCACCTACTTTATCTGCCAGGAAATTAACCACTTAAGACTTGAACCACTTGCAGAAATTGTGAACTCATGATCTTGTTTTCTTTGCATGGCAGCAGTGTGTTTCAAATGTGCAATACATTATGTCTCTTAAAAGGCATTTCTTTGAAACTTTTACCAAAATGATAACCCAGATTATAGAACATATGAAGCACACATGATGCAACCCAATTTAAAGTTAGACAACATGGCTATTTCCAGGGGTCACTTTCTGTTTTTACTTTCAGTCAAACTCAGAGATAAGAGTTGTGCAATGTTAGCATGACCCACAGAGTCACAATTGCCACTTTTATGGGAAATATGTAAGGTTGAAATATATCAGGAATTTCCTCCTATGTCCAACTTAGGTGTCTGATGACTGAGGATGGGAGGGGGAGGTGGAGGGGGAGATGGGGTAGCAGTGTAAGGCATGTGTCTGTGCGGGCAGTTTCCTGGCCTTGACGAGTGTCTCCACCACCTGGGGATGATGGGATATTTACAGAGCGTGTGGGGCGGATGGAGTGAGACCAGAGGGTGGCCAGGCCCCCGGCTCCTGCATCTCGCACGCATGTGCAGGACCTTCTGTATTTTTAACATGTGATGTGTTTGGGGGAGCGTATGAATGTCCAAATATTTTCCTAACTGATTTTCTGTCAGCAGCTTTCTGAAAATTATGCATCTGATTCATTCTGTCATGGATGAAAAGGTCCTTTCAGTGTGAGTGCATGCTAGTCCTGACCAACCTGAGCTTCACACACAAACACTAAGACTTCTTACTTTTAAAACTTTGCTAATTGTTATGTAATGCTTTCCGAAGCTGATGATGAAACCGTTTCAGCCCTGGCTGGTTTATATACACACTGTAAACCCCAAATTAGTTGTAATTGAACTTTTTAGTGGTCACTACTTATTCTTTCATGTTTTGTTAAAAAAAACATACAGTATTCATTACTAAATCACATTAGTAATTTATTTATAGGAGGGGCGGGATTGTTTGAACTGTTCTGTGGTGAAGTGATGCAAAGGCTCATGGGAAAAAATATATATGTTCTGAACAGTTTCTGTCCTAGTTGAAGTGTTTTAAGAATGCTCTGTTAATGTTTTGGGTGTGAATTTATGTCATCTGGGTTTTAGTTTTGTATGGTTGATTTAGTGTTCATGTTTATCTACATTTATTGTTGCATCATGACAATGACAGATCAAATTTGGGCAGTGGCAGTGTTCAGTGGCATAGTTTTCCTTTCTGTTTTGTTGGAACAAATGTATTAAACACATTATTCTTAAAGTCATACTATTATAAAGAAAACAATCAATATTTAGATCAATGCATTATTTCTTAAGTATTGATAAGTAGCCTAATGTTGTGTTATGTTTCTTTGCATGTTTAATGCTTATTTTAGACAACATGACTCCAGATTAAAATAATGTATGTTTACTAATGTAAACTTGATTTGTCTACTGCATCAACTTGACCTGTTAAGTTTCACCTTAAGTGTCAAAACTTAGATGGTTTAAGGCAATGAGTTTCTAGTAAAGTCAACTAATTCAGGATAACATTGCAGTTGTTCAGTTGCATTTTGTGCCCAATAAATACACATTAAACTGTAAACTGAAGTTCTGGCATAATGTGGATTGCTGTTTGTTGAAACCACACCAAGCCTCATTCTTTTATTGCCAGCATTGCCTTATGTATTTGATTGTTGTTGCTAGGCAGATCTCAAATATTTAAACGTTGATTTATTCAGCCACATGAAAAATCTCCTTAAACGATGTGTAGGCTGTAAAGATGACAATCACAGAGAAGTGCTTTATGGGTGTGTGAAGTGCAAGAGCCAGGCAGAGAGATGTATTTCACTTTAATTCCCTCCACAGACGGCTGCTGCTGCCTCGGCAAGGCACACTCAAGGATGTTATTGCTCCACTTTCACAGTCTGATACTGTACATGATAAGAAAAATAGAGTCTCTTGGCAGAGAGGTTATATGAATTATATGAGCTGCTGAAAGTGGCACTTTAACAGATATTTTAACTTGTAACATTATATCTCAGAACGTGCATATGTTTATCATATACTTTAAAACCACATTGCTGATATGCTAAATACAACTATTCAAAACATAATTTCCTAGAAAAACTACAAGGTTTTTGAGGGATTTGAATATATAAAAAAATACATCAAATGTTTGACTTTAACATGCACTCAATACATTTTTTTTTTAAATCTTTGCTGTGTGGATTCTCATGGGATATCCTTGCAGGCCACTGATGTTTGGAGTCTCTGTGTGATTTGACAATTAATGATGCTTACAGCATTGCACATTCTTCTTTTATAGGAGAATATGAGGGGTCACAGTCTCATGCCTCCTCCATGGATGACTGAACCTTCGATTTACACAACAGGCCAACCTTTCAGACTACAGGAAGACAGGTTGGATTTTTTTATGTAGTTGCTGTGACAATTAGCTTCAAAGTGATACTTTTAAGTTTTGTAATTACATGATGTATTTTTTTTTTGTATAAATAGGCTGACCATTTCAGTATTTCCTACTTAGTGTGATATATTTTTCCATAAGTAAAATGTAGGAACTTTACAGGCCCTGCTGATATTGGCACAATGGCTACATTCACAAGTAATAGCTCAAATTTCCCACCAAGTTGTTACCAAGCCAAAGGAAACAAACAATATATTGTGTATTGTGAAAAACTTTACAAGCGTTAGTAGTTGATTCTGTTGAGCTAACCTGGATTTTTTTTTTTTTTTAATAGCAAGTAGGTGTAACTATGCTGGGAAAGTGGTCACATCTGCTGTCGTTAACTTCAACAAAGAGATACTAGTTGTGCCACTGGTTTAATGTAAGGGCACGCGTGTTGCCAGCCCTCCAGGATTATTAGCCGGGACACTGAGTAGTGAATGTAGCAATTAACACCCGGTGTAGTGGTGTTGTCAATGTTATGAGGTGAGTGACATGAGGCAGACCATGACTATAACAGGTGGAAGCAAAGGTCAGGAGAGAGCAGGTTTCTGGAAGAGGCCATTATCAAACATGTAGAGTGGGAAAGGAAATTTAATTTCCTTACTGGCCACTGTTAAACTCATGTTGGCTACCTGCACAGTAGCCCGAAATTACCAGACTACCACGTCAATTTTGGGCCGATGGAGTTCCACCACTGCTTATTGTAGCAGTCTTGAAGTCAGTCATTTCTGTGGCTTCTGTTGCAGTTACCCCTTTACAAAAACGTAGTTAAGGCCTTTTTAACCATTCTGTAACCCAAAACGAACTAGCTAGTAGTAAACATTGTGGTTTCTTTCACATATATAACCAAGGTCAGAGAAGTCTAACATGTTGGATTGGTCTTCACAGTTCTCTAGAGACCTGTATGGTTCGTTTGTCCAGTGTGTAAGCTGCAGTCCTGCCCTGTGTGTCTAGACAGAGGAAAAGGGAGAAATATCCACAAGCATGTACTGTAAAAGGTCTCATTCTGAGGGGAGGGAGTTTAATTACTTTTTCCTTCCCGATAACCTCTTATTAACTCTGACATTTAGGCTACTCTCTCTTGCCAAAAATTAAAATAGATGACATACAGTTAATACTTTATTTTGTTGAAAAACAAAACAATTGTGGCAAAGTTTGATTAATGCAGTAGACATTTGTTGACATGCCGCAGCAATGTCCAGTCACCAAATGTGACTAAGCTCACTTGGTTGGAACGGGAGACAGCAAATGTGTCGTCTAAACATAGTGGCTTACAAAATGGCATAAAATAAAGAGCCTCGTTGAAACCTGACTTTTTGCTTTTTGGCCAATAAAAGTATTAGATGTTGCTATTTTAGCCGATTGAACATTTCCAAGGTTTTCAAGAGCTAACGGTACGCAGCTCTACTTTTCCTCTCTATTGAGTGCATAAAATGAATGCATCAGCAATTCAGCCAGTTATAACTGCCAGTTTTTGTTCTAAAGGAGAGTGAAGAGAGAACACTATAGCAGAAAGTGAAAGTATTACTTGTTAATACTTTGCAGTACCACTAGTGAAGTCCTCTCACAAAATGAACCTGAAACTAAGAAACACAAATAATAGCTGATACAGCAAATTAGCTTAGAACTAATGTGATCTGAATGTGTCAGTGTTTTCTTCATCACTGTGTCAGTAGTGTACAGCTTGCTCAGCCAACCTAGACAGATCAACTTTCAGTCAATACAGCATTTTAGATGACTGACAGACTGAACAGACCTTGTCCTGCCTCCTCCCTCCGTCTCACTGGCTACTGAGCATCTCCTGTCACCAGGACTCGCAGTATAAAACCACCGGCTTAGCCGACGCGTCATGACTGGCAGCGGAGAAAAAATAAACAGCCCTGGATTATGATAATTGGTTGGTCAGCTCCAGCTCGAGTGCAGCACTGAAGACATGCTCAATTAATCAACTGTTCTGCTGAAACCTTTTATAACAGGGACAACAATAACCTTTTAACAGATGGGAATCATTTTCCTTAATTAACAACAGAAATAAATACTGCCTTATGACAACAAAACCACTCTGGTTGTTACACACAGTTCAGTCATCCCTTAAGATTTTTCTAGCTAAAACAGGGGTAATCAAGTCAATTGCAGTGAGTGTCTTTTTTATGACCTTGTGCCTGTTATCTTAATTAGACCCAAAATCTTATGGCACTACCTATACTGACACATACAAGAGTCAAGAAGACTCAAAAAGCAAAGTTCTGAAAAAATCACATTGACAAAGTGTGATTTTAGGGCTATACACTGTGATATGAAATAGCATTAACTATAAATAATCCACTTCAAACCTATACAAAGGGATAAGACGTGTGTGATTGCTGCAGGTTATTATGGTTTCTTTAAACAGTTATATTACTGTAAACTGTAACATCTAACAGCACATTCTTTAAAGGTCCAATGTGTGGGAATTTCTCCCATCTAGCATTGAGATCATATCGCAATCAACTCTCTCGCACCACGCAGTTCAAAGTACGTATTACAGCTACGGTAGCCTTCACGCTTCAAAAAGCCGGTCTCTTGCTCTTTTCAATATCCTTTTTCTTTTTCTGAGCGAAGAAGAAGACTCCTGTTCCTGAAATTTGGATTTTGAATACATGTGGTACTCCATGTTTCCTTCTTCAAACTTGCCGGTGCCGGGAAGCTACGATACCCATTAGCAGCATTAGCAGCACCTGTGAGTTTATCATCACAGCGAAAACGTGAATGGCAGAGCAGTATATCCCAGCCCGGTCTGGTGGCAGTTCGTTATATGGTGACGTTATTGAATTTATTAAGTCGTGGACAGGACACGTAAATGTCTTTTTTTTCGTGTGGCGATTACGAATTTTAAAGCTATGTATTTCAATGGGAAGCATATTTCGTGATCACAGAATGATGACGGTAGCGAGTAGTATTGATAAGGCGAAAGTCCACGCAGGCAAGTTGGTCGGGGTGGTGGATGGGTCAAAAAACACAGGACTTTCACCCCGGAGACCGCGTCCCTTCTGTTGCAGTTCCTTTCCTCGTTATTCTCTTCCTAACCACAACCGTCCCGCTGTTGTCGGCGTGTCCCGCGTGTGACGGTTCCTTTCCCCGTTCTTCTTTTCCTAACCACAACCGTCCCGTTGTTGTGGCGTTTCATTTCCCCGTTGCGGCGTTTCATTTCCCCGTTGTTATGTGCCCCTGCGCCCGGGGATCGCGTCCCGCGAGTGGCGTCCCGTCCCGTTGTTGTGGCCGGCGTGTGGCATTTCGTTTCCCCGTTGTTGTGTGCCCTTGCACCCGGGGATCGCGTCCCGTCCCGTTGTTGTGGCCGGTGTGTGGCGTTTCGTTTCCCCGTTGTTGTGTGCCCCCGCGCCTGGGGATGTGCCCGGGGATCGCGTCCCACGAGTGGCGGCCCGTCCTGTTGTTGTGGCCGGCGTGTGTCGCCTCATTTCCCCGTTGTTGCGTCCCCCAGAGCAGGTTCGAAAATTGCAACCTGTACACATTTAAAATTTGTGGCGTGTACACGAAATAAATGTCAAAATCGTGACCTGTACACAAATTAATAAATCAAAATAACGTGACTATTTCACGAACTGGCGTGAGACCGGGTTGGATATCCTGTATGTCCCTTACCGGCTAACGTATTTCAAGATGGCGCATAAATATGGAGCATCTACCCCAGTTGCAAACGCAAATTAAATTTCAAGCCAATAGGAATACTTGGAATTGAGGGTGGTGGTAAATATTCATGAAAAAGGACAAGTTTGTGAACGGACAACACAGATTTTGATAATGAACAACTGAAAACGTTACACACTGGACCTTTAACACAGTAAGTACTTGTACAACAAACTGCAGTTCAGCATATAAGCATTGCAAACAATAACAAAAGTGCATACAGAAACATATAAAAGTAAAGAAATGTACAGAATAAATATCAATGGTGTAGTGATGGTAAGAAGATGTAGCTGTAATGTATGCAAAATAAACAAAGGACATGGGTAGTTCCTAATAATAACCATCAATGAGGTCAGAGTTGCATCATCATAGAGAATTCTCTCAGCACACAGAGAAAGTTATGTTTAATAATGTTTACAATATAACTTGTATGCAGCATTTTCCGCTCAGTTTGTTTGTACTAAAATCTCACTCTAGTGGGTGGAGCAGTTTACACTTAAGCACACTGTAGCCTATATACCAATCGAAACAATGATCCATGTCTAAAAGCTGCACAAAGTGTAAGAGTGGGATTTGTACTAGCATCTCTACTCTTTCACATTTGTCCATTACAAGTAGTGGATCTTGAGTGTACAGCCTTGAATACTTTTTAGCCCCCTCAGGATGAATTGTAATAGGTTTGTGACCAAATACCTACCAAATACCAAAGCTAATGCAATTCCTGTCAGCCTCATCTGTAGGCCTACTCTGTGTTTAGTGCTTATTAGCAAATGTTAGCATGCTAACACACTAAACCAATATGGTAAACAAAACAAGCCCGCTAAACAAGCATTTCCGTTCTCGTTAGCATTGTCACTGTGAGCATGTTAGCATGCTGATGTTAGCATTTAACTCAAAGCACCGCTGTGCCTATGTACAGTACAACCTTACACCGCTAGCATGGCTGTAGACTCTCAATCTTGTTGTATATAGCATTCATTCATGAATAAATATTATGGAGCTTTTACGCTAGTTTGTTCACTGATGGAACTCCTCCATCAGTGTCACAGCTGTTTTTGCTACGCATGAACTTGTTTTCGAGCAGGGATGTGAAAAAAAAAAGTCCAGGTCTGTGAGGACTAGTCACCGCAGCCGCAGTCCACAAACTGGCTGCTCACCAGCAGACAGTGCTGGTCACTCAAAAGACTTCACATTCACATGTTGATAACTGTCGCTCCCTCTGTCTGTGTGTCATATATCACTCTACGTTTCTGTCTTGCACACACCCACCCCCTCTTTCACTCTTTCTTTTTCTTTTCGTTCTCTCTCACCTCCTCTCTCAATCAACCCCTCTCCCTCTCTGTGGTCAAATAAAAAAGAAAAAGCCACAGTGTCACTGAAACCACACTCAGACAGACTGTAGAGCTAGTTTGAAAGAGCCTCTCTCACTGAGTCTTTTTCTCTTCAGAGTGACCTGGACTGTTGGCGCTGGGCTAGTTTAGAGCGGACTTTGGGAGGAGACAGACTGTAATCTCACTCATAATCCATTTTAATCAACAATAACACACAACCTCCAGTCCCAGGGCGAGGCCACAGAGCCTTTCTGAGCCCCAGATTTACATCCTAGTGAGGCAACACTGAAATATGGCTTTGATTTATTCAGGTTGTATTTGGCACAAATTGTCTGAGTTACAGATCACATATTTCAGCCCTTTTCCCATGGCGTCAATAGAAAGTGTTTTGAGTTGTGCTTGATTGCAAAAGAAGCTTTTCACCCATTGTAATCTTCTAGTTTCTACTTATTAACACTTCTAAATTCCCCTGAATCTACATTATTATCATTACTATAATATCATTTTATAGTAACTTGGTGGATTGCCTTTGAAAGAAAAAACACCTCTCTCCTTGTGTTTTGATCCCGATATCAGATAAGATCAAGAAAATATTATTTTATTTCCGACATTACTATTATATTTATAGCAATGTCAAAAGCACCTTCATGCAAGTAACAGTCTGATACTAAACTCAATGACAAGTTGTGAATTATAATAATGCAACTGTCCAAATCTGTAATCTTATATTTCTTCTCAAATCCTGTATTAACTTAAAGAAAGAAAATAAGCCCTTAATGAAAATCTGATGTGCACATTTATGTCTTGTGAATTTATCCGTTCACCCTGTCGATGCTTCAACAGGCCCAAATCATTCAATAATTTTAGATTGATTGTCCATCAATACAGATAATCCTGTAGGTCAGATTGGTTTGTAACATGTTATAGATATTTGTAGTTAAAATGGGAGCTCACCTTGAGATATGGTTGCACTCTTCAAAAAAGCTAGTAAGTGGTCCTTTCAGATAATTTTGTCACACAGATCTCTATAAATTAAACCAAAAGATAGATTGCATAAGTCTTCACGCTCTTTACTATGACAGCCCCACTGTATTTTTAGACCAGACACAGCATGACTCTCTCAACAGTACACAGAGTTAATTACACTTGCTAAAGTTGTATCCTTCCCCATTACACCCCTATTACTGGTCCCATCCAACCCTGACAAGCGCCCTCTTTGTTCAGCAAGTCTCCTCCAAGTGACAGGATGTGTTAATATCACTTGGTTGATTGGATGCGATAAGTCTTGCACGCTGCCGATTTTTTTTCTTGTGTATTCAGGCCCAGTGTCCAGCAGAAAGCTCTGCCAGCATCCAAATCTCTTGACTGGCTCTGAATTGGCCTCTTTGTCCGTCCCTGCAGATCCAAATCATCAAGGCCAACGCTGTGCCCTTGTGCGCTGTCGCCATGGGAACAGAGACTGTGGCTGCCAGCAGTTTGCTGTTTGCTTTGGCTGGAAATCAAAGCGTGCGTGGAGGTGGGGATGGATGGGGTAGAGTGGGAGGTGATGTGGCTTGACGTGGGATGGTAGAGGTGATACAGCGTCTTTAGGTACACCGTGGCTTTGTCCCCCTAAACAGGAAGCCACAGTACACTGGTCCTCCCTAAGGAAGGAGATCAGGTTTTCCTTACCACCTCTGCCTTGTCATCAACCCAACATGCTCCTCCTGATCCTGACAAGATCTGCATGTGTCACAACCTACAACAACACGACCCCACCCCCTGCAAACCCTACCATACCCCCCTCACTCAATTAGTTTACTTTAGCGCACATGGCTGGACTCTTTAAAAACAGATACAATGTGCTGCTCTGAATGTGACAATATATACCACCTCCAAAAAATCAATAAAGCTGCTGTTCACAGCCCATAGGCTCAGCAGATCGCGTTACTTGACTGTAGCATGATTCTGTTGCGAGTGACAGGTACGCTTTTGTTAGAGAAGGCTAATCACTCTTGAAGCAACTGAAAGCAAACAGGCTATTATATACCAGAAAACCACACTGTTGCTGTTTCATTCCCCACAGCATCACCAAGAGATGTTCTTTTTATTTATTTTTTTATGGATCATTTATGTGCCAATTCATCAGGTGCTGAATTTGAATTTTATCGCCAGATCTGTTGTACAAATAAAGTTATCTTGGTTTGTAATTTTTGTGGGCGCAAATTCATATTCGATGGACAAGGCCATTTATCACTGTCGGAGCCACGGCTCACTTAAAGCCCCTTCACCAAAAGAACTCCTTGTTTTGACAGGCGTACTGCAGGCAGACAGTTGAAGCTGGGACAGGCGTTGTAGGGGGTCTTCTGGCTCACAAGGTTCTGACGTCCCCGGGCCCTCTCACATTCAGGTGTAAAACCCCTCAAGCAGCACAGCCAGGCTAACATTGCTTGGGACTTGCAGCGCCACACTGTCTGCTGCAGCCCCCGAGCCTTCCCGCCTGCAACTAAAATAGAAGCAACCTCACACCAAGACATGGCTTCACAGGTAGCATATAAAAATCTGAATATTCAAAGGATTTGCATCTCGTCCATAATTTTTTCATACTTACAAACCTGATTTGCCTTTTTTTGCAGTAGCATTAGTCTATTGGGCAAACTCAATTACATGTTATTTATATTGTAAATGTCCATAATCCCTTTGTCCTCTTTTTTTGTGGTTTTATTATGTTGGTGAAGTGTCACACAGATGCCATAGTGGCAAAGTTACAGGTTAGGGTTGTTGTAGCTCTACGTTGAAGTTGTCTGTAGCAAAAAACATAGTCACTTTAGCATTTCAAATGTTCTTTTTTCACACGTTGTAATACTGTTGTGTAAAGATTTTCGATAGGGTACAGGTGGAGCTCTTTCAGGCCCAATATCCCAGATGATCAACAGATTATTCCCCATGCCATTCACCTCTGTTTCCTGTTCAGCAGCACAGCGGATATCAAAACCACACATGTTCCTTCAGCGCTCTAGATTCCCTGTCTGGGAATGGTCCCCTGAGGGTAAAACCTCTGCTTTTTCCTCCTCTTCCTGCTATTTGCAGGTCAAAGGCGACGGCCTGCTGGCGAGGCGTTTCCCACCACAATTCTTTACTGGATTCACATTGGAACCTACATGAAGGAAGAGCAATGACAACTTTTGTGCATCAGAAGACACCATGCAGATAAAATCACGTGAGGGCGAGTTGATGCAAAGAAGGCTGTGTTTACTAAAACAAGTTGAGACACAAGCAGAGAATTTATAAGAATAGAATGAGAGGAACTGAGCAGATGTAAAGGAGGATGAAGCCAGATGGAAGGTAAGATAGTGTAGCAAGATCTCTCTCATTGGGCCTTATGAGACAGCACAGCATGCAATAGAGAGGATATGGCACACGTGTTATCTTGACAATATACTGTATGTTTCGAGTACAACACATTCTCTGAAAATGACTTGAATAGATTGTTTGACAGATGAAATCTGTCCGAAATAACCTCCCCCCAGAATATTATGAAAAAGAGGAATTTGACTTGATCTCACAGCATTTTTCTTGGGCCTCATTAGTGTCATGACTGATTTCCCCTGCAATATTGAGCCAGGGTCTCCTTGAGGGACCCCTGTACCATGGAAGCGGATCGAGTGGAGTGATGATGATGGGAGCCTTTTGACACGTGTGTACTTTTACAGTGAGAGGGCATGCATAATGCATGTGGCTTTAACCAAACATCCAGTGCCCGACTCTACCGAAGTGTTATCTAGTGTGTGACTTGGGCTCTCTTCCTGAGTGGGATGGTGTATCAAATTCCTGGAGGCCCTGCTTCCTCCAGTGTACACATGTAAATACTTACAGGCTGCAAGCATATGAACACACACTCACACACACACACACACACACACACACACACACACACACACACACACACACACACACACACACAAACACACACACACACACACACACACACACACACACACACACACACACACACACACACACACACACACACACACACACACACACATATCCAGGAAAAAACACACATTTCTCCCAGCTGATTAAGCACCAGATGTTGTGTTACAACATCCACATTCTGAGTTTAATTGGAGGGAGAAATTGGATTCACAAAGGATTAATGCAGGATAAGTGGTTTTCTACATAAACCAAAGTGGCAAAGGTCACTAAGAACAAGTTATTTGCCATTACATAAAAGTGACTTGGGAAGCCAACCAACTATTCTGACAGATATCAGCTGGTATAGAGGATGTACGTATTTTTTTTAATCAAATGACACCACAATTTAGCTCTCCTTTAATGCTAACAAGAAATATTTTGATGGAAAGAAGATGGGCTTTAGAGCCTCACAAGCTTCTTCACACAGCCATGTCTGGCCTCTCCCCTGAGCCCCAGCGGAGGCTGCGTGGGCTAACTACAATACATCTGGCATGATAGTATGTCTGCCCTGTCAGGTCAGTTTTGCAGACACGCAAAGATGCAGAATTATTGTCAGGATTAGTGTTTACATTGACATTATGTTGTCATTTACCATGAAAACATTTAAAATGCCAAAATAAACAGCCATTTCTACCTCTGTCCTACAGTGTAAATATTTGTGCAAACTTATTATGGGGCTATTGTGTCAAGAGGTGAGCCGAAAGAATGATATTGACACAGCCATAGCAGCCATCAGTTCACACAGGGACGGAATTATTTATCTTCATCTTTAACTTGATCATGCAACTTAATGTCAACATTACCATCAACCTTAATCATTATGAAATATAGTTAAAGTGTTGATTGCATAGGTTTGAAGAGTATGGCTGTACTAAACTTAAGGTCTGTCATCATGGCGTCTTATAAGTACAGGATAGCCCCACAGCCATCCTGATTACCATGGTTTCCTAAGCTTCAGCTGAAAGGGAATCGTACCCAAGGTACCTTCCAGGGCCCATTTGACCGGCTTTTACGCTCTATGTGCATTATATGACCGCTTTGTGGTTTCAGCCAACTGTGGGCCTTCCCTCAAAATGAACCCCTGACTACAGGAGCCGACTTATATCTGTGTGTTTATATCTGTCAGAAAAAGGCCAGACTCAGCGCCGTGACTGAGGCTCCTCTGCTGATGTAAAAGTTATGATACTTCCCTGAAGCATGGAAGTACCCTCTAGCTAGCTTGCTCTGATAGGGTCCAGAGGAGTGTGGATCTGAAGATTGTGCAAGTATACCCATGGTGTCAAAAATAAGCTTTTTGACAAATGACATTTCTGTAGCTTAATGATCTCTAAAGAACGTGTGAAAACCACAATATATGCTGCAGTGATGTGTAAATGGGTCCACAAGGCAGGATTTTCTCATGCTGTTATTCCTTGGCTAGAGGTGTCACGTCTGACTACATTTTGCTTTATTCACGGCACTTTTCAATCATAGAAACCTTTCCAGAAACTATTTTAGAAACTTAGAACACTTTTGTTTGGTACCTAGTTCCTGACCCCACATACAGTAAACTTTCTGTAATAGGCACCATTAATTTAATAGCACCAGACAATTTCAATCTGAGCTCATTTGAATCTAGATGCATCATACTTGCCTGTTTATTTTAGTAGATTATTGTAGCAGATAATTGCAAATTACTCATCAGAGTTTTATTGAAAATTGTAAGCAGTGTTATTCTGTAGAAATGTTTCATTTGTTTCAAAATTCTGCTATTTATATGCTAAATTGATGCAATAAGTTATTTTCTATTGCATGTTAGCAAGTTAATGGTAAGGACGGGCAGAAATCATAAAACAGATATAATTTAAAATTTGTCTTGTCAACTATTCACATTTGTAAACACAAATATGTGGACAGGGAACACTGAAATGCAAATATTTGGAGGAGAGAGCCCTACGTCTGGTATATGATTCACATATATAGCAAGGCTAATGCTGGCTTCATCCAGTGTTGTGTAACACAGTAAGTGTGGCAGGGTGTAAGTGTGTGAAGTGCCAGGGCTGGGGCAGCTTCTCATCTCATTTACAGTAGGTTTTGTGAGAATATGCAGAGTGCAGGTCCAGGCCTACAGCTGCTTATTTATTATCGAGCAGTCACGGCAAGCAGACAGGAGCGAGAGCAGCAGCCAGGACGGGTCCTCCAGGGGCCTGGCCCGGGGGCCAACACAGTGTCTGACACAAGCATAAACATAGGGGACCTCCAAACCCACAGGGCTGCACCACTGCCAAATGCCGCCCACCATACTTACCGCCATCATCACACCCGTTACATTTACCACCCTCACTTTCCCAGCAAGGGTTTGTTTTAGAAACGAGCATTTTGGGCAGCAGGAACCTGACACTGCTTATGTTATGATTTTGTAGTCATGTACTAATTAAGCATAACAGGAACTGTGCAGTATTGGCCCTGATGAAACACTGAGGACGATGGACAGGACAGAGGTCCAGTTATTCGGTGTTCATTCAGGCCTTACCTGTCAGCCACAGACTTGATTTAAACATAAACGCGCTGCATAATCATGCTAATGTACACTAGAGAGTGCATATACAGTGTACTGTACTTCTGAAATTCATGTTGTGACTTTGGACAGTGACCTTTGTCCATTTAAATAACATATGACCTCAGTGAAATTGAATGGATGCAACAATCTGAACAGGTCTCTGGAGCTGTTTATACTGATAGACTATCACACTAAATTGTTCCTATGCCTGTCATTGGTGCATCCTGTACCGAGGTGCGTGGGTGGACAGCCAGAGGCCTGCAACTTCTCTTTATTTAGTACACTTGGTGTTTCCAGAGTTGAGCCCTGCACTAGCTCAGACAGCATTTCAACACCAAGGAGCCTGTCTCTGCTGCAGTCAGGCCAGCAGGTTCCACCCCCCGCCCCTATCACTTCCGGAGAGAGAAAGAGCAATGTCTCAGCTGGACTGACATCAAAGGAAATGGAAAAGAGAAGCGGAAGAGCTTTGACGGGTCTCAAACTACTCTTGTGGAATCACTTCAAAGACAGACCTGCAACAATAGCTGCAAAACACAGCCCCTATGGTCAAGTCAATGTAATTCTGTACCTCTAAGTGTCTTAAAAAACACTTTGACAGAGCATCTTCAAACCATTTGCCTTCATCTGTTTTTGACCACAGCTCTGCCCTTTGGGTCTTTCTTCACGAACATTAACAAAACTTTATTGGATTCGGTTTTAGCCTTTGAATGTTGACTCGTTGCCCACTTTGAAACAATACAAGATGGTGTGTTTACTCTGAGGTGCCCAGTCTCAGAAATGAAAAGAGCAGCTGTTGCAGGCATTGATTCTCTGTTGTCAGCCAAGTCCAATAACAAAATAGATGGAGTCCACTCTATTGCTGCAGCAATCTTGCATACTTCCACCAATACTTGAGAGTCAGAAAATTAGGTGATATATATTTCTTTACTATAAATTCATTTGGATTGTTAAAAGCCAACACATGCCAATACAGAACACACCACACTAAAAAATATTCCATAAAAAAAAAAGAGATTTCTGCCCTCTATGAGCCATGCATTCATTACTGTGTGCAGGAGATTCCCTCTTGTCAGTCACATTATATGTTTGGACGTTTGTATTATTCCTCCCCTACTCTGGTGGCCTGGTCACGCTTTAACAATGAGGGCTGACTGACTCCAAGACACACAAACGCATGCGTTGGAATGCGTCTCATGTTGTGGAGGGTTTCCTATAGTGAGCTAGCTGGCCGAGAGGTGTCATGTTATTTAATTACGTACAGCTTACAGCTCCTGTCTGCCTACGGGGCCACCCCTTGTCTTCATCTGATTTAATACGGTTAACTTTGCAGAGAAAATATGAATATGAGCTTTTGTTTGCATAACTTTAATTAACCCTTAATTAACATTGTCATCTCAAGAACAGGCCTCAAATCAGGCTGGCAAATTAAGGTGACAGTGTGTGTGGAATGCGGCTCCATTTTCAAGACAAACTGAAGTGAGAAACAGCGGACAGAGAGGGAGAAATCCTCTCATATGAAAACAGAATGAAATAGATCCCGGGCCTTATGCGTCGTATTGCTAACATGACAAGACAACATCTGTTGTTGTAGGGCCTCCAGGCTCAGCCTCCAGGCAAAATTATATTTTATTAAGGAACTAATATTTCCTCTTCAGTGGTGTTCGAGACGGAGAGAGGTTTTCTGTATCAGAAAATGCCGTGAAATTGAGAGTTACCTTGGTGATGGCCTTGTCTTTGTCATTATAGAATTTAGTGAAAACTGAAACCATGTCCCGCTGAGGGAAATCAGTATTTGCTTGTTGGAGAAATCACACTGTACCTTTCCTCCTTTGCAATTATCCCATCCCAAATTGAAAGGATAGGAAATGTATATGTATGCTGGAGCAGCAGTGGGAAAGAAAGACAGCATAAACTTCAGTAAATGTCAAGTGTGTAAATAACTCCTATGCTTGATTTTGGGTCGATGTGGTCTCACTGCCACCTCACATTCTCATTTCCAGACACACAAAACCAGAGGTAGTCTCGAGGGCTGAGTGAACACCACATGAAGGCTGTCTTTGTCCACTGTGGATGTGGTACCGTAGCTTGCTAACACTGCAGCTCTGGCCTGCGAACAGCAGTGTGTCACTGAGAAGGTGTCAGCCTAAATATGCTGGTGACTCTGACATCAGACTTTTTTTTACCACAATGTTTGTATTTTCATGTGTACATGCCTCTTGTTTGTGTTGACTGGTTTAGATGTAGATAGTTGGTCTTGTTTGGCTTTGGCTCTCTGTGGTGGTGTGTGTGCTTCTGTAGAAGCATGGGAGTCACTTATAGGTTTGCCCTGCTCTTAGCTCACTTCAGAAAGGCAAGGTGGCATTGTATTTATGAAGCAAGCATGACATTTTCTGTGACTGACACTCTGCCTTACACTACTAGAGTTATAAACAGACTCCAGAGAAGGCCACCTCCTATAATTATTTGCTCATTTGAACCTGCGTGAACAGAGGAGTTGCTTTCTCCATGCCAAGTGGTTTACATTTGCATGAACACAAGCATGTGGACATGGAGATTTGTGTGTATTTATATGCCAAATTGTGTCTCTCACACAGTACACTATGCATACACTATACACACACACACACACACACACTTACACACACACACACACACACACACACACACACACACACACACACACACACACACACACACACACACACACACACACACACACACACACACACAAACAAACTTACCATACTTGCTGGTGGAATCATTATTTCCTAAGGTGTATGTTGTCTTAGTGTTTTTACTGCTTCAGTCCTGCCAGTGTCATGCTTCTATAAAGCTGTCAGTGTCAGTGTAGGCCCCTGCAAGTCTGCTGTTTTAAATCCCTCTAAAGACTTGTGTTTCTGTGGACCTGTTTATCAGCTCAGGTGAACTGCCACCTTGCTGGGTCACCTAAGTGCTGTTGGCCTGTTAGCACCATGTTTCTCCATAGTCTAACCACTTTTAATTCACGCAAGTTGCAGGCCTAACAGTTTATATAATATGATAATTGAACAGTTATTGTCTAGAGGTAACACAAAGTTTCAATAAGTCAGAGAAACTTGTTTGTTAGAATTATAAATTAACATAGGCCTACCACTTACTGTCAGCAGGTATCTTGAATTACCTTGTTTTGGAGCTTGTAATAGGCGCAGACTGTGCCACATTCTATCATCCATGTCTCAGTTTGGCATGTAGACATAAGGCTGGTGGGAACCACTTTTTCCAGAAGTCACATGACATGTTTCCAGTCTATTGGCAGTGCCAAACCAAACGGCCAACCTGCATACACTCAGTACATGCAGCTGGTTTAGTTCCAAAATATTCTGGGAATGGATCCACCAGAGTGTGTGTGTGTGTGTGTGTCTGTGTATCTGTGTGTCTGTCTGTCTGTCTGTCTGTGTGTGGTGTAGCCTGTGTGTGGACATGTGCGTGTGTGCTTGTCATAATGTATGCACCATGCCAACTTCCAGTGCCCACATCCACCTATCCAGCGAGCTGTAGTGCACTACACATATTCCATCTGGGCCAAGCCAAATAGCTGCTTACCCAAATAGCTGCTTACCTTCCTATTCTTCCACAGCCTCAGAGCCGGACCAGCAGACAGGCACGCTCCACCTCTTATAAAAAACAGAGGCCAGATACCACAGCACACCTTGCTCACAGTACATAACAGCGTACCACTATGTACCACAGTGTGCAGGAAGCCTCATTGGGCATTTAAGGTGTTAGAAAAGGCAGTGCATTGTTTTTTTGGGGCAATCCAGATTGTTTTATTATTAAGTTAAATTACATCCATTTTGAATTAATATTTTTTTAAATTTTTTAAATTGAAATAAATCGTACACCATAAAAAACAAACAAACAAAACAAATATCTTTAACAATAGCTGGCCAGTCAGTTTTTTAACATCATTGGTTGTCATTGTAAATACGAATTGGTTCTCAATTGCCTTAAATGAAGGTAAAATAAAATAAATGAATATCAGTGCATTTTTTCTTCCATGGGCATACTGTATTTGGTAGTTCAGTCATGTATTCAACTTGAGTGTATTTACTGAAACTGCCATTCAGCAGTAATCTCCACTGCTTTAAGTATCAAATGAAACCAGTAGCATGCAGTTGAAGAGGTCAAGAGTTTGAAGGGTCTTTCTACGGTAATAGGCGTGCACAGGACAACTCTGGCCTCTCCAGAGAGAGCACCAAACACCTGACCTTCCCACAACATTCAGTGGGAGTTCAGATTGTAAGGATTTATGAGAGAAGGTGAGAGGCTCTGGCATAGGCTCTGCCCCATGACCGACCCTCAGGGGTCCTGCTCTCCCTTGTGTGTTGACAGTGTTACTGCGCATGTGGACCCCTGAAAGATTGGGTGTGCTTTTCTCCCAATTGTTCTGACCCCTATAAACTGTGGCCTGGCTACCAATAGGCTTTTCCGCTTGGAATATCTCACCCTTAAATAGATCTCTCAGGTATAGGGGCCTCTAAACGTGTGCCTCCAGTGGGCTACAGGAGCCCCAGGACTGGGTTCATTAACTCTGCATTGATTGCTCGAGCTTTGAAAACGTCCGGCAACGGCAGGGATAATATGACTCTATGAAAAGGCATTGCGAGTCCCCATAGACTAATTATAGCACAGACAAGTATGTTTGTAAAGGTTTAAAGGTGTGCCTTGTATAAAATCCACATTTCTCCAATTTGAATTATGAGAAGTCTTGTTTGAATAATGATTCCTATTAATCTCCATATTATAACAAGGAAATGTTTATTTAGCATTAACAGTAACTGTTCTTCATTGTTCAAACAAACGTCCTTGCTTTTGCAACTTTATTATTAAACAACAACAACGCCTTCGCAATTTTTTTTTCGTTTCTTGCTTACCGAACTTTTTCCCACCAGGCGACCCTGTTCTGTACATGAGGTTGCCAGTTATATTTTGGGACTAGTTCTCTGTTTAATGCTGTGTAAGGCCTGTCCATGCTACTGCATGTGGAAACGGGCCTAGTTGTGATTGATGAAGGTCCTTATGTGCTGGGCTCTCCCAGGTGAGCGGGCCCTCAGAAGTGTACTGCTTCAAGGCGCTGTGAGATAACATTGGAGCTGTCCTCCTTGCCACCGTCTTGCTAGGAGCCTCATTCATCATGAGTATGGGATACTGCTCACTTCACAGCAGGGCTCAAATATGATCCGACCCTTTTTCCAAGGGGGAAACATGGAACTGGCACTCCCAATATGACTAAGCCTTCAAAAGAGCATTCGTGTTTCCATATAATCAGTATTCAGTGCCAAGTCATTTCAATTATGGAAACAGAAAATCTCTTCCAATTCTCCTGAAATGATATCAAGTTGTTCTTCTAAAACAATGCCATTTCTCTAAAGCCCTAATTGCTCTAGAATTTATACTTTACACTGAGCCTTTGCTACAGGAATGTATCACAGTCAAGTCGTGTCAAGTAAACTTTATTATATCCAAATGGGACAATTCTTTCTACAGCCAGCAGGAAATAAAAACCAGCACTTCATACACAACAAAACATACATTCATATTCCAGATTCCAAGGTATTAATAAGACCAATGGTAACAGGAACAAATGAGCTCTTCAATCTCTTGGTCTTACACTGCGGTACAATTGCTGCATCTCATGTCTCTTATTTGATAGCTCCTCGGTCCTTGGCTGAACCAGAAGTTGTTCTGTCCCTCCTCCGTGAAAGCCCTTATTTCTACCCTGAGGACTGAGGAGCAAGACTAAAAGGGATCACCGAGGAGCTATAGGCGAGGATACACAAGAGCAGCCTTACTGGAAGCCCTGCAACTGAAAGTGGTTGCCAGCAGCTGACAAATTAGTGTGACACATCAGAGGAAAGGACGTCTCATCCCTCTTAAACACATTTGCTCGTTTCTTCTCTCCTCCCATGATTTCCTCGCATCTCTCCCATGCTTCCTCGGTGGGACGGACTAAGACGACAGGAAGGGAGGCAAGTGGAGGAGCCGGAGATGCAATTTAAGAGAACTGAGATTTGGGCAATACCTGCGGCCAGATGGCAGCAGCCTGTATTTACAAGACATGGGGTGACTAGGGTCAGCGAGCATAGCTATGGCCTTTCTCATGGCTCTGACCCTGCATAAAAGTGATAACTCTTCACAATTAATCCCTGCAATTTTGCCACACATTTTCACGATGCTGTTCAGTTGTTGCTTATATTTCAAAGTGAGGCAAAGTGTGCTTATTTTTCAGTCAGCTATCAAAGCTGAGATGAGCCGAGGTGAGAGGGCACCTGCCACAACCTCCCAGGAGCCACCCCACTCTTCATTCCTCCAGACGTTTTGAAGGAGCAAAGCAGTGTGGTTTCCAGGTCCTGATGGGCTCGCTGGCAGATGGAACTGAAACTCTCACTGAGCACCTCTGTTCCCAATTTCTCATGGAGAGGCAGGGATTTACTTTGACCACCCGATTGTTTTTTATACGTCTTGACTAGTTTACCCAAGGTATTCACATGCAGCAATTATTGTGTAAATAGTCATATTATACACACATAGGCCGACCACTGAAAACGCCACAAGAGACACCACATAGAGCATTCCCTGTTGCTTCAGAAATAAATCTCTTGACTGCAATACAATTATGTTACATTACTGTGTACCCACAAAAATGCAGAATGCTTTTTGAAAATGGCTTACAAATTATCATTTCATATAGTGTTTGAAATGTGCACACAACAAGTTTAACTCACCCATGAAGGATTATTTAAAATGACCAAAAAGTATTGTCTTTGATTTATTTAATTTCTTTTTTAGAGCTTTGATTGTATTCACAATGAATTCAACATACTGTAATGTTCTTAATGTTTGCTAATGAAAGAGCTTAATGGTGTGTTACAACAATTAGACTAGACTGGTGTGATGACACTGACATCAATCATAAAGTGTAACCTATATTTTAGAAATAAAATATCAACAGTGTTTATAATACATCATAATAATAAAAAAACAAAACATCAATTGTATGTCCCTTACCACCTTAATTTCTATTTTGTATTCCTAGTCTTACCTTTCTTCATTATAATATATGGTTCTCTGTAAACAATGACATGGCTGTTGGTTGTTGAAATAAGTGTTGATCTTGGTGATGCATTTGGTTGCCACAGCCCTTTGTAAGCACAGGACACATGTTTCATATTCCTCCCCTTTAATTAGGCCGGACTGGAAAAACTGACCACAGTCCTTGTTTTTTTGGTGTAGGCCTGTGGAAAGGTGTGTGGTGGGCCTGAAAAGTTAATGCATGCATGGCATCTCTCTCCAGTACCTGCAAGATTTATAACCAAGTATGTTGGACTCACCAAAGTGGTCAGACTTTTAAAAAAGCATGTAAAACAAGGCTTAATTTCAACATCTGACAGTTGGTTACTAAGCCAGTTACCACCAATAAACAAACACACACTCCTTTTCTTTAACTATTTGAAAGGTCTTAAAAATGAACCAAAGTATTCTCTGTGGTGACTGCCCTGCCTTGGTATGAATAAGGCAGTTTATGTTTAACCACCATTTACATTTCACTGAACTATGCCTAAATTTATACTGCGTTTCTGAACAGGAAAGAGTATGTCTAAACGAGTGGGTGGCTCTATCACACACACTGGTTGTCATCAATTTAGTAGACAGGTACAGCATTTGGTGGTTCTGTCACTTTATATTTGCAAATATACACAATTTTAGTATGTGTTTACCAGGACAGTTTAAATCAGGAAAAGGACTTGCCTGCTGCACATGGAATACTTGAGCAGATAATCAAAAGATTAAAAGACAAGTATGCAAATATAAATTGTTGCTACAGCAAGCAACTGCTACTGCTACTGGCACAGTTCAGTTTGCTGCTCCAAGACTAACGCTTTCCTAATACAGCATTCTAAGTAGCTAACTGTTGGCTTATTTAATGTTGGACTAACTATATTTTACATGTTTTACTTTTATTCATGTGGACTTAGTTTACATATGTTTACTAGCTTGCTTATTGTGTTGTTCTTTCTTTGGGGTCTTCATGTTGACTTTTCAATGGTGATACTTTGTTTATTTCTGCCATGAGGGGCATGGTAACTCATTTGAAAGCTAGTTAATCTATACCAGTGCTGTAATGTAACAAAGTACAAATACTTTGTTACTGTACTTAAATAGAATGTTCACTTATCTGTTCTTTACTTTGTTATTTATATTTCTGGAAACTTTTACTTTTACTCCACTACATTACCTAAATAAAATGTATAATTTTACTCAACTACATTTCCCCTAAGCATCTTAGTCACTACAAAATAACATCAGAAATTAGTTTGACTGCAAAAAAGCAGTTTGGCGAATCATTGCACCTAGATTGCAAGTTAATGCACGCTCCATTCCAGTTGGTGTCGTAATGCCAAAACTAACAAAGAGGAGAAGGCATAATAATGGATGGCGAAATGGAAACACCTGCTGCAGGCTCTAACCAACCTAACAGACGATGACCACCCCAATGACAGTGTTGAACGAGGTGGTGGTGATTGGTGAAGATAACGTTACACACCTGTGGCTGTATTTCTAAGAAATGTTTTCATATGTTCATATTTCAACAATTTTTTTTATTTTTACTTCTAATACTTACATTTAATTTCAGAAAATTACTTTTAATACTTAAGTACAGGAAATACCAGATTCTTTAAGTAATATTCTAAAAGGTGACTTTATCTTCTACCAGAGTAATTTTCTGGTAAGATACTTGTACTTTGACTCAAGTATTCCTTTAAGTATTTTATACAAGACTGATCTATACTATTATGAATACAAAATATGGAGTAAAGAGATAAGAGATAATCTATGTTACTCTATTAATTAATTGTGTTATTGTTCATAGTATCTAATCTTTTTCTGATTTGTAATCACTATCGTTGAATTTGCTTGTCCAGTATGGTTTTAATTTTTATTTTCACAATTCTTTCCAATAAAAACCTCAAAGGTCAACTGCTGTCTTCAGCCTTTATTGGAAGTGTGTTAAGCTTGCTACAGCCTATAGCTGAAAGCCTACACACATGAGGGCAGAAGCATAGGGTAAAAAAAAAAAAGATTTATTTTTTTATTCTAAATAGAAACCAGTGAGTTCATAGCTCTTATGACATGATGATTTGATGTCGCATGGCTATCATTATAATCCATGAAAATGTAAAGAGACATATGTATTGGATTTCCTTAAATAGAGACAGCGTAGAAGAGCATTTGCCAGCAATGTCGACAAAGCTGAAATGTTTATTTTAAAATAGATGTTTGAATATTGTTTTATTTCTATATACTTGTAGACTTGGCTCAGCAGGTGAGTCTGTCTCGAAGACATGTTTGAATTAAGAGCCTGGATTCAATTCATATACTGTAGGAGTCTATACCAGGACAATGTGAGTAAAAGGAAAGCTGTGATAAGAGAATCTCTGTCACCGTATCCAAGTAAAATAAGCGAAAGACTGGCATACTTTATTTTTGAACATGGTCATGGAATATCAGGCCTGCCCCATGGAAAAATACCGCAGCTAAAATCAAATCCAGGGTGTCACTTCTTAAGTTTTGGGAAATTTAAGTTTACTTTTCATTATGTTTGTATAGGATTGTGTTTCATGTGCAATGAAACACCTTTTGGGTTGCTCCAATAAAATATGAAATTCTTGAATGTGTATTGCAAAGTCTGCTGGCTCAACTAAAATTCTGGACTATGGATTTTAAATCAAACTGCTACTGCTGGTCAGCTGTGGGACATTATTCATTCTGATCTCAATCTTTTGGGCTACATGACATTTTTTTTAATAAAGATTCATTTGTTCACAATCTAACATTGGAACCATTATTAACCCAGTGAGGATGATGATGATGATGATAATTAAAAAGTACTCACTTTGCTGTAAAGGGGGCAACCTTGAAATCAGTCAATCAGCCCGGTATAAGCCAGCGACTGTGACTAAGGAGAGTTATAATAGTAGTCTTGTGTCTGGACGCTATGGGAGGGACAATTTTCTATTCCTCCTTAAGTAAATACTACATATGCAGTGGGTATTAGGCTCCATCACAATCCCTGGTTATTTGGCAGGCTGTTGCTAATGGAAGCATGGTCTTGAGTGAACGTCACAAGCACAAGGCTGAACAAAGAGACCCTTCTGTGGGCCAGAAGGTGCTGAAAGGCAGGCTGAGGGTGGCAGGTCTGTATGGAGCACCACTATCATGCTGGGCGTCATATACTGAAGCTCATAGACAAAGGTGAGGCATGTTATCGCCACACACATTGACTCAGACCTCTGCTGTGGGGTAAGACCAGTTGTTGCATGACATTTTGAGATGATGAGGTCAAGTACTCTTCACGTTCTCACACAATTAACGCAAATGCAGAAGTTCTCTGGCTCTGTTTGCCAGACACTGATGTAACCTCTTTAAAGGACAACAGTCATCCTTGATCTTCAGTTGAAGTTATTATATGCATCTAACAACTCAATAAGCATTTACAGTCAAACACAGGAAGTGCTCTGTGCTGAGAAGGACAGAAAAAAAGCTGCATTTTGCCCAGTTTCCTGGATTGAATGATGGGATCCGAAAGTAGACATGGCAAAGCTTCATACCTCATTGATTCTCTGTGCCACATTTTTTTGCATCATATAACATCATAATTTAGACCACATGTGCCCATGCATGCCCTCCTGAATAGGAAGAGGTGAATGTCTGAGACAGTTAGAAGGGAACGTAAAACACAGTCCGTCAAAACACTTACAGCACATTGGGTTTCTCCAGTTGTAGGATTGAGAGAAAAACAGGGTGAGGAAACAGATTAACTACCAACTCATATTATATTCAGCTACTGAGGTTGTAAAACACTGATTGACAAATGCTCTGCAAGACATTTCTAAATCTCGTCTCCTGTGAGGTTCTTCAACATCATAAAGAAAGGAATGATGAACTAAATATTAAGATCACTCATGCTGCTTCTATATAGCCAGAAGTAGGTCCCTCATAGCTTTTTTTTCCTAAAGATGTTTCAGTCATCCCTTATTGCATGTTCTACACATGAGCTGAACAATGTTCCATCTCAGCCAGGCTCAGAGTTCTACCATGGCTCGTTGGAATTTGTTGCTGTTAGATCTAAACAGATACAAACACAAATAAAACGAGCAATTACTCTTATTTCAGAAGAGAAATCCATATAAAAGAAACATTTTACCTTACTGCATTGTGCATGTAATACACATACATCATCATGACATGATCTTGCCATAACCTTCCCATAACCCGATTAACCGCCAGTAACTGTAGTTGTAAAATTTGAAATGTAAAATTAAAAGTAAAATGGGTAAATAAGGTAAACATGCCCACTTTCATAATTACTGTTATTATTTAACAATAGCTGGTATATCTACTCTCCATAGCAGTTATATGTGTGTCAATGAGAGGCAGAGGCTGAGCAATGGGTGGCCATACAGTGTGGCACATTTCTGAAGCTGTGAACAGGGAGGGCTGAGCGTGCTAACCAAAGGAAAGCCTCAGGGCCACGCGACCGGACCTGTGGAGCCACTCGAGTGATCCCTTAGCCACCACATACAGTCTGCCTTTTACCTCCTTGTGTGTACACAAAGGGGAACTTATTCCCAGTTCCCCACCCTTGCTCTTACCTCCCCTCCTTCTTTCCCCCCTGCCCTTATATGAGACAGAGTCAGGTCCTTCCACTGCATAATAAAAACCTGCCTCCATTGCCAAACAATCACTGCAGGCCGGGAAGGAGAGATCATCTAAAATCAATCCAACAGTGGATGGGTGACCTGATACTGCCGGCAGTAGGCCTAAGTGAAGCACAAAGGGGGTGACTTTCTTCCACCCCTCATATAGTGTGGGGGCACCAGAGCTCCACATGAATCTGTTCATTATTAAAAGGAAAGTTAAACTTCTGGTCAGGCTAAAGTTTCACATTGCACAGTGCACTTTTGTATGCCATGTATATGGAATATAATATGCTAATCTAAAATAATAATAAAATATCAGTTGTGAATTTTTAGTGAACAGTGGTCACGTTTTGCTATTAGTAAAACATTATGGTTAAGAGAGAATACAATATAATAATATGGGTTAACATACAGCCCTGACCTCTGGGTACCTCTCTCACCTGCAGTCACAGTTCGCAAAAGTGTTGCCTGTTTGCCCTGATTGGCTCAGCTGGAGAAAGAGCCTAAAGAAACTTTTTCTTTCTTCTTTTTATTTTTTTATTTCCTGTTGTGGTTGCATCAAATACGATAAGCCCATCATTACTAAAGTTAAAACAAATTAAATCGCCATATCATTAAATTGTGTTCATTTATTTTGGCCTCAGCGATGACCTCTGCCCCCAGTCACGTGACGTTGTTTATATTTTCACACTGCATATGAAAGAGAAGGGAAAGCCCGTCTGCCTTCACGTAAGTTTTTAAAGTTATGGAGATAATGACAAATGGCCTGTGAATAGTTTTAAAAAAAATCCACTTGAGCTTCGAATAATGTGCAGCTTCAGCTTGTAACGTTTGCATGACGTCGCGCAGCATTGCCTAATATTAATGTATAATGCTAAGTTATCAACCAAAGCTAATGATAGCCTATGTAGCAGCAGCAGGCTAACTACTACTACTAACTAGCTAAGTGACGTCCATTAGTGTGCGCTCTGTAGAGAAAAGAGAGGCTAAGGAATGTGATGGTTTGGGCTCTTGAATCATGTTTTATACATTGTTGACAGTCATTTTACGTGAATTTAAAACCAACAATCAGATGTAACGTGAAAGCTGATATGAGTCGACTTAACTTAATTTGTTACGCTATGATAAATTTATGTCCCAATTGGTTAATAAACTTTGCATTTAGAGCAATAGCCCCTCCATATGTCTGTGCACTTCCCTGGTTGGATCTGTCAGCAGTAGAGAGTACTGTAAAATGTTACGTTTCCTCTGGCAGTGCCTTTACAACACAGGAGCACGGAGGCCACACACAGCTCCCAGATATCCAGAGATGAGAGTAAATAAACCAGGGGAGCCATCCCTGACACCATGTGTGGCTACGTACAGTACAGACTGGTGGGAAAACAAAGTTGGGTCAAGCATGATTAACGCCTCACCTTTTGTCAGGATGCCAGGGATGTGTGTGGCGAACCCCAAAGCTTGATCTAATGACTTCCCTGTGAGGTCATAATTGATTTTGACCAAAATGATATACATCTTTGATATCCATGTACAGAGACCCAGAACATGTTTTATAATGGACAATTTCCCTCCAGTTGGTACATTATTGGGTGTTTGTCTTGATAGATTTCCTAACCAAAGCAAATGCATGGGGATTTGCAGTACTAATAATAACAATTAGTGTCAATTTAAGTATACTCATGTTTTAACAGACTGGTTGTTGTAGTGTTTAACCAAAAAACAATGCCTCATTTGTGATTTTTTTGAAAGGTAAAATATGGACACATGGATAGGCCATGTTATTTTATTGTTACAACATGATCTGGCAGCTGTCAAAAATTGCCTCCAAATTAAATGATAAAATACTGTCAGTTACAATGCTATGGTTAAAGTTAGGTTTTAGCACAAAAACTACTTAGTACGGTGTAGGGAAAGATCATGCTGGGTTAAAACAAGTACTTAGTTAAGGTTAGGGGACCTTCGTGACGGTTACAATAATAAACACTTGGTTTAAGCTAGAGGACACTCATGGTCATGCGGGAAACTGGAAACAAACAGAGGCCATCTGTCTGATAACAACACAGGCTGTTCTCGTGAACCATTCATACATATAGCTACAAAAAGTAATGCACTGTAATTCATAGGTTTTCCAAGTAGTTATTACTGTAAGTGAGTGAATAAGGCAGTGACTGCTTAGTATTATTAGCGGAGCACCTAATATAAGACTGAGAAAAATAAGGGGACTTAAGGGGACCACTGTTTAACTCATACCACAAAGGTTTGTCAAATCATAACTAGTTTTGGTGCCTAAACCTATGTTGCCGTTTCACAGTCACCTTTTTGTGCATACGTTTCCTAGGATATCATAAAAACCTATTCATGAGAATGCGTTAAACAACGTCAACTTACTTCCTTCTATGCTACTCTCATAATGACTATGGCCACTGGAGGGCTCTGTCACTTGGATGCAAACACATGTCGTTTTGGAGCTCCTGCTCAAATGACTGATGCTGTCGTTTTTTCTTTGGATAGTCACCAGAGAATTCTGTCAGACCTCTTTTTGCTTCTTCAGCACCTTGGTAATTAGTTCAATTACTTACTGTGGAATGCCTAGAGCAGGGCCTGCAGGCTCCATAGAGCCTAAAGCTATTTGTCTGATGTATTTACGTCCAGGCTATTGTTGTAGTATTACAAGTGTTTCCATAATTGTTTTGGTGCAACCGGTCAGAGATTTATCTAGGAAATTGTGCTATGGGAGAATATTAGGCTTCTAGGACAGCTTTGGACTGTCAGCTTGACAGTTAATTCTGGCCATACATGTATTAGCAGGGGTTGAAAATTGTTAACTATCCAGTTTTAAATGCCTGTGGATCAGATATAAGTCAGATTTTGAAGGGGTACTGAAGTAGGTGCCAATCAAGACAGATTGTTTATCCAAGAAAAGCCTGTAAACATGCACCCGAGTTCAGCCTCTCTGCAGGTTCTCTGTGTATGTCACAAGGTGCCGAGGCGCGTTCACCTTACAGTATTCCAGAGCAAAGCAAGCCATCGTCACCAGGATTGAGAATGACAATGCTGACATTTCAACAGCTATACACTCTGAAACGTGCATGCCTAATCTGTATTCTTAAGAAGGATTTGCCTCCAAATTGCTCCATTGCCTGTGGTCCTTCTGTTTGTTGTCGTCCATTGCTGCACATAGACTTTAAATAAACACAGCTTTGATAAGCTAGGGGCCAGACCGTCACCTCTGACCCATAGCAGTTCCGATCGGGGTCCTGGGGCATGAGGTTCACCAGGTGACACAAGCATAGCTTTAAATTAGCGGCCCTTTTCTATAGAGGGAGGTTTATAAACACTGCGAGTGGATGAGGGAGTGTTGGTAGGAAATTGACTTTGTCCAGAGTGTGTTGACCAAGAAGAGGGCATAGGTTAAGAGGTACATGAATCAAAGGAGGCTTGGGAGGTTATCATGGACATTATTCATGAATAGGATGAATTTACAGCCAATCATTATCCAACTAGTCCCAGTAAAAGCTTTAATTTTGTTATTCTGTAAAACCGCTGTATGTATAAATTGCTATGGTGATCTTATTTTATAAGCAAGTTGTTTTTCATGTCATTTCAAAAAACTGTGTCTTATGTCGCTGTATTATAGTATTATATTTTATTTTCTACCTTCCTACTCTTACTGAACTTAGTCTTCCTCTCCCTCGAAGTGTGTGTATATATACACTTTTATAATTAAAACAGTTTCCCAAGACCTCTGAAGGTAAATTCAGGAAAATAACTTTATATTATACAAATATTTCCTTCTGCAGAATAAGGGTCGTTGGCCTATTTGTAGTGGACGTGGCCTTGGGTGCAGCCAGCCAGTGGCAGTCTGAGGCCTCTTTGTAGGCCGCCGAACATGCACCAAACCACAAATTATCATTGGAGCAAGACAGGCCTCCTGCACCACAACCAGGCCCACCTCTACCTCCCCGAAAGCTTTGGATTTATGGCATGTGTCCAAATAAACATGTCTGAACGTTGTGGCAGAGAGGAGCCGTGGTTGACCATGCATCTGAGAGAATCAGATCTCACACCTGTATTAGTGATGCAGGTAATACAACCGCTCAATTTCTTAAATAAATCTTAAAATCTTAATTCATGCATGAATCCATGATCTTCAGTATCTCTCCTTGGCCCTGTGTCTCTTGTTTTCAGCTTTCCTTCCCTTTCACCACTTCCTGTTCTCACCGTGTCTTTGCTGAATTCAGTCAACTTTTTTCATGGTAAATGAGGTGTGCAGTAATGTAAACATTGCTTAGAGATGTTTACTTTTGTCTCTGTATAATTTCTGGTCAGTACAGTAGTCACACTTATGCAGGTAGAGTGCTGAGTGGAAATCTTTCCAGCGGTTCTTCGTCATTTGTAACCATCTACCAGGGTGGGATTGCTCATTATAATATTCCCTTGCCTGTTGGAGAAATTAGGAGCATTTCTGCTTTTACTAGTGGTTTTGCAAGTTTTGACTGATTATTAATAACAGAGGGTACTGTGTTTATTAATTACTGTTCATATATTTATGCAATTTATGCTCCACAGAGCAGTCATTTTGGATGTTCTTTTTAAAAAAAGTAAAACAATACTATAATAACATTATATATATTTATCAAGCATCCTCGATCAAATCCAAAAAGTATCCTTATTTCACTAATAAAGTCAAACGTTTCTATCAAGTTTGGAGATTTTCGGTTAAAGCAAAAATGTAGAGCTGTGTGATAATAGAAACACTATGTTCTCGATCACAAGATATCTCTAGGGAGGAAGGACAGAATTCTAACCTGGAAATCCAGAGTTCTCGCGAGAGCACATTGAATTTGCTCAGCGAGTCACTCTGGCATTGAGTAATGATGCTCATTAACTATGCCCTTGTAGCCGAGCTGCACCAATCACATCAGTGTATCTGATATAGGCGGGCCAGAGGCAAGCTAAACAGATGACGACAGTTAAATCTACCAGTTAGCTTCACTGGTAGCTAAACGTATGGGGCCCTGGATACGTCACCGCCTGTGTTGTTGTGATTGGTCGTAGTGTTATCCAATTGCGGGCAGTGAGATTTTCAAATGCATGCTTGGTGCCACCCCTCGAGTTGGGCCATTTTCATTACTCAATGCCAGACCTTTAATCCTTCGGATTTGGGTCTGGATTTCCAGGCTAACAGAATTCTAACCTGTCAAAAAATCTGTCAATTATAACATTGTGATCAACCATATCATAAGCAGCCCATAAACCAAGAAGTATTGTCTACCATCCAGGTCTCGTACTGTCTTTTATTAGGATCTTATAAATGATCTTCTTTCATCGAACATGTTTAGTTCCCATTACTAGCTGTTGTGTTGGACCTTTATCTTTTAAAGCCATAAACTTAAAATGGCTAATCCTCTATATAACCAAATACAAACGTGTACATTATCTGCTTCAAACCGTGGGAACTGTTTTCAATACCTACGTTTTAGGGATTGCTCTTTTTGCACCACACAGTTTTACCAGCATGCAGTCAGCGTTAGCCTTCATAGTAAGACTAAAAGTGTGCACCAGCTCACGCTAAAATTCTGCTTTTGGCATGCATTGTTGATGACATCAGTAATTTGTCACTCTGCAGACACACTGTGATTTATGACTTTTCCCATGCAGCAAAACATGCCCTTGGTGTTTCTTTATTACATTTAAAACCTATTACTGTAAAATAGGGAGATTACTGCATAATACATGCTTGGAAAAGAGCTGCAGGTTGAGCAAATATGGTGTGTTTTATACTAATAAAGTAGCTGGGTTATGGGTAAATGTTTATATTATTTTACAGCTTGCCTTGAGGAGGGAAAAGATTTCCATTCATAACCAGAGTGATGAATGTGAGTAATTACCTTGTATTGTAAGCAATATACTTCACCCCCTAACGCTTCACACAGTTTTATGATTTGGATTTCACACTCACAGACTAATGTTTAAAAAGTATCTTTTTCTAATGCAGTCTGCTTGTTTTTCAGTTTAAGTTTTTGTGTTCAATGTGCTAACTGTGTCATTGAATGATTGAGTCAATTAATTAATTATTGGCATATGGTTTTCATTTAGAGAAGTTTTGATGTGTAACAGGTGTGTGACAGCAGTTTACACCAGACCAGCTAGGGATTCAACTACTATCTCCCTTCTCTAGATGGATGCTACTGTGATGGACAGAAACACATGAGGTAGATCAAGGTAAAAACATGTCTCTTTGATATCAAGAGCCTTTTAATTTCTGTAATTACCAAAACTGGCACAGAGGGACTTTGAGCACTGATGGACAACCAGCTTACCAGGCAATGGGCAGTTTTTGTATATTTGCCCAGTGAGTGATTTGCAGAAAGACATCCTTGTAAAGGCCACCGTCATCCCTCTCTGAGGGCCCTCTGGGTGCTGACACCTCGTGTCTATCAACTCTAACATGGCTGTCAGCGCAGATCACACCATCCCTGCCAGCCAGTTCTCTCCTACCGCTTGCTGGTATTATACAGTATCAGCGGAGACGACCAAGAGACAAAGAACTATAGAGCAGACAAAGATGTCTTTCAGCTAATATTGACACACACTCAGTTTCATTGCATTTGAGTGCTGAAGTATAATCACCATCAGGGATATAATATCAATAAATGCTGTGCATTGGTACACGTGGATCCTGCTGGAGGATGTTTATGTGTAGACACTGATTATTTATGTTTCAGCATGTTACCATGTTGAGGTAAGGATTAGAGGATGGATACCCGAACCGAGCTCGTCGGGACCCGGTGGTACCCGACGCGCCGGGCCAGGTTCGGACAGGTATTTAGAAATGATGTTCGGGTCGGGCTCGGTCACATCAGCGCGATAAGGCATTGAACATTTTAAATTTAAAAAAGCGTATTACGTAGGTGCGCGCCTGTGTTAACGTGCGCTTGTCGCCACGTGTGCGCTGATGTCCTCATTTGTTGACATTTCCGAATGCCTTCCTACAAACATACATGTGTCATTAGTATGAGAAAAAAATGAGATTTTAACTGTCAGGCTCGGGTTGGGCTCGGACATGTAAGGGTTAATGCCCGACGAGGTGTCCATTGTCAGGTATTAATGGACGACGGCGAGGCGTGAACCGTCCGACGCGCAGCCGAAGTCCATTAATACCTGACAATGGACACCTCGAAGGGCATTAACCCGCTTATACCATGGTCACTTGCCAAATAACACATTTTTAAAACATTAGTTCATATTTTAATTAGTTTTACAATCGAAATCTAAAGTTAATCCAAACAATAACTCCGTTTCCCTGGTTACGCCTGACGGTTTGACTAATACCTGGAACAATCATTCCCATCCATCAGGTTCTTATGCAATGCAAATGTTGTTCTCTCCACCAGGAATTAGGAAGAACCTTAGATACAACTTGCCTCCCTTAGCAACCGGAGATATTTATATAGTCCGCTCAGCTGGTAGAAACCTTCAGTTTAGCTACGAGCCAGAAAGCTAACGCTATGCTAGCAAGATCCAAAGTCAATAACATTGTGTACAGTTGGCAATCAGTAAAAATAATTTGACAGTATGTTGAACAACAAGACAAGCTAGCTATCCAGCCATGTCATTGTCCCCAAAACAATATAACGACTTTTACGAAGAATTTGATCCGCGATGTGTAACGTTACATGTCGGCTGCAGGGCGCGGAGCCTGAAGCAGCAACCTGAACAGTGAACGGGATGTGAGATAACGTTATTCGCTGTGAAACAAAGTCAGTCCAGAGGGCCAGTAGAACTTACTTCTTGCAGCCTGTGTGTTTTAGCGCCATCCTGTGGTGTTCAGAGGACGAGTTGGAAATAATAAATCCACATTTCCTTATTTATTTAATGTAGCGCATTAATTTAGAATAGTAAACAGTCAGTTTCACCGAACTCCTTTAGTAGGTGTCCTATATCACTTTTTAATGGACACCCTGCAGCCAATCAGAATCGAGTATTCACCCAGACCATGGTATAAAAATATCTTAATGCCCGTAAGGCTCGGGCCGGGCTCGGTTACTGCTCTGTCAGACGCGGGTCGGGCTCAGACAGAAAAATGCGGCCCGATCCGCGCTCTAGTAAGGATGCCCTGTCAGTTAACAACAAAGTGAAAAATAATCTTGAGGGTACAAGTCATATTAATAACATCCTTTTAAGAGGATGCGAACAAAATCCTTTTATACTTTCCATGAGGCCTTTCATAACAGAACCTTCTTCTTTTTATTGCCTTATAGCAGACAGGCACCCTGGAAGTTGAGGCCTATAACGTGCTGATAGGGTAGAATGAGTTGTACACTTGTCAGCACTGGGTTGATGAGAGTCAAGGGAGCATCTGTGTTGATGCTGAAGGGGTTAACGTCAGCTCTGAGGGCAGGAGGTAGTCTTTACTGGGAGTCCCACCACTGTGGTCAGTCTGGGAGTTGTTAGAAGTGTTCATTAATCATAGTCCTAATTTGTTTTCACATTGCTGTGCTGACACAGACTGCATATTGTTACAGAGGCAGTTAGGTGGGAATCTCAATGGTCAGAGTTGTCATTGTAGTGCATGTTAAAGGACCCAGTAAGGCTGAACCACAGTTACATGTGGCAGGTAGAGGTAGGTGTCAATGTGGATGTTAAAAACCTTTTTTTTTTTTTTACACCTGTCCTGTTTTTTAAATGTGTAAAAAGCCACATGTTGCAACACACATTTACATAGACATGTGTGTTACCTGTTTAACCAAATTTATTAGCTTGACTCCCAAGGGGACCTGAGCTATAGACTTCATAAAGTCAAAGGGCATTTTCCCCTTAAAGTTCTCCTCTTTAATGTCATACCAAGTCTTGACAAAGCCGAATATCATTAACATTATACTCTAGCTACAAAAAAGTTTAGTTTCTTGTCAAATTTGGGAGTAGCAATGAAGAGCTTTTTTTGTTTTTTTGTTTTTTTTTTGAGGGGGAGCCTTTTCCGCCTTTAATTTTTTTGACAGGACAGCTATGTGAGAGAGAGGGGGAAGACATGCAGGAAATCGTCACAGGTCAGATTCGAATCCTGGACCTCTGTGTCCTAAACCTCTCAGTATACGTGTGGCTGCTCTACCCACTGAGCCAACCCGGCCACATGAAGAGTTTTTTTTTAATCTTTATTATCATTAAATATTTAAGTTTAATGATAACTTGTCCTGTGTTTTTTAAGTTTCACAATTTTACATTAATTTATCTTAGTGCTATTAAGTGTGCCATTTCACTTTGGGTCAAAGTGGTAGAAGCTCTACCGATTCAAAATCAATTCATAGAATTCCAAAAATCGATTCATAGAATTCCAAAAATCGATTCATATTTTATTTTATTTTTTATTGTATGTCTACTGCAATCACATGGGAAAAGTAACTACATTTACATACTGTGAATTGTTTTTTTAATCGAGAATCATTTTTTAAACGAAAAGTCGATTTTGAATCGAATTTTGAGCCTAAAAATCATTATTGAATTGAATCGTGACATTTTCCGCCGATAGCAATACGATACCGATACTTTTTAAAAATTGAGGTAAATGCATCATCAAATTGCTAAATCTGAATGAATTTTCATGACCTTTTAAGTGGTTTACGGCCTTTTTACAAATTATACAGCTTCATTTTCGGCCTGAAAATATAGCCAAACAGCGCTCCTCTTCCTCTCTGCCATTCTTCTGCTGTCTCTGTCCTGCTTGTGTGTGTTTGTGCTGCTGGCCGACGCCGGGCTTGGCTGCTTGCTTGCTTGTTTATAATTTATAATAATATCTGTTCTATACTCAATACTGTATGTTTATCTTCGGACAAGGGTAGCACATACATATAAATGTATTTCTACGTGTCTCATTTTACCTGGAAATTGCAGATAAACTGTTAATAATAAACTATACAGGCTTTATGAAATGTTACTTTTTCACAACCACTGGATAAGAAAGGCATTCATGAATGAACTTCATGAGTTCATGGTACTAACTTCAGAGTTAAAGGATATAATATATACACTATAAATATTATACTTATTTTAAACACCACATTCCATATTTACACCATATTTGAGATGTCAGGTATTTGAAAAATATTTAATATTGTTTGCTCATTTTAAATATAGCTCACGTTCACATAAAAACCTTATTTTTTTTTGTGGAAAAGTAAAGAAAGAGTGGAGAAAGTGAAAGACCTCATTGTTTCTCCTCACCAGTAGCAGATAAGGCTAAATGTTGCTATGGAAACTTAGCCAACTGGAGCCAGAGTCCAATTTAGGAAAACCACAAAGTCAACATGAACGCGTGCTACGGGTAGGGAGGGAATCAGAAAAAGGTTGTGATTATGCAGGACATAATCAGAAGTCAAAATATATAAACCAAAAGGCCCTTGGATACAGTGACACATCACCATTAATTTCCATCAGTTCAGGTAAACTATCACTCTGGGGCACAGGCATGATGACACATTTACAGTATATATAATGTCACTGCTGCAGAAACCATATCCTTTTATTTATTCAAGGCAAGGCCAAATGCTGCAATGGATATGTGCTTCCTTTAAATGTTTTAAATCAACCACATCTTTTTGAGTTGAGACATTAAGCTAAAATTGTCATGGTCCCACCAACGTCTGACAAGAGAAACTGGGAGGCAGTGGAAGACTGGCAGGATGCAAGACTGTGGAAACACTAAAGAAAGAGATGGTTTTAAGTCTTGTTTTAAGAAATGGTAGCCAACTTATTACCTTATGCAATATTAAAAATGAACTTTTATTCATATTCACGGAGCTAACACTTTAAGTTAAATACTGGTAAAGGATTTTTCTTAAACAGCTTAATTCAATTCAATTTCATTTATAGTATCAAATCATAACAAGAGTTATCTCGAGACACTTTACAGATAGAGTAGGTCTAGACCACACTCTATAATTTACAAAGCCCCAACAATTCCAGTAATTTCCCCAAGAGCAAGCATTAGCAGTGGCTATTGCGACAGTGGCGAGGAAAAACTCCCTTTTAGGAAGAAACCTCGGCAGACCCAGACTCTTGGTAGGCGGTGTCTGATGGTGCTGGTTGGGGGTGTGATGAACAGTGGCAATAATAGTCATAATAAAGATAGTAGAACAGTGACTACAATGGTAGTTGTAGTAGTTCATGTCATAGTAGGGCACAGCAGGGCGTTACAGGATGTAGCGTGGCACAGCAGAGCGTGGGTGGATGCAGTGGACGCGGCACGACGCTGGAGGACGCAGCCGGACACAGCAGGGCATCGCAGCGCGTAGCAGGGTGTAGCAGGACCACAGCGACAGCTGCATCCAGGACCCAGATCTTGGTGCCACGGAAATATTCTGGGCGAAAAAGAAACAAATGGACTCCAGGGAGTAAACTCCCCAGAGCTAGGTTAGTAACAAGCATTTCTGGGACAAGGATGCATACTAAAGGAAACAATGAAAAGAGAGAGGAGAGAGCAGCTCAGTGTGTCATAAGAAGGAAGGAATTTCCCCGGCAGTCTAGCATTATAGAATTATAACAGCATAACTAAGAGAGGCAGGTTAAGAAGAGGAGCCTGGTCGGGAAAGAACTCTCCCCAACTGCATCGGGCTGTACTGGCCTGCCTCCCTCTACTCTCAATATTAATTAAATCATAGATGAATCTGATGACTATGAAGAATTATAGAATTATAACAGCATAACTAAGAGAGGCAGGTTAAAGTGATGGTTCGGAGTAATTTCACCCTAGGGTCCTTTGCACCATGACCTCGAGCCAAACACCCCCCCAGAAGCTTTTTTCACCTGGGTCGAACATTGGGAGAGTTAGCGTAGAGTAGCGTTAGCCGCTGAATAGCTTAGCGCAGAGGCTAATGGATCCGAAGTGTCTCTTAACATTACCCCACTAATAATGCCGAAAATGATACAAAGGTCTACACGTAGTATATAGGTTATGCACTCATAAAACGATGGATTGTAAAGTTTGTAAGTACACCAGAAGGTTATGTAAATAACACTTGCCTGCTGGCTTCTGCTCTCTGCTGCTGTTGTTGCTGCTGTAAGACGAGTGCTTAGGGACATCTACAAATTACAACACTGAAAAGAGATGCAACAAAAATATTTTTTAATTTAACTTATTTTTTAAAGTAAGTGCTGTAGTATAACTAGCAGGAGACAAGTAATAATTGAGGTAAGTTTGGAGACATTACCTTATTTAATCATTAAATTAATAAATATTTTTGTTGCATCTCTTTTGGGTTGTAATTTGTAGATGTCCCTAAGCACTCTTACGCCCGGTAGTAACAGCAGCAGTAGCGGCAGAGGGCAGAAGCCAGCAGGCAAGTGTTATTTACATGAACTTCTGGTGTACTTACAAACTTTACAATCCATGGGTTTATAGCGAAGCAACTATTTGTACTACTGTAGACCTTTGGGTATCATTTCGAGAATGCTTTCGAATCCATCAGCTGACTAACGCTATGCTTTCTAACTCTGGCTCGAGATCATGGCGTTCAAAGGACCCTAGGGTGAAATTACTCGAACCATCACTTTAAGGAGAGGCCCTGGTTGGGCTTACAGTATGTATAGTATGTGATATTTTTAACTCTAATATATGTAATCCATATATATATATATATATATATATATATATATATATATATATATATATATATATATATATATATATATATATATGACATAACATGAGAATTGTGATGGCCACATCAGGTTTCATGTACAGTAGATTAGATTAGATTAGTATTTTTCTAACCCGTGCCAGTTTTAAATAGGAGAGCCTGGTTTATCGGTCATCGAAATCAACCTCACCAAAATTAAAAAATAGCTTCAACATTCAGCACATAATACTGTACAGTATTATGTGCTGAATGTTGAAGCTTTTTTTTGTTTTAAGCTATTTTTCTTTTCTTTTTTTATCTACAGTGTGAGACTGTATTTCTTATCTGGCTGTGATTAAGATGCAGTGGGCTGACATTGATCAGACTGTCGTGGCCAAATTATGCCTAACCAGCCACCAATCTGGACAGCAGTAAGTCTCCAATTAACACATGCCAAAGTGATTTCCTTG